>NC_057803.1:273517978-274170478 GCF_018294505.1 Triticum aestivum | reverse complement strand
AACCATGTGCCATACCGTACCAATCCAGAGGAGATGAAGGAGATTATGTGTCAAGTATAGCAGCTGCTCGACAAAGGTTATGTACGCGAATCTCTTAGTCCTTGTGTTTTTCCTATTATACTAGTGCCAAAAAAGGATGGTACATCGCGTATGTGTGTTGATTGTAGAGGCATTAATTATATTACTATTCGTTATCGTCATCCCATTCCTAGGCTAGATGACATGCTTGATGAATTGAGTGGCTCTACAATATTCTCCAAAGTTGATTTGCATAGTGGATACCATCAAATTCGTATGAAATTGGGAGATGAATGGAAAACAGCATTTGAAACTAAGTTTGGATTATATGAGTGGTTATTCGTGCCTTTGGGGTTAACTAATGCACCTAGTACTTTCATGAGATCGATGAATGAAGTTTAACGTGCTTTCATTAGACGGTTTGTGGTACTCTAGTTTGATGATATACTAATTTATAGCAAATCTTTGGAGGAACATTTGGAACATTTACATGCTATTTTTATTGCTCTCCATGATGCACGTTTGTTTGGTAACCTTGGGAAGTGCATCTTTTGCACCGACCGGGTATCTTTTCTTGGCTATATTGTTACTCCATAGGGAATTGAAGTTGATAAAGCCAAGATTAAAGCTATTGAGAGTTGTCCGCAGCCCAAAACGGTCACACAAGTGAGGAGTTTTCTTGGCCTCGCTGGATTCTATAGGCGTTTTGTGAGAGATTTCAGCACCATTGCTGCACCTCTCAATGAGCTTACAAAGAAGGATGTGCCTTTTGTTTGGGATACTGCACATGAAGAAGCCTTCACGGTATTGAAAGATAAGTTGACACATGCTCCTTTACTCCGACTTCCTAATTTAAATAAGACTTTTGAGCTTGAATGTGATGCTAGTGGAATTGGATAAGGAGGTGTGTTATTACAAGATGGCAAACCTATTGCATACTTTTCTGAAAAATTGAGTGGGCCTAGTCTGAGTTATTCTACTTATGATAAAGAATTATATGCTCTTGTTCGGACTTTAGAAACATGGAAACATTATTTATGGCCCAAAGAATTTGTTATACATTCTGATAATGAATCTTTGAAACATATTAAAAGTCAAGCTAAACTGAATCGTAGACATGTTAAATGGGTTTAATTCATTGAGACTTTCCCTTATGTCATTAAACACAAGAAGGGTAAAGAAAATGTTATTGCTGATGCATTGTCTCGTCGCTATACTATGCTTTGACAACTTGACTTCAAAATATTTGGTTTGGAGACCATCAAAGATCAATATGTGCATGATGCTGATTTTAAAGATGTAAAGCAGAATTGTAAAGAAGGAAGAACCACTACTGCAGGATGCTACTAACGCGACACTACGATCAGAGACCCTTCGAGAAACTGTGTGTGATGCCATAATCGCAAACGGTGTTGTATGAAAACCGTCAAAAAAGGTGAAAACGTTTGCGATGGAGGATGCATCAAACACGGTTCAGATTTTAGTTGCGTGTGCGATCCAGGGCATATGGTTCAGTCCAATGAACTGTTTGCGATGAGGCGGAACAATAGAAATGGGAAGCCTGATGAAGGCGTGTGCGATATAGAGCATACGGTTCACTCGGATGAACTATTTGTGATTAGGCAACACAGCAGAAACGGGTAGCCAAATGAAGGTGTGTGCGATATACAACATACGGTTCACTCGGATGAACTGTTTGTGATTAGGCAACACAAAAGAAACGGTCAGCCAGATCAAGGTGTGTGTGATTAAGGGCATACGCTTCAGAAGGATTAACTGTTTACGATTAGGCAATAGAACAGAAACGGGTAAGCCAGATCAAAGTGTCTACGATTGATGGCATACACTTCACATGGATGAACTGTTTGTGATTAGCCACAACAAACTGAAACAGTTAGATAGATCAATGTGTGTGCGCTAGACGGGCACACCCATTCTAATTAAAAGACGTGTGCTGACATTGCCTATTGCGGTGCACCCTATGGTGCAAACGCCACGTACGCGGCCGAGAAGGCGTACGTGCCCACATTACGCCTTCCGGGAATAGTGCCGCACTTATAACCGTCAGTAAATTTTGAGCATGCGTCCCGTCACATTCCAAATTGCAAACCTGTTCACACCGATCAAAACCTAAACGGTTTCCCACTTAGGAGCGTATTACTACGCGGTTATAAATACTACAACTCCAAGATGACTGCACATTCCTCCTCAACTCCTCATCCACAAAAGGTAAAAAACAGACAAGTCATTCATCATCGTTCCCTTGCATCCACCATGGCCAGCATGAGTTTTGGGTCGAGAGATTGCGACCAGGGAGAGGCGAGCCTGGAAGCGGGAGCGCAAGAGATGTCCCGCCTTGACGCGACAGCAGCCAACATGCCCCGCCGCACGACTGTAGCAGCAGAGAGGTCCCGCCGCACCGCCGAAGCAGCACGAAGGACCCACCGCACCGTCGATGCAGCAGATTGGTCCGGCCGCACCTCAGAAGTACAAGAGATGTCCCGCCATGCCACGAATGCAGCAGAGATGTCCTCCCTTGCCGCGGTGGCCTGGGAAAATGCCTCGCGGGCAGGCGAGGACTCTTACAGACGCATGTGTGCCCTTGTCCATAGGCAGATGGATCGGATCTCCAGATGGGCGAGGTTGCAGGATGACCTGCAAGCCTCGTTTGAACAGTCTACCGACGTCATCCGGCAACTAAATGAGAGCAATGCGAAGCTCCGGGCCGAGCGCGACCTGCTGAGGGCGAAGATCGTTGGAAGTGCGGAGCAGTAGGAGCAGACCACTACCTTGTTGAAGAGGACCGACGGCATCGTCGAGAAACTTATGGACGAGAATAACAAGCTGCGCATCGAGCGCAGAAGGCTGGTGGAGGAATCCGTGGATGCTCTCAAGCAGCATCTTGAGGACAAGAAAGAGATCGTCGCCGCTCGCCGCAGAGACTAGTTCCCGCGGCCTGCAGCAACGCCTCAAGAAAGTAGAGATCAGCGAGCCAGATTGTTGTCTTCCTTCTTCTTTTGCCCTTGTGTATTTCGGGCGTTGCCGCATGTGGCTTTTTTTAATTATGTTTCTAAATATGTAAGACAATTATTATCCACCGTTATCATCCTTATATTCATCATGCTTTCTATAAGTCGCAGTTGATGCTATATAGGTCCGTCGGATCTTACATCAAGACCCGTGCAAAACTTTTCAGATTTTCATTTTTCTCTCTTAAATCTTAGTCAAGTGAGACATATAGCCACGCCATAGAACAGGTGCTCGGACGCCATTAATGGAGATGTTGGGAGGGAGGTGCGTGACGGGTAGCGTTCAAAGGGCTCACCTCCCGATAAGCACGCGCAGGGGTCTGATCGCACACCTTCCGTACTCAAATAGCTACCCCGCACAGCACCTCCTAGCCAATAAAAAAGGGGACACGTGGCCGCATGTAATTGGTAAGTCGAACGGCCACGGTTTCAATAATACTTGTGTTTCCGATTTGTAACATGGCAACACTTGTTCTAAAATGACTTTGTTGATTGTTCATGTGTGGGCCTTCGCAAATCGGACAGAAAAATTACCACAGCATGTTGGTGCGCATGTCATGAGACCATGCCAAGTTTCATGATTTTCAGGCGTGTTTTGGAATTATAGGAATTAAAAAACCAAGTTTCTCAATCTTTCCGGCCGAGCCACGACGCCCAGATGTTTGAATTTCACTCCCATCTCTTGCATAGGACCTAGAAATTCACCCAAGGACACACATGTGATTTTTCAAACAACTTTGGTGCACTAGAGCATGTGCTTGTAGTTCAAATTTGAATTATGCACATTAAATCCCCAGAAACTCAATTAATGTATAAAAAAGTCCACATGAACCTAGAATAATTCCAAAATTTAGAACGGTACTTCTATTTGGTCTAATCTGTCTGTGTAAAAAAATAAGGCGGGAGAAGGCAGTGTACGTATGTCGTTTCGCACACGGAGGTGACACGTTCCCTCTCGGAACCACGAGCCTTCTTGAGGGAAGCTCCGGTTTGCAAGAAGCTTACACCAAAGCTTGTCCCAATTCGGCCAAAAATATTACCGCAGCATGTTGGTGCCATGTCATGACACCATGCCAAGTTTCATGATTTTCAGGCCTGTTTTTGAATTACAGGAATTAAAAAACCAAGTTTCTCAATCTTTCCGGCCGAGCCACGATGCCTAGATGTTTGAATTTCACTCCCATCTCTTGCATGGGACCTAGAAATTCACCCAAGGACACACATGTGATTTTTCAAACAACTTTGGTGCACTGGAGCATGTGCTTGTAGTTCAAATTTGAATTATGCACATTAAATGCCCAGAAACTCAATTAATGTATAAAAAGGCGAAACGAGCCCGGAATAATTCCAAAATTTAGCACGGTACTTCTATTTGGTCTAATCTGGCTGTGTAAAAAAATAAGGCGGGAGAAGGCAGTGTACGTATGTCGTTTCGCACACGGAGGTGACACGTTCCCTCTCGGAACCACGAGCCTTCTTGAGGGAAGCTCCGGTTTGCAAGAAGCTTACACCAAAGCTTGTCCCAATTCGGCCAAAAATATTACCGCAGCATGTTGGTGCCATGTCATGACACCATGCCAAGTTTCATGATTTTCAGGCGTGTTTTGGAATTACAGGAATTAAAAAACCAAGTTTCTCAATCTTTCCGGCCGAGCCACGACGCCCAGATGTTTGAATTTCACTCCCATCTCTTGCATGGGACCTAGAAATTCACCCAAGGACACACATGTGATTTTTCAAACAACTTTGGTGCACTGGAGCATGTGCTTGTAGTTCAAATTTGAATTATGCACATTAAATGCCCAGAAACTCAATTAATGTATAAAAAAGGCGAAACGAGCCCGGAATAATTCCAAAATTTAGCACGGTACTTCTATTTGGTCTAATCTGGCTGTGTAAAAAAATAAGGCGGGAGAAGGCAGTGTACGTATGTCGTTTCGCACACGGAGGTGACACGTTCCCTCTCGGAACCACGAGCCTTCTTGAGGGAAGCTCCGGTTTGCAAGAAGCTTACACCAAAGCTTGTCCCAATTCGGCCAAAAAAATTACCGCAGCATGTTCGTGCCATGTCATGACACCATGCCAAGTTTCTTGATTTTCAGGCGTGTTTTGAAATTACAAGAATTAAAAAACCAAGTTTCTCAATCTTTCCGGCCGAGCCAGGACGCCCAGATGTTTGAATTTCACTCCAGTCTCTTGCATGGGACCTAGTAATTCACCCAAGGACACACATGTGATTTTTCAAACAACTTTGGTGCACTGGAGCCTGTGCTTGTAGTTCAAATTTGAATTATGCACATTAAATTCCCAAAACTCAATTAATGTATAAGAAGGCGAAACGAGCCCGGAATAATTCCAAAATTTAGCACGGTACTTCTATTTGGTCTAATCTGGCTGTGCAAAAAAATTAAGGCGGGAGAATGCAGTGTACGTATGTCGTTTCGCACACAGAGGTGATACGTTCCCTCTCGGAACCACGAGCCTTCTTGAGGGAAGCTCCGGTTTGCAAGAAGTTTACACCAAAGCTTGTCCCAATTAGGCCAAAAAAATACCGCTGCATGTTCGTGCCATGTCATGAGACCATGCCAAGTTTCATGATTTTCAGGCGTCTTTTGGAATTATAGGAATTAAAAAACCAAGTTTCTAAATCATTCTGGCTGAGCCACGGCGCCCAGATGTTTGAATTTCACTCTCATCTCTTGCATGGGACCTAGAAATTCACCCAAGGACACACATGTGAGTTTTCAAACAACTATGGTGCACTGGAGCACGTGCTTGTAGTTCAAATTTGAATTATGCACATTAAATGCCCAGAAACTCAATTAATGTATAAAAAGGCGAAACGAACATGAAATAATTCCAAAATTTAGCATGATACTTCTATTTGGTCTAATCTGCATGTCCAAAAAAATCAAGGCGGGAGAAGGCAGTGTACGTATGTCATTTCGCACACGGGGGTGACATGTTCCCTCTCGGAACCAGGAGACTTCTTGAGGGAAGCTCTGGTTTGCAAGAAGCTTACACCAAAGCTTGTCCCAATTTGGCCAAAAATTTACCGCGGCATGTTGGTGCCATGTCATGAGACCATGCCAAGTTTCATGATTTTCAGCCGTGTTTTGGATTTACAGGAAGTAAAAAAACCAAGTTTCTTAATCTTTCTGGCCTAGCCACGACGCCTAGATGTTTGAATTTTATTCCCATTTATTGCATGGGACCTATAAATTCACCCAAAGACACACATGTGATTTTTCAGCAAACTTTGGTGCATTGGAGCATGTGCTTGTAGTTCAAATTTGAATTATGCACATTAAATGCCCAGAAACTCAATTAATGCATAAAAATGCCAAACGAACCCAGAATAATTCAAAATTTAAACACGACACTCATGTACTAGTTGCATGTTCAATGTACATAAATGTTCTAGCAATTCAAACACCATCCTTTCCCTCTGTAACACCATTTTGTCTTTCAAAACATAATGAAAAAATCAGGTATACCACAAACAGTTTACTAGAAAGAATCATGTGGGATGCGATATAAAATATCTTGGCGCACCGTCTTGTCTGGCTTACGCAGGAAGCTTCGTTGTCTATAGTCCACTGCCTCCGCTTGAACCACACTTTTTTGCCACCTCGGAAATATCTATCTCCCCGCCCCCTCCCTCCTACCAAAAGCCACATTTCCACTGTTCCTCCTTGCTTTCCAAGTTCAAACCTTCACTGTTGCTTACTGGCAGCTCAGCCTCCTCGCCGGTGACCCCTCTTCTTGCAGTGCCGCCTCCTCGTCGGCTACCCTTCTTCTTGCCGCGTTGCCTCCTCGTCGCCGACCCTTCTTCTTACTGCGCGGACTCATCGATATGGTCAGGTAATCCACACCCCACCCACACCATCCTCCTCCTTTCCTATCCCACATGCGTCGACTGACAGAGCGACACCTTCCACCGAAATCACTGCCCCCCTCCTCCAATTAAGCACCGCCCAGAGCCATTTTACATGCAGTATAAAGTGGAGCCGAGTAGCATGTGGTTGCACACGCGAACGAGGTCGCTATGGCTGACATGCATGTCGACCGCCAGATCTTGGAGGAGCACCTCGTCTTTGAGGCCATCATCGACACCGCCGTGCGGTTGTCTACTTTAAAATACAATTCGTGATGTTTTCTCGAGGCCATCGCCAGTGCCTTCTAGTGATTTGTCCTCTGTAATGTTAATATGCAATCTGATGTTTAGTTAACAGTTTGGTCCTCTGAAATGTAATGTTCAGTTAACACTTTGGTCCAACAATTGCTACATTTCGTAGTACTGTTCTCAAGCATTCTTTGTTTTGTTAACTGTCTTATCTTCTAACATGTTTCTATTCTGCAATGTCATGCTCAGTTAACTATTTTGGTTCATTTGGTCTGATGTCCATTTAACTGTTTGGTTCAGTTCTGCAATTAGATTTTCATTTGTTGTGGGTACAATTTTGTATTGTTATGCATGTGACACCAATCGAATTTGGCTGTACTCAATACATATTCTACTGATAGTATGGCAACTCTCAGTTAACCTGATCAAGATCTTCCTTATGTGTGTTGCAGGGAAACAATGGGAGACACTGCGGTTTACCATCGAGGTTTGTTCAAGCAGGGTCCTTTGGCTAATAGCACATTATTGTGCAGTTGCAGGAATCATTCTAATATTTAGGTTTCTTACAATTTGGTCTTGCACATGTAGGTCCTGCTGTCAGAGGCTTAGACCCACTGTTCGACCCATTTTGCATATGGCAAAATGAGATGTCCATGAATATCAGTCAAGTCAAGAAACTCAGAAAGATTGTTAGGATGAAGAAACTTGCGACGAATAACAGCAAGATCTTTGTTTGCACAATGAAGAAGACATCAGTCAACTATAGGATGGTACCAACTCTTTTACCTTGTTTTTACCCCTTGCGCCATTTCAAAATTTACAACAGCGATTTATGCATAGCTTTGTTTTCAGTACTTTTCAAAGCAGTTCACCGATGATTACCTCTCAAACCACCTGCATGGTCAAGAGGCGAGGAAGGTATTCATTCAACACCCACGGTACAATATTGAAGTCTTGCTGAAGAGGACGAAGGTTGGGCGGGCAATTATCCATAGCCACTGGCCTAAAGTTGCAAGGACATTCAACATCACTGAAGGCTCAATATTTGCCTTCCGCTTCTGCAGTTTCCCAGATGAGATTCATCTGTCTATTTACCGTGTATGATGCTACTTTCCAAAGGTTTTTGATGCTGCATGTGAAACTTGGTGCTGTTGTGTAATGGCGTAACTGAGTGCCGAAGCTATCTGATGTAATTCGATTATGAAATCCTGGTTGCTTTTATACGGATATGAAATATCTGGCGTGTTTTATAAGAAATATCAGTTTGATTAGTACATGGATTATCAATAATAGGCTAATTACCCTGCTTATTGGGGTTTTCTATTGCAAACGGTTACTCAGACAGCACCGTGGGCGATGAACTCAAACAACCCACACGGTTTCTAGAAAGTAGGCGTGTTCGATCAACTAACAATCACACACGGCTTCCGGCAGCGAACTGTTTGCGTTAGGCCACCTTGCACACACGTTTCCACACAAAGAACTGTGTGGGATGTACATACCTACGGAAATGATTTTATAGGATTCACCGTGTGGGATGTACATACCTACGGAAATGATTTCTGGGATTCACCGTGTGGGATGAACATACCTACGGAAATGATTTCTCGGATTCACCATGTGGGATGTACATACCTACGGAAATGATTTCTAGGATTCACCGTGTGGGATGTACATACCTACGGAAATGATTTCTGGGATTCACCGTGTGGCATGTACATCCCTACAGAAATGATTGGGTTTCCATGCCTCGCCCGATCGCACACGGCCCTAGCCTGGGTCCCACGAGGGCCTATCCCCGACGATTTTTGGGTCGTGTGGGAAGGACCCCCCTATCGCCCACACTCACCTGGCGGCGGTTCCAAATGCCGTCGCGGAAAGGGGTTTTAAAACCGTTTGTTTAGGAGCTCGCTGTAATGTTAATGATGGATTTGTGTTCCGTGCAAACAAGCTATGCATTCCAGCTAGCTCCGTTCGTCTTTTGTTGTTGTAGGAGGCGCATGGAAGAGGATTAATGGGACACTTTGGCATGAAGAAGATGGAGGATGTACTTGCTACACATTTTGAAAGTGCAACTATCCCTAGGTGGTTTTGGTAACTCATAACAACATATAGCTCATTGAGCTAATGCTATTCCAAGATGATTATTTTAGGAAAGCTCAATGATTGGCATGGCATGGATGTGAAAGTGGAACCCTCAAAATGCTAAGGAAAAAGGATTGGCTCAAGCTCAAAAGCTCAAGACTCTTCATTTTATATTTTAGTGATCCAAGATCACATTGAGTCTTTAGGAAAAGCCAATACTATCAAGGAGGGATGAGGTGTTGCTTAATGAGCCTCTTGCTTCATGTTCTTAGTGATATGCTCCAAAAACCCTCAACTACTTTCCCGTATCCACATTTGACCTAAACCCTAAGCAAACTCGGTCCTACCGATTCTTCCTATCCGGCGCCACCGAGTTTCACTTGTCATTAGCCACTGCCAAACCCTAGCAATTCGGTTCTACCGATAGGGATCTCGGTCTCACCGAGATGGGATTGCAAACTCTCTGTTTCCCTTTCGTAACTTTTCGATCTCATCGAAAGAGCGAATCGGTCCCACCGAGATTGCAATGTAAATTCAGTGTTTCCCCTTTGTAACTTTTCGGTCTCACCGAAAGAGCAAATCGGTCCCACCGAGTTTGCCTGACCAACTCTCTGGTTAGCTAATTACCAAATTCGGCCTCACCAAGTTTGTGTAATCGGTCTCACCGAGATTACGTTATGCCCAAACCCTAACCGTATCGGTCCTACCGAGTTGCATGTCAGTCCCACCGAAAATCTCTAACGGTCACTAGGTTTACATTTTCGGTCCGACCGAGTTTGATTCGGTCCCACCAGGATTGGAAAACTGTGTAACGGTTGGATTTTGTGTGGAGGCTATATATATACCCCTCCACCCCCTCTTCATTCGAAGAGAGAGCCATCAGAACACATACACCATTCCAACTCATATGTTCTGAGAGAGAACCACCTACTCATGTGTTGAGACCAAGAAATTCCATTCCTACCATATGAATCTTGATCTCTAGCCTCTCCAAGTTGCTTTCCACTCAAATCTTCTTTCCACAAAATCCAAATCCTATGAGAGAGATTTGAGTGTTGGGGAGACTATCATTTGAAGCACAAGAGCAAGGAGTTCATTGCCTACACACCATTTGTTACTTCTTGGAGAGTGGTGTCTCCTAGATTGGCTAGGTGTCACTTGGGAGCCTCCGACAAGATTGTGGAGTTGAACCAAGGAGTTTGTAAGGGCAAGGAGATCGCCTACTTTGTGAAGATCTACCGCTAGTGAGGCAAGTCCTGTGTGGGCGATGGCCATGGTGGGATAGACAAGGTTGCTTCTTCGTGGACCCTTTGTGGGTGGTTGCTTCTTTGTGGACCCTTCGTGGGTGGAGCCCTGTGTGGACTCGCGCAACCGTTACCCTTTGTGGGTGGAGCCCTTCGTGGACTCTCGCAACCGTTACCCTTTGTGGGTTGAAGTCTCCATCAACGTGGATGTAGGATAGCACCACCTATCCGAACCACGGGAAAAACATCCGTGTCTCCAATTGCCTTTGAATTCTCCAAACCCTTCCCTTTACATTCTTGCAAGTTGCATGCTTTACTTTCTGCTGCCAATATACTCTTTGCATGCTTGCTTGAATCGTGTGATGATTGCTTGACTTGTCCTAAAATAGCTAAAATCTGCCAAGAACTAAAATTGGGAAAAGGTTAAGTTTTTATTTGGTCAAGTAGTCTAATCAGCCCCCCTCAAGACATACTTTTGATCCTACACATTTCTTTTAGCCAAAGATGAGACAATATGTTGAGCGTTTTGTTGCTCGCTGCACTACATGTCAAAAAGCTAAGTCACGACTCATTCCTCATGGTTTATATATGGCTTTGCCAGTACCTAGTGTTCCATGGGAGGATATATCTATGGACTTTGTTTTGGGTTTATCTCGAACAAAGAAGGGGAGCGATAGCATATTTGTTGTCATGGATAGATTCTCAAAAATAGCACCCTTTATACCATGTCATAAAAGCCATGATGTTGTTAATGTTGTTGATTTGTTCTTTCATAAAATTATTCGCTTGCATGGTGTACCAAATACTATTATTTTAGATCGTGATACTAAATTTCATAGCCACTTTTGGAGATGTTTATGGGCTAAGTTGGGCACTAAACTGCTTTCTAGTACTACTTGTCACCCCCAAACTGATGGACAAATTGAAGTAGTCAATAGAACAGTGTCTACTACGCTTAGCGATGTTATGAAGAATAATAAGAAAATGTGGGAAGAATGCTTGCCTCATATTGAATTTGCTTATAATTGTTCATTGCATTCTACTACTAAGATGTGCCCTTTCGAAATTGTGTATGGTTTCCTACCTCGTGCACCTATTGATTTGGTGCCTCTTCCATCTTCGGAGAAGGTTATTTGTGATGCTAAACAACGTGATGAATTGATCTTAAAAATGCATGAGTTAACTAAGGAAAACATCAAGCGTATGAATGCTAAGTATAAACTTGTTGGGGATAAAGGTAGAAAACATATTGTGTTTGCACCTGGAGATCTTGTTTGGTTACATTTGCGAAAGGATAGATTTCCTAATTTGCACAAATCAAAGCTAATGCCATGTGTTCATGGTCCTTTTAAGGTCTTAGAGAAAATAAATGATAATGCGTATAAACTTGAGCTGCCTGCGGATTTTGGGGTTAGTCCCACTTTTAACATTGCAGATTTGATGCCTTATTTGGGTGAGGAAGATGTTCTTTAGTCGAGGATGACTTCATTTCAAGAAGGGGAGGATGATGAGGACATCAATAGCATTGTTACACTCACAGCCCCTGCTGCTATACATAGTAGACCAATTACTAGAGCTCGTGCACGCCAATTGAATTACCAGGTACATTCATTTCTTGGTAACGATTCTAATGTTCATGGGAATATGATGCTGCCTAAATTGGATACATCTGTTTTGCTTACAAATGAAGAGCCTAGCTTGGACAAGTAAGACAAACCTTGGAGCAAGTTCAAGCATGGAGATGATGGCATGCGCAAGGAGAACAAGAATGGAGTTACAAGTGATGACCCCAGGACTTTGAAGCCACCATAATGAGTGCATGAAGCCTTAGATGAAATATACAAGATGCCACTACATAAATTTCGTCCAGACGCTATTCTAGGTGTTGCGTCACCTTATTATTGGGCCAGACCCATGTAATTTTGAAATACTTGATTATAGGCTCTTTTTACAATACGTATGTGTGGGGAAACAAGAGTTAGGGTTGGTTTTGGACCCCTTCCCCAAGGGCCACGAAATCCCCCCCTCTTACCCCATATATACAGCCCTTAGGGCGTCGTTTAGACTTTGCGTTTTGTTTAGATTAAAAGTTCACCATAGTTGCAACTTCGCGTACTTCGTTTATGTTCAACGACTAGACCAAGACGTCAGAGAACCCCATCTTGATCAATAAAGCTTTCCTTTTTTATTCACAATATCCAGATTGCAATTTCAGTTTCTTGCTTGTTCTTCGTTTGCTTGCAGGAAATAGACCCTTGTGGTCAGGTTGATCGTGCTCCGGCGTGGTCAGTAACCTCTCGGAGTTGGTTTAGCGATTGCTAAGGCGCGACGTCCTCGCACGTTCGTAGTCGGACCGTCAAAGTCTTGATGAGGACATCAATACCATTGTTACACCCATAGCCCCTTCTGCTATACATACTGGACCAATTACTAGAGCTCGTGCACGCCAATTAAATTATCAGGTACTTAAGTTTCTTGGTAATGATTCTAATGTTCATGAGAATATGATGTTGCCTAAATTGGATATATTTGTATTGCTTACAAATGAAGGGCCTCGCATGGATAAGAGGGATGAACACTGGAGCAAGACCAAGCATGGAGATGATGGCATGCGCAAGGGGAACAAGAACGGAGTTACAAGTGATGATTTCTGGACTTTGAAGCCACCATAAGGAGTGCATGAAGCCTTGGACGGAATATACAAGATGCCACTACATAAATTTCGTTCGGAGGCTATTCTAGGTGCTGCGTCACCTTATTATTGGGCCAGGCCCATGTAATTTCGAAATACTTGATTATAGGCTATTTTTAGAGTCCGTATGTGTGGGGAAACAAGAGTTAGGGTTCATTTCGGACCCCTCCCCCAAGGGCCACGAAATCCCCCCCCCCTCTTCCTCCATATATACAACCCTTAGGGCGTCGTTTAGACTTTGGGTTTTGTTTAGACTAAAAGTTCGCCATAGCTGCAACTTCGCGTACTTCGTTTGTGTTCAACGACCAGACAAAAGTGTCACAGAACCCCACCTTTATTAATAAAGTTTTCCTCTTATATTCGCAATATCCAGATTGCAATCTCAATTTCTTGCGTGTCCTTCATTTGCTCGCAGGAAACAGACCCTTGTGGTCAGGTTGATCATGCTCTGGCGTGGTCAATAACCCCTCGGAAGTTGGTTTAGCGATTGCTAAGGTGCGATGTCTAACACATTCGTAGTCGGATCGTTAAGGTCGACTCCCACAAAAAATGATAGCCACCATCTCATCGAAACATCAGGATACCTTTGCCTCTATCAAGTGGTATCAGATTTCCAGGTTGCTCGGTGAGATTTTATAGTTTTTCATAGTTTAGATCGAGTTTGTTCTTCATACCTACAGTCGACGAAAAAGCCAAAAAACTTTTAGGGTTAGTTCAACATATCCGAACCAATCTGAGCCTTTTCATAATCTTTTTAGGGTTTTGCATTGTTGAATTTGCGGTTGCATCATCGTGTCTAGTTGCTGGTCTTAGTGTCTAGTCCTTTAGAGTTTCGAGTTCTGTTCACAAGTTGTCACGTCGCCGCCACATCATCATCATCACCGCTGCCATATACCACCATTATCGTCACCGCTGCCATATACCACCATCGTCATCACCGCTGCCATATACCACCATCGTCATCACCGCTTCCATATACCACATATCCACCACCATCACGATAATCCGAGTCCACCTCCATCACAGATTCGCCACCAGTCCGTGTTCCACCGCCTGCATATATCCGCCACCAGTCTGAGTTTCCACCAGTTTCATCTCCGCCACTAGTCCGAGTCTAGTATTTGTGTCTTTGTTTTCAATTTCCAGATCACGCCATACTCCGAGTCGTGATAGAGTAGGACTCCCCGATTTCCATGCCATCCACAGTAGAAAAATAGTTCCAGTTTCAAAAAAAACTAAGTCTAGAAAATTCTGGCTAGGCAATTTTTAGACCATTTGTAGACTTTTTCGAAAAAAATTGTTGTGGAGCAAAAAAAGAGGAAAAAAGTGCAATAAAAAGTGAAAAAATCAGATTGTGCTCCTCCTTTGTTTACGTGCAGCGTCGTGATTTTGTTAGTGTTCTAGGCTCGCGTCTCTAGCACGGTCTAGCCTAGGACCAGCACAGTACCGTCATTGAGCGTTTATTCAACTTTGCATATTTGAATTGATTATTGCTAACCCTTTTTGCTACCATATTATAAGCCTTCCTAGCTCCACATACATCTACGTCATGCGTTTGACCCTCCCTGGTAATCGCTCTATCCAAGCTTTGAGAGTTTTGACTACAGCGGTTGCCGATCACCGCCTGCTACTGGGTAAGAACTGGTAAGAATTTGAGATTTGCTTGACGGATTTGTGAAACACTGCCACTTTCTAGTAGTATGTAGGATCATATTCTTGTGTGTTTCTATTGCTGCTAACCATGGCAGGACCACAAGCCGACGAGAATGACTGGGAGAACATGACGAAGAAGGAGCTTCATGATAAATTTCAACAAATGTCGAGTCAACAGGTAGAAGACATCATGGCCACCTTCGGAAAGGCACTGGATAGGATTAATGACATTGAGAAGACAATTGACACCAAGTTGGACGCCAAGTTCGATGAAGTACTCGCGTGTCTTCCACAACCACCGCCCGCTGCACCTGTCGCACCTCTACATCAACAACAACAACAACAACAACATCGCCTTCCAAATCAAGTGGGATGAGCTAGCGCGTTCCCCTTGGGCCTGGTCAAAATTCTAGTGCCGCTGTACCTACTGTTGATGCTTATGTAGCTCATGCTGCTACTGCAGAGGTGGAGGACCATTACGAGGATTAGGTTGATTAAAATCAGAACTACGTGCAACCACCAGCACCACCACCACCAGGTCGTCCTCATGCATATCATCGCAACGGTAGGGCTGCACCACCACCTAAGGTATGAGATCATTACCATCTTCCTAAACTAAAATTGAATATTCCATCATTTGAGGGTAGATATGTTCCTGATATATATCTTACCTGGGAGTTAGAAACTGAACAACGTTTTACATGTTTACAATATCCTGAGGAGAGACGTGTTCCTGCTGTTGTTTGTGCTTTCACTAGTTTTGCATGTGTTTGGTGGTCTAAACATTGTAGATTATATCCTATTTCAGCTACTTGGGCTGCTTTGAAAAATGCATGCGTACTCGCTGGGTTCCACCATATTATCAACGTGAATTGCTTCAAAAATTGCAGCGTTTGAGACAAGGAATTTTTTTTGTAGAAGAACATTATCAGGAATTACAAACTGGTATGATTAGATGTGGTATTGTTGAGGATAATGAAGCTATGCTTGCATGTTTTATGGGTGGATTAAATAAAGAGATTCAGACCATTCTGGAGTATAAGGAATATAATAATATGACTCGTTTATTCCATCTTGCTTGCAAAGATGAACGTGAAGTGCAGGATTGACAGGCATTGGCGTGAACTACCTTTTCTGCAGGTCGACCCTCATCATGGACACCGCATGCATCCACTACTTCCACACGTTCTGCTGCACCGACACCTCCGTCAGCTGCCACCCCCAACTGTGATACAAGAAAGCAGGCACAACCACCACTATCTGCCAAGAGCACACCTTCTGGGCCTGCACAGAGCTCTTCTTCATCCTTGGCATCAACATGGCAAACACATGATATTATTGTCGTCGTTGCAAGGGTGGAGGTCATTATGCGAGAGAATGCTCATCTAAGCATGTGATGATTGTCACTAAGGATGGTGGGTATGAGTCCGCTAGTGACTATGATGAGGAGACTTTGGCTATTATTACAAGTGAAGAACACGGTGGAGATGATTCTGATCATGACACGCAATACATGGCTGCTGAAGATGCCGATAGGTATGAATGTTTAGTTGCTCAACGTGTTTTGAGTGTGCAGGTCACACAAGCTGAGAAAAATCAGAGGCATAATTTGTTCCATTCAAAGGGAGTTATGAAGGAACTTTCTGTTCGTGTCATCTTAGATGGAGGGAGCCGCAACAGCTTGGCTAGCATGGAGATGGTGGACAAGCTATCTCTCACCACAAGACCACATCCACATCCTTACTATATCCAGTGGTTCAACAACAGTGGCGAGGTTAAGGTAACACGTACTGTTCGTGTGCATTTTAGTATCTCTACATATGTTGATTATGTTTATTGTGATGTGGTACCTATGCAAGCACGTTCCTTATTACTTGGTAGACCATGGCAATTTGATAAAAAATCTGTACATCATGGTAGAAACAATCAGTATACTCTCATTCATAAGGATAAAAAATTACTTTGCTTCCTATGACTCCCGATTCCATTTTGAAAGATGATATTAATAGAGCTAATAAACCAAAACAGGAGAAAAATAAGAGTGAAAATCAGATTATGGCAAAAGAATTTGAGCAACAAATGAAGCCTAATAATAAACTATCTAGTGTTGCTTCTAAAATTAAATTGAAAAGTGCATGTTTACTTGCCACCAAATCTGATATTGATGATCTAGATTTCAGCAAATCTGTTTGTTATGCTTTGTGTGCAAAGAGGCATTATTTTCTTTCGAGGATGTACCTTCCTCTTTGCCTCCTTCCATCACTAACATTTTCCAGAAGTTCGCTGATGTCTTTCCAAAAGACGTGCCGCCGGGATTACCACATATTCGAGGGATTGAGCATCAGATTGACTTAATTCCCGGTGCTTCGCTGCCAAACCGTGCGCCATACCGTACCAATCCAGAGGAGACGAAGGAGATTATGCGTCAAGTACAGGAGCTGCTCGACAAAGGTTATATACGCGAATCTCTTAGTCCTTGTGTTGTTCCTATTATATTAGTGCCAAAAAAGGATGGTACTTCGCGTATGTGTGTTGATTGTAGAGGCATTAATAATATTACAATTCGTTATCGTCATCCTATTCCTAGGCGAGATGATATGCTTGATGATTTGAGTGGCTCTACAATATTCTCCAAAGTTGATTTGCGTAGTGGATACCATCAAATTCGTATGAAATTGGGAGATGAATGGAAAGCGGCATTTAAAACTAAGTTTGGATTATATGAGTGGTTAGTCATGCCTTTGGGTTTAACTAATGCACCTAGCACTTTCATGAGATTAATGAACGGAGTTTATGTGCTTTCATTGGACGATTTGTGGTAGTCTATTTTGATGATATACTGATTTATAGCGGATCTTTGGAGGAACATTTGGAACATTTAAGTGCTGTTTTTATTGCCTACGTGATGCACATTTGTTTGGTAACCTTGGGAAGTGCACCTTTTGCACCGACCGAGTATCTTTTCTTGGCTATGTTGTTACTCCATAGGGAATTGAAGTTGATAAATCCAATATTGAAGCTATTGAGAGTTGGCCGCATCCAAAAACGGTCACACAAGTGAGGATTTTTCTTGGCCTCGCTGGATTCTATAGGCGTTTTGTGAGAGATTTCAGCACCATTGTTGCACCTCTCAATGAGCTTACAAAGAAGGATGTGCCTTTTGTTTGGGGTACTGATACGTCTCCGTCGTATCTACTTTTCCAAACACTTTTGCCCTTGTTTTGGACTCTAACTTGCATGATTCAAATGGAACTAACCCGGACTGACGCTGTTTTCAGCAGAATTGCCATGGTGTTATTTATGTGCAGAAACAAAAGTTCTCGGAATGACATGAAACTTCACGGAACATCTTGTTGGAAATAATAAAAAATCTTTACAAAATATGAAGACCAGGGGGCCCACACCCTAGCCACGAGGGTGGGGGCGCGCCCCTACCTCGTGGGCCCCCTGGAGCTCCTCCGACCTCAACTCCAACTCTATATATTTGCTTTCGGGGAGAAAAATATCAGAGAGAAGGATTCATCGCGTTTTACGATATGGAGCCGCCGCCAAGCCCTAAAACCTCTCGAGAGGGCTGATCTGGAATCTGTTCGGGGCTCCGGAGAGGGGAATCCATCGCCATCGTCATCATCAACCATCCTCCATCACCAATTTCATGATGCTCATCGCCGTGCGTGAGTAATTCCATCATAGGCTTGCTGGACGGTGATGGGTTGGATGAGATTTATCATGTAATCGAGTTAGTTTTATTAGGTTTTGATCCCGAGTATCCACTATGTTTTGAGATTGATGTTGCTATGACTTTGCTATGCTTAATTCTTGTCACTAGGGCCCGAGTGCCATGATTTCAGATCTGAACCTATTATGTTTTCATCAATATATGAGAGTTCTTGATCCTATCTTGCAAGTTTATAGTCACCTACTATGTGTTATGATCCGGCAACCCTGAAGTGACAATAATCGGGACCACTCCCGATGATGACCGTAGTTTGAGGAGTTCATGTATTCACTATGTGTTAATGCTTTGGTACGGTACTCTATTAAAAGGAGGCCTTAATATCCCTTAGTTTCCATTAAGACCCTGCTTCCACGGGAGGGTAGGACAAAATATGTCATGCAAGTTCTTTTCCATAAGCTCGTATGACTATATTCGGAATGCATGCCTACATTACATTGATGAACTTGAGCTAGTTCTGTGTCACCCTAGGTTATGACTATTACATGATGAACCGCATCCGGCATAATTTTCTATCACCGATCCATTGCCTACGATCTTTCCATATATTGTTCTTCTCTTATTTACTTTTCCGTTGCTATTGCTATCATCACTACAAAATACCAAAAACATTACTTTCGCTATCATTTCCTTTTGCTACCATTACCACTACTATCATATTACTTTGCTACTAAACACTTTGTTGCAGATATTAAGTTTCCAGGTGTGGTTGAATTGACAACTCAGCAGCTAATACTTGAGGATATTCTTTGGCTTCCCTTGTGTCGAATCAATAAATTTGGGTTGAATACTCTACCCTCGAAAACTGTTACGATCCCCTATACTTGTGGGTTATCAAGACTATTTTCTGGCGCCGTTGCCGGGGAGCATAGCTCTATTCTTTGAGTCACTTGGGATTTATATCTGCTTATCATTATGAAGAACTTGAGAGATCCAAAAACCAAGATTTATCCCTCAACTACGAGGGGAGGTAAGGAACTGCCATCTAGCTCTACACTTGATGCACCTTCTGTTTTGAGTAAGCTTGTGGCACCTAAACCTGCTTCTGCTATTCGTTCTGATATGTTGCATGTTATTGATGATGCCACTTCTGCTATGCATGATACTTATGATGAAACCACTTCTATGCTTGATACTACTGTGCCACTTGGTGAATTTCTTCATGAACAACTTGCTAGGGTTAGAGAGAATGAAAATATTGAAACTGATAATATTGATGAAAGTGATGATGAAGACTCTCCCCCTAATAAATATGAATCGCCTGTTATTCCTGAGGGTTATGTTTTGGAAAAAGAAGTTGCTTTAGCTATTTTAGCTTGCAAAGATAGATACGAGCTCAAGAGGTTATTAGCTAAATGGAAGCAACAACCTCTTAATGCTAGAATGAAACATGACCCTGCTTTTGCTACTTCACCTGTCTGTGTTACTGATAAGGATTATGAATTCTCTGTTGGTCCTGATATAATTACTTTGGTTGAATCTGATCCTTTTCATGGCTATGAATCTGAAACTGTTGTGGCACATCTTACTAAATTAAATGATATAGCCACCTTGTTCACTAATGATGAGAGAACTCGTTACTTTTATATCCTTAAAATATTTCCGTTCTCATTAAAGAGTGATGCTAAGATATGGTTTAATTCTCTTGATCCTGGTTGTGTGCGTAGTCCGCAGGATATGATTTATTACTTCTCTGCTAAATATTTCCCTACTCATAAGAAACAAGCTGCTTTAAGGGAAATATATAATTTTGTGCAAATTGAAGAAGAGAGTCTCCCACAAGCTTGGGGGAGGCTTCTCCAATTACTTAATGCTTTGTCTGATCATCCTCTTAAGAAAAATGAAATACTTGATATCTTTTATAATGGACTAACTGATGCATCCAGAGATTACCTGGATAGTTGTGCTGGTTCTATTTTCAGGGAAAGAACACCGGATGAAGCTGAAATTCTATTGAATAATATGTTGACAAATGAAAATAATTGGACACTTCCTAAGCCAACTCCTGAGCCTATTCCTACCAACTCCGAAGAAAAGAGGTGTTCTATTTCTCAGTCCTGATGATATGCAAGAGGCAAAGAAATCTATGAAAGAAAAAGGTATTAAAGCTGAAGATGTTAAGAATTTACCTCCTATTGAAGAAATACATGGTCTTAATTTACCGCCTGTTGAAGAAACATATGATTTTAATCCATCTCCTATTGAAGAAACACATGGTCTTGATAACCCGACACAGGTAGTAAAGGTAAATTCTCTCTATAGATATGATAAAGCTGAAATCCCATTTACTAAGTTTGCTAGCCCATGCTTAGATGAGTTTGATAAATTTATGGTTAAGCAAGAAGATTTCAATGCTTATTTTGGTAGAGAATTAAAAGGCGGTGCAAATATGCTTGAACACTTGGGTGATTATATGGATAATGTCAAAGGTGAACTTAAACTTATTAGCAAACATGCTTTTATGGTTACCACTCAAGTAGAACAAGTACTTAAAGCTCAGAATGATTTGCTCAATGAATTGAATAGTAAGAATAATGATTATGTTGTTAGAGTGGCTACTAGAACTGGTAGAATGACTCAGGAACCTCTGTATCTTGAAGGCCACCCTAAGAGAATTGAGCAGGATTCTCAGAGAAATAATATAGATGCACCTAGTCCTTCTAAAAGGAAGAAAAAGAAAACTGATAGGACTTTTCATGCTTCTAGTGAACCTATTATTGAAACACCTGAGAATCCAAATGATATTTCTATTTCTGATGTTGAAACACAATCTGGTAATGAACCTGAAACTAGTGATAATGTTAATAATAATGTTCATGTTGATGCTCAACCTAGTAATGATAATGATATAGAAATTGAACCTGTTGTTGATCTTGATAACCCATAATCAAAGAATCAACGTTATGATAAGGAAGACTTTGTTGCTAGGAAACACGGAAAGGAAAGAGAGCCTTGGGTTCAGAAACCCATGCCTTTTCCTCCCAAACCATCCAAGAAAAAGGACGATGAGGATTTTGAGCGCTTTGCTAAAATGATTAGACCTATCTTTTTGCGTATGTGATTAACTCATATGCTTAAAATGAATCCTTATGCTAAGTACATGAAAGATATTCTTAAAAATAAAAGAAAGATACCGGAAGCTGAAATTTCCACCATGCTTGCTAATTATACTTTTAAGGGTGGAATACCAAAGAAACTTGGAGATCCAAGAGTACCCACTATACCATGCTCCATTAAAAGAAACTATGTTAAAACTGCTTTATGTGATCTTGGAGCCGGTGTTAGTGTTATGCCTCTCTCTTTATATCGTAGACTTGATTTGAATAAGTTGACACCTGCTGAAATATCTTTGCAAATGGCTAATAAATCAATTGCTATACCTATCGGTATTTGTGAGGATGTGCCTGTTGTAGTTGCAAACGTTACTATTTCAATAGACTTTGTTATTCTTGATATTTCCGAGGACGATTGCATGTCCATTATTCTTGGAAGACCCTTTTTGAATACTGCAGGGGTTGTTATTGATTGCAACAAAGGCAATGTCACTTTTCATGTTAATGGTAATGAGCATACGGTATACTTTCCGAGGAAACAACCTCAAGTTCATAGTATCAACTCTATTGGAAAAATTCCATCAATTATTTTTTGGAGGTTTTGAATTTCCTCTTCCTACTGTCAAGAAGAAATGTGATATTCTTATTGTTGGGGATGTGCATATCCCCGTTGAGGTAACCTAGTGTTATTCGAAAATTCTCCGGTTCCATGTTATTCGAAATGAGTTTGTTAACAAGACCTGATCAACCTTGTTAGTGGATTCCTTTTGATGATCATGAGATGGATGAATTTAGAAAACACAACTCTCTGTACCCTCCTTTTACTTTCTGTTATTTATATTAAATAAAATAAAATTAGTATTTTCTGTCTGTTATCTGAATTATCCGTGCAATATAAAAATACCCCAAAACAAAAGTTCTCCAAATGCCCTGAAATTTAAATAAGATTTTTTTGGAATATTTGAGAATATCTGGCACTGAGAACACAGCAGGGGGGCATCCACCTGGCCACGAGGGTGGAGGGCGCGCCCTACCCCCTGGGCGCGCCCCCCTGCCTCGTGGGCCCACGGTGGCCCTCCTCTACTTATTCATGCACCCACACAGTCCTTCTTCCTCCCACAAACACCAATATCCAGCTCAAGCACGAGTTCTAGCTCATTTTGCTGCGATTTTCGATCTCCTTGCTCAAAGCACCTCTCACAAAACTGCTTGGGGGATTGTTCCTTGGTATGTGATTCCTCCATTGGTCCAATTAGTTTTTGTTCTAGTGCTTTATTCATTGCATATTTTTGCTGCCTAGGTGACCCTATTCTTGAGCTTGCATGTCAAATTTATATGGTTCCAAGTAGTTTTGATGCATGATATAGGCACTAGGCACTTGTAGGAGTAGTTGCTATCAATTTTGTTGAGTTTGGTTCACTTTTATTTTGAAGTTACTAAAAATTTCAGAATTTTTCAGAAAATAATGAAGAGATTTTTGAGGGGCTCATCGAGCCGAAGCTCGAAGGAAAAGCAAAATGAAGAAGCAAAGAAGTCCAAATATAATCTACCTCGCACCGCGGAGGTTCAGCCATGTGAATGGCCCTCCAATGATTTCTTGAGAGCAACCGGGATTTATGAGGATTTTTATGAATTGGTTAAGAATGCAGGCCTCACCGACTTCCTCCGTGACCAACGCAAACAATATCTCTTACTCACCAATACTTTTGTGCAAAACTTCTACTATTATCCTAGGGAATCACCTCCTTCAGTAGAGTTTCATTTATATGATGTGGTTAAGAAGATGTCACTATATGAATTTTGCAGGGTTTGTAAAATACCTTTCGAGGGTAGCTTAGAGGAATCACATCGTAAAGATGTGGATGGATTTATTGACACTATCACTGTAGGGGAAACCAGGAAGGTTTCCGATGCAAGAATCACTAGCATACATTTTCCTGTTTTATGCTACTTTGCAATATTTGCTAGTCGTTGCTTAATTGGTTGCGGAAACTGTGGAAACCTTAGTGTTCCTGATATTTTTATTTGGTTCCATGGTTTATTCCGTGATGACTCTGTTAGCGTGGGTGGTATTATTGCTAAACGGTTAAGTCTGAACCGTACAAAAGGACACATCTTTGGTGGTATCTATGCTTCACGCCTTGCTACACACTATAACATACCTATTAGGCACTATGAAAAGAAGAAAAATTGTTGCCTACTGTTTATTTAGATTATAAGAGTATGGTAGCGCATGATTTTATTATAAAGAATAGGGAAGGGGAGCTGAAATACAAATTGTTCTTTGATAAACGTCATCCCGAGACTATCACCTTGTCTGCTCCTTCCTTGTTTGATTTATCTACATGCCAGTACCTCGTCTCGCCGGAGGACATTCACGCTTACCGGAACCCTACATCAACCACAGAGCCAGAGTCAGAACCACAAGTTGATCCTCCACGACAGTCTAATTACCAGTGGGATCCGGAAATGATTGCCAACCAGTGGCAATCAGAGTCTTCTTCTTCGCAGTACGACCCCAACTATTACTATGGATATCCGCCAGGCCAACCGTGGCCATAGACCAACTTAGGCCAAAAGCCTAAGCTTGGGGGAGTACGTATTTCTCACCGACATTATATTCATGTTCACACACTCATTGCTAGATGTCGGTGCTCATACTTTTTCATTGTATCATCCATACTAGTTTATTTCCTTTTTATGCTTTCTTCTTGTGTGTTTAATAAACCTTAAGAAAAACCAAAAAAAATAGTTGTAGCTTTTATCTAGCTTTAATTTCTATGCTTGTAGTAGTAATTAAAAAGAAAGCCCAAAAAGATTTCATGTTCTTCTTTTGCTTGTTGGGAGCTTTCCCGTGTAAATAGTTTTATTTCTTTTCTTTTCTTTGGGGTCGATAGGAGAAGACCATGATTAAATTGTTGAAGTGGCTCTTATATGCATTATTGTTAATCTGACAAAAGAGCCCATATTGCCTTGTCTTCTCCTGTTTATTGAATGCTTGCAGGTTCCAGCTTAGTCCAATGCACGTGCACTATTATTATTATCCACATCGTTTGGTCGTGCAAGTGAAAGGCAATTATGACGATATACGATGGACTGACTGAGATGAGAAAAGCTGGTATGAAGTCGACCTCTCTTGTTTTTGTAAATATGATTAGTTCATCGTTCCTGATTCAGCCTATTATGAATAAACATGTTTGCAATGACAACTAGAGATCATAGTTTCTTGTGCCATACTTAATTAGCTAGGAGCTTATAATGGTTTACCTTGCGTGCCAACATGCTACTAAAATGGTTGTGATGTGGTATGATAGGGTGGTGTCCTCTTTTCAACGATTCGAGTGGCTCGACTTGGCACATGTTGACACATGTAGTTGAAACAAAATCAACATAGCCTCTATGATATTTATGTTCATGGTGCATTATATCCTACTCATGCTTGCATTCGGTGTTGATTAATTTTAATGCATGTTCATGACTGTTGTCGCTCTCTAGCTGGTCGCTTCCTAGTCTTCTTCTAGCCTTCACCTGTACTAAGCGGGAATACTGCTTGTGCATCCAACTCCATAAACCCCAAAGTCGTTCCATATGAGTCCGCCATACCTACCTATACACGGTATCTACCTGCCATTCCAAGTAAATTTGTATGTGCCAAACTCTAAACCTTCAAATAAATATCTTGTTTTGTATGCTCGAATAGCTCATGTATCAACTAGGGTTGTCCGTATCTTTCATGTTAGGCGGGTTATTCTCAAGAGGAGTGGACTCCGCTCCTCACTCACGAGAAAGTGGCTGGTCACCGGGATGCCCAGTCCCATGCTTTATGCAAACTAAATCAAAATAACTGCAAACAAAACTCCCCTGGGACTCTTGTTAGTTGGAGGCACTCGTTGTTTTGAGCAAGCCATGGATTGATGCTTGTTGGTGGAGGGGGAGTATAAACTTTACCATTCCGTTTGGGAACCGCCTATAATGTGTGTAGCATGGAAGATATCGCCATCTCTTGGTTGTTATGTTGACAATGAAAGTATACCGCTCAAAATAGTATTCACCTCTATTTCAAAACCGAGCTCTGGCACCTCTACAAATCCCTGCTTCCCTCTGCGAAGGGCCTATCTATTTACTTTTATGTTGAGTCATCATCCTCTTATTAAAAAGCACCAGTTGGAGAGCACCGCTGTCATTTGCATTCATTACTGTTAGTTTACATTGAGTATGACTTGACTGGATCTCTTTTACCATGAATTACAATGTCTAGTCAGTCCTTGATCTTTAAAGGTGCTCTGCATTTATGTTTTGCGGTCTCAGAAAGGGCTAGCGAGATACCATCTTGTTATATCATATTATGATTGTTTTGAGAAAGTGTTGTCATCCGAGATTTATTATTATTGCTCGCTAGTTGATTATGCCATTGATATGAGTAAACATGAGACCTATGCGTTATTGTGAATATGGTTAGTTCATAATCTTTGCTGAAAACTTGAATGCTGGCTTTACATATTTACAACAACAAGAGCAAACAGAGTTTGTAAAAGTTTTTCTTTATCACTTTCAGTTTGTCAACTGAATTGCTTGAGGACAAGCAAAGGTTTAAGCTTGGGGGAGTTGATACGTCTCCGTCGTATCTACTTTTCCAAACACTTTTGCCCTTGTTTTGGACTCTAACTTGCATGATTTGAATGGAACTAACCCGGACTGACGTTGTTTTCAGCAGAATTACCATGGTGTTATTTATGTGCAGAAAACAAAAGTTCTCGGAATGACCTGAAACTTCACGGAACATCCTTTTGGAAATAATAAAAAATCCTACCAAAAGATGAAGACCAGGGGGCCCACACCATAGCCACGAGGGTGGGGGTGCGCCTGCCCCCTTGGGCGCGCCCCCCTACCTCGTGGGCCCCCTGGAGCTCCTCTGACCTCAACTCCAACTCTATATATTTGCTTTCGGGGAGAAAAAAATCAGAGAAAAAGATTCATCGCGTTTTATGATACGGAGCCGCCGCCAAGCCCTAAAACCTCTCGGGAGGGCTGATCTAGGGTCCGTTCGGGGCTCCGGAGAGGGGAATCCGTTGCCATCGTCATCATCAACCATCCTCCATCACCAATTTCATGATGCTCACCGCCGTGTGTGAGTAATTCCATCGTAGGCTTGCTGGACGGTGATGGGTTGGATGAGATTTATCATGTAATCGAGTTAGTTTTGTTAGGGTTTGATCCCTAGTATCCACTATGTTCTGAGATTGATGTTGCTATGACTTTGCTATGCTTAATGCTTGTCACTAGGGCCTGAGTGCCATGATTTCAGATCTGAACCTATTATGTTTTCATCAATATATGAGAGTTCTTGATCATATCTTGCAAGTTTATAGTCACCTACTATGTGTTATGATCCGGCAACCCCGAAGTGACAATAATCGGGACCACTCCCAGTGATGACCGTAGTTTGAGGAGTTCATGTATTCACTTTGGTCCCGTACTCTATTAAAAGGAGGCCTTAATATCCCTTAGTTTCCATTAGGACCCCGCTGCCACGGGAGGGTAGGACAAAATATGCCATGCAAGTTCTTTTCCATAAGCATGTATGACTATATTCGGAATACATGCCTACATTACATTGATGAACTGGAGCTAGTTCTGTGTCACCCTAGGTTATGACTGTTACATGATGAACCGCATCCGGCATAATTTTCTATCACTGATCCATTGCCTACGAGCTTTCCATATATTGTTCTTTGCTTATTTACTTTTCCGTTGCTATTGCTATCATCACTACAAAATACCAAAAACATTACTTTTGCTACCGTTACCACTACTCTCATATTACTTTGCTACTAAACACTTTGCTGTAGATATTAAGTTTCCAGGTGTGGTTGAATTGACAACTCAACTGCTAATACTTGAGAATATTCTTTGGCTCCCCTTGTGTCGAATCAATAAATTTGGGTTGAATACTCTACCCTCGAAAACTGTTGCGATCCCCTATACTTGTGGGTTATCAGGTACTGCACAGGAAGAAGCCTTCACGGTATTGAAAAATAAGTAGACACATGCTCCTTTACTCTAACTTCCTGATTTTAGTAAGACTTTTGAGCTTGAATGTGATGCTAGTGGAATTGGATTAGGTGGTGTGTTATTACAAGATGGCAACATGTTGCATATTTTTCTGAAAAATTGGGTGGGCCTAGTCTGAATTATTCTACTTATGATAAAGAATTATATGCTCTTGTTCGGACTTTAGAGACATGGCAACATTATATATGGCCCAAAGAATTTGTTATACATTCTGATCATGAATCCTTGAAACTTATTAAAAGTCAAGCTAAACTGAATTGTAGGCATGCTAAATGGGTTGAATTCATTAGGCCTTTCCCTTATGTCATTAAACACAAGAAGGGTAAAGAAAATGTTATTGCTGATGCATTGTCTCGTCGCTATACTATGATTTCACAACTTGACTTCAAAATATTTGGTTTGGAGACCATCAAAGATCAATATGTGCATGATGCTGATTTTAAAGATGTAATGCAAAATTGTAAAGAAGAAAGAACATGGAACAAATTCGTCGTTAATGATGGATTTTTGTTCCGTGCTAACAAGCTATGCATTCCAGTTAGCTCCGTTCGTCTTTTGTTGTTGAAGGCGGCGCATGGAGGAGGATCAATGGGACACTTTGGCGTGAATAAGACAGAGGACGTACTTGCTACACAGTTCTTTTGGCCAAAGATGAGACGGGACGTTGAGTGTTTTGTTGCTCGCTGCACTACATGTCAAAAAGCTAAGTCACGACTCAATCGTCATGGTTTATATATGCCTTTGCCTGTACCTAGAGTTCCTTGGGAGGATATATCTATGGACTTTGTTTTAGGTTTACCTCGAACAAAGAAGGGGAGGGATAGCATATTTGTTGTCGTGGATAGATTCTCGAAAATGGCACACTTTATACCATGTCATAAAAGCGATGATGCTGTTAATGTTGTTGATTTGTTCTTTCGTGAAATTATTCGCTTGCATGGTGTGCCAAATACTATTGTTTCAGATCGTGATACTAAATCTCTTACCCATTTTTGGAGATGTTTATGGGCTAAGTTGGGGATTAAACTGCTTTTTAGACTACTTGTCACCCCAAACTAATGGTCAAACTGAAGTAGTCAATAAAACATTGTCTACTATGCTTAGGGTTGTTTTGAAGAATAATAAGAAAATGTGGGAAGAATTCTTGCCTCATATTGAATTTGCTTATAATCGTTCGTTGCATTCTACTACTAAGATGTTGCCCTTTTCAAATTGTGTATGGTTTCCTACCTCGTGGACCCATTGATTTGTTGCCTCTTCCATCTTCGAAGAAGGTTAATTTTGATGCTAAACAATGTGCTGAATTGATCTTAAAGATGCATGAGTTAACTAAGGAAAACGTTAAGCGTATGAATGCTAAATATAAACTTGTTGGAGATAAGGGTAGAAAACATGTTGTGTTTGCACTTGGAGATCTTGTTTGGTTACATTTGTGTAAGGATAGATTTCCTGATTTGCTCAAATCAAAGCTAATGCCATGTGCTGATGGTCCTTTTAAGGTGTTAGAGAAAATAAATGATAATGCATATAAACTTGAGCTGCCTGCGGGTTTTGGGGTTAGTCCCACTTTTAACATAGCAAATTTGAAGCCTTATTTGGGTGAGGAAGATGAGCTTCCGTCGAGGACGACTTCATTTCAAGAAGGGGAGGATGATGAGGACATCAATACCATTGTTACACCCACAGCCCCTGTTGCTATACATACTGGACCAATTACTAGAGCTCGTGCACGCCAATTAAATTATCAGGTACTTTCATTTATTGGTAATGATTCTAATGTTCATGAGAATATGATGCTGCCTAAATTGGATACATTTGTTTTGCTTGCAAATGAAGGGCCTGGCATGGATAAGAGGGATGAACACTGGAGGAAGACCAAGCATGGAGATGATGGCATGCGCAAGGGGAACAAGAACGGAGTTACAAGTGATGATTTCAGGACTTTGAAGCCACCATAAGGAGTGCATGAAGCCTTGGACGAAATATATAAGATGCCACTACATAAATTTCATTCAGAGGCTATTCTAGGTGCTGCGTCACCTTATTATTGGGCCAGGCCCATGTAATTTCAAAATACTTGATTATAGGCTATTTTTAGAGTCTGTATGTGTGGGGAAACAAGAGTTAGGGTTCGTTTCGGACCCCTCCCCCAAGGGCCACGAAATCCCCCCCCCCTCTTCCTCCATATATACAACCCTTAGGGCGTCATTTAGACTTTGGGTTTTGTTTATATTAAAAGTTCGCCATAGCTGCAACTTCGCGTACTTCATTTGTGTTCAACGACCAGACAAAAGCGTCATAGAACCCCACCTTTATTAATAAAGCTTTCTTCGTTTGCTCGCAGGAAATAGACCCTTGTGGTCAGGTTGATCGTGCTCCGACGTGGTCAATAACCCCTCGGAAGTTGTTTTAGCGATTGCTAAGGCGCGACATCTCGCACGTTCGTAGTCGGATCGTCAAGGTCGAATCCCACAGGAAACGATAGCCACCATCTCATCGAAAAATCGAGACACCTTCGCCTCTATCAAGTCTACTCCACCATAAACGATAGCCACCATCTCATCGAAAGACGAGACATGTTCGCCTCTATCAATGGCATCTACGGAGAAGATCCCCCAAATGGATTCAAGACCCCTCACGGGAAGACCCCTCAAGACCTCCTCACGGAGAAGAACGTGCTACTTGTATCATCGCTTGTTGATCATGGATCTTGTACCTCGTTGTGTTTCGTTTGTTTGACTGATTTCTCCCGTACTTTCCCCGTGTTTCCCTTGTGTTTTCCCCCCATGTTCCTTGCTACCTCTTGAGAATGCGCTGGTTTTCCCTTGAAGAGGAAAGGGTGGTGCAGCAAAGTAGCGTAAGTATTTCCCTCAGTTTTTGAGAACCAAGGTATCAATCTAGTAGGAGATAACACACAATATACCTATTACCTGCACAAACAATCAGGAACCTTGCAACCAACGCGATAAAGGGGTTGCCAATCCCTTCACGGTCACTCGCAAAAGTGAGATCTGATAAAGATAATAAGATAAATATTTTTGGTATTTTTGTTGTATAGATTGGAAAGTAAAGATTGCAAAATAGTAAACGAGATGCGATGTAAATAAAAAGAGATGCAATATAATAAGAAAGAGACCCAGGGGCCATAGGTTTCACTAGTGGCTTCTCTCATGATAGCATGTGTTACGGTGGGTGAACAAATTACTGCCGAGCAATTGATAGAAGACCGCATAGTTATGAGAATATCTAGGCAATGATTATGAATATTGGCATCACGTCCGTGTTAAGTAGACCGAAATGATTCTGCATCTACTACTATTACTCCGCACATCGACCGCTATCCAGCATGCATCTAGAGTATTAAGTTCATAAGGATAGAGTAACGCTTTAAGCAAGATGACATGATGTAGAGGGATAAACTCAAGAAATATGATATAAAACCCATCTTTTTATCCTCGATGGCAACAATACAATGTGTGCCTTGCTGCCCCTACTGTCACTAGGAAAGGACACCACAAGATTGAATCCAAAGCTAAGCACTTCTCCCATTGCAAGAAAGATCAATCTAGTAGGCCAAACTAAACCGATAATTCGAAGAGACTTGCAAAGATATCAAATCATGCATATAAGAATTCAGAGAAGAACCAAATATTATTCATAGATAAACTTGATCATAAATCCACAATTCATCGGATCTCGGCAAACACACTGCAAAAAGTATTACATCGAATAGATCTCCAAGAACATCGAGGGGAACTTTTTATTGAGAACCAAAGAGAGAGAAGAAGCCATCTAGCTACTAACTATGGACCCTGAAGGTGTGTGGTAAACTACTCACACATCATCAGAGAGGCTATTGTGTTGATGTAGAAGTCCTCCGTGATCAAATCCCCCTCCAGCAGATCGCCGGAAAAGGCCCCAGATGGGATCTCACGGGTACGGAAGGTTGCGGCGGTGGAAAAGTGGTTCTGTGGCTCCCCCTAATGTTTTTAGGGTATAAGAGTATATGTAGGCGAAAGAAGTACGTCAGTTGAACCCACGTGGGGCCCACGAGAGTGGGGGCGCGCCTACCCCCCTCGGTGCGCCCTCCTATCTCGTGGCCGCCTCGCGGACTTCCAGACTTCCACTCCAAGTCTCCTGGTTTGCGTTTGTTCCAAGAAAGATCCTCGTGAAGGTTTCGTTCTGTTTAGATTATGTTTGATATTCCTTTTCTGCGAAACACTAAAATAGGCAAAAAAATAGAAACTGGCACTGGGCCTCCGGTTAATAGGTTAGTCCCAAAAATAATATAAAGGAGCATATTAAAAGCCCATTAAACATCCAAAACAGATAATATAATAGTATGGAACAATCAAAAATTATAGATACGTTGGAGACGTATCAAGCATCCCCAAGCTTAATTCCTACTCGTCCTCGAGTAGGTAAATGATAAAAACAGAATTTTTGATGTGGAATGCTACCTAACATAATTTTCAATGTAATTTTCTTTATTGTGGCATGAATGTTCAGATCCGAAAGATTCAAGACAAAAGTTTAATATTGACATAAAATAATAATACTTCAAGCATACTAACCAAGCAATTATGTCTTCTCAAAATAACATAGCCAAAGAAAGCTCATCCCTACAAAATCATATAGTTTGGCTATGCTTCATTTTCATCACACAAAATTCTCCAATCATGCACAACCCCGGTGACAAGCCAAGCAATTGTTTCATACTTTAGTATTCTCAAACTTTTTCAACTTTCACACAATATATGAGCACGAACCATGGACATAGCACTATAGGTGGAATAGAATGGTGATTGTGGAGAAGAAAAAAAAGAGGAAGATAGTCTCACATCAACTAGGCGTATCAATGGGCTATGGAGATGCCCATCAATAGATATTAATGTGAGTGAGTAGGGATTCCATGCAACGGATGCACTAGAGCTATAAGTGTATGAAAGCTCAGCAAAAGTAACTAAGTGGGTGTGCATCCAACTTGCTTGCTCAAGAAGACATAGGGCAATTTAAGGAAGCCCATCATTGGAATATAAAAGCCAAGTTCTATAATTAAAAATTCCCACTAGTATATGAAAGTGACAACATAAGAGACTCTCTATCATGAAGATCATGGTGCTACTTTGAAGAACAAGTGTGGAAAAAGGATAGTAACATTGCCCCTTCTCTCTTTTTCTCTCATTTGTTTGGGCCTTCTCTTTTTTATGGCCTCTTTTTTCGTCCGGAGTCTCATCCCGACTTGTGGGGGAATCATAGTCTCCATCATCCTTTCCTCACATGGAACAATGCTCTAATAATGAAGATCATCACACTTTTATTTACTTAGAACTCAAGAATTACAACTCAATACTTAGAACAAAATATGACTCTATGTAGATGCCTCCAGCGGTGTACCGGGATGTGTAATGAATCAAGAGTGACATGTATGAAAAATTATGAATGGCGGCCATGCCACAAATACGATGTCAACTACATGATCATGCAAAGCAATATGACTATGATGAAGCGTGTCATAATAAACGGAACGGTGGAAAGTTGCATGGCAATATATCTCGGAATGGCTATGGAAATGCCATAATAGGTAGGTATGGTGGCTGTTTTGAGGAAGGTAAATGATGGGTTTATGGTACCGGCGAAAGTTGTGCGGCACAAGAGAGGCTACCAATGGTGGAAGGGTGAGAGTGCGTATAATCCATGGACTCAACATTAGTCATAAAGAACTCACATACTTATTGCAAAAATCTACAAGTCATCAAAAACAAGCACTACGCGCATGCTCCTAGGGGGATAGATTGGCAGGAAAAGACCATCGCTCGTCCCCGACCGCCACTCATAAGGAAGGCAATCAAAGAAACACCTCATGCTTCAAATTTGTCACACAACGGTTACCATACGTGCATGCTACGGGACTTGCAAACCTCAACACAAGTATTTCTCAATTTCACAATTACTCAACTAGCACGACTCTAATATCACCATCTTCATATCTCAAAACAATCATCAAGTATCAAACTTCTCATAGTATTCAATGCACTCTATATGGAAGTTTTTATTATACCCATCTTGAATGCCCACCATATTAGGAATAATTTTATAACCAAAGCAAATTACCATGCTGTTCTAAAAGACTCTCAAAATAATATAGGTGAAATAAAACCACCACCGTGCTCTAAAAAGATATAAGTGAAGCACTAGAGCAAAATTATCTAGCTCAAAAGATATAAGTGAAGCACATAGAATATTCTAATAAATTCTGATTCATGTGTGTCTCTCTCAAAAGGTGTGTACAGCAAGGATGATTGTGGTAAACTAAAAAGCAAAGACTCAAATTATACAAGACGCTCCAAGCAAAACACATATCATGTGCTGAATAAAAATATAGCCTCAAGTAAACTTACCGATAGACGAAGACGAAAGAGGGGATGCCTTCCGGGGCATCCCCAAGCTTAAGCTTTTGCTTGTCCTTGAATTTTACCTTGGGGTGCCTTGGGCATCCCCAAGCTTAGGCTCTTTCCACTTCTTGTTCCAAAATCCATCAAATCTTTACCCAAAAACTTGAAAACTTCACAACACAAAACTTAACAGAAAATCTCATGAGCTCTGTTAGTATAAGAAAACAAACCACCACTTTAATGTACTGTAATTAACTCATTTTTTATTCATATTGGTGTTAAACCTACTGTATTCCAACTTCTCTATGGTTCATACGCCCCGATACTAGCCATAGATTCATCAAAATAAGCAAACAACACACGAAAAACAAAATCTATCAAAATAGAACAGTCTGTAGCAATCTGGAGGTTTCGAATACTTCTGTAACTCCAAAAATTCTGAAAATTTAGGACAATCTAAATAATTTTTATATTGGAATTGGTATTTTATCGCTATCTGGTAAAAAAACGGAAATTATTTTTGTGAGCGCATACTTGCAGTTTTTATCAACAAGATCAAACAACAATCACCCAAGAAGATCCTAAAGGCTTTACTTGGCACAAACACTAATAACATAAAAAACACAATCATAACAGAGGCTAGATAAATTATTTATTAGTAAATAGGAACAAAAAGTAAAGAAAACAAATAAAATTGGGTTGCCTCCCAACAAGCGCTATCGTTTAACGCCCCTAGCTAGGCATTGATAATTTCAATGATGCTCACATGAAAGACAAGAATTGAAGCACAAAGAGAGCATCATGAAACACGTGACAAGCACATCTAAGTCTAACATACTTCCTATGCATAGGCATCTTATAGGCAAACAAATTATCATAGAAAGCAAAAACTAGCATATGCAAGGAAGCGGAAAGAAACAATAGCAATCTCACCATAACGAGAGGTAATTTAGTAACATGAAAATTTCTACAATCATATTTTCCTCTCTCATAATAATTACATGCAGGATCATAAGCAAATTCAACAAAATAGCAATCACATAAAATATTTTCAACACTATCCACATGCATGCAAAGTTGACACTCTTCCAAAATAGTGGGATTAACATTAACTAAAGTCATGACCTCTCCAAACCCACTTTTATCAAAAAAATCGTAAGATTGAACATTCTCCAAATATGTGGGATCTAAAGTTGACACTCTTCCAAACCCACTTTCAATAATATTGCAACCACTATTATCAATCTCATATTCATCATGGGGCTTAAATAAATTTTCAAGATCATAAGAAGAATCACCCCAATCATGATCATTGCAACAAGTAGCGGACATAGCAAAACTAGCATCCCCAAGCTTAGGGTTTTGCATATTATTAGCACAATTGACATTCATAGAATTTATAATAAAATCATTGCAATCATGCTTTTTATTCAAAGATCTATCATGAATCACTTCATAAAGCACTTCATCACAATTTTCAGATTCACGAATTTCAAGCAAAACTTCATAAAGATAATCTAGTGCACTCAAATCACTAGCAATTGGTTCATCATGACTGGATCTCTTAAAAAGATTAGCAAGGGGATGAGCATCCATAAACTCTTAGCAAGCAAAGATGCAAGCAAAGAGAAGGCACATGGTAATACGAGCAAACAGAAGGACAGACGGAACAAGACCAAAGAAAAGGGCAAATTTTGTGAAGTGGGGAGAGGAAAACGAGAGGCTAATGGCAAATAATGTAATGCGAGGGAGAAGAGTTTATGGTGGGTACTTGGTATGTCTTCACTTGGGTAGATCTCCCCGGCAACGGCGCCAGAAATCCTTCTTGCTACCTCTTGAGCATGCGCTGGTTTTCCCTTGAAGAGGAAAGGGTGATGCAGCAAAGTAGCATAAGTATTTCCCTCAGTTTTTGAGAACCAAGGTATCAATCCAGTAGGAGATAACATGGAGGTCACCTAGTACCTGCACAAACAATCAAGAACCTTGCAACCAACGCGATAAAGGGGTTGTCAATCCCTTCACGGTCACTCGCAAAAGTGAGATCTGATAAAGATAATAAGATAAATATTTTTGGTATTTTTGTTGTATAGATTGGAAAGTAAAGATTGCAAAATAGTAAATGAGATGCGATGTAAATAAAAAGAGATGCAATATAATAAGAAAGAGACCCAGGGGCCATAGGTTTCACTAATGGCTTCTCTCATGATAGCATGTGTTACGGTGGGTGAACAAATTACTGCCGAGCAATTGATAGAGGACCGCATAATTATGAGAATATCTAGGCAATGCTTATGAATATAGGCATCACGTCCGTGTTAAGTAGACCGAAGCGATTCTGCATCTACTACTATTACTCCACACATCGACCGCTATCCAGCATGCATCTAGAGTATTAAGTTCATAAGAACAGAGTAACGCCTTAAGCAAGATGACATGATGTAGAGGGATAAACTCAAGCAATATGATATAAACCCCATCTTTTTATCCTGGATGGCAACAATACAATACATGCCTTGCTGCCCCTACTGTCACTGGGAAAGGACACCGCAAGATTGAACCCAAAGCTAAGCACTTCTCCCATTGCAAGAAAGATCAATCTAGTAGGCCAAACTAAACCGATAATTCGAAGAGACTTGCAAAGATATCAAATCATGCATATAAGAATTCAGAGAAGAACCAAATATTATTCATAGATAAACTTGATCGTAAATCCACAATCCATAGGATCTCGGCAAACAGACCGCAAAAAGTATTACATCGAATAGATCTCCAAGAACATCGAGGAGAACTTTGTATTGAGAACCAAAGAGAGAGAAGAAGCCATCTAGCTAATAACTATGGACCCGAAGGTCTGTGGTAAACTACTCATACATCATCGGAGAGGCTATGGTGTTGATGTAGAAGCCCTCCGTGATCGAATCCCCCTCCGGCAGATCGCCGAAAAAGGCCCCAAATGGGATCTCACGGGTACGGAAGGTTGCGGCGGTGGAAAAGTGGTTTCGTGGCTCCCTCTGATGTTTTAAGGGTATAAGAGTACATATAGGCGAAAGAAGTACGCTGGTGGAGCTCCATGGGATCCACGAGGGTGGTGGGCGCGCCTACCCCCCTCGGCGCACCCTCCTATCTCGTGGCCACCTCGTGGACTTCCAGACTTCCACTCCAAGTCTCCTGGTTTGTGTTTGTTCCAAGAAAGATCCTCGCGAAGGTTTCATTCCGTTTGCTATTCCTTTTTTGCAAAACACTAAAATAGGCAAAAAACAGAAACTGGCACTGGGCCTCTGGTTAATAGGTTAGTCCTAAAAATAATATAAAAGAGCATATTAAAGCCCATTAAATATACAAAACAGATAATATAATAGCATGAAACAATAAAAAATTATAGATACGTTGGAGACGTATCATTCCTTGTGTTCTTTGCGGGATCTGCTCCTTTTGTGAAAACTCAGGCATCTAGGGATCTACCCTACACCAAAAACTATTTGGCAAAGCACATCCAGGGGGATTGAATCAATCAGGACAAATACATGAATAGAAAGTAGCACTTGTCTCGAGTTCGGTGTATTTTAGTCTCCAAAATTCAGCACCAGACATAAATGGTAGGCGCTGTAGGTATAAATAAAATGCCGAGAAAACATCAGGGTTGGGATAAGCATATGGATCTTGCCGCCAAGCTGTTTCTTGATTCACACCGTCTAGTTACTAGGTTCCATTTCAAAAAGGCGACATAGTTTAAGATCACTCATGTGGGAACCATCTCACATGTATCCGGTCCATTCGAAGGGAGCTAGCACCAAAGTTCGAGGGGCCGGCTTGCGCCACCAAGAATGCAGAACAGGGATGGGGAGGCGCTTGGTGAGGGAAGGCTTTGACGACGAGACCGTGGATGGCCTGGACGCGGCGGAATCCAGGCGCAATGTCGGGAATACGGCCGCGACGGCGGGGGATTGGGGCACAACAGAAATCCAGTCGGCGGCGGCGGGGGTCTGCCACGAGACGGCCAAGGGACACGGAGGCACAGACGGCGATAGCGGTGTGCAGGGAAGGGAGGAGATAGGAGATGTCGTCATGTGCGGTGGCGGGGAGAGGAACAAGCAGTGTGAGAAGCGACGAGTCTCGATGCTCGTTCGCTGGTTTTTATTTTCTACAACGTTGAAGCGGGCTTCGCTGCCTTGGGTCGAGTATGAAAACTGGCCCAATTAACCATAGGGCTCCAAAATAGCTACGGGAGTAGCTGCCCTTGCGACTTCAGGCCCAGTTCGCGGCAAACACCGCGTTTACTTTAGATCTGACGATCAATAACGTTTGACCAACGAAATCAAACGGCCGAAAACGCCTAATTCGTGAGATTGCAGGGATTAGGTGCAGTTTTACTGTTCATAATAACAATGAACTTGATCCAGGAAAAAAGGAGTGGGCATGGATGTAAGGTTTAGATTCAAACACATTTGAATTTAATTCAAATGGGTGAATAGGAAGTGGGGGTCTGGAAGGTCCAAAAATGTTGATATTTTTAGTGAAGCTTCGATAAATGCAAACGAAATTATTGCGAGGGTTTTGAGGCCAAACTTGCAAATAGAAAGGCATAAGATTTGAAAGGAAAATATTAAAGGCATATGATTTAAACTGCAAGCGTGTTTGAGGGTGGTTCCAAACTAATGGAATATTTCAATATAGCTCCTCAATGATATTGGGAGGATGTATGTTTTAAAGAGAAATCACCATGTGAATTTCCCTCGATTTAAATGGATCGAAGATCCATGCGATTTATTTATTTGAGTTTTTAAAAAGGTTGCAAAAATTAATGGCATGATGAAATGATGCAATGCAACAAACAAATAATTAGCACGGCTATCACGACAACATGAAAGGCATCTGAAGCGTTGGCCTTGGGTTGTTACACTACCGACATTAGTAGCAGAGATTCCAAAATACCCTATATAAAGAAGATATTAATTAAGATTGCATCATAAACGGAATATTAGAAATGGATAATATAATAGCATATTTAAAACCTAAACATTTTTTTGAAGGATTTTCATATATAACATGTTAGATTTGAAGTTAAAAAAGCTGGGCCAAAACTGAAACATTTTGCAACCCATCTGCTAAATGACGCTCAGGCGAGATAGTAATATTAGTAGCAGAGAAAAGGAGAAAAAGAAAGAGAGAGCCAGGGATCAAACCCAGGTCTGTGGCGGGGAGTGCTTAGGCTCATACCACTACACCACTTGGTTACGTCTGTCGGGGGATTAATATAAATAACATAAACTACCGGCGGTAATTTTTTTACTTACCAATGACATGGTGGGTAATTATTTACAACTTCAAGGATAACTTTAATGATGGACGACCAAAAACGGTCCATGCTTTCTATTAACTACTAATAATAGGATTAACGCTTCTTCCTCCCTAACTTTCGTCCGTTTGTTTTTCATACGTCGCCTTCGCTGCCATAATTTCCGTTGGGTCGCTCTGCCCGTACATTTTTTTTGAGCAACAAACTAGGCTTTATTCATAAGTTGGTATTGCTACCGGTATTACAGAAGTATCATGTGGTTGCTCCAACCAAATATGGCAGCCATGATCTGATTTTACAGCATGCCTAGCTAGTTTATGAGGCTTGAAATTCGAGACTCTAGATTCAAACTTAAATCAGCAAGAAGTAAAAGAAGAATGCCATGAAATAATCTCTTTTACAACTGCACCATAGTTTCCACCTGACTTCTCTTTGATATGCTTCACCACCTCTTGACAGTCGGACGCAATCACGATGTTCTGGAGCCCCAGGTCTTCCGCTAGCGATAATCCTTCTCTGCATGCCATAGCTTCCAAAGTTGGCGGATCAACCAGTCCTCTAGTAACAAGCACCGAAGACCCCAAGTAGTGCTCGTTATTGTTCCTACTGTTAGACTCATAGACTTGTACGTATTGTAATCTTAGTACATGTTGTATTTGTACCCGATGAGGTACCCCCTTGTTATATATATGTTACAGAGGCCGACCCCTAGAGGTGTCGAAGCCCATAACCCCAAAACCCTTCGTCTATCATGGTAACAGATGCGATCTAACGATCCTGACCTAGCCATGTCGTCTTCCGCTGCTTCTTCCGAGGCCGCCGCCGCCGCCGCTCTCTCCGGCGCGGCCACCCTCGCTGCCCTCTCCGACACGGCGACTCTCTCCGCCACCACCAACTTGCTCGCCGAATCCTATTCGGCCCCTGCGGCGCTCACCGATCCGATCGGGACGGGATCTTCCGTCTTCGCGCCGCCGTTCCTGTCTACCCTTCTCCCAGGAGGAAGATCGACGGGACCCCTGTTTTCCGGGGCGCCGTCCGCGGCTCTCCCCGGCTCGCCGGCCTTGCGCCCCAACTACGCCGCGCTCGCCCCCTACGCGCCACCGCCGTCGTACGCCTACGACCCGGCTGCCTACGGGGCCTACTATGGCGCTCCCTATGGTGCGATCTACGGCGCTCCCTACGGCGCTCCCTACGCTGGCCATGGCGCTGGCTACGGTGCTCCTCCTACTGCTGGATACGGCCCTGCCTACGCGGGGATCCCGCGGCCTGTGCTTCCCGGTGCGCCACCACAGGCACCCCCGGTTGCGCCCCAGTCCTCGCCTGCGGGGGATATCGTCCCCCCGGCGCGGTCCCTGTGCCGCCGCCCTATGACTTCGCCCTCGACGTCATCTCGACTCCACCGTTCTACTTCAGCAACCTTCTCCCGGTGAAACTGAAGATGGACAACTATCTGTTTTGGCGCGCACAGATTCTTCCCCTCCTTCGTAGTCACTACTTGGAGGGTTTTGTCGATGGTACTCTGCCATGTCCCCCGCCGGATCATCACATGTACCGGCCATGGATTGCTCAAGATCAAGCGATCCTCTCGGCGATTCAGTCCTCTCTCACCGAGGGCGTCGCCGGCTTGGTGTTATTTGCTACCACGTCTCATGAAGTATGGGATGCGTTGGAGTCCAGTTTCTCCGCACAATCCTCGTCGAACACATGTCTCTTCGTGCACAACTCAATGAGACTCGCAAGGATCATCACTCTGTCACCGTCTTCTTCAACAAGATCAAACGCCTCGTCGACCAGCTAGCCTCCATCGGCGAGCCACTTCGTGACACAGAGTTCACCACATATGTTCTCCAAGGTCTCGATGCCGAGTATGACTCTCTTGTGGAGGTGATCCAGGAACGCAAGGTTCCCATCAAGCCGCAAGAACTCTTCCAGCGCCTCCTCTCAATAGAACAACGCCTTGCCAGTCGTCATCCAGATGAGCCCCCCTCGGCTAACGCTGTTGTTCGTGGTGGGAAGGGGCGTTCTGGTGCTCGCCCTGCTGCTCCTTCGCCTGTTTCAACTCCTCCTACGGGAGGCAAGGGTGGTGCTCCTACGGCTGCTTCCTCCCAATCGCGTCCTACTATTGTCGTCGAGAACGGGCGCCCATGTGCTTGCTGTGCTGCTTGTGGAGCTGTTGCCCCTTGTCAGCTATGTGGAATTCCTCGCCATGTTGCATCTCGCTGTCACCGCCGTTTTCAGCCTGAGTTTCTCGGTCTTGGCAACAACGGCAAGGGCAATGAGCGACAAGTCAACATGACGCAGCATCAAGGAAAGACTCAATCGTATAATGTTGATCCCACTTGGTACATGGACACTGGCGCCACAGAGCACGTGACGAATGAATTGGACAAGCTTGCTATTCGGGAGGCCTACCATGGTCCTGACAAGGTTCACACAACAAATGGGGCAGGTATGCACATCTCTCATATTGGTCAGGCATCTCTCCTCACACATACATCTCGACAGTTGCGTCTTAAAAATGTTCTTCGAGTTCCTACTGTTGCCCGAAACTTACTCTCCGTACCTAAACTTACTTATGACAATAATGTGTTTTGTGAGTTTCACCCGTTTCATCTTTTTATCAAGGACCGGGCCACACAGGACGTACTTCTTAGAGGGCGCCTTCGTCATGGACTATATGCTCTTGATGTGCCGCGATCTGTCTCCCCAGTTGTCCCTCAAGTCTTCAGTGCTGTTCGAGTATCTCCCGCACAATGGCACTCTCGTCTTGGTCATCCAGCTACACCCATTGTTCGACATATTCTTCACCGCCATGAGTTACCGTCAGTTTCTAGTAATAAAGATGTGTCAGTTTGTGATGCTTGTCAGCAGGGAAAAAGTCATCAGCTACCTTTTTCTGTTTCTAGTCATGTAGTGAAAACTCCTCTTGAGATTGTGTTTTCAGATGTTTGGGGTCCTGCTCAGATGTCTGTTAGTGGTCATGAGTACTATGTTAGTTTTATTGATGCTTATAGTCGCTTTACCTGGATTTATCTTCTTAAACATAAGTCTGATGTGTTCGATGTTTTTCTTAAGTTCCAAACACACGTTGAGCGTCTCCTACAACACAAAATTCTTCATGTACAATCAGATTGGGGGGGGGGGGTGAGTACCGCAATTTGAATTCCTTCTTTGAGAAACTTGGGATCTCGCATCGTGTGTCTTGTCCTCATACACATCAGCAGAATGGTTCAGCTGAACGTAAGCATCGTCATCTTGTTGAGACCGGCTTAACCTTATTAGCTCATGCCTCTGTTCCTTTTCGTTTTTGGAGTGATGCTTTCACTACTGCCTGTTTTCTCATCAACAGACTTCCGTCGCGACTTCTTGGCATGAAAACTCCACTAGAACTCTTGCTTAATGAGACTCCTGACTACACTTTTCTCAAAGTTTTCGGTTGTGCGTGTTGGCCGCATCTCCGTCCTTACAATAATCGAAAGCTTGAGTTTCGCTCTAAAAAATATGTCTTTCTTGGGTATAGTCCGTTGCACAAAGGTTATAAATGCCTTCACATTCCAACAAATCGTGTATATATTTCGTGTGATGTTGTTTTTGATGAGCATGTTTTTCCTTTCTCTAATCTTCCAACTCCTGTGATCACACCAACTACCTGTGCATTCATCTCCTTTATTGCCTGATCAATTTGTAGATGCTGCACACTCGCCTTTTTTGTTGTCTAACCATGGTGTAGGAACTGGTAGAGGTGCTCGGCTTGTTCTCCTTGAGGATTCATCCCCTGCTCCGACGGCTTCTTCATCGGATCACGTCGATCCGGCCACTGTGCCCTCTTGCATGGCGCATGCAGGGTCTCCTGCACCCGCGCCCGCCAGCCACCCGGATCCGGCTTCGGTCGCAGTGGAGCCGCGCTCCCCGGATCGCGTTGATCCTGCGCCCACTTCCCCCTGCATGGGTCATGCAGGGTCGGGTTTCATCACACCCGCTCCGCGCCCGGCCCTGGCTCGGCTGGAGCTCCCTTCGTCGCCGGTTTTCGCCTCGCCTGCCACCGGGTCGGCTTCGCCTGCATCGCCCGTGCCTACGGACGCGCCTGGCTCCTCCTGTTCGGCGACGCCCGCACCTACTGCCTCGCCTCCTGGCGGTTCGTCAGTGTCGCAGGCACCATCTCCTGTAATACCTTCTTCTCAGGAGACGCAGGCTACTTCATCGACGGTTCCTGAGATCTCCGTCGCGCCAACTGCTCAGGTTGCTCCGCGACCACACACTCGCAGCAAGAGTGGTATATTCAAACCGCTTCAACGCACCGATGGCACGGTTGCCTGGCTCGCGGCCTGTATAGCTCACTCTGCAACTGATCCTTCTGCTGAACCCCGTCATTATCAAGCAGCTCTGGGTATTCCTCACTGGCGATCTGCAATGGAACAAGAGTATCAAGCATTGCTCAAAAATGGTATGTGGCGTCTTGTTCCTCCGCACAGTGGTGTCAATATAATTGATTCTAAATGGGTATTCAAAGTTAAGTGACATGCTGATGGCTCTATTGAACGGTATAAGGCTCGGCTTGTTGCTCGTGGGTTCAAACAACGTCAAGGTCTTGATTATGATGATACCTTCAGTCCTGTGATCAAGCCGACGACTATTCTCATGCTCTTGTCTCTTGCAGTTACTCGTGGGTGGTCTCTTCGACAGCTCGATGTTCAGAATGCCTTTTTGCATGGTGTTCTTGATGAAGAGGTCTATATGCGTCAGCCACCTGGGTTTGTTGATCCTACTCGTCCACAACATTTGTGTCGTTTGGTCAAGGCTCTCTATGGTCTCAAACAGGCGCCACGTGCTTGGCATGCACGTCTTGCTTCTGCTCTCCGTGCACATGGTTTTGTTCCATCGACAGCTAATACTTCCTTGTTCATGCTACAGCGCCCTACGGTCACTATGTACCTGTTGGTGTATGTTGATGACATCATCTTGATTAGTTCGTCGGTTCTTGCTGCCGATCGGCTTGTTTCTGCTTTGAGTGATGATTTTGCCATTACAGATCTTGGTCGGCTCCATTATTTTCTTGGCTTAGAGGTTTCTCATTCGGATGCCGGTCTGACTCTTACTCAGCATAAGTACTCTCTGGATTTGCTTCGTCGTGCTGGTATGCTTCAGTGTAAGCCTGCTTCCACTCCCATGACAGCTTCTGATAGACTCTCTGCACTTGATGGTACTCTTCTTCCTTCAGATGAGGCTACAACGTATCGCAGCATTGTTGGTGGCTTACAGTATTTGACGATTACTCGTCCTGATATCTCTTATGCGGTGAACAGCGTCTGCCAGTTTCTTCATGCTCCTCGGGACACTCACTGGACTGCTGTGAAACGTATTCTGCGCTATGTTCGGTTGACTGCTGTTTTGGGTCTGCACCTTCGGCCTGCCCCTTCCGGTAGTCTTTCCGCGTTCTCTGATGCAGATTGGGCTGGTAGCCCTGATGACAGGCGATCCACGGGGGGATATGCAGTGTTCTATGGTCCTAACTTGATCGCTTGGAGTGCTCGTAAACAAGCTACAGTGTCTCGTAGTAGTACTGAAGCTGAATACAAAGCAGTTGCCAATGCCACTGCTGAACTTATCTGGGTTCAGGCCTTGCTTCGAGAGTTGAGAGTCCCTCAGCGTCATCCACCTGTTCTTTGGTGTGACAACATCGGTGCTACGTACCTTTCTTCAAATCCGGTATTTCATGCTCGAACGAAACACATTGAAGTTGACTATCACTTTGTCAGAGAACGAGTTTCACAGAAGTTGCTTCAGATCAAGTTCATTCCATCAAAGGACCAGCTTGCCGACATCTTCACGAAGCCATTGCCATTACCTCAGTTTGAGGGTTGTCGTCGCAATCTTAATCTTCTGAATTCTTCAGACCATGGTTAAGATTGAGGGAGGGTGTTAGACTCATAGACTTGTACGTATTGTAATCTTAGTACATGTTGTATTTGTACCCGATGAGGTACCCCCTTGTTATATATGTTATAGAGGCCGACCCCTAGAGGTGTCGAAGCCCATAACCCCAAAACCCTTCGTCTATCACCTACAAACTGCTGCAGCTGCACCTACCCCATGGAAAACAGCGGCGTTAACATTGATCTTAGCAGTATCACTAGTGGCCGGAATCCACTTCCTTGGTGCAGCAGTAACTGGGATGTTAACACGGGACGATATTGGATTCTTTTCCACATCCAACTCTGATAAGAAATGAGTGATGAACATGTAAGTGGATAAAGGGCTTTGATGCAACCCTTCGTGGATCAAAGGGTGCTTGGATACAAGGGACTATTTTTAGTCTGACTAAAAATAGTCTCTTTTAGAGGCTAAAGTTCCAAGCACCCCTGACTAAAGAGAGGCTAGGACTAGTCTTGAGGCTAAAATCTTTTAGTCATGGGAAACCTACTAAAATATGTATTAGCTCTCTCTCTCCTCATTTAATTCCTCTACTTAGTTCTGGATTGGAGGGTTTGGAGGATAATAAATGCTCAATAACTAGATTTTAGTCTCTTTAGTACTTGGATCCAAGCATGGATGAGACTAGCAAGTTTTAGTCCCACTACTTTTAGTCATGGGACTAAAACGTATCCAAGCATGCTCTTAGCTTCCGTCTCCGCCCGTACGTGGTTTGCAGCTTAGTAAGTAATGGGCCAATTTTTTTGTTACGGGCCTCTATAAAAGTTGGACCTCACGGCCTGCCCTCTGGGCTGCCCTTCTTCCCCCTTCCTTACGGAGAAGCAAATAGAGTTTGATTATGTCTGTGCTAAACTTTCAGATTCAAATTAATAGTCCCATCCTACCCCTTTACATCAAATTCTAGCAACTTATATGCTTTTGGAGTTGCAAGAATCAACAAAGCGGTGAGATGTGATTCATCTTTAGCCAAGAGAACTGAAGAAAGATGCCTACTGCATGTATATGCATCATTAATCGAAAAAATGCTGAAGCGAGAAAACGAGCAGAGGCGCATGAATCCAAAGAAAAAACAACATGGGGTGACCAGCCTACCTAGAAAGGTAGCCGATCTGAAGATTCCGAAAAAGTTGATGCAGCCATGATGGGTGCGCAGAACATTTGTCGTTGGAGCTAATAAATAAATCATAAAGAAGCAGAGAGAGCCGGGGATACGGGAAAAAATTGATAGCGGCCCGCCTGAAGAACAGTGACACGAGCAGGCCATTGATTGAGCTGAGCTCGGGCAACCTCCTTTCGCCATCGGCAGCTGCACGCACGCCAGCACCAACAACATCAAGCCGAGCCGCATTCGCCCACGCGAAGCCCCGCAGCAAGGCGCTGCCGAAGGTGAGGCTGGACACGACCACTCCGGATCTGGGAGCCCTGAGAGCCTCGACCACTAATCCATGCCCCAACCATGGCACCGCCGAGGACGGCCCTGATCAGTGCCGCGCCAGACCCGCCTCCCACGCGCAGACCGCCCGCCAGGAGAGCATACGCCCCGCATCCTCCTTCGTCACAGCTACCAGCCACCCACCGGAGAGGGGCTCCAGCACCACGGCATGGGGACGCCGCCTCGGATGCACGAGCGTCAGCGATGCGCCTGGTTTCTTCTAGCAATCAGTCGATGTGTCACCCGTAAATTGTTTTCCTACTTTTATTAAGCTTAGTGATAGAAAGGACCCCCACAAATAAGGAAATTACATCCATGTCCTCGAGAAACCCACCAACCGGCCACTCCACCGCGAGTTGAAGGTCCGGCGCCGCTGCCGGCATGACTCTGAAATCCGCAGTCGGACCTTTTACGGAGGGAAGTCTTCAAGCAACGGCCCAATCGGGCTAGCGTACCAGAGAAGAGGCCGAAAGGATGCACCACCACACCTTCCTCGCCGGCGACGAAGAAGGTAACAAAAAGGAGAGCCCCCATCGAGAGGGATCTGGAGGAAGACAAATTTTGCACGGCCGTCATACAGAAAAACGACAAACGAACAACAACCAAATACGCAATCTTGGTGCTAACCGGCGAGAAGAGCAGACCTCCAACTCAGCGGCGACCGAATCACAGGGATGGGGAATGAGTTAAGGTAGAAATTATTTCCCGTGCCGCTGTCTTCATCATCCACACGTTAACTTTTCTCTTCTCATGTTGCAACGCACGGGCATATTTGCTAATATTCGTAAAAAAATAGTAATTAATAGTATTAGTATTAGTAATTAGTAATTAGTATTAGTATTAGTATTAGTATTATTATAGTATAGTAGGCAGAGATTCCGAAAGTGAAACAGTGAGGAAGAAGCGGGGGCTGATCTGATGGCTGGAAAACACGCATCGGACGGTGGCGATGCGACCGGTTGGGAACCGGCGCAGAGCATCTCCCTAGAAAAATGAATTGGAGATGCCCTAACCTCATCTCACCCTCGTCAGTCGTCTGTTCGCTACCACGCTTAGGCACCTCCCGCCTCAGCCTCGAGTGGCGCCCATGGCCATCTCCACGGCCCTCGCCGTCCGCGCCTCTCACTCTACCGCCCCACGTCTCTCCCGCTCGTGTAATCACCAACTGCTCGTTTTCAGTTCGTCCTTTGCCTGCTCTCCTTTGTTTAGGCGGAATGGAAGCAGTGCATCTCCGCGCCTCCGAGGTGAGCGTCTTTCTGTATTTTTGTTTTGTTTTTTTGGTTATGTAGAATTACTTTTCTCTTCTATGAATTGAGTGGAGCAACGAAATATTGAGTTGTGTAGGCGACCACTGTTTGGAAATGGATAATCTGATTTGATGCGGGTTTAGTAAGGTGTCGGAGATTGTGGTCTAATGATTAGAACGTCTTCTGATTGTTGTCCAGTGTGAGACAGTACACTGGTGACACGCTTATGTGATTCCAGGATGTTTACTTCTTATAAGCCACACATTGCATACCATAAATTGATGATCAACTTGTGTAATCCAGCTGTATACACTGTGCAATCGTTTGTATTTTCTGTTGAACAGGTATGCACATATTGTCTGTGCCTAACATTTCAGAATGCATCAAGCGTGGATGAAAGCATATGTAGCAAAAGCTATATCTTCCGTAGCAGTAGTGAATGTCTCATCAATCTGATCTAATTTTGAAGTTGGTTTTTGGCCCTGTTTCAGGTCGAACAAAACTTTCAGATTTTTCTGCATTAAGCATATGTTAGACACTGCATTGTATTAGCACAAATCAAGATGGTTTGAAGAGGAAGTCTGTCTTTAATGTGATAACTGATGACTAACGTGGGAATATTGAAGTTGTCGTTCATTTTGGTGCTGGGTTTGCAACCTCTGCACTAAAACGGTATAAGCTGGCAAGCAACCAACTTGAGTGGGCTAGGTTGCTGAAGCTGACTTTAGTTGGCTGATGCAGACCAGTGTTCGGGTAATCTGGAGAAAGACCGGTCGAAAGTGATTGGATCTAGGCCTCAGATTTGTTCATTTCTGTTAGCGCCCCTGACGAGAGGGACCCACTGGGCAGCAACCACAACAACTCTACAGCTGCCCAGCGGCCCACACGAGTCAAGCGGCCCAGCCCGCGCACCCACGGGCCTGAATGGATCAACTGAGCCCGCGAGCACGACTACTTCAGGGGAGACGCACGAAGAGCACACCATCCAGTGGATCAGGACGAACCGGCGGCTACCTACTTTCCTCTTCCCCAATCCTAGTTCTTCCCATGTTCATTCTCCATTCGAGAGCGATGCTCCTGTAATCGATTTGTACTAGCTACTACTCCGGAGAGCAACAGTAGATCGATTCTAACATCTGGTATCAGAGATCCAGCCACCACACACCTCCACCCCGTTCTGGCAAACCTCATCGAGACAAGAGGGTTGCGGCACGCGCGTGAAGCCATGGATCCGAGCGTCTCCGCCTTCCTCACTCGCTTCGAAAACAAGATTGAGGCCGCCATCGACGGGCTGACCAAGGCTCAGTAGTCCACGGCGACGAAGATCGACGACCTTCTATCATGGCGTCCCGATCTCGAGCGCCGAGTGGTGGATCTGGGCGACGCGGTCACAGCACTGCAACGTGCACACGCGCCGCCACCAGCTCGCTCCGGCACGGATCTGGTGCATGAGAGCACTGAGAGGGGATCCATCCTCAAGGGCCCGATGGCCACGGCGAATTACAGATCAAACGGGGGCCATCGGCGGCGTCCCTCACGCCGCCGCCGCCGCTCTCGGCTAACGGTACAGCCACGATTCCCATCTCCCCAGTTCTGCTGTCTCCGTTTTCGCATGCCAGTCAAATGCTCACCGGCCTTGGCCAGGCACACCCCTCTATTTCCTTTCCGCAGTTCTCGGGCGGAAATCCTAATATATGGAAAACCCTTTGTGAGCAGTATTTTTCCATGTTTGGGATTGTGCCTTCGTTTTGGGTTCCTATGGCATCTCTGAACTTTTTGAGGCCAGCGGCAATGTGGCTGCAGTCCATCCAGCGCCGTCTGGGCGAGTTCGATTGGGACTCGTTCACCGCACTGCTGTGCACGCGGTTCGGCCGAGATCGTCACCAAACTCTCATTCGGCAGTTTTATTGAGTTCGCCAAACCACTACCGTGGCAGATTATATTGAGAGATTTGAGTCTATCATCAACCACTTGAATTCATACTCTGAATCAATTCATCCTTACTATTTTCTCACGCGTTTTGTCGAGGGCCTTTGGACGGACATCAGGGCGGTCGTCATGGTGCAGCGACCACCTGACCTGGACACGGCGTGCGCGCTCGCGCAACTACAGGAGGAGGTGGCGGATGGAGCGCGGGGACACCCACCACGACCACCATATGCGTCTCCAAGGGCAGCAGTGCCATTGCCACTGCCCCCACCTCCGGTGCGCCATCCGACCCCTACGATCGCCACCGATCGGCGTGGAACTGACGCCGCGCGCGCGGACTCGTCCAAGATCAAAGCGCTGCGGGACTATCGAGGCGCCCGCGGCCTCTGCTTCAAGTGCGGTGAGAGGTGGGGGCATAATCACGTGTGCCCCACCTCAGTCCAACTGCATGTCGTCGAGGAGCTCCTCGACATGATCGGCCTCGACAACTTCATCGACACCAAGATCCCACAAGACGAAGGCCCGAATGACACGGTCATGGCAATCTCTTTATCTGCCGTGACTGGGGGCGTCTCGGCCAAGGCGTTTCAGTTGCGTGCCTGGATACAAGGGCGCGAGGTACTCCTCCTCATCGACTCAGGCAGCTCCAACTCTTTCATCGACGAGCAACTGGCCACAACTCTCGTCGGGGTCCAAGCAATGGCCAAACCAGGCCGTGTTCGTGTCGCGGATGGTGGCGAAATGGTCTGCTCAACCTACATTCCACACTGTGCGTGGTACGCTCAAGGGCATGAGTTTTTCACGGATCTGAAGGTGCTTCCTCTCGGTACCTACGATGCCATCCTAGGGATGGACTGGCTGGAGGAACACAGTCCCATGACCGTTGATTGGCGCGCCCGTTTCATCGAGACAATCACCCTAGCAGGACCGATCCGGCTGAATGGACATGATGCAGCTTCGGTTGTCTGTGAAACCATCAACAGCATCCAATTACAGAGCCTCTGCAGCAACGGGGCTGTCTCGCATATCATACACCTATGTATGATTGCACCAGACCAGGAGTCAACTGCACCTGTTCCGGACTGCATTCAGAAAGTGGTCGATGATTTTGCGGATGTTTTCTCTGAACCAAAAGGCCTTCCCCCGCGGCGTGCTTGTGATCACAAAATACCGCTCACCCCTAGAGCACAACTAGTCAACATTAGACCTTACAGACACAAGCCAGAGCACAAGACAGAGATAGAGAAACAAGTCGAAGAGCTGCTGCGATCAGGTGTGATACAGAGAAGCACGAGCCCATTCTCCTCACCAGTCATTTTAGTCAAGAAGAAAGACGGAACATGGCGACTATGTATCGACTACCGTCAGCTCAACGCTCTCACAGTGATCGCCAAGTTTCCGGTACCTGTCATTGAGGAACTCCTGGATGAACTTCACGGTGCAGCTTGGTTCTCCAAACTTGACCTTCGCGCAGGCTATCGTCAAATTCGCTTGGCTCCCGGAGAGGAATACAAGACAGCCTTCCAGACGCACCAGGGCCATTTTGAATTCAGAGTGGTCTCGTTTGGCCTCGCAGGTGCGCCGACCACTTTTATTGGAGCAGTCACCACCACTCTCAAGCCTGTCAACCGTGTCTGTGTTCTGTTGTTCTTCGATGATATTCTCGTCTTCAGCGCAACACTCCAAGAGCACGTCGGTCGATCATCTGAGGCAGGTGCTTACTCTCCTCCGCAGACTGTTGGAAGGCTAAGCTCAGCAAGTGTGCCTTCGGTCAGCAGCAGATTTCCTACCTGGGGCATGTCATCAACTCAGAAGGCGTCGCTACCGACCCCTCCAAAATTGCAGCAGTCAACAACTGGACAGCTCCGACAAACGTCAAAGAGGTTCGCAGCTTCCTGGGGCTTGCAGGCTACTATCGAAGGTTCGTCAGAAACTTTGGTGTGATCGCACGTCCTCTGTTCAACCTGCAACCTGCTCAAGAAGGGGACTCCTTTTCTCTGGACCTCCACAACTGAAACAGCATTTCAAGTCCTCAAACAGCAGCTGATTTCTGCTCCCGTGTTGGCTCTCCCTAATTTCAAACAAGCCTTTACAATCGAGGCTGATGTGAGTGACCACGGCATCGGGGCGATCTTACAGCAGTAGGGGCACCCGATCGCTTTTATGAGTAAAGCACTCAGCCCACGCTATCAGGGGTTGTCCACGTATGAGAAGGAATACTTGGCTATAGTCGTAGCCATGGATCAGTGGCGTCCGTACCCGCAACACGCTGAATTTGACATCCTGACCGATCAGAAGAGCTTGATTCACTTGGAGCAACGTCTGACAACCCCTTGGCAGCAGAAGGCGTTCACTAAACTGCTCGGCCTGCGATACCGCATCCGGTACAAGAAAGGGATTGAGAATGCTGGTGCAGACGCGCTATCTCGTGCCAAGCCAAGCGACACACTTTTCTCCACCACGTCATGCAACCCGGCCTGGCTCGAGGATGTCACCAACAGCTACCACAACAACGATCAAGCTTCGCGTCTGCTGTCCCAACTTGCCATCAGGGAAGACCCAAAAGGCAGATTCACCCTTCGGCAAGGGATAATCTACTTCCGAGGCAGGATTTGGCTGGGGGGGAGCACTCATATACAGCAGAGAATCATATCAGTGTTTCACGACAGCCCCATCGGCGGCCATTCAGGGTTTCCCGTCACCTACCGTCGCATCAGACGTCTCTTTGCCTGGCCTAAGATGAAACTTCAAATCCTGCAGTACGTCCGCTGTTGCCAGGTGTGTCAGCAAGCTAAGCCAGACCGTGCCGCATCACCAGGGTCTGTTACTGCCTCTACCAGTTCCACAACAACCATGGGATATGATTTCCATGGATTTCATGGATGGCCTTCCCCAGTCCAGCAAGTTCAACTGTTTGTTGGTGCTCGTCGACAAATGAACCAAATTTGCTTATTTCCTCCCTCTGGCTCATCCATACACGTCAGCTTCAGTGGCACAACTATACATGAACCAGATCTACCGGACGCATGGTTTACCCAAAGCAATCGTCTCTGACAGAGACCCAGTCTTCACTAGCCATTTCTGGCAGGAGTTATTCCGTGGAGCAGGCGAACTCAGACTGAGCACAGCCAATCATCCGCAGACTGACGGCCAAACGGAACGTGTCAATCAGTGCGTCGAGACATTTCTTCGCTGTTTCACTCAAGCTTGTCCAAGGAGATGGAGTTTCTGGATCCCACTCGCTCAATTCTGGTACAACAACGCACACCATTCTGCTATAGGCATGACTCCATTCAAGGCACTGTTCGGGTACGAGCCTGCACAACTGGGGATCTCCGCGGATAGTGTTTGCTCTGTGCCAGCGCTGCAATCATGGCTGGACGAACGAGCAACAGTTCAAGACCTGCTGCAGCAACATCTGAACAGGGCGCGACAACTCATGAAAGACCAAGCAGACAAGAAAAGATCTTTTCGAGAATTCCAAGTGGGTGAGAAAGTGTTCCTCAAGCTACAACCATACATCCAATCCTTAGTGGCACCGCGGGCGAACCACAAATTAGCCTACAAATTCTTTGGACCATTCCTCATCATCGACAAGATCAATGAAGTAGCGTATAAACTGCAACTACCACCAGAAGCCACGGTGCACCCAGTTTTCCACGTTTCGCTGCTTCGCCGCGCCCTACTCCCTGGTATGTCGGTCGAACCACAATTGCCTCATTGCTCTGATGATCTTGCTGTACCAATGGCAGTAGTGCAAACACGCTGGCGCAAAAAGAACGGGGGTATGCAAGAACAAGTCAGGGTGCAATGGTCCAATTCTGCAACCTTGGGCACCACCTGGGAGGATAAGGCCAGCCTCATGGCGTGCTTCCCGCATGCAGAGGCTTGGGGACAAGCCTCATCTCAAGGAGAGGGGGATGTTAGCGCCCCTGACGAGAGGGACCCACTGGGCAGCGACCACAACAACTCTACAGCTGCCCAACGGCCCACACGAGTCAAGCGGCCCAGCCCGCGCACCCACGGGCCTGAATGGAACAACTGAGCCCGCGAGCACGACTACTTCAGGGGAGACACACGAAGAGCACACCATCCAGTGGATCAGGACGAACCGGCGGCTACCTACTTTCCTCTTCCCCAACCCTAGTTCTTCCCCTGTTCATTCTCCATTCGAGAGCGATGCTCCTGTAATCGATTTGTACTAGCTACTACTTCGGAGAGCAACAGTAGATCGATTCCCTCATCCAGTCTCTAACAATTTCTTATTTGAGGAGCCAGAACATGCTGTACTCATAGCCTTGCGCAAGCTGGCACAATGCTAGGGGACAAGCCATGCCAGAGCATGGTGGTGACTGTCTCCCTAGTTATCCCTTTGCTATAACCGTAGCTCCTGATATCGTCTCCTGCCATCCCTCTCGCCATCCTGTAACCCAAACCGTAAGAACGGAGAATATATTGTGCTGCATATTCTTTTCCACAATTTTTCTGCAGTCCATGTTTTTTCTCTTCATGGTATTATTGCCAACATATCGAGTTTCTGTCTCACTCAAATTGTACATATAGGACTGCAAGTTTTAACATCAGGTGTTTCTGCATGGTTGGATGAGAGGATACACGGTCAATCTTATCTGAGGTGATACATTTGAAGCTACCATGGTTGCTATCTTCTTATCCTTGTCTATTTTTAATATAGGTTGTGTATAAGAAGCCTGATTATTTCCTTTTCCAGTCAATAGTTTGTGGACTCAAATGCACCCATAACTGTAAATGATTATCTATTCTATAGGAAAAATACAATCGTGGCATCAGAGAATGAAAATCCACCTTTAATGCCTGCTATCATGACTCCTGGTGGCCCTCTGGATCTGGCAACCGTACTGCTAGGAAACCGTATAATCTTCATTGGTCAATACGTTAACTCGCAAGTGGCACAACGTGTGATATCACAGCTTGTCACACTTTCTGCTATAGATGAAGAGGGTGATATTCTGGTTAGTGTACATTTTTTTATTGGAGGTTCAAAATTAATTTTATAACGTAACATTTGCCTTATTGTGTGTGTGTGTGCGCGCGTGCGCGTGTGTATCTGGCCCCTCGATTTGTTGAATTACTCAATGTGTTCTTCTTCTATATCAGATATATCTTAACTGCCCTGGCGGAAGTCTCTATTCTATCTTAGCAATTTATGATTGCATGTCTTGGGTACGTTATCTATAATCTCTCCAGCTTAGCAATTTATGATTGCATGTCATGGGTACATTATCTATAATCATTGTAATTCACCACTATAATTCATGCCACATTCTTAATATTTCTAGTTCCATTATATATATTTTGTTTCTTGTTCACCCGGCACAATAATGCTTCCATTTGATTAAGATTTATGTTGTTGGCACTAGAATCATTGCACACACAGCACCAAACAATTTTGAGTCTGTCGTGTATAGACCTCCTTGGCCAGTGAGCTTACATATAAAACGAGCCAGTGAGCTTACTCGTAGTATTAAAAGGAAATAATAATGTTATGCAAAAGCCGCTCTTGTGTCCATGGTGTTGTTTACAAGAGATGTAATATTAAATTGGTACATAAACCTGAGCAATTCCTGTGCTGGGCGGCTCCAAGTAGGCTTTGGTACGGTTCTGCTTGCCACATGCCTCATTTCCCAAATCTGGTTTAGCCTTAGAAACTGTTTTTTGGGCTGGCTAGGCCAAGTACTTATGTCTTGTACATAGATCACACATGGAGCTTCACCATTGCTTCTTTTGCCTTCTTCTACTTCGCTTAGCATCTTTTTACGACATATAATGAGAATTTTCTTTTGCTGCGTCTCAGGCCCTTAGATTTGTAATGCTGGTGGTGTCATTGGATGTTTCATGGGATAGTCGGAAAAATAATGTTGTAAAATGATGAAGTGTGAACTTATCCGTAAAACAGGAAAACCGATGTACTCCAGACAGGGACTCGCATTATGTGTGGTCAATGTCTATTGTTAGACTTTCCTATTTCCCACAAAACTAACAGAGCGACGCATGTTTATGTGGCTAGATTTGTGAAATAATCTTCAGTTCACATATCTGATACTAATGTTTTTTTTGCTTGTGCTGATTTGAATGCTCACGGTAGACATGTAAAACTATAAGTAAGATGTAACAAAAATGAAGTTTTAGTGTAATTGGGTTCTTTGGTAATCTTAAATTTGTTGCTAAAGAATACATTCCACTTTTGACACTATGTGCACGTCAAAACCAATACCTAGCTTAAGAATTAATTTTGACACAAATGTACCTGATTAAGAACCCGAAAATAAGAATGTTGCTAATCATAGCATTTTTGACCATTCTAGTGGGGTTGGTTGGCATTTAACTGTCGATGTGGCACTCCACCTAGTCACTTCCTGTAGGTTGCTCAACATTTTAGCTGTAATCCTTGTGTTACTTAGCTGTAGCTGCATTTCCTTGTAAGACAGTGTATGTGTTAAGAGTTGTGTCGAATATTATTGTACAAGGTAGGTTACAGTTGGACTTGGTTTTGGATTGTGTATAGACAGGGTAAGAGTTGTGTCCTAATAGGACACTTGTGTCCTAGGCCTCTCATATATATCGGGGGTAGACACACGATGTAACCTATGCCAACATAATAGCACGGGCACGCGGGGGCTGCGCTGAGCCGAAGAGACGTAGGACACACACGAGATTTGTTGTGAAAAAAAGGGGCTACGCAAAAGACTGGTGCTATCCATCGGAGGAAAAGATAGGATAAGCTAATTGAACTACAGCCTACAGGAGCACGTGGTGAAGTTGTGGAGTTTTCCATTGATCTTCATGGTGAAGTGCACACGGCAAAACTTATGTAGTGGAGTTTGGCTTTATCTCTTTGTACATGGTAGTGTACGAGGATGGTAGCGTGAGAGTGTGTGGAGTGTGTGGCGAGGATAGCGACATGTGTATAAGGTTCGGAGGAGTCTTGAGTATGTCGGCAGGGATCGTGCATACACATGGCGTCAAGCAATGCACCGAGATATGCGGGGCGGACACGACGCAGGGTGAAGCATGATTGCAGTCGGATAATTTCGACTGGGTCGGACTGGATTGCCTGATGGATTGACATGGATGTTGGTCAAACAAGAAGACAGTGGTGATTTCGGCGACGACGACATAGGGGCGTGATGCTGATGGTGACCGACTTCTGGGGCGTGGAAACACGTGGTGCAGGCCTGAGGGCTTGTGCGGCTTCGGCAAGACTATGGCGCAAAGTTGATTCAAGGCAATGTACACATGAGAGCTTGAAGTCGACAGGGCGCGGGGGTGGCATGTACAACCACCATGGAGTCATGTTGAAGGTGGAGCTGGAGTCTGATGGACGACTTCACTCTGTGCTGATGGAGGGGCTACGACGTAAATGCATGGAGAGTCGAAGACTAATTCAGCGGGATAGCGAGAGACCCGTGGATCGGGCTGGGTACCAGTGGTCTGGTGGAGACGTGATACTCTTGCATCGGTCGGTGATGATCGGTGGTTCTCTGTAGTAGGGGTTGAGTGTTGTGGGTATGCGACCCTGGAGACTCAGCCAGGACAGTAGAGGCTCGACGCGGTGATAGCGGCGAGGCGTGCGGTAAGCACGGAACACAGCAACAGGCCAAGGCACCGGGGGCCATACATGTGGTCAGACAAACTGTGCAGGGGTGCTGAAGCAGTGTTGATGAGTACCAGATTCAAGTTGGTGACTGGGTCTATCGGTGCTAGTTGATTGACATGAGTTGACCATGGAGAATCTGAGAAAGTGGCGGAGAGTCTGAAATTGTCAAAAGTTGAGAGAGTACATGTCCGTATAATCTATGGTGTTCAGTGCACATGCAAAGTGCGGATGGCAAATATAGAAGGAGGCGGAGTGCTATAGCTGTGGGACATGCTAGAGACTATCCGGAAGAAGGGTGAGACAACTGCGAATTTGACTTAGGGTGACACAGGGCGACGGTGAAATTCCTTCAAGTTTCAGACAAGCAGTCAAGAAAGAGCGGTGACGTTGAGTTCAAGTAACTCTTATATGTGGCGTCCAATATGTGAGTTGTTCATTTTCACGCAAATAGTGGTCGGTGTGTGATGGCGTTGAACAAATTCTCCGGAAGATTGGGAGCACAAAGTAGAGTAATGAGGAACTTAATTTTGCTTGAGTGTTGACTGTGAAGAAGATGAGAAAGGACTACAGTTGCAGGTGGAGTCACATGGAGTATGAGAGTAGCAGCGATGCTCATGGCGTATTTCAAGTCCAATGTATATGGAGGTTCGACACACACATGAATTCAAGGTGGTGAAGAATATTCGCCAAGGTGGAGTTTGTTAGAGTTGTGTTGAATATTATTGTACAAGGTAGGTTACAGTTGGACTTGGTTTTGGACTGTGTGTAGACAGGGTAGGAGTTGTGTCCTAATAGGACACTTGTATCCTAGGCCTCTCATATATATTGGGGGTAGACACATGATGTAACCTATGCCAACATAATAGCACGGGCACGCGGGGGGAGCCGGCGTCGTGTGCTGGCGCCCGGGCGGCTGGGGTGCGGTATTTTAGGGTGTCATGGGGAGGAGCGCCTGTAGTCAAGCCCCAGGGATGTAGCCATGATGGTGAACCTCGTTAACAAATCTCGGTGTTGTGCTTGTGTGATTGCTTGGTCCTCGGTAGATCGACGGAGCGTCTCGGATTTATTCTAACAGTATGCACCTAGACAACTAGTAGTCAATTTGCTTTTTTGCTTGTACTAGCAGCTGCTAGAGTTGCATGGTCGGTTTAGACTTAGCAACCGACTTGCCCTGTACTATATATATGCCTCAAGGCAATAATACAAAAAATAGCTTCAAGAAATCAAACTATCCTGTGTTCAGCCCTAGCTCCTCTCTGCTTCTCTACTTTAACCTGTTTCTAACATTTGGCATCAGAGTAAGGTGTTGATCCAAGACTGTGTCAGCTTCAGTGGATGGCCACACCGGTCACTGCCCATAGTGGCACGTCCATCTTCGACGTTCCCCTTCCGCGTAGCCAAGGCGCCGTCGTCGCCATGATGGTCCAGTGGTGGTCGTCCAGCGCGTGGTGATGGAAGTCGGCGGTGCGGTGTTCCCGCAGCTGACTCAGAGCAACTATGAGGATTGGAGCCTCTTGAGTGAAGATGGAGGTCGTGGTCTATGGGACACCGTCAAATTCGGCGACGTAGACCACCAGGAAGATCGCATGGCGCTTGAGGCCGTCCTGAGAGCCGTGCCATAGGAGATGATCCACGCCCTGGCTGTTAAGAGGACAACCAACGAAGCTTGGGAGGCGATTCGACATTGATCGCGTCTGCAAGTCCATGGTGTAGAAGTTGCGTCGGGAGTGGGAGCTGCTCACTTTGCTAACCCTAGAAAGGATGAGGGGAATGGATATATATAGTATAGGGATGGACGGGTAGGTGGGTTATACAAGGCAACATTGGCCAAATCCTGGGATGGATGATCTGGAAGCATAGGAACGCGTGCGTTTTTGACCATGTAAACCCATCGCTCAATGAGCTTGTCGACAGGATCAAGGACGAGACCAGATGTTGGGCAAAGGCCAGGGCTCAAGGGCTCAGGGTCGTTCTGCCATCAGGGATGTCCACTGGTCTCTTGGTGGCTGTGTAACTCTGCCTCCTAGGAGGATGTAAATTCCCTATCTTTCTAATGCAATGAAACACAAAGGCCATTTGCGTTTTCTCGAAAAAATACTGGCCAAATCAGGCCGGGTCAGAGCAACTATGAGGATTGGAGCCTCTTGAGTGAAGATGGAGGTCATGGTCTATGGGACACCGTCGAATTCGGCAACGTAGACCACCAGGAAGATTGCATGGCGCTTGAGGCCGTCCTGAGAGCCGTGCCGCAGGAGATGATCCACGCCCTGGCTGTCAAGAGGATAACCAAGGAAGCTTGGGAGGCGATCCAGCATTGATTGCGTTTGCAAGTCCATGGTGTAGAAGTTGCGTCGGGAGTGGAGCTGCTTCTGGGATAGCGGCCGGACAGTCCGGCGCCTGATGGATGCGTGTCTTCGTGGCTGGTGCGGGGTCAGGCTGCTACTGATCTCCAGAGGCAGGGCAATTTGGGGTGGTGTCCGGACAGTCCGGCTTTGCCATTTTGCTTTCGGGTGCCTTCGACGCTAATCCTCGACAAACAGCTGGACAATAAGTCAAGTGGTTGTTTTATCCGGCTATAGGCCGGATAGTCGGACATGATGGCCGGATAGTCCGGCCACTAGTTCTTCTTCTTCCTCTTCCATGCTTCCCTCGGGGATGGTGTTGTTGTTCCCTTGGGCTTGCACTTCTCGATATGTGTGAAGCTGAGCTCAAACTTATACATGCAGGAGGGGGAAGGGTCAAGTAGTATACCATCCAAGAAGAAACCAAGGAGACACATAAAGGACGGAATTCACCTTAGTATATGTGATGCACGTGTCCCTTGGCAATGGAGCCAAAGCCATGGTGATGACCCTTGGGTGCTCTGCACCTGTCTCCCCCTCTGCCACGCCCAATATACGACCCTATCCTCGAGGTACTCGGAGGTCCCACCAAGGATAGAAGTGCATATTGAAGACGCTTTGCAAGGCGGATATCATTACATCGTACCATGTACATAATAGTTGGGGATACATACAAAGGCATACAATAGCCACATGAATACATCAAACATCATACAGAAGTGCAACATCCGACTACGGATGAAATCAAACGAAAAACACAAACGACATCCACCCTGCTAGCCTAGACTGCCGACCAGGAACCTATCCCTCGATCGAAGAAAAAGAAGTAGAAGAACTCCAAAACAAGCAAGCATCGCTCTCACGTCAGATCATCGCATTACCTGTACCTGCAATTGCTGTTGTAGTAATCTGTGAGCCACGAGGACTCAGCAATCCCATTACCATGGGTATCAAGACTAGCAAAGCTTAATGGGTATGGAATGGATAAGTGGTTAGGTTGCAGCAAGCACTAAGCGTTGTATGGTGGCTAACTTACGAGTACAAGAGTAAGAAGAGTAAACTACACATAACGGTCGCAAACTAGTAATGATCAATAAGTGATCCTGAACTACTTACGAGTTAAACATAACCCCACCGTGTTCTCTTCCCGAACTCCCTTGAAAAGAGAGGATCACGGTTACGCACGCGGTTGGTGTATTTTATTTGAAGTTTAGTATCAAGTTCTCTACAACCGGATATTATAAATTTCCAAGTCGCCACATAACCGCGGACATAGCTCTCGAAAAGATTTAACCCTGCAGGGGTGCTCCAAGTGGTCCATTATAAATTACCACGCGCATCCGATGGAACATCCTCACACCATGAAGAACACGATGCTTACGATAAGGAATTCCGGTGGACCTTCCTCTCGTTAAAGGTAAAACTAAACCAGGAAGACCTCCCGACGTGTCGACGATCTTGATAGGAGCCGCGTATCTCGTTCTCAGGACACGACAGATGAACACTACGTACGACAGCCAAAAACCTGAGTTGCCCCAGGTGGCGCCGCAAGTGGCTCTAGTTTGGACCATCACTATCAGCACTGCCCCCTTGTGTTATGTTGAATTAAGAATCATCGGGTAGCGCTAACTCCCTATGTGTCAATTTAATATTATTAGTATTATTATGTTGGCAAATTTTAAAACCGAAGTTGGGCCTTGCCGGAGGAGTTTTAGCCTAAGCGAACGGTCAGGGGGTTCCCATACCCTCGGGAAAGATCTGACTTTGGATCGAAATCTACATCACCATGGGAAAGAGATAGATTGAAGTCGTCACAAGAGTAGAACTTGTCGATCGCCATATACTCATCATCTTGACGTTCTATATGGCCACTCTTCATTGTCGCTCGCCCATCCATGAGATGTGTATCATGCAAGCAACAAGGAAAGAACAATGAAAGTGTAGTCTATTCATAAAGTTCATATCAAGATGGCTCGATAGGAAGGAATTCACCTTAGGAAGGTTCCCGGAACACTTGTCAGTCAGTATAGTGTATGTCTTTTCGCGGGCAAGATGTCTCATGATGGCATCGCCTTGCGATTCCTTTAAAATGAGCAAACGGAACGAACACTTGGAAACACAAAGGTTTTCGCATGAACACTATCTATTATTCATGTGGCGATTCACCCAACAAGTGTCAGTATTGTGCTTAGCATAAGATGCGACAAGGAAATGCTTCATGGCATATAAGTGTAGGAAGTGAGCACAACCAAAGACATCATATTCATGGACTAGAAGCAGTAGAACTCTATGATCACAAACATGCAAATGTGAGGTAGTGGTCATCCCATCAAATGTATGCATGTACGTGAAATCATCAAAAGGTTTGTGATATAGGAATGTGTCGTCAAAGTAAAGAACGACAAAGTTCCTAAGGGGATGCCTAAACACATGTGTCCTCAAGTGCATGAGAGTATGACGTGCAATAGGCAATCCAAAGTGCAAGACAATCATCATAGTGTGCAAAGGTTGTGGTTAAAGTAATGCTACATTTAAGACAATAGAAAGAACAATTGTTCAATGTGTGTGGGGCAACAAAGTGAGAAATGTAACAATCAAGAGTGCATGGCATATGTGAGGTAAGGACATTGTTGCAAAACATATTGTAAAGGCATGTAATCAATAAGTTCTTTTTTTGAACATGTCACCGGGGTGGGGGAGGGGGAGGAGGAATCCCCACCTGAATATTGACCTCTATTCAAAGAAAATGAGCCAGTTTATGAGGGAAACCAGGTCGAAAACCATCATCCGGTTTATGATGAAGACCGGATCGAAAACCTTGATCCTGTTTATGAGGGAAACCAGATCGAAAAATCATACAACCCAAGGGGCAAAAACGCCGAAGCAGGAAAACACAAGAAACCCGGTACATAGTTACAACACAAAGCCAAGGCGAACAACCTAAAGAAATAGGTAGTTGGGTGGAGCAACACATGTTATGCATAACCATCTACAAGGCCGGCCCTAGCAAGACAACAAGGAGGCAAACTCAGAGGTCGCCTTGAGAGTACACGAGCATTAGCAACATCGAAACCAGTGACGTAGGATAATGCATGGTTCCACCACCAGGGGGTTGCACCATCGCCGGTCCCTAGCCATCCAACACCAAAGATTAGGGTGGTCTTGCCTGTGGCGAGGTGATAATGACAGAGGGAAAGACGCTAGCTGAGCAAGGATGCATAGAGAGAATGCCAGTTCACCACTGGAAGATATTGTTAGCTGGTGAGAACTGACGGAGAGTGACAAGCTCACAAAGAGGCCTCAGAAGAAAATATCTCAACTAAGGCCGGCTATAGACCATGGTGGAGGACACACAACCACAAGTTGGCGAGAACAAAGGATCCAAGCAGAAGCCGGACAGAGTGTTGCAAGCAGCTCACATGGTGAGAAGAGGAGATTATTCGGGTTGCCGAGGAGGAGACATCAACATGAGGGGAGCAGGAGGCACAACGATCGGAGGCAAAGTAGAGGAACCCAAAGAGTGGAGTGAAGGGAATCCCAGCTACGGAGCTACGCCTTAGATAAGCAGTGGGATAATCATGAACCCCTTTCACAACAACTCCAAGAAGAAACGGAGCGCCCAAAGGCATCATTGTTGCGAGCACTGAAGCAGCGCAAGGATTTCTCCCAGAGCCGGATAGAGCCACAACTAGCCGAGGCAACGGAACACACCCCATAAGCGACCGGAAGACCTCGCATCCGACATCACACAACTGAAGGTTGAGCCGTGGAGGCCGGACGGGGCGCACCAAAGCATGTTGCACATGGGCTGCAGGGAACCTTTTGTGGATCCAGCAAGAACCAGGCAGACGAGCGGCATGTCGTTGTGAGCATAGAGCCTGACCACCCTTGCCGAGGGAGCTGGCTTACCAGGGGCATGTTGAAAGCGGAGAAGATGTAGGCGGGGGTTGGTCTCGTACCACATGGGGGTGGAAGGTCGAGGTCCAGCAAGCCATGCAGCGCGCGGGGGCGCACAGAGCAGGGGGCGACATCGGGGCACCTAGTAGCCGCAGATGTCATGGGGGTGGAGTGGTGGTGAAGGTCGACGTCGAGGTTCATGTTGGGGTTGGGCCGGTGCCTCAGCCACCAAGGACGAGCAGGAGGCAGCCCAACATGCCACGCCACGACAGTGACCACCATGGTTGGCGGCCGCGGGTGGAGCGCGAAGGCGCGTCCTGTTTATTCGGTGGCGACCGAGCACAACAGGGGGGCGTCGATGTGGGAGGGGTGGTGGGGAGAAGTAGCGTTGCCGTAGACTTTCCTAAAGAGGCAGAGTAGTGGATGGGAGATGTGGAGCTAGGAGAGGGACGAGTGTCCCGTTTGCGGGTGGAGTAGTCAAGAGCGACCCGGGAGACAGGCGTGGGCTCAGCCCTTTCCATTATTATTGTTAGCTCGGAATCAACAAGTTTGATACAACACACAAGGTATATTCATCAAGAGTCATGAAAAAGTGGCAATGATGCGTCAAATCAATATCACAATCATGTGCGCAAGTAATTAGCCGGAAAAAACAACTGGGCGACATGATGCATGCAACAGTGTGGTGTGATCCAAAATTTCCATGCTCAAGGTTAGGGATTCTCAAAAGAGAAACAGATCACCTTGAAAGCTTGTCCTTGTGCGTACTTCACAATGTCAAGGGACAAGCAAATGTGTTATAGCAGCGCGTCGGTGGAAAGTGTACTTGGCTTGCTCTCAAGAGCTCGGATGGTCAACTCATGGTGTGTAGGAGTAGGCGAGTAGTCGATATTACCTACACATGAACAAAACAAAACAAAACAAAGAACGTATGTGCATGGTAGATAAACACATCATCTATCATGATGTGTCTCTTCTCTTGCACATAACCATTAACACAAAATATAGTCAATGCATGAATGGTGTATGCATGGCTTTTGACATAGCAACAATGATCATCATGCATATTGTGCAAAGAAGGAAAGAAAACATGAGTCACATGGAATACGTGAAAATCTCAAACCATATGCGAGAAAGCTATAGGGGCAGTCTCATGTTCAAGCATAAGAACATCGTTGCATTCAACAATAACAATTAGCAAATATTCAACATGGGAGGTGCAACAAAGGGAGACTTATGACAATATGCAATACCAATCATGTGCAAAGCATCAAAATAGTTGTCATCAACCCCATGAAAAGAGCAAGTATTAACCATGTGTGATGCAACATACAATGCATATGCGACACAATCATGGGGCAAACATCAATGTGTTGGGTAGAAGTCCTATGGAAGGAACGATGCATAATCATGGCTCTCTCAACACAAGTATCACTATAGGCATGTATCAAAAATGGAACATGACAATAGCAATGGATATCTCCACCAAGCTTGCAAATACAAATACAATGAATAGAAGGATGGGTCATGTATAATGCAAAGCATGGGTCACAAATGCATGTAATTGTAATAGGAATGGTTATGGCAAGATGGGCACAAATTGTGAAAATGAACAGTAACCCATAACCATGTGAGTGCCATGTAGAATAAGGTCGTGAAGTCTCGTCGCGAAGAGGAATGGTGGAGGAGCTCCATGGTAGCGCACACCTTGCTTGCTCTTAGGAGCTATTTTTGTCAACTCGTGTGCTTGCGAGGTTGATGAGTGTGGACACCTACACAATATTGAAAAGGAAACAATGTGTGCGCGTGCTGTATGTACACATCATCCATCATGATTTGTATGTGCTTGTGGGAGTTAGCAAAAGATATGCAATCCGTAAAGAAATTAGATGCATGATACAAGAAAGTATCATCCATCATGAAAGGATGGTTGTGGGGCACAACATAATGGAGACCTGAAGTGGAGCAAAAGTATGATGTATATGTATAGCATTTGTTGTTGGGATGCATATGGTGCACACAATTATTGGAATCATGCAACACAAAAGATGTATCAAGTTCTCCATCATGTATGAGAAAACTATGGGTTGCTAGCAATAGTATAGGCATGGTTGCTTGCAATACAAGTACTTGAAGCAAAACACGGAGAAATTGAACATGTAAAGCAATGCATGGCCATAGCATTATTATTGGTTTGCATGGAAAATGTGGTTTCGCATGAATGGTTTATAGTGCTACCATGCTCGCAAACAAAATCATGAGGATGGCAAGTATGCAATGTATTGAATGCAAGACATGTGTAGTTATCTGCAAATTCCATGCTAAAATGTCATGGCAAGGCATATGCAAAGAATTTCTCAAATTATGTAAAGGATGCATTGCAATATTATTACAACTTATGCAAATGCCACGAACCATGAATTTGTCATCTATGCCATACTTGCCAAAGGATTGAATTTAATGGGATATGGATAGTTACTACGATGAGATTGCAAATGTGTGAATTTGGAAATCTCACCCATAGCATATGTGATCTAAAGAATTCTCACAAGATATCCTATGCAACATCACAACTAATAGACTCCACATGAACATCATCGTACTGATCATAAATGAGTAATAAGTCATCACATGAGGGAGTCAAACTAGCATGAGGCATGACAATAGGGAGATGTAATCAATGTCCACTAGTGGAGCAAGAGCATCACCATCACCTCTATTATTACCTCCGTAGGTCCACCCATGTGGTGTAGGTGTGGTGGAAAGGACCATCTTCTAGCCATCTACATCATCTTGATGGAACCACGTGGGGGGTGCATCTTCTTCCACCATGGCCATCGTCGTATCCATAGGAGGGACGAAGTTGTCGATGGTTGGTGCTTCATCATATATGGGATCTTGCACCAAATAAGAAGACACAAGCGAAGTAGAGGTTAAGTTGTTAGAGTTGGAAATGGCCTCACAAGACCTGTCAACCACCCCCACTCATGTGTGGTGGTTCACTCACTCCCTTAAGGTGGACACACTCAAACTCGCATATGGTAGAGTCACCCAAGTGGTGGTTGTGGCTTTCCTCACACGAGAATTGGTGCATCTCATCAAATATGGGGCTAGTGGTGAGTTCTCTCACTCTCAATATGGGTGCAAATGTCTCTCAGCTCATCACCATACGCCACCATCGTTGAAGGGAAAATCTCATGCTCAACCATCTCGTCACCTTCGCCAAGGAGGAAGGCCATATGACTAGGTTCATCATCATCCGCCTCCATGACCGAATGGAATATCCCATGCTCGGCCGTCTCACTTGAGGTGCATCTGAAGATGGAGTGGTCACCCTTGCTTGTAGTTCGTCGCCTTGATGTTGGCGTCGTAGCTTCCTCTTGTCGGTGATGGTGCCAATGCCGGTCTGATCTTTAAGAAGATGGTAGCTCGAAGCTCTGCACCTGAGCGTCGTTGAGAAGATGATCTTGAAGATGATGGCGACTTGCGTTTGTTGGGCATATTTTTGATAAGCTCAATTTGTGCGCCCATCTTGGCCTCGATGTAGTCCCACTTGGCATCGAAGTGGTCCTTGTTGGCATAGACCGAAGGTGATGTGCCTTCCCTATCCATATTAACATTCGAGCTAGGTGTGAGAAGAGAAGGGAATGAACAATGCATTACCTCTTTCTGTTGTTGGTGAAGGATCAAGCAGCCTCGCAATTGACAATATGAAATGAGTGCACTTGGTAATGAACCTTGTCCAACCTCACACCTACACAAATGGCTTATAGTGGAGCTTGGCAGGGATTAGTGGCATGATTCTTGCAATTTGAAGTTCAAGAGATGTAAAAGTTGGAAACAAACCACAATGAACTCAAAATGCTATGCAAGTGTTCACAAAAGGATGGACATAGAGACAGAAGGAAACTCATGCAAAGATATGGGGCTTGTGCAACCAAGAAAATGAGCATACAAAATTGTCCTAACAAAGACTAAGCTCGTGTTACACAAACTCAAGGAGTGCGATACGGCAAGATTCGAGAACTTGGCACCAATCCTACTGGACAAGTGTATCCTTGGCACAAGTATCTTTATTGCTCAACTCTTTTGCTTATAAACTCTTTTGTGAGTCCTCCTTTTTGTATCCCTCTTTTTTTTTGAACCTTTTCTTTGTTTCACCACTTCCCTTTTGAGCCTTGACCAAATATACAAGACAAGTATCACAAGATGATGCACGGAGTAAGTATATGCACGATATGATGCATAAATAATCATTAAGATGCTAAATTTCATGAGGCCTAGCAACACTCGGATAGCTAGTCTCAATAGGTCAAAGGTAATTGCAAAGAATAGAATGGCTCACAAGGGTAATGGCAGGGAAGGCAAAATTTGTGTGACGGAATAGTATACCTCATCGACACCTTTACCTTGAAAAAATCGGAGTGACCAGCCTAGCTTCCAGTGTCGGGGTCAAAAGGATGGATGAATCGTTGTCGTTGGCGAGCTTGGTGGTTGATGTAGTTGATGGAGAGGTACACGTTGTGCTTGGCGAGGACCCCTGGCGAGGACCCCCAAGGGCGAAACCGGTGAAGATGCACGTCTTTGAGTCGTGGTGGTTGATGGCCTAGGCGAAGATGCCAATTTGCGAAGAATTGGTCCAAATCAAATGATGTGGAAACCTATATGATTATCAAGGCCACATCGTTTGCTTCAAAACGAGCCCAAGAACACCAAAATTGGAGTCCGGAATCAAAAGTTATGGCCAAAATGGTGAAGAACCCGCAACAGTCTTTGGGGAGGTCGAACAGTCCGGCTTGGATCCCGGCCAGTCCGGTTTAAGGCTCGGACGAAACCATTCTCTGACCTTCCGCCCGGCCCCTTTGTCCGGCATGGGCCGGATAGTCCGGGAGACCCAGAACGCGAATTTGGGGCTGTGGAACTTGATTTTGCGGGTGGAAAAGCGAGACTCCTAAGTCGAAATTGGATGGGGAAAAAGAAAAATCGGGGCCAGGGAATGCAAAGGGGGCTAGAAACACTTGGAAAACACTGGGTTGTGGATCAATTTGAACAAAAACTCAGTAGAAACAACAAATCACTCAAAAAGTCAAAATCAGGCGAGGCTATTTTCTGTGTGGGGATTTTCGAATTAGGCAAGAACAAAACAAAATCAGGCTAGAAAGATGAGGGGGAGGGGCTCCAAACTGTGGCAACCTTGTTCACGGTACCAAATGATGTAGGTCAAAGCCTAGGGTTTGGCCCAATCTTCACGAATTGGAGGTGGATTTGAGGAAGAACACTAGGGAAAACACACAAGAGGGACACTCAAGATATGCATAGATCCAAACAACAACAAAGGTAGAAAGTAACTAGGTAGTTCATCCAAATCTCTAGGAGAGATGGGTCTTGAGAGATAGATAGATCTTCCCTAGTCCAAAGGATGTGGAGGTCTTGCTAATCCAAAGGGATTCTTCTCCCTTAGGAGGTCTTCACAACCATGCAAGGTTCTTCTCCCTTCGGTCTTCATCTCCAATGGAGGGGTGGATGAGCATAACTCTCTCAAGTTTAATCTAAATGCTTTGCAAACCCTAGAAAGGATGAGGGGAAGGGATATATATAGTCTAGGGACGAAGGGTTAGGTGGGTGCGAGAGATACAAGTTAACACGGGCCAGATCTGCTCGCAGGCAGGGGCCAGACAGTCCGATGCCTGATGCATGTGTGTCTTCGTGGCTGGTGCGGGGTCGGGCTGCAGCTGATCTGACAGTCCGGCTTCGTCATTTTGCTCCGGGGTGCCCTCAGTGCTGATCCTGGACAAACAACCGGACAATAAGGGGGAGGGGGCTGTTCTGTTCGGCTATAGTCTGGACAGTCTGGCATGGTGGCCGATCAGTCCTTTGGATGGTGGTGTTGCTTCCTTGTGCTTGCACTCCTCGATATGCGGAAGCTTGTTGGTTCCTTGTGCTTGCACTCCTCCTCGATATGTGTGAAGCTCAGCTCAAACCTATACATGCGCGAGAGGGGGGGGCTGTTCTGTTCGGCTATAGTCTGGACAGTCTGGCATGGTGGCCGATCAGTCCTTTGGATGGTGGTGTTGCTTCCTTGTGCTTGCACTCCTCGATATGCGTGAAGCTTGTTGGTTCCTTGTGCTTGCACTCCTCCTCGATATGCGTGAAGCTCAGCTCAAACCTATACATGCGCGAGGGGGAAGGGTCAAGTAGTATACCATCCAAGAAAGTAGACACGCATAGAGGATAAAATTTATCTTAGTATATGTGATGCGCGTGTCCCTTGGCAATGGAGCCACCAGTCTCTTGAAATTTCAGTCATGGAAGAAAAGATGGCTTAGATCTCACATCTATACGCTCCAATAAAAATATAGCATCTCACATGGCTTTGGTCTCACATCTATATTTTTGGATTGATAAATCTCCACCGCTCAGTTTTCTATTGCTTTGATAATACAAAGATGATCAAATGCTACATGCTAAAATTAGCTTTCCACTGTCTAAATGTAAAATTATATATTATCTTGCCAGTACAGCATCCTATAGCTGGTTTAGTATTGCTTAACACTCTTATACTGCATCCCAAACCTAAGTGCTGATATAAACAACATATATTTCGTTGACATGAAATTGACTTTATTATGAAAATTCATGTTTTAGCTTTCAATGACTTTATTATGAAAATTCATGTTTTAGTTGACATATATTTCTGAATGAATTGTAGCGAGTCATGTAAATTAGCTGCAGTTCTTGCCTGTAATGTCATCTTTTGGATTTGCCATTCACAACTTACATCTGTAATAACATATCCTTACAAATAGACCCAGAGACTTGTTGTCTTTTGATGCTCTGTGCCAATGCCTGAAATATATCTTTGAGTTAACACAAGCAGATCACACCGAAAGTTGGGACAGTGTGCTTTGGTGTTGTTGCTAGTCAAGCAGCGATCATTCTTGCTGGTGGTGAGAAGGGGATGCGCTATGCGATGCCTAATGCCAGAGTAATGATTCATCAGCCTCAAGGTGGATCGGAGGTATGATTGTTGGTTTTGTATATGATTTTTTCTAGCAAAAGCCTTGCGTCTCTGATGCATTGATAAGAAAGAGTTTGTACAAAGCCCAAAGATTGGCAGCGCCCAGAATTACAGCAGGATGGAACTAAACGGTGCCTGCCTCAGCTGGTAGCAATGCTGCATGACCCTCTTGTGTCCTTGTCCTTGCCCATTGCCTAGCTTCCGACTGGATAGTGTCAAGGAAGCCGGCTAAACTGAGCCAGGCGTTGTCGAAAATTATCGCATTACGATGCTGTTTGGTATATGAATCGTGTAGCAGGATGTTTTTCTTTAATGTTGTGTGACTAATTTGATATTCCCTCCGTCCCATATTAATTGACGCTCATACGGATACATTACGCTCATACGGATGTATCTAAATGTATCCGTTTGAGCTTTACTTAATATGGAAAGGACATAGTAATAGCCATCGTTGAAGCTTGCTGTGATGCTAACGATCAGATCACCTGCAGGGTAATACGGAGGAGGTGAGGAGACAGGTTGGGGAAACCATTTATGCTCGAGATGTAAGTTTTTTTTTACCAACATAAGTCTCCTTAAGCATGCTTTTGCTCAGATGCTTGAGGGGCTACTGTTTTTTTTTCCTAAGCTGTGATTAAAGGTCCTGAAACCTTGTGCACGCAGAAAGTTGACAAAATGTTTGCTGCTTTCACGGGGCAACCCATCGATATAGTGCGACAGTGGACAGAGAGGGATCGTTTCATGTCGTCGTCCGAGGTAACCTCTCGCTTCATGTCCTCTCCTCTCCTTTAGCACAAGAGAAGCAGAGCAGTAACCTGTGGTGACCTTATGTTTCGTTCACATAGGCCATGGACTTCGGACTAGTCGACGCATTGCTGGAAACGGAATGCTAAGCAAACGGCTGCAAATTGGAGCTCTAAGTCAGATACATTCATCATGTTTCGTTGCCCTTTCAGTTGGGACCGACCTATGTTTAGTCACTAGGGATGAGAAGAAGGGGGTGTCATTTGCCTCTTAGGAGTTTGGCTTGGGCTGCGGGTGATTTTGTGTTGGAGATATTATTGATTTTCTGATTAATTTAATTCATAAGTAAATCATCATGACAATGTTGACAATCCTAATCTCACATTGTAAGCTAATGACGCGATTGCATGCTAGGCATATATTATATGGAACTATATGAAACTTATAACCAAAATACTAGGCCTGTAAGGGTTTGAATTTTCTGGATTTTTTGACTTTTTCTTACGGTTCTTGTCAATTTGACGCATGTGACTGGGTTAATTCTCTGCATAGCTTTCTTTAATGCTTATAATATTTTGCACGTTTCTCTCCTCCACCGCTTTGACTGTTGCTGCTTTGATCGGCCTTCTAGGCTGTTGTGTTTACTTTGTACATGCCATGCGTACCATCTTCTCTGCCGCCTGCTGCCTACCGCGTGTCCAGTTCTCTCGAGGGCTCGATTTCTTCCCTGCTGCCCACCGCTAAATCGCGGTTGTGCCTATATAAAGGGCACGATTTCTTTGCCCAGGCCACCATCGCTGCGTTGTTGCTTCTGTCTCCCAAATTTTGGCGGTGCCCACACCCACCTCTCCGTCGGTGTATGCTTCCTCGCCCCACCGCCATTTCCTCACGGCCCCCCTCCACCTCATCTCCTCTCCACGCTGCGAGCTGGTGGCGCATGGAAACCATTTCCTCGCGGCCTCCCTCCACCCATCTCTCCGTGCTGCGAGCTGGTGGCGCATAGGAACCACCAGGAACCATGCGTGGAGGGCACAAGGTGGCAGCGGCCACCTCTAGCCTGAAGTCTGAAAGGGATGCCCACCTTTAGCCATTGAGCAGAGCATCGCTAGCCTCTTGAGTTGGCGCAGCGTGCCGGAGCCTCATGCCTGGAAGCGACGAAGTGCTTCTGGATCCTTCGCGCCCCTTGGCGTGCGTGACGTGGCAGATGATTTGCTGAGTCGGACCATCATCCCACCCTCTTTCTTGTCTGGGTCGAGCAATTGCAGCTCGGTCTGTGGCTTTGCGCCTTGCAATAGTAGTAATGTGTATTTCTTTGCCAATAATACTAGGAATCAGAAGTAGCTTAATTGCATTATTAGCACAGTTGGAAAAAAGACAGGTGTACAGAGTACCATATATGATCATGTTTGATCGTGTTCTTCCAACAGCAGCTATCTTTAGTGCCGAGCCACTCGAATAATCTTGTAGCTGCAGGTCCCAGCTGCTCCCTGTCTGCTTTTCCTCGAGGACTTGAGGTAATTTTTGAAATATTATTTCTGTCCTTGTTCTTTCTATCTATTGGCCTTGGATCTTGGCCTTGGATGGATCTGTTTTCAGTTACACATTCCTTTGGTGCATGATGAGAACACCAATATGGTTGTTACACTCATAATCTTTGCTGCTCTACATACTGGACCAATTATTAGAGCTTGTGTACACCAATTAAATTACCAGGTACTTTTATTTTTTGTAATAATTCTAATGTTTGTGAGAATATGATGTTGCCTAAATTGGATACATTTGTTTTGCTTACAAATGAAGAGCCTAGCTTGAACAAGAAAAATTAACCTTGGAGCAAGTTCAAGCATAGAGATGATGCATGCGCAAGGGAGTAAGAACGGAGTTACAAGTGATGATTTCAAGACTTTGAAGCCATTATATTGAGTGCATGAAGTCTTGGACAAAATACACAAGATGCCACTTCATAAATTTTGTCCAGAGGCTATTCTAGGTGCTGCGTCACCTTATTATTAGGCCAGTCCATGTAATTTTGAAATATTTAAGTATAGGCTGTTTTTAGAGTCCGTATGTCTGGAAAACAAGAGTTAGGGTTAGTTTAGGACCCCTCCTCCAAGGGCCACAAAATTTCCCCATCTTTCTCCATATATACAGTTTTTAGGGCATCGTTTAGACTTTGGGTTTTGTTTAGATTAAAAGTTTGCCATAACTGTAACTTTATGTATTTCGTTTGTGTTCAACGACTAGATCAAGGCGTCACAGCCTTCAACTTGATCAATAAAGTTTTGCTCTTTCATTCGCAATATCCAGATTGCAATTTCAGTTTCTTGTTTGTTTTTCGTTTGCTTGCAGAAAATAGACTCTCATGGTCAGGTTGATCGTACTCCGGCATGGTTAATAACCTCTCAGAGTTGGTTTAGCGATTGCTAAGGCGCGACGTCTTCGCACGTTTGTAGTCGGATCGTCAAAGTCTACTCCACAATAAACGATAGCCATCATCTCATCAAAAGACGGGACACTTTTGTCTCTACTCCACAATAAACGATAGCCATCATCTCATCAAAAGACGGGACACTTCTATCAAGTGGTATCAAATTTTCAGGTTGTTAAGATTTTACAGTTTTTCGTAGTTTAGATTGAGTCTGTTTTTCATATCTATAATCCATGAAAAAGCCAAAAAAAATTAGAGTTAATTCATCATATCTAAACCAGTCTGAGCCTTTGCATAATTTTTTCAGTATTTTTCTTTGTTGAATTTACGGTTGCATCGTCGTGTCAAGTTGCTGGTCTTAGCGTCTAGTCCTTTAAAGTTTCAAGTTTTGTCACAATTTGTCACGCCGTCGCCGCACCATCATCATCGCTGCTATTATATACCACCACCGCTGCCATATCCTACCACCATATGTCCACACCAATTCAAGTTTTTTCATATTAGGTTTATTTTAAGATCTATCTATTTTCCTATTCGTGTTTTCTTTCCTGAGTAGGTTTCAAAAAGAAAAGTCTAGAGACCCCCGAACAGTTTTTAGGCCAAAATTTCAGCGATCAAAAATATTTTTTTTCTATCCTGTTTTTAGACTTTTTTGAGTCTTTTGGGACACGTGTCATCATAGTCAATTTTTATCGCACTTTTTGGTCATCGCTGCCCTAATTTCTGAAAAAAAATTAGTCAAGAAAAATTTCGTGTCTATCCTGTCAATTTGACTTAAGGAGAGTTTTGAGACACAATACCGTGATTTTGTTAGTGTTCTAGGCTCGCGTCTCTAGTACGGTCTAGCCTAGGACCAGCACAGTACCGTCGTTGTGCGTTTATTCAACTTTGCATCTCTGAATTGATTATTGCTGACCCTTTTTACTACCATAGTATAAGCCTTCCCAGCTCTACATACATCTACATCATGCGTTTGACTCCCCCTGGTAATCGCTCTATCCAAACTTTGAAAGTTTTGACTACAACAGTTGCCGATCACCACCTGCTGCTTGTTAAGAACTGGTAAAAATTTGAGATTCGCTTGATGGATTTGTGACATATTCTTGTGTTTTTCTCTTGCTGCTAACCATGCCAGGATCACAAGCGGATGAGCTGGACTAGGAGAATATTATGAACAAGGAGCTCCATGATAAATTCCAGGAAATGTTTGGTCAACAGGTGAAAGACGTGATGGCCATTTTTGGCAAGGCATTAGCGAGGATTGATGACGCTGAGAAGGCAATTGACAACAAGTTGGATGCCATTTTGTCTGAAGTGCTTGTGTGTTTACCTCCACCTACTACCTCTACTGCACCATTGCAACAACAACAACAACCACCTCCATGTCGTGAAACAACCCTTTGCCGAGCGGGCCGTGTTCCTCTTGAGCCTAGACAAAAAATTCTGGTGCCGCTGCTACTGCTGTTGATGCTTCTGTAGCTCCTGCTACTACTTCAGAGGTGGAGGACTATTACAGGGATGAGGTTGATCAAAATCAGAACTACGTGCAACCACCAGCACCAGGTTGACCTCATGCATATAAGCGCAATGTTAGGGCTGCACCACCACCTCAGGTTCGAGATTATGACCATATTCCTAAACTAAAATTGAATATTCCACCGTTTGAGGGTAGATACATTCACTACTGTAGGATGCTGCTAACGCGGCACTACGATCAGAGACCCTTCGATGAAACTGTGTGCGATGCAATAATCGCAAACGGTGGTGTAAAAAACTGTCAAAAAGGTGCAAAACGTTTGCGATGAAGGATGCATCAAACACGGTTCAGATTTTAGTTGTGTGTGCGAAGTCGGGCATATAGTTCAGTTTAATTAACTGTTTGCGATGGGGAGGAACAAAAGAAACGGGCAGCCAGATGAAGGTGTGTGCGATATATAGTATAGCATACGGTTCACTCAGATGAACTGTTTATGATTAGGTAACACAAAAAAAACTGTCTGCCAGATCAAGGTGTGTGCGATATACGGCATGCGGTTCACTCGGATGAACTGTTTGCATTGAGACAAAAGAACAGAAACGGTTCAACTTAACAAGATGTGTGTGATACGTGGCAAACATGTATGTAATCGGAAACGTGTGTGAAGACCGATAACAACACAAACGATTGCTGCTAACAAGCCGTGTGTGTTGTGGGCAAACGATTGCTGGTATACAATTGTGACTGATTGATGAAAACATCACCGACGGGTTCCATTGTTTAGTTCGTGTGCGATGTGATTTTCTTTGTCCGCACAACATCTACATTCTGCCTACAGAGTATCAACATATATACTTAAAAAGACAACATTGCATAACCAAATTAAGCATGCAATTACACAAGTGACTACACACATAACATTTCCACACACCAAAACAAGCAATTACGTGCATACTAAACTAGGAGAAATGAGGATCTAATCATCTACTTATTGTTGCGACGACGCTTGCCATTGCTCTGATTCTGGCTGGATCCCTGGTCGTTCTGGGGAAGGAGGCACTTTCTCATGTCAACGATCCGCCTGTAAATGCCGTAGCTCGTGTACGCCTCCTTGGGCGCATACACGACATGAGCTTTGTCGAGTTTCTCCATCCAGGCCGAGTGCCAGGCACGCTTGTCCTTGTTGCACGAATCCTTCATGTCTCTGTAGCAGGGGTCGATGATGGCCTCGGCGAGGTGAACTAGTGAGTCCTCATGCTCCTTGCTGCCCCAGATATTGTATTGGCCCTGGATCTTGACAAGATTCTGGCAGGCGATGCCCGAATTCTCGAGCGCCTTTACATCGTTGGTGATGTCCACCGTAGCAAACATGTAGTGGGGGCTGTTGACAAACCTGGCGAAACGCCCGCAAGGCCTTGTGGGCAGGTAGTAGTGGTAGACGAGGACGTGGTGGCGCACTCACATCTGGGTGATGGCGACCTTGGGACGAGACCTGACACGAGCGCAGGTGTACTCGAGGTCGAACCCGACTACCTTGTACTTCTCCTCGGCAAGCAACAGCTCCATGATGTGGATGGAGTGCTCCATCCAGACCGGGTCGTTGGTGTACACCACTGAGAGGTCCATGAACCTTCTGTGGGTGTCCACCACGTCACGCACGGTGAACTTCTACTCGTCGTCGGCAGCCGCTTGGAGCGCCATTGAAGCTGCACATGATACCCTCTAAGAATTTCTCGTGGTGGGTGTGCTTCTTGCAATGGTGGGGCGCGATCAAAAGGTTGAAGAGACACGAGGGTTAAATGGCCGCTGTAATAAATGGGGGCCGGCCGACCTGTAATCGTCACGTCTTGTCACGGTGTTCATAGCGGAGGATTCTAGTGCACGCTTGACAACACCGCACCGCACGTGTTTCGTTTGACCACGCGTGGGCTCGAAGAGGTGCCAAATGTATCATCAGTGAGCTTGTTCCCAAGCTACCATGCAAGCTTCCCGCCCGGCTAGTTTGGCCACACATCGTCTAGAAGAGGGATAAATCATGGGCGTTTATTGGCAAAAAGCTTTGTAAAAACAAAGTGTGTGGAATGACTTAAGTCATAAGTTTACCCGTGGGCAATGAGGTCAAAGTTACATAGAAGGGTAATGATGGACACTCGAGTGCGATAATTAATTCTGCGCTCTACAGGGCACATGGTGGAAGAAACCAACTATGTGCAATAATGTTGAAGATCACAGTCGAGTTAGCTATACAAATTGTGTGCTGTGAGATCGACAAGGTAAACATATTCAAGAATGGTTAATAAAATCTAAGACCATTGCATATTAAGGTCAAAATAGTGCTACCAATATACGAGTCTCATACGATGCCATTTCAACGATTGTACCACAAAGCTCAAAATATTACAAGGTTCAAATTCCAGATTATATGGCTCAAATTCGAAGATTACAAGGTTCAAAATGATATTAGAAATGAAATTCAGCTCATTAGCTGCAAACTCTCGCGCTGATCCGCTGAACATGGATATCAGAGAGGTTCAAACTAATATTACCACTTCTAAGTCTGGTTTTGAAACCTCACAATTTTTGTAAAGGGGTCAGCCGCTGAGATGTCATGTATGGGGTTGACACGATGACTTCTGATTACTCTGTCATCTGAAGTTCCAAAATGAAATTCAGCACTTTTGTAGCCTATTCCATTCCACCGCAGGTGCCGGCGCTGATCAACAAACCATTCATTTTTGCGAAATAAATGTAGGGCAAACCTCATTACCTTCAGCATCCTTGCTCTGACAACAAAGAACCTGGCGAATATAATCTCCGGTAAGGTCCCTCGGTAGGAGTTCAAAGTAATTTCTAAGAGATGCAGATCTAGGAATTCGACGTGATTGTTATATTGTATCACATTATCCACCACTTATTTGCAAAAGAAGAAAACGTGTTAGTGCCTACATGCAGTTTTGAACACTACTACGTGCCTATTTGGTAGGCAGGATTTGTAAAATGCACTAATATGCCATCTTCGATCTGACATGATTAACATGTGCATTTGATTACATTCTAGAAAAATGTAGCCTTCTTCACAAGAGGTTGGAATGGATGAGAAGTTCCCTAAGAAAACTAGTACAGATGAATCCAAAGGATAAATGCTTATTGATTGTAACCATATGGATCAAGCAACCAATATGGGGGGGGGGGACATGTATGTACTGAAATCCTCCAAAATAATCCTTCAGAAATTGTAGTTCATTGTCATTTTAAACTTGGAAAAAGGTGTCACAAATTGAACTCCCTTATGGTTTGGGGCACCACATAGGAAGAAGCATAGGAGGAAGTCTTCACGGTATTGAAAGATAAGTTGACACATGCTCCTTTACTCCAACTTCATGATTTTAATAAGAATTTTGAGCATGAATGTGATGCTAGTGGAATTGGATTAGGAGGTGTGTTATTACAAGATGGCAAACCCGTTGCATATTTTTCTGAAAGATTGAGTGGGCCTAGTCTGAACTATTCTACTTATGATAAAGAATTATATGCTCTTGTTCGGACCTTAGAAACATGGCAACATTATTTATGGCCTAAAGAATTTGTTATACATTCTGATCATGAATCTTTGAAACACATTAAGAGTCAAGCAAAACTGAACCGTAGACATGCTAAATGGATTTAATTCATTGAGACTTTCCCTTATGTCATAAAACACAAGAAGGATAAAGAAAATGTTATTGCTGATGCGTTGTATCATCGTTATACTATGCGTTCACAACTTGACTTTAAAATATTTGGTTTGGAGACCATCAAAGATAAATATGTGCATGATGCCGAATTTAAAGATGTATTGCAGAATCGTAAAGAAGGGAGAACATGGAACAAGTTCGTCTTTAACGATGGATTTGTGTTTTGTGTAACAAGCTATGTAATCCAGCTAGCTCCGTTCATCTTTCGTTGTTGTAGGAGGCGCATGGAGGAGGATTAATGGGACACTTTGGCGTGAAGAAGACGGAGGATGTACTTGCTACACATTTCTTTTGGCCAAAGATGAGACGGGATGTTGAGTGTTTTGTTCCTCGCTGCACTACATGTCAAAAAGCTAAGTCATGACTCAATCCTCATGGTTTATATATGCCTTTGCCTGTACCTAGTGTTCCATGGGAGGATATATCTATGGACTTTGTTTTGGGTTTACCTCGAACAAAGAAGGGGAGGGATAGCATATTTGTTGTCGTGGATAGATTCTCAGAAATGACACACTTTATACCATGCCATAAAAGCGATGCTGCTGCTAATGTTGCTGATTTGTTCTTTCGTGAAATTATTCGCTTGCATGGTGTGCGAAATACTATTGTTTCAGATCGTGATACTAAATTTCTTAGCCACTTTTGGAGATGTTTACGAGCTAAGTTGGGGACTAAACTACTTTTTAGTACTACTTGTCACCCCCAAACTGATGGACAAACTGAAGTTGTCAATAGAACATTGTCTACTATTCTTAGGGCTGTTTTGAGGAATAACAAGAACATGTGGGAAGAATGCTTGCCTCATATTGAATTTTCTTATAATCGTTCACTACATTCTACTACTAAGATGTGCCCTTTGAAATTGTTTATGGTTTCCTACCCGTGCACCTATTGATTTATTGCCTCTTCCATCTTCGGAGAAGGTTAATTTTGATGCTAAACCACATGCTGAATTGATCTAAAAAATGCATGAGTTAACTAAGGAAAACATTGAGCGTATGAATGCTAAATATAAACTTGCTGGAGATAAAGGTAGAAAACATGTTGTGCTTGCACATGCAGATCTTGTTTGGTTACATTCGCATGAGGATAGATTTCCTAATTTGCGCAAATCAAAGTTAATGCCACGTGTTGATGGTCCTTTTAAGGTGTTAGAGAAAATAAATGATAATGCATATAAACTTGATCTACCTGCAGACTTTGGGGTTAGTCCCACTTTTAACGTTGCAGATTTGAAGCCTTATTTGGGTGAGGAAGATGAGCTTCCGTTGAGGACGACTTAATTTCAAGAAGGGAAGGATGATGAGGACATCAATACGATTGTTACACCCATAACCCCTGCTGCTATACATACCGGACGAATTACTAGAGCTCGCGCACGCCAATTAAATTACCAGGTACTTTCGTTTCTTAGTAACATTTCTAATGTTCGTGAGAATATGATGCTGCCTAAATTGGATACATTTGTTTTGCTTACAAATGAAGGGCCTAGCTTGGACAAGAAAGATTAACCTTGGAGTAAGTTCACGCATGGAGATGATGGCATGCGCAAGGGGAGCAAGAACGGAGTTACAAGTGATGATTTTAGGACTTTGAAGCCACCATAATGACTGCATGAAGCCTTGGACGAAATACACAAGATGCCACTACATAAATTTCGTCCAGAGGCTATTCTAGGTGCCGCGTCACCTTATTATTGGGCCAGACCATGTAATTTTGAAATACTTGAGTATAGGCTGTTTTTAGAGTCCGTATGTGTGGAGAAATAAGAGTTAGGGTTGGTTTCGGACCCCTCCTCCTAGGGCCACGAAATCCCCCCCTCTTTCTCCCTATATACAACACTTTGGGCATCGTTTAGACTTTGAGTTTTGTTTATATTAAAAGTTCGCCATAGCTGCAACTTTGCGTACTTCGTTTGTGTTCAGCGACCAGACCAAGGCGTCACAGAACCCCACTTGATCAAGAAAGCTTTCATCTTTTATTTGGTATATCTAGATTGCAATTTCAGTTTCTTGCTTGTTCTTCGTTTACTTGCAGGAAATAGATCCTCGTGGTCAGGTTGATCGTGCTCCGGTGTAGTCAATAACCTCTCGGAGTTGGTTTAGCGATTGCTAAGGCGCGACATCCTCGCAAGTTCGTAGTCGGATCGTCAAAGTCTACTCCACCATAAACGATAGCCACCACCTCATTGAAAGACGGGGCACCTTTGCCTCAATCAAGTGGTATCAGATTTCCATGTTGCTCGGTGAGATTTTACAGTTTTTCGTAGTTTAGACCGAGTGTGTTCTTCATACCTATAGTCCATGAAAAAGCCAAAAAAATAGGGTTAGTTCATCATATCCGAACTAGTGTGAGCCTTTGCATAGTTTTTTTTCTTCAGTATTTTGCTTTGTTGAATTTGCGGTTGCATTGTTGTGTCAAGTTGCTGGTCTTAGCTTCTAGTCCTTTAGAGTTTCGAGTTCTGTCACAATTTGTCACGCCGCCGCTGCACCATCATCATCACTGCTACCATATACCATGACTGCTGCCATATCCTACCACCGTTGCCATATCCTACCACCATTGACATAAACAACCACCGCTGCCATATCCTACCACTGTTGCCATATACCACCACCGCTGCCATATCCTACCACCATATGTCCACACCAATTCAAGTTCTTTTCATATTAGGTTCATTTTGAGATCTATCTATTTTCCGATTCGTGTTTTCTTCCCTGAGTAGGTTTCGAAAAGAAAGTCTGGAGACCCCCGGATAGTTTTTAGGCCAAAATTTCGGTGATCAATTTTTTTTCCCTAGCCTGTTTTAGGCTTTTCTGAGTCTTTTGAGTCACGTGTCATCATAGTCAATTTTTATTGCATTTTTGGTCATCGCTGCCCTGATTTCCGAAAAAAAATTAGTCAAGAAAAATTTCGTGTCTATCCTGTCAATTTGACTTGGGGAGAGTTTTGAGACACAATACCGTGATTTTGTTAGTGTTCTAGGCTCGCGTCTCTAGTACGGTCTAGCCTAGGACCAGCACAATATCGTCGTTGTGCATTTATTCAACTTTCCATCTCTGAATTGATTATTGCTGACCCTTTTTACTACCATATTATAAGCCTTCCCAGCTCCACATACATCTACGTCGTGTGTTTGACTCTCCCTGGTAATCGCTCTATCCAAACTTTGAAAGTTTTGACTACAACAGTTGCCGATCACCACCTGCTGCTTGGTAAGAACTGGTAAGAATTTGAGATTCGCTTGACGGATTCGTGACATATTCTTGTATTTTTCTCTTGCTGCTAACCATACCAGGATCACAAGCGGATGAGCTGGACTGGGAGAATATGATGAACAAGGAGCTCCATGATAAATTCCAGGAAATGTTGGGTCAACAGGTGGAAGATGTGATGGCCAGTTTTGGCAAGGCATTAGTGAGGATTGATGACATTGAGAAGGCAATTGACAACAAGTTGGATGCCATTTTGTCTGAAGTGCTTGCGCGTTTACCTCCACCTACTACCTCAACTGCACCATTGCAACAACAACAACAACCACCACCTACTACCTCTACTGCACCATTGCAACAACAACAACAACCACCACCTCGTGGTCAGGTTGATCGTGCTCCGGTGTGGTCAATAACCTCTCGGAGTTGGTTTAGCGATTGCTAAGGCGCGACGTCCTCGCACGTTCATAGTCGGATCGTCAAAGTCTACTCCACCATAAACGATAGCCACCATCTCATCAAAAGACGGGACACTTTTGCCTCTATCAAGTGGTATCAGATTTTCAGGTTGCTTGATGAGATTTTACAGTTTTTCGTAGTTTAAATTCAGTCTGTTCTTCATACTTATAATCCACGAAAAAGCCAAAAGAATTAGGGTTACATCATATCCGAACCAGTCTGAGCCTTTGCATAGTTTTTTCAATATTTTGCTTTGTTGAATTTGCGGTTGCATAGTCGTGTCAAGTTGCTCGTCTTAGCGTCTAGTCCTTTAGAGTTTCGAGTTCTCTCACAATTTGTCACGCCGCCGCCGCACCATCATCATCGCTGCTACCATATACCACCACCGCTGCCATATCCTACCACCGCTGCCATATACCACCACATCTGCCATATACCACCAACGCTGCCATATCCTACCACCATATGTCCACACCAATTCAAGTTCTTTTCATATTAGGTTTATTTTGAGATCTATCTATTTTCCGATTCATGTTTTCCTCCCTAAGTAGGTTTCAAAAAGAAAGTCTGGAGACCCCCGAACAATTTTTAGGCCGAAATTTCGGCGATCAAAAATATTTTTTCCCTATCCTGTTTTTAGGCTTTTATGAGTCTTTTGAGACACGTGTCATCATAATCAATTTATATCTTACTTTTTGGTCATCGTTGCACTGATTTCTGAAAAAAAATTAGTCAAGAAAAATTTCGTGTCTATCCTGTCAATTTGACTTGAGGAGAGTTTTGAGACATAGTACCGTGATTTTGTTAGTGTTCTAGCCTCGCGTCTCTAGTACGGTCTAGCCTAGGACCAGCACATTACCGTCGTTGTGCGTTTATTCAACTTTGCATCTCTGAATTGATTATTGCTGACCATTTTTACTACCATAGTATAAGCCTTCCCAGCTCTACATACATCTACGTCGTGCGTTTGACTCTCCCTGGTAATCGCTCTATCCAAACTTTGAAAGTTTTGACTACAACAATTGCCGATCACCACCTGCTGCTTGTTAAGAACTGGTAAGAGTTTGAGATTCGCTTGATGGATTTGTGACATATTCTTGTGTTTTTCTCTTGCTGCTAACCATGCCAGGATCACAAGCGGATGAGCTGGACTGGGAGAATATTATGAACAAGGAGCTCCATGATAAATTCCAGGAAATGTTGGGTCAACAGGTGGAAGACGTGATGGCCAGTTTTGGAAAGGCATTAGCGAGGATTGATGACGTTGAGAAGGCAATTGACAACAAGTTGAATGCAATTTTGTTTGAAGTTCTTGCACTTTTACCTCCACCTACTACCTCTACTGCACCATTGCAACAACAACAACAACAACCACCACCTACTACCTCTACTGCACCATTGCAACAACAACAACAATAACAACCACCACCTCGTGGTCAGGTTGATCATGCTCCAGTGTGGTCAATAACCTCTCGGAGTTGGTTTAGAGATTGCTAAGGCGCGACGTCCTCGCACGTTCGTAGTCGGATCGTCAAAGTCTACTCCATCATAAACGATAGCCACCATCTCATCAAAAGACGGGACACTTTTGCCTCTATGAAGTGGTCTCAGATTTTCAGGTTGCTCGATGAGATTTTACAGTTTTTCGTAGTTTAGATTGAGTCTGTTCTTCATACTTATAATCCATGAAAAGCCAAAAAAATTAGGGTTAATTCATCATATCCGAACCAGTTTGAGCCTTTGCACAGTTTTTTTTTAGTATTTTGCTTTGTTGAATTTGCGGTTGCATCGTCGTGTCAAGTTGCTTGTCTTAGCGTCTAGTCCTTTAGAGTTTTGAGTTCTCTCACAATTTGTCACGCCGCCGCCGCACCATCATCATCGCTGCTACCATATACCACCACCGCTGCCATATCCTACCACCACTGCCATATACCACCACCGCTGCCATATACCACCACCGCTGCCATATACCACCACCGCTGCCATATCCTACCACCATATGTCCACACCAATTCAAGTTCTTTTCATATTAGGTTTATTTTGAGATCTATCTATTTTCCGATTCATGTTTTCTTCCCTGAGTAGGTTTCAAAAAGAAAGTCTGGAGACCCCCGAACAGTTTTTAGGCCGAAATTTCGGCGATCAAAAATATTTTTCCCTATCCTGTTTTTAGGATTTTCTGAGTCTTTTGAGACACGTGTCATCATAATCAATTTTTATCCCACTTTTTGGTCATCGCTGCCTTGATTTCCGAATAAAAATTAGTCAAGAAAAATTTCATGTCTATCCTATCAATTTGACTTCAGGAGAGTTTTGAGACATAGTACCGTGATTTTGTTAGTGTTCTAGGCTCGCGTCTCTAGTACGGTCCAGCCTAGGACCAGCACAGTACCGTCGTTGTGCGTTTATTCAACTTTCCATCTCTAAATTGATTATTGCTGACCCTTTTTACTACCATATTATAAGCCTTCCCAGCTCTACATACATCTACATCGTGCGTTTGACTCTCCCTGGTAATCGCTCTATCCAAACTTTGAAAGTTTTGACTACAACAGTTGACAATCACCACCTACTGCTTGTTAAGAACTGGTAAGAATTTGAGATTCGCTTGATGGATTTGTGACATATTCTTGTGTTTTTCTCTTGCTGCTAACCATGCCAGGATCACAAGCGGATGAGCTGGACTGGGATAATATTATGAACAAAGAGCTCCATGATAAATTCCAGGAAATGTTGGGTCAACAGGTGGAAGACGTGATGGCCAGTTTTGGCAAGGCATTAGCAAGGATTGATGACATTGAGAAGGCAATTGACAACATGTTGGATGCCATTTTATCTGAAGTGCTTGCGCGTTTACCTCCACCTACTACCTCTACTTCACCATTGCAACAACAACAACAACCACCACCTACTACCTCTACTGCACCATTGCAACAACAACAACAACCACCACCTCGTGGTCAGGTTGATCGTGCTCCAGTGTGGTCAATAACCTCTCGGTGTTGGTTTAGGGATTGCTAAGGCGCGTCGTCCTCGCACATTCGTAGTCGGATCGTCAAAGTCTACTCCACCATAAACGATAGCCACCATCTCATCAAAATACGGGACACTTTTGCCTCTACCAAGTGGTATCAGATTTTCAGGTTGCTCGATGAGATTTTACAGTTTTTCATAGTTTAGATTGAGTCTATTGTTCATACCTATAATCCACGAAAAAGCCAAAACAAATAGGGTTAGTTCATCATATCCGAACTAGTCTGAGCCTTTGCATATTTTTTTCTAGTATTTTGCTTTGTTGAATTTGCGGTTGCATCGTCGTGTCAAGTTGCTCATCTTAGCATCTAGTCCTTTAGAGTTTCGAGTTCTCTCACAATTTGTCGCGCCGCCGCCGCACCATCATCATCGCTGCTACCATATACCACCACCGCTGCCATATCCTACCACCACTGCCATATACCACCACCGCTGCTATATACCACCACCGCTGCCATATCCTACCACCATATGTCCACACCAATTCAAGTTCTTTTCATATTAGGTTTATTTTGAGATCTATCTATTTTCCGATTCATGTTTTCTTCCCTGAGTAGGTTTCAAAAAGAAAGTCTGGAGACCCCCGAACAGTTTTTAGGCCGAAATTTCGGCGATCAAAAATATTTATCCCTATCCTGTTTTTAGGCTTTTCTGAGTCTTTTGAGACACGTGTCATCATAATCAATTTTTATCGCACTTTTTGGTCATCGCTGCCCTGATTTCTGAAAAATTAGTCAAGAAAAATTTCGTGTCTATCCTGTCAATTTGACTTGAGGAGAGTTTTGAGACATAGTACCATGATTTTGTTAGTGTTCTAGGCTCGCGTCTCTAGTACGGTCTAGCCTAGGACCAGCACAATACCGTCGTTTTGCGTTTATTCAACTTTGCATCTCTAAATTGATTATTGCTGACCCTTTTTACCACCATATTATAAGCCTTCCCAGCTCTACATACATCTACGTCGTGCGTTTGACTCTCCCTGGTAATCGCTCTATCCAAACTTTGAAAGTTTTGACTACAATGGTTGCCAATCACCACCTGCTGCTTGTTAAGAACTGGTAATAATTTGAGATTCGCTTGATGGATTTGTGACATATTCTTGTGTTTTTCTCTTGCTGCTAACCATGCTAGGATCACAAGCGGATGAACTGGACTGGGAGAATATTATGAACAAGGAGCTCCATGATAAATTCCAGGAAATGTTGGGTCAACAGGTGGAAGACGTGATGGCCAGCTTTGGCAAGGCATTAGCGAGGATTGATGACGCTGAGAAGGCAATTGACAAAAAGTTGGATGCCATTTTTTCTGAAGTGCTTGCGTGTTTACCTCCACCTACTACCTCTACTGCACCATTGCAACAACAACAACCACCTCCACGTCGTGAAACAACCCTTTGCCGAGCGGGCCGTGTTCCTCTTGAGCCTAGACAAAAAATTCTGGTGCCGCTGCTACTGCTGATGATGCTTCTATATCTCCTGCTACTACTTCAAAGGTGGAGGACTATTACGGAGATGAGGTTGATCAAAATCAAAACTACGTGCAACCACCAGCACCAGGTCGACCTCACGCATATAATCGCAATGTTAGGGCTGCAACACCACCTCAGGTACGAGATTATGACCATATTCCTAAACTAAAATTTAATATTCCACTGTTTGAGGGTAGATGCATTCACTACTGTAGGATGCTGCTAATGCGACACTACGATCAGAGACCCTTCGATGAAACTGTGTGCGATGCAATAATCGCAAACGATGGTGTAAAAAAACTGTCAAAAAAGGTGTAAAACTTTTGCGATGGAGGATGCATCAAATGTGGTTTAGATTTTAGTTGTGTGTGCGATGCCGATCATATAGTTGAGTTCAATTAACTGTTTGCGATGAGGAGGAACAAAAGAAACAGACAGCCAGATGAAGGTGTGTGCGATATATAGCATACGGTTCACTGAGATGAATTGTTTATGATTAGGCAACACAAAACAAACGGTCTGCCAGATCAAGGTGTGTGCGATATACGACATGCGGTTCACTCGGATGAACTGTTTGCATTGAGACAAGAGAACAGAAACGATTCAACTTAACAAGATGTGTGTGATACACGGCAAATAGGTATGTAATCGGAAACGTGTGCGAAGACCGATAACAACACAGCCGATTGTTGCTAACAAACCGTGTGTGTTGTGAGCAAACAATTGCTGGTATACAATTGTGATTTTTTGATGAAAACATCAATAGCGGGTTCCATTGTTTAGTTCGTGTGCGATGTGATTTTCTTTGTCCGCACAACATATACACTCTGTCTACAGAGCATCAACATATATACTTAAAAAGACAACATTGCATAACCAAATTAAGCATACAATTACACAAGTGACTACACACAAAACATTTCCACACACCAAAGTAAGCAATTACATGCATACTAAACTAGGAGAAATGAGGATCTAATCATCTACTTATTGTTGCGACGATGCTTGCCATTGCTCTGCTTCCGGCTGGATCCCTAGTCGTTTTGGGGAAGGAGGCACTTTCTCATGTCAACAATCCGCCTGTACATGTCGTAGCTCGTGTACGCCTCCTTGGACGCGTACACGACGTGACCTTTGTCGAGTTTCTCCATCCAGGCCGAGTGCCAGGCACGCTTGTCCTTGTTGCACGAATCCTTCATGTCTCTATAGTAGGGGTCGATGATGGCCTCGGCGAGGTGAACCAGTGAGTCCTTCTCATGCTCCTTGCTGCCCCAGATCTTGTATTGGCCCTGGATCTTGACAAGATTCTGGCAGGAGATGCCCGAATTCTCGAGCGCCTTTACATTGTTGGTGATGTCCACCGTAGAAAACATGTAGTGGGGGCTGTTGACAAACCTAGCGAAATGCTCGCAAGGCCTTGTTGTCAGGCAGTAGTGGTAGACGAGGACGTGGTGGCACACACACACATCTGGGCGACGACGACCTTGGGACGAGACCCGACACGAGCGCGGGTGTACTCGAGGTCGAACACGACCACCTTGTACTTCTCCTCTGCAAGCAACAGCTCCATGATGAATATGGAGTGCTCCACCTAGACTGGGTCATTGGTTTACACCACTGAGAGGTCCATGAACCTTCTGTGGGTGTCCACCATGTCACACATGGTGAACTGCTGCTCGTCGTCGGCAGCCGCTTGGAGCACCATTGGAGCCGCGCAGGATACCCTCTAAGAATTTCTTGTGGTGGGTGTGCTTCTTGCAATGGTGGGGCGCGATGGAAAGGTTGAAGAGACACAAGGGTTAAATGGCCGCTATAATAAATCTGGGCCGGCCGACCTATAATCGTCACGTCTTGTCAGGACGTTCGTAGCAGAGGATTCCAGTGCACGCTTGGCAACACCGCACCACACGCATTTCGTTTGACCACGCGTGGGCTCGAAGAGGTGCCAAATGTACCATCGGTGAGCCTGTTCCCACGCTAGTGCGCAGTTTACCGCGCAAGCTTCCCGCCCGGCTAGTTTGGCCATGCACCGGCTAGAAGAGGGACAAATCATGGGCATTTATTGGCAAAAAGCTTTGTAAAAACAAAGTGTGTGGAATGACTTCAGTCATAAGTTTACCCGTGGGTGATGAGGTCAAAGTTACATAGAAGGGTAATGATGGACACTCGAGTGTGATCATTAATTCTGCGCTCTACAGGGCACATGGTGGAAGAAACCAACTGTGTGCAATAATATTGAAGATCACAGTCGAGTTAGCTATACAGATCGTGTGCTGTGAGATCGACAAGGTAAATAGATTCAAGAATGGTTAATAAAATCTAAGACCATTGCATATTAAGGTCAAAATAGTGCTACCAATATATGAGTCTCATACGATGCCATTTCAACGATTGTACCACAAAAGCTCAAAATATTACAAGGTTCAAATTCCAGAGTTATATGGCTCAAATTCGAAGATTACAAGGTTCAAAGTGATATTAGAAATGAAATTCAGCTCATCAGCTACAAACGCTCGCGCTGATCCGCTGAACATGGATATCAGAGAGGTTCAAACTAATATTACCACTTCTAAGTCTGGTTTCGAAACCTCACGATTTTTGCAAAGGGGTCAGTCGCTGAGAAGTCATGTATGGGGGTCGACACGATGACTTCTAATTACTCTGTCATCTGAAGTTCCAAAATGAAATTCAGCACTTTTGGAGCTTATTCCATTCCATCGTAGGCGCCGGCGCTGATCAATGAACCATTAATTTTTGCAAAATAAATGTAGGCAAACCTCATTACCTTCAGCACCCTTGCTCTGACAACAAAGAACCTGGCGAATATAATCTCCGGTAAGGTCCCTCGGTAGGAGTTCAATGTAATTTCTGAGAGATGTAGATCTAGGCAATCGACATGATTGTTATATTGTATCACATTATCCACCATTGGGCCTAATCTTATTTGCAAAAGAATAAAACGTGTTAGTGCCTACATGCAGTTTTGAACACTACTACAGGCCTATTTGGTTTGCAGGATTTGTAAAATGCACTAACATGCCATCTTCGATTTGACATGATTAACATGTGCATTTGATTACATTCTAGAAAAATGTAGCCTTCTTTACAAGAGGTTGGAGTGGATGAGAAGTTCCCTAAGAAAACTAGTACATATAATCCAAAGGAGAAATGCTTACTGATTGTAACCATCTGGATCAGGCAACCAATATGGGGGGTGGGGGACATGTATGTACTAAAGTCCTCCAAAATAATCCTTCAAAAATTGTAGTACATTGTCATTGTAAACTAGGAAAAAGGTGTCACAAACTGAACTCCCTTATGGTTAACATTTAACAGGAAAGGAACATCACCTCAATATATAGCTTCTCCAGGCACGAAAAGCATCTCAGGAAACTGACAACTTGCTCTAGGTTGGGGCCGATAGATTCTAGTGCCAAGACCTTCACTATGAACAGTTTCGGGGTCAAGCTTGTCAGAATCATTTTCTGAATGATAGACGAACAAACATCTTCTAAATTGGAAATAATGTTAATTTGTAGAAGGAGAGGTAGAAGGCGACTGTTGTACCTGAATGGGTGTGGATCCAATAACAAGTTCGGAGTATTTGTCAGACAAGTAGCCCACCACTGCCAATTTCGGCACAGAAATGACATTGATTCTTGTTGGACCTTCTTGATCAACTACAAGTACTCTCTCAAGTGCAGGTGTGTAACATCCCAAATTTTCAATTTGGAATGTTATACACTAGATCATCATTGCATATCATATTTTATTGCATTTTGGTTGATCCTAGTAATTCTATGCAACTCAAGGACCCTCGGAGAGAGTTGGGGATTTCGTTATTTTCATATTTGAGTTTTCTCAAATTTTGAAAATAAGATCATTTGATTTTATTTATTTTATCTTCAATTATTTCTATTATCAAAATATGAGAGAGGGAATAAAATGACTTTCCCAAAATAAAGAAATATTGAGGATTTAATAAAAAAATCAAATAAGATTTTATTTTGGATTTTTTTGCTATTTTATTTGAATTTAGGAAAAATGCACGTTTTTCAGAATTGCATTTAGGCCCCTAATAAATGTTCATCCTGTGCGGCTTGATTTTAGAAGCCGGGGAAAATTTATTTCGGGATTTTTGGAGTCCGTTTAGTATTCCTTTTGTTTTTTTCTAAGCGTAATTATTAAAAAAAACGCGAACCGACTTTGGGCCGTGTTCGGCCTGGACTCTGTTCGGCCGGGCCCTTATATAGCACCGACACCGAGCCCCCAAAGCCCACCCCGCGCAAACCCTAGCCCCGAGCCGCCCCAAGCCGCCCGAGCCACCGCCGTCAGCCGCCCGCCGCCGCCGCCCGCCGCCGCCGGAGTTCGCTGCCGACGAGGTTGAACCGCCCGCCGTTTTTTTAGAAAACCGTTGGTTTTCACCAGTTTTTTCGGTTTTTTTAGATTCGTTTTTTAGATAGATCGGTTTTTCTTTTCTCGGTTTAGTTAATTAGCGAGCGTTCGTTCGCTCGTTCGTTTTAACGAACGCGTTCATCGTTTAGATCCAGATAACGAACGTTCGTTCGTTAATCTGTTCATTGTTTTTCTTTTTCTCGGATTAAATCGCAATTTTTTGATCGCGATTCGTGATCCGATTTTCGTTCTAGTACAACTTTTCGCTCGTTTAACGGAATCAGGCGATTCAAGCGCCCGGAGTTTCGTCTCGAAACCCTCTTTCCGTTTAACCAACTCAAACAAGTTTTTGCGTCTGTAAAATTTGACCTAGATCCAGAATAGTAAACGAAGCTTGTTCCTTTGCCGTTTGTCTTTCGTTGCTTCGTTCGATTTGATTCTTTTTGCCAACCAGAGTTCTTAAGTTGAACTTTCTAGTTAGATCTCTTATTTGAGTTTTACCTGTGCATTAGTTGAGTACTTATTGTATGCTTGTTTGTTTGCGATAGAATACCCGGAGTGCGCCGCTTGCTACTTCGAATCGCTAGGTTTCACGGATCATCAGCAAGGCAAGTAACACTTTGATCATACCTCCTACTACCCAGTTTTTATTGCATTAGATCAATCCTCACACATTGCATGATTAGGATCTAATTAAATTGTGGGTTTGGGAAGTAGATGAGGTAGTACCTATCACCTGTTTTATTATCAAACCTTTGGGAGTTACTTCTACGTTTACTTATTATGTCATGCTATGCTAGTAGATGTGGATTGGGTGAGTGAAATCCATGACAGATGTGAGTTTGTTAAATTAATGGTTATCTAAGGTGGCAACTTAAATACACATCTGGGTGGATTGAGGCACCTGGGTATTCCAGCGATTGCCTGTTTTTCTTTTGGACCGCCACCCAGGCTCAAAGGGATCATGAGATTATTCATACTAGAAACTTCCGTGTGCAGCCACAAGCTACTATGGGCTCTAGCATAGTTGACTAAGTTGTGCGAACTCTTACAGTGGTAGACTAGCAGATGTAGGGGAAAGTAGGTGTAACGGTCTACCCGATCGTAAGGTGCTAGCGCTTCTGAAAGACTATGTCTCGGTCATCCGTTTCTCAAACACCATGTAGTGCGAGAATCCCAACGGAGGAGATCGAGTCTTGTGGGGAAAAGTGCGCAAACCTCTGCAGAGTGTATAAACTAATCATGGTTAGCCGTGTCCCCGGTTATGGACATCTTGAGTATCTAGTACTTGGATTATCATGTGAATCTCATCATGTTACTCTAATTAATTTGTTGGGTTTTAATGTGATGCTTATTTGGGATTGAGAGCGTGTCTACACTCTCAATGTTTAACAACCACCATGATAGTTAAATAAAATTTATTCCTTTGCAGTAGGGAAAAATTGGCTTTACGCAAAACTGTAACCATAGAGCTTTCCACCAGCCAAATATGCATGTAGTATAGTCTTATTCCTTCATTGCTCTCTATGTGTTACATTGCCAGCATATTCCATGTGCTGACCCGTTTCGGGCTGCAACGTTCATGTTGCAGACTTTTCAGACGACGAGTAAGGTGCCTTTAGGTCGTGGTTCTATACTCAGTGATGCCGTTGGAGTTGATGGACTCACTTATCTTCCAAGCCTTCCGCTGTTATCGTTATTAGATGGCCTTAAGCCATATTTATTGTAATAAGTTCTCTTTTGAGACACTCGATGTAATAAGTGTGTGATTGCTACTCTGTTATAAATCCTTCAAGTACTGTGTGGTGTCAGCATTACTGATCCAGGGATGACACCGGAGCACAGAGATTGGACCGTTTGAGGTCTGGTCGCTACAAGATGGTATCAGAGCACACGCTGACTGTAGGACACGACCACTAAGCTAAAGCCCTAGATCACTACTCACTCTTCTCATTCTGACTCCTCATCTTTTCTACTCTTTTAGGATGGCGGATGCAAGGAACAAGTTCACGCAACCGGATGAAGATACACCCTTTGGACGTCACTTGAAGGAAGTCACTAGATATCTGAACATAGGAGTACCAAGCTTCACCGGGACTTACAACGCCACTTTACCTGAAGAAGAGCGCTGGATGATTCAAGTTCAAGTTCCAGGAAGGACGTTCATGCCAGTCACTGAGCCCATAGAGTTTTCCTTTGATGCACCAACCTGGAGTCTAGGAAAGAGCATGGCAGCTCACATCGCCATGGGACGCATTGGAGAAGTTTACCGCAATGATCTCAAGGATACTATCTACCAGATTTGTGGGCACCGAGATGAGCACTGGGAGATGATCAGCACCAGGAAGGATAGATCAATTGCAGCTTTTATCCAGGAGTTAAACCAGCACATTCGACGTCAGGAGAACCAGATGTGCGCCGACATGATAGATCTGAAGAAGGCGAGGACAAGAATCAAGGAACTGGAGGAAGAACTCAAGGCTACACGTGAAGATTATGAAGAGGAAATCGAAGTATTAGTGGAGAAGAATGACGATCTGATCAAGAAGATCGGAATATTTATGGGAGGCCCTACACCAGTAGAAGAAGACGAAGAACCCAAGGAGATTCGCCCGGAAGACTACATCATCATCGACGACACCGACTCGGATCGAGATGATAGCGATGATGACTATGTTGATGAAGCTGGAGCAGATATCATGGAGTCTGCAACCGAAGAATATTTCTAGTAGACCACCCAACAGTAGTAGTAGTCCACCATGTAAATATAGTAGTCCGAGCACTTTTGCGATAGTTAGATCGATTGTATGCCCTTGTTTGATTGAATGAAGTGAATTGTTTGCTTTTGCCTCATGTGCATATGGGTAGTGTTTTCTCTCTAGACCCCTCTCTATTCTTAAATCTCATCTTTTCTAAACCCTCAGATGCCTCCGAGACGTGACCCCGGATTTACCTTCCCACCGGAGCTCACTCAGTTGATCCAGCAGCAGAACACATTGATGCAGTTGCTAGTCCAGAATCAGAATCAGGGGAACAACAACAACCCACCACCACCACCACCTGTTGATCACTTAGCCCGTTTTCTTAGGCTGAATCCGCCGGTGTTTTCCAGTAGCACCGAGCCGATAGTAGCAGATGATTGGCTCCGCAAGACAGCAAGGGAGTTGACCACGGCAGGATGCACAGATGCGGAAAAGGTGAAGTTTGCCGCACATCAGCTTGAAGGACCCGCAGCATCATGGTGGGAGAATTTCACCGCCACTTTCCCTATCGACACTGTCACATGGGACCAGTTCCAGCAGGCTTTCCGTACTGCCCATGTTTCAGCAGGAGCTATGGCCATGAAGAAGCGAGAGTTTCGCAACTTGCGCCAAGGAGGACGGACAGTTGGCCAGTATGTGGAGGACTTTAGTAAGCTAGCACGTTATGCTCCAGATGACGTTGCTACGGATGCAGCTAAGCAGGAGAAGTTTCTGGAAGGACTGAATGATGAGTTGAGCATGCAGTTGATGGTAGCAACCTTCAACAACTACCAGGAGTTGGTAGATCGTGCTCTCATGATTGAAGGGAAGCAACAGCAGATTGAGAATCGCAAGAGGAAGTATGGACAAGGAAAGTACAATTCAGGAGCTCAGCAGAAGCCACGTTTTACCCCTAGACCGGGAGGACATTTTCAGCATACCCATGGAGGAGGTAGCTCGCACAATCATAATGGCACCAAGAATGGTAATGGGAATGGAGGAAGCAACGGCCAGAATCATACCAACCCATCAACCCCAGCCAAGAGAGACCTGAGCCAAGTCACTTGCTTTAAGTGCCAGAAGACCGGACATTATGCCAATGAATGTCCTGAATCCCAGAATGGAAATGGCAATGGAAGCTCTGGGAAGAAGCCGAACCCTTTCAATAGGGGACAGGTGAACCACGTTAACGTGGAGGAGGTTGAAGAGCAGCCGGATGCAGTGATCGGTAAGTTTTTTGGTTAAGTCATTTACTGCACTCGTTCTTTTCGATACTGGTGCATCGCATTCATACATATCAAGGGGATTTGTGGATAAGTATAACCCGCCCACCAAAGTTCTTAGAACACCTATGTTAGTAAGCTCACCAGGAGCGGAGTATATGGCTAGTAATGGATGTTTTCAAGTGCCATTGAGTATAGGTAGGCATGTGTTTCCCTCGGATTTAATCATTTTGGAATCACAAGGTTTGGATGTAATTCTGGGTATGGATTGGCTGTCGATGTATGGAGGAAACATCGATTGCGCCAATAAGTCAATTTTGCTTACCACCCCAGAAGGGAGAAGGATCAAGTATGTATCCCGGTATGTGCCTAAAAGGACTCAAGTGAATTCGTTAACATGAGTTGTGCAGGAGGAAGTACCGGTAGTGAAGGATTTTCCTGATGTATTTCCAGAGGAGTTGCCAGACATGCCACCGGATAGAGATATTGAGTTTTTGATTGAGCTTTTGCCAGGCACAGGGCCAATATCTAAGAGACCATATAGGATGCCCGCAAAGGATTTGGAAGAGATTAAGAAGCAGATTAAGGAGTTACTGGATAAAGGTTATATTCGCCCAAGTTCTTCACCTTGGGGATCGCCAGTACTTCTAGTGGAGAAGAAGGATGGATCGTTAAGGATGGTTGTGATTATCGAGGATTGAATGAAGTAACCATCAAGAACAAGTACCCACTACTGATGATCAATGATCTATTTGATCGATTGCAAGGAGCTAAGGTATTTTCCAAGATCGATCTGCGATCAGGATACCATCAGTTGAAGATTCAAGAACAGGATATACCTAAGACAGATTTTACCACCAGGTATGGGCTGTACGAGTATACCGTTATGTCATTTGGTCTGACTAACGCACCTGCATATTTTATGAACATGATGAACAAAGTATTTATGGAGTTTTTGGATAAGTTCGTCGTAGTGTTCATTGATGATATCCTGGTTTACTCGAAAAATGAAGAGGAGCATAAGGAGCATTTGCGTTTGGTACTTGGTAAGCTCAGAGAACATCAGTTATATGCCAAGTTTAGCAAATGTGAGTTTTGGTTGAAGGAAGTTGGATTTCTCGGACAAGTTATCCGAAGAAGGTATAACAGTAGATCCCACCAAGGTTGACACTGTAACAAATTGGGAAGCGCCAACAACCATTGGAGAGATCCGGAGTTTTCTTGGACTTGCAGGATACTACCGAAGATTCATTGAAAATTTCTTGAAGATTGCGAAGCCTATGACGGAGTTGTTGAAGAAGGATACCAAGTTCATATGGACCGAGGAATGTGAGGCCAGTTTGCAGGAGTTGAAGAAACGTTTGGTTACATCACCAGTGTTGATTTTTCCAGATCAGACCAAGGATTATGAGGTGTATTGCGACGCTTCATGTCGAGGACTTGGAGCAGTGCTTATGCAGGAAGGAAGAGTTGTTTCATATGCCTCACGATAGCTTAAGCCTCATGAGTTAAATTATGCCACGCATGATTTGGAGTTAGCAGCCGTAGTGCATGCATTGAAGACTTGGAGACATTTTCTCATTGGAAACCATTGTGAGGTGTACACGGATCACAAGAGTTTGAAGTATATTTTCACGTAGAAGGAGTTGAATCTCAGGCAAAGGAGATGGTTGGAGCTCATCAAGGATTATGATATGAGATTGCATTATCACCCCGGAAAGGCTAACATAGTAGCCGATGCGCTGAGCCGTAAAAGTCATGTCAACACCCTAATGACGGGAGATTTACCAAGGGAGTTAGCCCAAAATCTTCATGAGCTATGTTTGGAGATAGTCCCGGGAGGTAATGTAGCAGCATTGGAGATTCGGTCTACTTTGATGGATAAGATCAGAGAAGCTCAAAGGATTGACAAGGAGATCGCTTCTATTAAGGAGAAAATGAGCAAAGGAAAAGCTAAAGGATTTCGTGAGGATGAGCATGATACCTTATGGTTTGAAGACCGTGTTTATGTGCCTAATGATTCGGAGATCAGGAAGTTAATTCTGCAAGAGGCCCATGATTCACCATATTTGATTCACCCAGGAAATACCAAGATGCATTTGGATTTGAAAGATACTTTCTGGTGGACCGGAATGAAGAAGGATATTGCGGAGTATGTAGCAGTTTGTGATGTATGTCAGAGAGTAAAGGTAGAGCATCAGAAGCCAGCAGGATTGCTACAGCCATTGCTAATACCCGAATGGAAGTGGGATAAGTTAGGCATGGATTTTATCACAGGATTGCCTAGAACACGTTCAGGCTATGACTCGATATGGGTTGTAGTCGATCGCTTGACAAGGGTAGCTCATTTCATCCCAGTGAAGACTACCTATACTAGTGCTAAGTTAGCAAAGATATACATGACCAGGATCGTATGTCTGCATGGAGTTCGAAGGAGCATTGTATCAGACAGAGGAACCCAGTTTACCTAAAAGTTCTGGAATTAGTTGCATGAAACTTTGGGTACCAGGCTAGAGTTTAGTACAGCTTTCCATCCGTAGACAGATGGACAGACCGAGAGAGTCAATCAGATTTTGGAGGATATGCTGAGAGCTTGTGCGCTAGATTACTGATCTAGTTGGGACGAGAATTTGCCATACGCAGAGTTCTCTTACAACAACAGTTATCAATCCAGTTTGAAAATGAACCCTTTCGAAGCCTTGTACGGAAGGAGGTGCAGGACCCCATTGTCGTGGGATGAAGTTGGAGACCGTTAGTTGTTTGGACCGGATCTGATTAAGGAGTCTGAACAGAAAGTAAAATTGATTCGTGATAGGCTCAAGGTAGCCCAATCCAGGCAGAAGAGCTACGCAGATTCTAAACGCAAGGAGATAGTTTACGAAGGCGGAGGCCGAGTTTATCTTCGAGTATCTCCACTTCGAGGAGTTAAGCGCTTTGGAGTTAAGGGAAAGTTAGCGCCACGTTTTGTAGGACCATACAAGGTTTTGGAGCATATGGGAGAAGTAGCTTATAAGTTGTAATTGCCCGAAGGATTGTCAGGAGTTCACGACGTGTTCCACGTTTCCCAGTTGAAGAAGTGCCACACAGAGAAGTAGCTTATAAGGTAAAATTCTTGAGTATGCCAGCCGAGTCACCCGCAGCAAGGTTATTAAGTTTTGCAAAGTTTAGTGGAGCCACCACATGGAGGACGAAGCCACCTGGGAGCGAGAGGAAGATCTGTTGAAGGACCACCCTCACCTATTTTCGGGCCAACCCGAATCTCGAGGGCGAGATTCATCTTAAGGGGGGTAGGTTTGTAACATCCCAAATTTTCAATTTGGAATGTTATACACTAGATCATCATTGCATATCATATTTTATTGCATTTTGGTTGATCCTAGTAATTCTACGCAACTCAAGGACCCTCGGAGAGAGTTGGGGATTTCGTTATTTTCATATTTGAGTTTTCTCAAAATTTGAAAATAGGATCATTTGATTTGATTTATTTTATCTTCAATTATTTCTATTATCAAAATATGAGAGAGGGAATAAAATGACTTTCCCAAAATAATGAAATATTGAGGATTTAATAAAAAAATCAAATAAGATTTTATTTTAGATTTTTTGCTATTTTATTTGAATTTAGGAAAAATGCGTGTTTTTCAAAATTGCATTTAGGCCCCAAATAAATGTTCATCCCGTGCGGCTTGATTTTAGAAGCCGGGGAAAATTTATTTCAGGATTTTTGGAGTCCGTTTAGTATTCCTTTTGTCTTTTTTCTGAGCATAATTATTTTAAAAAAAACACGAACCGACTTCGGGCCGTGTTCGGCCTGGACTTTGTCCGGTCGGGCCCTTATATAGCGCCGACCCCGAGCCCCCAAAGCCCACCCTGCGCAAACCCTAGCCCCGAGCCGCCCGAGCCGCACCAAGCCGCCGCCGGAGTTCGCCACCGACGAGTTTGAACCGCCCGCCGTTTTTTTAGAAAACCGTTGGTTTTCACCGGTTTTTTTAGATTCGTTTTTTTAGATAGATCGGTTTTTCTTTTCTTGGTTTAGTTAATTAGCGAGCGTTCACTCGTTCGTTCATTTTAACGAACGCGTTCGTCGTTTAGATCCAGATAACGAACGTTCGTTCGTTAATCTGTTCGTCGTTTTTCTTTTTCTCGGATTAAATCCGTGATTTTCTGATCGCGATTCCTGATCCGATTTTCGTTCTAGTATAACTTTTCGCTCGTTTAACGGAATCAGGCGATTCAAGCGCCTGGAGTTTCATCTTGAAACCCTCTTTCCGTTTAACAAACTCAAACAAGTTTTTGTCTCTGTAAAATTTGACCTAGATCCAGAATAGTAAATGAAGCTTGTTTCTTTTGCCGTTTGTCTTTCGTTGCTTCGTTCAATTTGATTCTTTTTGCCAACCGGAGTTCTTAAGTTGAACTTTCTGGTTAGATCTCTTATTTGAGTTTTACCTGTGCATTAGTTGAGTACTTATTGTATGCTTGTTTGTTTGCGATAGAATACCCGGAGTGTGCCGCTTGCTACTTCAAATTGCTAAGTTTCACGGATCATCAGCAAGGCAAGTAACACTTTGATCATACCTCCTACTACCCAGTTTTTATTGCATTAGATCAATCCTCACACATTGCATGATTAGGATCTAATTAAATTGTGGGTTTGGGAAGTAGATGAAGTAGTACCTATCACCTATTTTATTATCAAACCTTTGGGAGTTACTTCTACGTTTGCTTATTATGTCATGCTATGCTAGTAGACGTGGATTGGATGAGTGAAATCCATGACAGATGTGAGTTTGTTAAATTAATGGTTATCTAAGGTGGCAACTTAAATACACATCTGGGTGGATTGAGGCACCTGGGTATTCCAGCGATTGCCTGTTTTTCTTTTGGACCACCACCCAGGCTCAAAGGGATCATGAGATTATTCATACTAGAAACTTCCGTGTGCAGCCACAAGCTACTATGGGCTCTAGCATAGTTGACTAAGTTGTGCGAACTCTTACAGTGGTAGACTAGCGGATGTAGGGGAAAGTAGGTGTAACGGTCTACCAGATCGTAAGGTGCTAGCGCTTCTGAAAGACTATGTCTCGGTCATCCGTTTCTCAAACACCGTGTAGTGCGAGAATCCCAACGGAGGAGATTGGGTCTTGTGGGGAAAAGTGCGCAAACCTCTGCAGAGTGTATAAACTAATCATGGTTAGCCGTGTCCCCGGTTAAGGACATATTGAGTATCTAGTACTTGGATTATCATGTGAATCTCATCATGTTACTCTAATTAATTTATTGGGTTTTTAATGGTGATGCTTAATTGGGATTGAGAGGGTGTCTACACTCTCAATGTTTAACAACCACCATGATAGTTAAATAAAATTTATTCCTTTGCAGTAGGGAAAAATTGGCTTTACGCAAAACTGTAACCATAGAGCTTTCCACCAGCCAAATATGCATGTAGTATAGTCTTATTCCTTCATTGCTCTCTATGTGTTACATTGCCAGCATATTCCATGTGCTGACCCATTTCGGGCTGCAACGTTCATGTTGCAGACTTTTCAGACGATGAGTAAGGTGCCTTTAGGTCGTGGTTCTATACTCACTGATGCCGTTGGAGTTGATGGACTCACTTATCTTCCAAGCCTTCCGCTGTTATCGTTATTAGATGGCATTAAGCCATATTTATTGTAATAAGTTCTTTTTTGAGACACTTGATGTAATAAGTGTGTGATTGCTACTCTGTTATAAATCCTTCAAGTACTGTGTGGTGTCAGCATTACTGATCCAGGGATGACACCGAAGCACATAGATTGGACCGTTTGAGGTCTGGTCGCTACAAGGTGTGTCCTCAGGGACCATACCGTGGTACACATTTTGTGATGTCTTCTTGCCACACTAGCAACACACATAAATAGTCCGGAGAGTCATGGAGGTTATGTGGAAGGTACTCAACCCATTGATCGCCTGAAGACGAAGGTGCTCGAGTGTAGTACAGTCACGGAGCAGGCGCTCCATGTCACCGTTTGAGAGGCAGATGATGACGAGCTCGAGGTGCTTTAGTCATGGTAGAATAAGAGTGGGCACGTCATTAGGGGGGAATGGCTGTTCCTGAACTTGGCGACGCGGAGCATGGGCGTGAGGCAGAGCGCAAACGTTGGCAGCGAGCACGTATGCCCATCATCAAAAGTGAGCTCCTCGAGCTGATCTAGGGCGGGGGATTGGAACCAGTCGTCAAGCTTGGCTCGGTCCTTGCCGTTGGAACAGAACTTGCCCATTCTAAGGCCTCTGGTTGGGCGAAGATGACTGCCGAGGACCTTGGAGAATGCATCCAAACTTTTGCGATAGCCATGGCAGAGCTCGTGGGTGTCGATGAGGTCGAGAGGGCTAGAGTTCCATAGGGGGCGCCACCGCTGGGAAAGGACGGTTGTCCGTGCCCCATATTTGATTGGGAGGAGGGAGATGATGACTGTCAACATATCATCAAGGATGCTGCTGATGAAGTCTAGGCCTGCTGGAGTTGCTTGCTGTTCTAGCTCAGCCTGCCTCCGCTTGTTGGCATCCCCGTTCTCCACCTCCGGAGTCTCCTTGTCAGTGGCGCTTTCTGATAGAAATGGGAGTACAGGGAATATTTAGTTAAAACAGGGCAATAGAAAAGTGTATTGGTAACTAGAAGTTATTAGGTAGGAATATAGTAAGAAAAGGGAATAACAATTGGTTGCTTAAATACTACACAATTCGTTTGATATTGCTGGGTAAGTCAACATGCAGATAGTTGAAAAGAAAACTTACTTCGAACAAAGTCTGGACGGATAATATCGTCGGGGAAGTTAGTATATATCTCATGACCAGGCCCTTTTATGTGCAGTGCAATTCTAGTGCCAGATTTCAGTTCATAAAACTTAAATTTCTTTCCAAAAGACAGTGTCAAAATAGGACTCACAACATTCATCAAGTCTTACAGTAGCAACGATTGTGAATCCATGGTTTGTGTGCAGTATGACATCCCTGCAGTCTTGATTTATGTAAAGGGAAAGATTGTGCACTATAGATTCTGTTGCATAGCAAGGGACGCGCTGTAGAAAATGGTAGGATTGTTAAAGAAAATATGGTAACATGCAAATATGGGCCCAAATTGAAAGAACTGTACAGTAGTCGAAATCGAAGGACAAAAATCTATAATTAAACAGATAGGGTAAACATGATGTCATGGAAATATGAGAGTAATCGAAAGAACAATACATCATTAATTTGCCTAATATAAAAAGAAGAGGGGGAAAATCCACTTTGACGTATATGGTGCATGTGGCACCTTTTATCCAAATGTAGTAATATTTAGAACATGTTCAGGAAAGTAGGCCATGCCAGCCGATTTAGGGTGAGATTGAACATACCGCGCGCATCCTCAAGTCATCTGGTATGGTGAGATGGAATGTCTGGCGAAGGCCGCAAGGTCCTGATGTGTCCGTGCACTGTACACTCTATGAATGGAAGAAAACCCTCAAATCAGCTCGAATAAAAATGAATTCACAACGATTTCGGCCGGGTGATTAAAGGAGGCAGATGAACTGGGATAAGAGATGAGATAATATCTCATTAAATTAGTTTCCTTGTTTTCTATGAGAAAGAACCCTCAGTACGATAGATTCCCCAATCGAGCGGAGCTAGGTCGACCGCGAGCAGCGTCGAGAAAGTCGATGACGATAGGCAGCGACAAGCGGAGGTGGCGAAATGCGGTGGGCTTTGCCAGCAGCCTGGCGGCGGCGGTAGGCGTCGAGCTATGTGGTTACCGCCGCGATAGGCGGTGCCATGCATAGACACAAAGGAGCTTGTGCAGGTGTGAATGGGGATCAGAGGGGGTGGCGGGCAGAGTGAGGGTTTTTGTGACGTGGGGATGGTGAGGGTTTTATTTTTCTTTTTTGAATTGGGTGGTGACGGTTTTCTGTCCTACAAAGAATTTTGGGGGCGACGGTTTGCTAGAGCCAACCTTGTGTGATTGACGCAACAGGAAAAATGAAAGTCATTGCACACACTTCCAATTTTGGGAACCATGTGTGATTGACGTACTACCTTCGTCCTAGTTTATTGGTCCCCTTTGTAATTTTTACCAAATTTTGACCAAATATTTAACTAAGAAATGTTTATGCATGTCACCCAAAATTATATCATTGAACACTATGCTCAAATACCCATCCAACGATATAATTTTTGCTGACCTGCACTAACATTTTGTCAGTTAAACCTTTGGTCAAAATTTAACACAAATTACAAAGGGGATCAATAAACCAGGACGGAGGTAGATTCCATCAACCGAACTGATTGCATCCATATCCCATGGTTAGACATAAGTGAACATAGATTAAACATACTTAGACATAGATAATAAGCATACACATACACAAGCATAGTTCAACCATAAGTACATAGTTCAACCGCCATTAAGCATACTCAAGCGTACATAGTTCGATCCCACATCTCATCTCACATGCCGGCACGATCCTGAAGCTTCTCCAAGTACTCGGCGTACACGCCGTGCGCCACCCTGCAAGAATACTTTTGCTTGAAGGATCCAACGGTCCGTCCTCTTGCATGCACTAGGACACTTAGGTACGCGTTATGAAGCTTGTGGTTGCAAAATGGGCATCGATAGCCACCGTTCCAGGTCCTAATACGCCTGTTATGTTTTCCCGCATAAAGCTCCCTCAAGATTTGCCTCTTGTACCCCCTCCGGCCATCTTCATCCTCGCTGTCCACATCGTCAGACAGCACCTATACAAATAGTAAAACAAATTTGGCATCAAATCAATGTTTACATGCCGTGAAGTAGGATTAGGAATTTATGGCTATTTATTTATAAATATCCAGAGATTATGGTTCGATTTTTAAGCACAGTCATCTATGTACAGACAAATCTTGAAGAAAATAATGGCACAAACATTTGTAGGTCATTCTAAATCAATTGTCAAGTCTTGGCTAGGAATTACTAGCATGAGCACTAACCCTAGTCGGATTACTAGCCGAAATCATTTGCACAGATGAAACAACTAATCACTTATCACTTGTACCATTCAAACAATCAATACACTACACGGATCTAATGAAACTTAGTCAGATTTCATGAATTGGGAGAACATAACCATAGGATTTCTATTCCAAAAAGGGGAAGGGAGGAGTAACCAGAGAAACCCTATGACCTATTTGACACACAAATGGGTATAGATGACTAACCAGTTGTCCGTCGACGTCGGAGTCATCGCCGAAGTGGTCATCAGAGTCGTCGTCGGGGTCGTCACCAGAGTCGGTGTGGAACTCCGCCTCTGGCTGTGGAAGCTCGACGCCGTTGATGACATCAGGGTGCAGCGATAACTCGCCGGCGGTGACGTCAACATCTGTCTCCATCTCCACTCCATGCGATGGTGCTTTAGCAGCCCTGGCATCGCCAGTCCCTTCGATGGGGCGCTTCGGCGGCATCCTTATACACTGATGGCTTTGAGGACTGAGAGCGGCGTCGAGGATGCAAGATGAGAGAGAGGATTGTGTGTGTGGCGAGGATGGGGGGTGTGGCCGCTCGGGCGCACCATTAGTATGGAGTAGTAGGAGTAGTGGGAGAGAGGCGGGCGACGGTCAATCCGATGGCTCACCTCTCGGTGAGCCTGCGCACCGGACTGCTGGCATCCCTACCGTCATTTCACACAGCTACTCGCATGCCTCCCGATGACACTATGCAGCGAGCACGCCTCCGTCAATTCACACACCTACACGCATGCCTCCCGGCTTGCCTGCGCGGCGGACTGCTCGCATGTGTCCCGTCAACTCATGCCTGCTCACACGACACACGGGTCGCGTGGCGGCATGTATATTATTTTTCTATTTGGATGATTAATGATGCCGCTTTATTGCTTAACCAAAGCATGGCACGTATCCATTGTCGGTCTAATGCTCAAGGTTCAAATAAATAATCCGTTTGGGATATAGGTTCCCAATTATTAATAATCTCCCATTTGTAATTAGATAAAGATTACATCAAAACTGGTCTCAAATTTGACAAAAAAGTACAATGCCACTTTGTATTGGTGTCCATATGACAACATGATAAGTTTCATGAACTTCAAATAAGTTTTGTATGTACTAGAATTTAAAAATCAAGATTCTCAATGTTTGAAATTTGTTGCACGAGGAGTAAACATACACCCAGTGAGACACATGTGTTTTTGCAATCCATTTAGGTGCACTGTCACGTGTGCATGTAGCTCAAATTTGATTTTTGCACATTATACCCGTAGAAAATCAATCAATTAATGTACTAAAACGTCTTAATGATCTCTGCTTTTTTTCAAAATTAAAACATCCCTCCTTTGGTAACATATGTTCACCGCGGGAAAATTAATTTAACATGCATCATAGTTGCGGTGGATTCGCGGTGTGTGCATCTGGGGGGTGGCGGGTGGCTCGTAGTACACTACGAGTTGTGAGCCACCGTGTGGGTTGGCCGTTTTGTTAGGCAGGCCGGTGCCACATCAGAGTCGTGAATTCGTTATTTTAAACATTACACAACCCTTTCATACATACATGTTTTGGCCACATGCAGTCGATGGTTGTCCTACACGGCACTCGATACTCACGTGTGACACTTTATGTGGGCCCGCGAGGTCATCGTCCATCACTTTGACGAACAGCCGACAGTGAGGTTAATTTGACCAGCAAGGTAGAATCTTTTTTGTTTGTGTTATGGTGGTATATAGTACGCGTCGAAGAGGTGGGAGGGGACTAGCATATATACTATATGTACACATCCGTGAACAAGTACACCCACTCAATGTCAGGACTTTTCGGCTTCTGAGGCACGTGCCACATCAAAATTGTGAAATTGGCTATTCAAACATCAGACAACACCTCTTAGGGCCACATGCATGCAGACGGTGGTTATCCTAGCTAGGACACTCACGTGTGATGCTTCCATCTGTGGGCCCACGATGCCATCATCAATGCATGCATGCATCACTTTGACCTACATCAGGAGAGGTTAATTAATTTCACCATCGATGAGGATTCTTTTTGGGTTGTACGTATTATGGTAGGAGCATATAGTATGCGTCGAAGAGGCGGAAGGGGACCATCATATGTAGTATGATTCATGAACCACGCTCTGTGTGGGTGCATGGTTTACGGTTTTTGAGGCATGTGGCACATCAAAGTTGTGCATTTAGGGTATTCAACGTATATATGTTTGGCCCACATGCAAAGTGATGGTGGTTGTCCTCTCGCACCCACTTAAGCGATTATCAGCGATATCGATGCTTTCCATCTATGGGCCCGCTTGGTCCATCACTACTTTTTGCCTGACAACGAGAGATGTTAATTTGACTTAGGAGGGGATTATTATTTTTTGCTTGTACTATTATATATATATATAATATAGGTCATGCTCTAGGATGACATGCATGATACAGTTTGAGCACACACACATGCATGTGTACGCATGAATCCATCCCATCGAGTCGAAGTGGCTAGTACAATGACACGTCATGAACCGATCTTGCTCTGTGTGGGGAGTGTATGATTGTCGATGCACGCGCCACATCAATGTTGTGAAATGGTATTCAAACATGCATGCATGCATCACCTCCATACATATGTATGTAGTGGTTGCCTTCGAACGGTACACTACCTCGCGTGGTTATCGGCAACAAGCCTATATATTTGTGGGCCCGCATGGACATCCATGATCACCTTGACTGACAAAAAGATAGGTTACCATGGCGGATTCTTCATTTGGTTCGTGTTATCGTAGTATAAGTCATGGTGAGATTCAGACCTAATTAAGATTGAGCGCATATACTATGCACGCATGCATGCATGAATCCCCGCCGTCGGCTTGAAGTGTGGTGTAACATACATATGCATTGTCAACCTAACCCTCACTCAGTGTGGGGATTTCTAGTTCAAAATCACGGTGCCACAACAAAGTTGTTCCATTGTGTACTCAAAAACACACCTCTCCATACATATGTTTGGGCCACACGCATCCAGTGGTTGTCTTCGGGGACTAGCTACTTCGCACTTTGCTAGGTGAACCTTGGTTGGGGGGGCATGCATTCATAGCTTAGGATTCCCTTCATGCCGACATGAGGGAGGGGGGCTGCTAGCTACTTTGCACTTTGGTAGGTGAACCTCAGTTGGGGGGAGGGGGCATGCATTCATAGCTTAGGATTTCCTTCGTGCCGACACGAGGGGGGCGGCAAGCAATACCGTGCACTTTGCGAGATAGTGTAAGTGCATCTAGTGCCACCCCTAGTTGGTTTTGGAGTATTGACGACAAACCTAGTTGAGGGACTAATTTGTTTGTGAGAATTGCAGGATAACACAGGTAGAAGTCCCTCATTGATTCGGTTTTCCTACCAGAGATGACCCCTACAAATGTATGAAGACATTGATGTCAAAGGTGGTATATGAAGATATTCACATTGAAGACTATGACAAGAGAAGACATCGCATGAAGCCTATGGAGCTCGAAGACTTAGATCTTTCGTAGTTCTTTTTCTTCTTTGTTGAGTCATAGGAACCACCGTACTGTTAAGTGGGGTCCAAGAGAACCAGTCAGAATGACTGAAGTGATGCTTAACCAAAACCTATGTCTTCGAGTGAAGACTATTAGAGCGAATCTTGTCCAGAGTCAGACAAGTCAGCTTTGCTTGTAGCCCAAGTAAATTTGCCATGCGAGTTTGAAATCTGACCGTTGGAACACGTGTTAGTTCCTTAGTGACCCAGGGTCATTTCGGACAAATCAGGTCGGGTTGCCTAGTGGCTATAAATAGCCCACCCCCTACAACCATAAACGGTTGGCCACTCAGAGTTAGTGTATGGCTTTTGTCGTTTGAGAGCAACCCACCTCGAAGCCTTTGAGAGAGAATTCCTTGCAAGGATAAAGCCCTAACCACCCAGAGCCAAAGAGAATTAGGCATCACTTAAGTCTTCTTGTCTGTGTGATCTGAAGACTTATTACACTTGAGGACTGTGAATCCTCCAGCCGGTTAGGCGTCGCGTTCTGAGCATCCAAGAGACATTGTGGATTGCCGGTGAACGAATTCTGTGAAGGTTTGGGAGTCTACCTTGAAGACTTACCAGAGTGATTGGGCGAGGTCTGTGTGACCTTAGCTCAAGGGGAATACGGTGAGGACTGGGTGTCCTGAGCTGCGTGTTTAGGACGGGGTGTCCGGGACTGTGTGTCCTCAGGTTTAAATACCTAGCCGCCCTAACCAGACGTACAGTTGTCACAGTAACTGGAACTGGTCCAACAAATCATTGTCTTCAACGTGTCACTGGTTTCATCCTTTCCTTCCCTTTACTTACTGTTGGTCCTTGTGAAGTCATTGTATGATTGCACTATCTTTTATCTTCACTGAGTGACTGCGTGTTCTGTTTGGCTTCATAATATCTTCCTACCTGATCCTTACTACATTGCTGCTATTAGTCATTGTGCTTTCACTCCATTGAATACTTGACTATGGTTTGCCTAGTGTAGTCTACCTTCCGCTGCATGGTAATAGGTTTATTTCTGTCATTTGTCTTTGAAACTTCCATGTTTTGAAGACTTTCATAAAAATCGCCTATTCACCCCCTCTAGTCGATATAACGCACTTTCAATTGGTATCAGAGCAAGGTACTCCCTTGTTCTGTGTGATTCGGTTTAACCACCTGGAGTTTTAGCTATGTCGACTGGAGGGATAATCAAAGTCTCCGCTGCGTGCCCCATCTTTGATGGAACTGAATATCCCTACTGGAAGAATAAGATGCGCATGCATCTTGAAGCCATTGACGTCGACCTATGGTATGTCATCAAGAACGGCGTTCCCAAGGCTGGAGAAGGTGTCACTGCTGCTGATGTCAAGAAGTTCGTTCAACTGGACTCTACTGCCAAGAATATCATCTGTGGTCATTTGACCAAAGGACAATATGGCCGCGTGAGTGCTTTGGAAACATCTAAGCTAGTCTGGGACTGGCTCTCCAAAGTGAACGAAGGTGTCTCAACCCAGAGAGATCAGAGAATCAGTGTCCTTCGCAACCTCTTCAACCGCTTCAAGAGAAATGACAGTGAGAATGTCCAGCTCACATTTGATCGACTCACTGACATCACGAATGAGCTTCAAGCCCTTGGTGCTACTGAGATCACCAAGCATGAAGTCGTAAAGACACTATTGAGATCACTTGATAGTTCGTTTGACACCCTAGCCCTGATGATTCAAGAACGACCTGATTTCAAGACACTCGATCCGTCTGACATACTTGAGAGGCTCAACACACATGAGTTTCAGCTTTCTGAGAAAAGAGATATCTACGGTCCAAACTGTGGGCGAACTCGTGCCTTGAAGGCAAAAGCTGTCTCCTCATCTGAAGAAGAATCCGACAGCAGTTCTGATGATCCTGAAGACATTGGAAGGGAACTTGCTATGCTTGTGAAGAAGTTCCAAAAATTCACCAAGAAGAAAGGTTTCAGAAAGTCTTCACGATCAAGCTCAAGGAATGATGAAGCTTCTGCTCATGACTACAAGAAGAAAACATGTCACAAGTGCAAGATACCTGGCCACTTCATCTCTGAGTGTCCGCAGTGGGACAATGAGAACAAAAAGAAGAAGAAGAGCAAGGAATATGACTCTGACGACAAGAAGAAGAAGAAATACTCAAAGTCTTCTTCCAAGTCTTCCTCAAAGTCTTCATCACACAAGAAGAGCTCATCTAGCAAGGCACGTGCGTGTGTTGGCAAGGAAATGGATTCAGAGGAGGAGTTCGCTTCTGAGGAGGCGGAGGTGGAGTCTGAGGAAGAGTCTGATTCTGGCGTTGCAAGTCTGGCTACAGCATACGTTGCCAAGTCCATCTTCAACACTGAAGACAATGACTTCATCACCGACACCGATGCAAATGACAAGGACTACTCCGCTCCTACCTGCTGTGCCAAGGTAAACACACGCAATACTCACTATCAAACATCTAGTGAAGATGACTCTGATTGTGGTTCAAAACCCAGCTACAAAACACTTGCTAAAATTGCAACTGAACAACAGAAAGCTATGGAACATATTCAAAAACTGTTAGACAAAAGCGATGATATGTTAGGCGCTGAAATGACTCGATCTGAGTCCTTAATTGAAGACATGAAAAATCTTCACGTTAAGTATGAGGAACTTGAAAGTCGTCATGAAACGCTCTCAACAACTCATGAAAAGCTTTCCTATGATTATCTTCAAAGGAAGCAAGATCTTGAGAAATTGAGAGCGGCTCATGAAGATCTTCAAAAGGAAAACGAGTCACTTCGCACCAAACAGATCAGTTCTGCTCAGGAAGGATTTGAACCACCATGTCTTAAATGCATTGAGCGTGATAATGCTACTACTATTGCTGAATGTTCTACTGCTGCTACTGTTGCAATATCTTCAACTGTTGATGTGGGAACTAACCCCTCTGCTGAGGATTCCACTGCTATTGCTGATGAGAATGCTAGGTTGAAGACATTGCTTGAAATAGGGATGTACAAAAGTCTTAAAGGGCATCAGATACTATGTGATGTCCTCAAAAAGCGGATCTTGAACCGAAACCCGAGGAAAGAGGGTGTTGGGTTCGTAAGGAAAATGAATGCTGACGGCTCTTACTGGAAACCTGAGCAGTACCCCAAAACCACATGGGTTGCTGCAATGGAATCTTCAGCAGATCCATCCACTCTATCTGGCTTCACTTGTGCAAACCCCACTGTAATTGATGAATCCTTTGATGCAAACTATAAACTGTTTAAGAATCAGAATGGTGAAGTGTTTGCCAGGTACATTGGTACTAACTGCAGGAACGGACCGCCTATGAAGAAGATCTGGGTTCCGAAAAAGTGTCTGGAGAATCTTCCTGTGAATGTCATCATGACACCACACGTGAAGAAGACAAACCTCAGACCACAGGCTTCATACGGTCCAAAGGCTTCATACAGACAGAGGACTCACCTGAGTCGCACTAACGCAAAAATTTTGCAGGGGAACCATACTCAGGCCTATGAATATGAGCGCGGTTCATCAAACCGCCATGTTCATAAGACCAAGAACTATTCTGCTTATTCTTATGAGTACTATTGTCCGCTTGCAAGACCTTTTGCTAGGGCTCCAAAGCCAAAGTTCTCAGACGCTGCACTTAGACTTATTGCTTCTAAGCCACCCTTGAAGATGTGGGTGGATAAGAAAGCTTAACTCGCTTTTGCAGGGAGAGGTCTCCAGCAGAAAACCAAAATCGTCTGACGCTATTGCTGGGGACCTTAAACATCTTGTAGGGTGCAAGATCAAATGCCCAAATGGTCTCATTATGTACTTCGTTCCTGAATCGCTTGCTACTCTCCCTATCAGTCCTAATCTGGATCTAAGCTTTCATAACCCACTGGTTCGTCAAATGTTTTTGCTTCACAATTCTCTTCGTGAAGCCTATCCCCCTAACTGCACTGTAGGGTACGACACCAGCATCTTCAGAATGGATTATTGATAGTGGGTGTACCAATCACATGACTGGCAAAAGAAGCCTTCTTATGGACTCAACCTTAGGTCCATCCGACAAGAGTCACATCACATTTGCTGACACTGGTAAAAGTAAGGTACTTGGTCTAGGTAGAGTTGCAATCTCAAAGGATCGACACATGGATAAAGTCATGCTTGTTGAATCCCTTGACTTCAACTTAATGTCTGTCTCAATGCTTTGCGATTTGAACATGATCGTAATATTTGGAAAATATCGCTGCCTTGTACTAATGGAATCTGACAAGTCTCTAGTGTTTGAAGGGTATCGGAAAGATGATTTGTATGTAGTAGATTTCTCGGCAGGACCACAACTTGCCGTATGTCTTCTAGCAAAAGCTTCAGAATGCTGGCTCTGGCATCGGAGGCTAGGGCATGCTGGCATGAGGAACCTCCACACCCTTGCAAAGAAGAAGCATGTCATAGGCATCGAGGGCGTCATGTTCAAGAAAGATCACTTATGCGGTGCCTGTGAAGCAGGAAAGATGACGAGGGCCAAACATCCCTCGAAGACAATCATGACAACCACTCGACCCTTCAAACTGCTTCACATGGATCTTTTCGGTCCCACTCATTACTCAACTCTTACTACTACTGCTTGTCTCTATGGCTTTGTCATTGTTGATGATTATTCTAGATATACTTGGGTGCACATAATCCTCTACAATACTGAAGTGCAGGATGTCTTCAGACGCTTTGCCAATCGAGCAATGAACAACTATGGCGCCAAGATAAAGCACATCAGAAGTGACAATGGCACTGAATTCAAGAACACTGGCCTTGATACATATCTTGATACCTTGGGCATCACACATGAATTCTCAGCCCCGTACACGCCACAGCAGAATGGCATCGTCGAACGCAAGAACAGAACACTCATTGAGATGGCCCGAACGATGCTTGATGAATACAAGACTCCAAGAAAATTCTGGCCTGAAGCCATTGATACTGCATGCCATACAATCAATCGTGTTTATCTTCACAAGCTTCTGAACAAGACATCTTATGAGCTCCTTACTGGCAAGGTGCTGGATCAAGGATCCACATCACACTTCAAAATTTGCACCAAAAGCACATGAGGGTTTTATGCTTGGATATGGAAAGGATTCGCACTCCTACAGAGTCTTCAATCTCTTTCATTATAAAGTGGTTGAAATAGTGGATGTGCGGCTTGATGAGACTAACGGTTCACAAAGAGAGCACCTCCCAAATGTGCTAGATGAAGTTCCATCCAGCGAATCAATCAAGCTTATGGGAACCAGAGAAATCATACCCTCTGAAGCTCAACCTGAAGAGGAACTTATCATCTCCGCACCTGATCAACCTGAAGACAATGCTCAGCCTGAAGACAATCCCACTAACAATGACAATGATCAGCAAGAGCAAAACCTTCGCCCGGTACATCCTCATGTTGCCAATGAAGTGTAGATTGAGAGAATAATTGATAGCATCAATGCACCCGGTCCACTCACTCATTCAAGGGCAACTCAGCTAGCAAATTTCTGTGGGCACTTCACATTCGTCTCAATTACAGAACCCAAGAAAGTTGAAGAAGCCTTCATGGAACCTGAATGGATTAAAGCTATGCAAGAAGAGCTTCAACAGTTTGAGCTGAATAATGTATGGGAACTGGTTAAGCGTCCTGATCCTCGGAAGCACAACATAATAGGCACCAAATGGATATACCGCAACAAGCAAGATGAGCATGGTCAAGATGTCAGAAACAAAGCTCGTCTCATTGCTCAAGGATGTACTCAAGTGGAAGGCATTGACTTCGATGAAACATTTGCTCCTGTGGCTAGACTTGAAGGCATACGCATACTACTGGCCTATGCAAATCATCACAACATACTTCTATATCAAATGGATGTGAAGAGCGCCGTTCTCAATGGCAAGATTGAAGAAGAAGTGTATGTTGCACAACCGCCTGGCTTTGAAGATCCAAAACATCCTGACATGGTATACAAGCTCAACAAGGCACTGTATGGCCTCAAACAAGCCCCTCGGGCCTGGTATGACACACTCAAATACTTCCTGAAGAGCAAAGGCTTCATACCTGGTTCCCTAAACCCCACTCTCTTCACGAAGACATATGATGGTGAACTGTTTGTGTGCCAAATATATGTGGATGACATTATCTTCGGCTGCACTAATTAGAAGTACAGTGAAGAGTTTGGATATATGATGCAAGAGCAATATCAGATGTCCATGATGGGAGAGCTGAAGTTCTTCCTCGGTTTTCAAATACGACAGCAACGCAACGACATCTTCATATATCAAGAGAAGTATCTCAAAGATTGCCTGAAGAAGTTCGGTATGCAAGACTGCAAAGGCTTCATGACGCCAATGCCAGCCAAGCATCATCTGGGTCCTGACGACAATGGTAAAGAGTTAGACCAAAAGGTGTACCGCTCCATGATTGGTTCTTTGCTTTATCTATGTGCATCTATGCCAGATATTATGCTTAGTGTTTGCATGTGTGCTCGATTCCAAGCGACACCGAAGGAGTCGCATCACTTAGCTGTGAAGCGAATTCTTCGATATTTGGCTCACACCCCAACTCTAGGATTATGGTATCCAAAGGGCTCAGAGTTTGATCTGGTTGGATTCTCGGATGCTGATTATGCTGGTGACAAAGTGGATCGCAAGTCTACATCAGGCACATGTCACTTTCTGGGACGATCACTTGTATGTTGGTCTTCAAAGAAGCAGAACTGTGTATCTCTCTCCACTGCTGAATCTGAATACATTGCTGTTGGATCTTGCTGCGCTCAGCTTCTATGGATGAAGCAAACACTCAAGGACTATGGCATTCATCTGAAGCAAGTGCCACTCTACTGCGACAACGTAAGCGCCATCAAGATTGCCAACAACCAAGTTCAGCACTCTAAGACAAAGCACATTGAAATTCGTCATCACTTTCTCAAAGATCATGTTGTGAAGGAAGATATTGATATCATACACGTCAACACTGAAGAGCAATTGGTAGATATCTTCACCAAGCCCTTGGATGAGAAGAGATTTTGCAAGTTACGGTGTGAGGTAAATATCCTGGAATCCTGAAATGTCCTGTGATCAGGCACACATCCTAACACTTATGCATATTGATGACTTAGATGTGCAACACACGAAGTAAAGTATATCTTCAATTAATGAAGACATACATTCTAAGTGTGAATACATTAATGTGGAATTTGACTTCGGAGCGCCACGATAATTGTGCGCCGTGTCTGGGTCTAATACTTCCTATACGGTGGGTAACGCCACCACCAAATGTTCTGTTTGAAGTGTTTCACTCATGGCGTTACATTTGCTATGTCTTCACATTTGGTTTGGCTTCAATCTCAACATATCTTCATGATTATCTTCACTATGTTGATTATATATATATATATACTAGTGTTCTGTCCTCTACAGCATTCACTTATAGCTATGTCTTCTTGTTGAATCTTTTGAACTAAGTGAATGTGATCGGACCCTAACCTCTCTATGCTTTCTATCTCAAACTCTATCTCTCCAAATCATATGCATTCTATTGAAATTGTCAACTGTCTTCTCTGCGTTCTTGTCAGCAGAAGATACATAGACAACCATTAAGTCCATTTTCAATGCTCATTCCTCCACCTGAAACCCGGAGAAGTGGGAACGACCACCTGACAATCCAGGCGTGCGTGGGACGTGGAATAACCCCTGATATGCTGCATGATGGCCACGTGTTCCTCAGTTGCGAATCGCCAGGGGCACCTGTGTAATAACACAGTGGCGCCCCTGTACCTATAAATACACACCTCACGACAGTCATTATCTCTTCTTCCACTCTCGCACGAACCCTAGCGCCACCGCTAGCCCTCGACGATGCCGGCGACGAAGCGCTTCGCTGCCGCAACCTCTCCGACGCCGTCTTCACACCGACCGCGGACATCGTCTTCTCCGCCGTTGCCGTAGGTGTCCTCCGTCGCCAAGTTAGGGCATGGACGATCGAATTGCTCGGCCTCCTCTTCCACTCTGTCTAGCAGTTCTTCGTGTGGTAAATAAAACTTCCTTTTTACGGCCCCTTTGATCTTGTAGCTTTATCACTTTCTACCACAAGCAGTTTCTATTCACACAAATTGGATCTCTTTCATACTGCATCTCATAACATGCCTAGTATATTCACTTATGCTTCACAAAGTAGTTAGATTCCTCACTTGTACTGATCCATGGATTCGTACAAATCTGGAACCAACTCCTTATCTATGAGTGGATATCTTCGCACGATGAGGTCAATGTCTTCTAAACTGATTTATCTTCAAAATCTTCTGAGAATGCATATGACCTCTTCCCCTTCCCTCACACCTTAATGCTATCACATGTACATGTCCGTGGGAGAATCCCTTGGTTCTCATAGTCTGCATTCATTTGCATAATTCTTACAGCATCACATAAATTCTCCCGAAGCCAGTTCCTATTTGTCCAGCAAGCGAAAACCTTTGAACCCTTTGAACATATTGAAGCCTTTCAGTTTAAAGTTCATGGCTTCAGAGAAATCATCAAGGAAGGGTGGCAGAAAGTGTCGAGGAGAAACATCAAGAGATCTGCCCGATGACCTCTCAGAGCTGTACAAGACAGATCCTGAAGAGGATTACAATCAGCGCAAGACACGAATCCAATGGATTCGACACTATTGGGCAGAACAGTGGTTCAAGTACAGATTTGTGACCAAGGAATATGCTGAAAAGAATGCCATCACGCGACCATGGGGAGACATCCTCTACAAAAATCTTCAACCCAGGACCAGAGATGAAGCCATTGAACAAGGCTTCTATCCCTGCATGGTCCGTGGACCACAGCCTGCGGATGCTGACCCATCGTCCCTGCTATGGTGTCGTGACGACAATCTGTTTAAGCGCAACTTCCAGTTTGCCCAGAACTCAGCGAAGCAGAACAAGAAGTCTCTGGGATTAGATTTCAACCCTGGTCCCTGTGCTCCCCGTGCCGATGGAACTCGCGAAGCTGAACCCAATCTTCTTGGGCCCTTCTACAACCTTGAAGGTCTCATCACTCACATCGTGGTTCAAGGGACAGCCGTGAATGAGCCTGTAGATGACGCTGAATCAGATGAAGCGCCTGCAGCGCCGAAGCCAAAGAAGCTGAAGCAGCCAAAAGCTTCAAAGCCAGCCTCTGCACCAAAAATCTCACGGGCGAAGCCACTGGCAACTGCACCTCCTGAAGATAGTGTGCAGTCTGAAGATTTGTCACACATCTCCAAGCCCCAGAAGGTCAAGATGCCTCTGCCACACACTGGCCAAGAGCTAACAGCTGCTGCCATTCTGCGCAACGATGCCATTGATCTGTCAAGTGATGAAGATCTTGCAGATGACGCCCTTGAGAAACTCATCAAGAGCAAAGAAGAAGCAGAAATCTTCAATGATCTGCCTCTCTTTGACGAGACAATCGTCCACAACTTCATTGATGAGTGGTTTGACTATGAAAAGGCTCAGTTCAAGAAGCATATGGTCAAGCTCAGCGTGCAAGAGGTGAAAAACTTCAAGATTATGCTACACGAGCTCAAAGAAGCCTTTCTCAAGAAACGCGTAGAAGCTCAGGGTTCTCGGGAGCGCATGAAGAGCCTGGCTGACAAGTGTGTGCAAGGCTACAACGAAGCTGAGAAGCGCAAGGCCCTTGGGCGTCCGGGCATTGATCCCAGGATGGCTGCTAAGCAGAAGAAGAAGCCCATTGTGGCCGAACCTCTCGCACCAAGGCAGGAAGCATATCCCATTGTCTTCCCAACTCGCATGACTGGCTCGAAGCCAAAGGCCCGGTCAACCGCTTCAGAGCTGAAGAAGATGATGACTGCTGAGGCTGAAGCCAGGAAGAGGAAACATCCTGAAGCCTCTCCTACTGCCCCCTCCAAGAAGAAGAGGAAGACCAAGAAAGAACGGGCTGCTCCCACAGAGCCTTTGATTGTTGAACCCATTTCCATGGTTCGTCCTGACGCTGAACGCCAACTGACAATCCATGAGCCTGCTTTCATAGAGGCTCATGAAGCTGAAGACTTTCCAGCAGCTGATCCATCGCTGCTGAAGACATTGGTCACCATGACCATGTAGAAGATGGTGCAGTCCTTCCTCAGCTCGAGCACAGCGAACTCATCAGCATTGGTCGTCCTCTGACGCCAATTGCTCAGGATGCTTCATGGGCTGATCGCCCACAAGAGGAAGAAAACTTTGAGGCCCAGCCAACTCCAACTACACAGGCGTCGCCTGCGTTGCGCAGGCTTCACAAAGGACCAAGGCCTCTAGTCTCTGCGTCTGAAGCTGAAGCTGCTAAAGACATTCCGGCTGCATCAGCCGATGAAGAAGAAGTCCCACAAGCCGCTACTCCCCTGTCCCACCAAGAAGCGGTTCTCGAGGAGAACGTGATTGTGACCGACCCTCCAGCTAGTCAAGTGGAGGTTGAAAATCTTGAGGCTGCCACCACCAACACCACTGAAGCCACTGACACTGTCATGGCTGAAGCTAATGTGGAGCCTTCACCAACCCAAGCACCAGAAGTCAGCGAAGCCACTGATCCCACTGCTTCTGTCCCTGCGCCTACTGCCGGTCCTCAGTTTGACTATCATGTTGAGCACAGGCCTCAGGTACAGAAGCCAATCCCAAGATTGCCCAGGTTCCCAGGTCTTGTATCAGCACCTGGATCCTTCAATATCAATGGCTTTAGAGCAGACAACACATTCTTCAATAGCTCCAGGAACCCCTACTCAAGGGAAAGAATATCATCTGATTGGTTCTGGAGCTATCTGCAGTGAAGCTATTACTCCTGCATTCTATACAATCAAGGTCGCATCTTCCCACACAAGCGTCTTGACATTGAAGCAATAGCTGGTCTGCCCTGTCTCGAAGAAGCTCTGGATTGCTTCAAAGAGGTTGGATTGCTGCCGTTCGTCACTGACCAAGAGCATTGGAATGAAGAGTTGCTGCTCCAATTCTATGCCACACTTCACATCCGCGGGTATAACAGAGATCCGAAGACTTGGGTCCTGGAGTGGATGACAGGAAACGTTCATCACGAAGCCAAAGCCTTTGACATCATTGAGCTCACTGGTCTACCCACTCCCAGTGATCTCTACGAATCTGGCTGTCAACTTCACAGTGAAGCTGTGGAGAGCATCTTTCAGAAGCCTGAACCTAACATGAGTCAGATGCTCAGTATGATGAAGCCACTGCCCCAAGATGCTGCATATCCCAAAGAGTTCTTTGTTGAAGACCTTGAGTATCTGCCAGGGACTATTTATCACATCATAAGGTGAACTCTCTGGCCCATCAAAGGACACTCTCCACATGCCAAGCTGGAAGGTGCAATGAAGACTTTGGTCTTCTATATTCTTCATGGAAAATGCTTCAATGCACAGGACTTCTTCATTCGCCAACTTGCTGCATCAGGCTCTGATCTTTTTGGCTTGAAGTTCTACACCCCATGGATAATGCGGCTGATCAAACTTCACTCCGCTATCTCATATCAGCCATCTGCTCGCAATCATCGGATTTTTCTACCTGATGTGGATATGTCTATTGAAGCCATCTATCCTGAGCCTGCCAAGGAACCTCTAAGTCTTGAGAATGCAGAGCATCAAAGTTTTTCTCAGAACATTGAAGGAGTTGAAGCAGTCACTCATGTGTATCCTTTGGCTGGAACTACACGTGCACCGCATCCTGCTCTCACTGAAGCCACTGATAGTACAACCGCCCCACGGCCCAAGAAGCGCACTTGTGTTCTCAATGACCGAGAGCTTCTTGTGGCTCTTCATCAGAAATAGGATAGGCATCATGACTGGCTGAAGTGTCAAATGCAAAGCCTCTTGGTGGATGTTAATCGCATTCGCAATCTTGCCACCAAGAATGCCTTTGTTTCCCATGAAACCTCTCGACGCACATGGAAAGGGCTGACGCTGATGTGTTCTGAAGATGATCTTCAAGAGGATGGCTTCTCTGAGCGCTTCAAGTTTGACTCCACACCTCCTCAAAGGGCAGTGCTGCGACGAACTCCATCTCCTGAAGACTCTGAGTTCTCTTCCTCTGCTGCAACTGTGAATTCCAGAGTGATCGAGGATGAAGATGATGCTACTTCACCGCCACCTCCTTCAGCACGCTTCGACACTGCTCCAAGCTCTTCTGCACCGCCGAACACCACCGACGACCTGCTGCTTCACCTACTCTTCATGGGGACGAGTAGATGCTCTATGTCTTCAAACCTTTTTGGTCCTTACTGACAAAAGGGGGAGAAGCATATGAGTTTGATAGTCTTCAAGCGGGTCCATATGGGCGGGCGCTTCATATTTTGCTTCGTGTTTACAACTCTCGTTTTGATACATTTGGTTCTATGAGTTGTAGCACTTAAACTCGATGGTCGTCTGCTACTTATTTGCCACTTTGTGATGCGATGATAAATTCCGCATGTGCGACGATAAATTCCGCACTTAGATCATTTTGCAGACGTCCATTTTCCATTATGCATGTCATTATCTTCACATACCTTCACATGCATAGTGGATTGTCATCATAAGTTGAAGAGGATCTCCACAAGCACAACCTGCCATGTGCATTTGCATTCCAAAAGCAAATTACTTATATGCACATATTTAGGGGGAGCCCTTGCAACTTATGAAGACAATTCCTTATCCTTTACAATTTCACATATTACATTCCCCATTGAAAACTTCAACTAGTTTGTCATCAATCACCAAAAAGGGGGAGACTGTAAGTGCATCTAGTGCCACCCCTAGTTGGTTTTGGAGTATTGACGACAAACCTAGTTGAGGGACTAATGTGTTTGTGAGAATTGCAAGATAACACAGGTAGAAGTCCCTCATTGATTCAGTTTTCCTACCAGAGATGACCCCTAAAAATGTATGAAGACATTGATGTCAAAGGTGGTATATGAAGATATTCACATTGAAGACTATGACAAGAGAAGACATCGCATGAAGCCTATGGAGCTCGAAGACTTAGATCTTTCGTAGTTCTTTTTCTTCTTTGTTGAGTCATAGGAACCACCGTACTGTTAAGTGGGGTCCAAGAGAACCAGTCAGAATGACTGAAGTAATGCTTAACCAAAACCTATGTCTTCGAGTGAAGACTATGAGAGCGAATCTTGTCCAGAGTCGGACAAGTCAACTTTGCTTGTAGCCCAAGTAAAGTTGCCGTGTGAGTTTGAAATCTGACCGTTGGAACACGTGTTAGTTCCTTAGTGACCCAGGGTCATTTCAAACAAATCAGGTCGGGTTGCCTAGTGGCTATAAATAGCCCACCCCCTACAACCATAAACGGTTCGCTGCTCAGAGTTAGTGTACGACTTTTGTAGTTTGAGAGCAACCCACCTTGAAGCCTTTGAGAGAGAATTCCTTGCAAGGATAAAGCCCTAACCACCCAGAGCCAAAGAGAATTAGGCATCACTTAAGTCTTCTTGTCTGTGTGATCTGAAGACTTATTACACTTGAGGACTGTGAATCCTCCAGCCGGTTAGGCGTCGCATTCTGAGCATCCAAGAGACATTGTGGATTGCCGGTGAACGAAGTCTGTGAAGGTTTGGGAGTCTACCTTGAAGACTTACCAGAGTGATTGGGCGAGGTCTGTGTGACCTTAGCTCAAGGGGAATACGGTGAGGACTGGGTGTCCTGAGCTGCGTGTTCAGGACTGGGTGTCCGGGACTGTGTGTCCTCAGGTTTAAATACCTAGCCGCCCTAACCAGACGTACAGTTGTCACAGCAACTGGAACTGGTCCAACAAATCATTGTCTTCAACGTGTCACTGGTTTCATCCTTTCCTTCCCTTTACTTACTATTGGTCCTTGTGAAGTCATTGTATGATTGCACTATCTTTTATCTTCACTGAGTGACTGCGTGTTCTGTTTGGCTTCATAATATCTTCCTACCTGATCCTTACTACATTGCTGCTATTAGTCATTGTGCTTTCACTCCATTGAATACTTGACTATGGTTTGCCTAGTGTAGTCTACCTTTCGCTGCATGGTAATAGGTTTATTTCTGTCGTTTGTCTTCGAAACTTCCATGTTTTGAATACTTTCATAAAAATTGCCTATTCACCCCCCTCTAGTCGATATAACGCACTTTCAGATAGGTGCCACATCGAAGTTGCATTTGGTATTCGAAAATCAAACCACCCTTTTCATACATAAATTTGGTCCACATGCAAGTGTGTTCGTGTTCTGACCCTTTCCCGCGTCACTTTTCGCCAAATTTATGAACATTAGACAAGTAGGATGACGCAACAGACACGGTTCACTCAAACTAACCGTGTGCATTGGGCTCCATGAGGCTTCCCCTCTCAAAAATATCTACCCGCCCGCAGCTTTTTTCTGTTTGATAACACACAGTTATTGTGTTTCGACCATGTGTGATGTTTCTTGTTCCCAATCCCGCCTGCATCCTTCGAAAATATCTACCCGCCTCGAGGGTTTTTCTGTTTCATAACACACGTTGTTATCTCCGGACCGTGTGCGATGCACCATCATCAAAATTTTCAATAGCCCCGGCATTTCACTCATGCGTAGTAAAATTTTTAGTACCCGTGTCATTTCCTCAAACACCCCCCGCCCCCTCCACACACACACACACCAAAACCTCCTTGGGAGTGCGCGCGCACACACACACACACCCTTCCTCGCTCGAAACCCTAGCAAAGTCCCCTCCGTCGCTGCCGCCGCAAGGCCTCCATTTTCAACATATGCCGGTTTGCCCATGCAGCTTACCCACCGATCTCCATACCCAGGCCACCCTGTGTTTCTTAGATGACACCTGCCAAACGCCCCCTTTCCCACAGATCCCCATCCCCCACTCCAGAGCGTCACAGCCTAAGCCCGGCTATGCTTCTCATGGAGCTCGAGGAGCGACTGGCCCAAAAGAGGTGTATCATGGTCTCTTCACCCGATATCACGGAGGAAGCTGACGACCATTACTGGCCACAGACACTCAATCAACGGGCTAGAGTATGCAGGTATATCGCAGAGGCTGTCTACGACATCGAGGTCATCGACAGCGACGACCTGAGGCGGGCTATGTCACAGGTTAAGTGGCCCACCCCAACCCCTCGGGTTCAACCACCGTCGATCTCATCCATGGCCCAGCCGTTGATCTCCTCTGGCTCGCTGTCAAGAATTTGCCATCCTACATCGCCATCGAGCCCCTTTTGTCATTTCTGAAGGACACGTCTGCGACGCTGGCTTGGGATCCACAGCTTCCAAGTCAGACCTCATCGACGGCAACCACGAGGAGGGCACCCTCTCCAGCTCTTCCAAGGGGAAAGATTCCATCTGCTCTTCCAAGGGGAAAGCGCTCGTCTGCGACATCAGAGAGGGCACCCTACAGCCGTGCTCTTCCAAGGGGAAGGAGCCCATCTGCGACAACCTGGAGCGCATCCAGGGTCTGTGCTCTTCCCACATGAATGAGCCCATCTGTGACAAGTGAGGAAACCCATGGTTTGTTTTGCCACGCCTCTTCACAGGGGGAAACCCATGATTTGTTTTGTCGAGTCCGTTTTGTAGTGTAGTGAGAATATGTCCAATTTTAATTGCTATATTTGGTTATTTGCAGTACGCCTTGTTTATTTTAGTTGTTCAGAATGTGATGCTCTATATGTGCAATTATTTATTGTGTAGTAAATTCCATCAATCCAGTTTTAAACATATCAATAGGAATGCATATATTTGCTTGTTGTTAAGCCTGTTATAGCTAGCATATGCCTCTTTTAATGTTTTTTGATTGTTCGGTTGTTTGTAGTTAGCATATGTCCAGTTTCAAATGCTATCTTTGGTTGTTCGTAGTATGCCTTGTTTATTCCAGTTATTCACAACGTGATGTTCTATATGTGCTAGTAGGAACTGTGCAGTTCAATTTCGTCAGTACCAGTTTCAACAATACCACTATGAACGACTACATTTGGTTGCTGCATCTTGTAGTTAACACGCCTTCCATTTTTATTTAACAATAACAAGTGTACTTAGACCGGCACAATACCCGTTTGAATGATTATGTTTGCTTGTTGTTAAATGTTAGGCCTGTTGAAGTTAAGACACCTTTCCACTTGTTTTGCTTTACTAGCATGCTTCAACCGGCACACTGGAGCTATCTTTTGGAGATTATTTTGTCTGCCATGGATAATTCTGGTTGATGTTTAACCTGTTGTGCCTATCATGCTTCTCGATGTAACTATATAGGACAATTTTGGGAACGACTGCTATTTTCCATTGAGGTTAGTTTCATCCCATGGCTTATATATGCTCACTGTTCAGGATATCGGTAGCTGGTACCATATAGGCCGGGGGATGATAAGGGACTAATCAGTGAATCGGACTTTTAACTGAATATATCTGCAACCCATTTATCGTTAGGTTAACTAGGGCCATATGTAATATATCTGAGGCTACATAGCAACATGCACTGTATTTAATGTCTAAATATGCAATCCTAGGCTACATAGCAACAAGGAAGAGTGTTACATTAATGTTCTGATGATGTCTAGATATACGTAGAAGAGCAGCAGCAACAACAACAACACAACCCTGTTTGGATACTCAACTTAGCTAGAGGTTAGAGTTAGTTTCTAGCTCATGACTAACCCTGAACTAACTCCATCCAAAGAGTTGTTTGGATGGCAGGGTTCGATTGACAATAAATGCACTAGGAGAACTAGCTCCAATTAGCAACTCTTGGGTTGGATAGTTTTTTGGGTGGGTTATAGATGCAACTAGCTCAAACTATCCCTCATGTTTAGATATACTTTAGGGCTATTTGAGCCCGAACTAGCTCAAACTAATTGTAACCCATGGATACGGTAGGAGTTAGTCAGCCGATAATTTGTAAGAATGCAATAAACTCCTCCCGGCCCATAATATAAGATGTTAGTTCATCTAATATGTGAGTATATTGGATGTTAAAAGATATTATAAAAGAGTGTTGTACTACATCATTGTGCAATTGCTGTTTAGCTTCTAATATTAACTTGGTGCTTTTAGGTACATATGTCATTGGTAAAGATCTGTGCTTCGACCCTTTCTGCTTATGGGGAAATGAGATATCGATGAACCAGCATCAAGTGAGGAAGCTCATAAAGATTGTTAGTAAAATGGGTCCAAAGATGGAAATTAAACTATTTGTTTACACTTTATCCAAGACAACAACGAACTGCAGGATGGTAAGTAAGAACTCTGCAGCCTTCTTTTTACTACCCATAATGAGTTGTGTTAGATGACAATGTCTGAATCTTTTTTGTTTGCAGTGGTTGCCAAAGCATTTTACTCAAGATTACCTCTCAAACTACATGATTGGTGGGCATGCAAATGTTAAAGCATTTCTACCAGAACATGATGATTATCTAGATGTTTTCATGAAGGCCGTAAGGATGAGCGGTCGGCCATCACAAGGGGTTGGACTAGAGTCGTGCGTGCCTTCTGCATGGAGGAGGGCACAATATGGGCATTCCGCTTCACCTTGTTCAGCAACCAGAATGTATTTTGCCTCTTTCTTTACCGTCTTTAATAGTACAAGTATACAACTGTGGTTCATCATTCTTTATTTGGTTCTTATGTAATTCCTGAACATATGTACCTATGAATCGAATAATGCATTGGTTGTTTGAACCTGATGGATATGAATAAAGCTATAGCATACATTCAATTTCAAATTGAAATTCAAATCCAGTACAATTTGAAATAGCAGCAATTAAATTACAGCGAAATTACACTCTCCAGGTTGTTACATCACACACGGTTGGTAAAACACAAACGTTTGTGATATACACCATAATCTGAGACGGTTCACAGAGAGGAAACATGTGCAAGCATGCACACAGTTGTCGCTTGCAAAGCATGTGCGATGTCAAACAATATCACAAACGGCGCGGGCAAACTAAATGTTTGTGATAGTTGCCTTATCGTACACAATTCGCAACCATGAATTGTTTCTGATGAAGTATGCATCGTAAACGTTGCACCACAGAATAGCGTGTGCAATTGTTGTCGTGTACGACAATGTTACGATGGTCTGACGTTTCATAATCCTATCCGACACTCATATGACGATTAGCTAATCTTCTTAATTAGTTATCTCATACGGTTTGGGACAAGTGAATGTGTGTGATTGTATGCTTATCATACACGTTCTATAATAGTGAACCGTTTGTGATGGGTCACACATCGTAAATGTAACACCACAGAATACTGAATGCGATGGCAATGCGAGCACAAACCAGTAGGAGTATTGTATATGCATCTTGGCTCCCTATCCCCGACGGTTTCTGGGTCAGGTGGAAAGGACCCTCCTATCGCCCACACTCACTTGGTGATGGTTCCAAATGCCATCACGGAAAGGGGTTAAAAACCGTTTGTATAGCACCGATGCATACCAGTGATTCCTGATGTATATCTGACTTGGGAGTTAGAAACTGAACAACGTTTCACATGCTTACAATATCCTGAGGAGAGACGTGTTGCTGCTGCTATTTCTAAATGCACTAGTTTTGCTTCCATTTGGTGGTCGGAACATTGTTGATTATATCATGATAATATCCCTACTACTTGGGCTGCTTTGAAAATTGCTATGCGTACTCGTTGGGTTCCACCATATTATCGACGTGAATTACTTAAAAAACTGCAGCGTTTGAGACAAGGGAAAAATTATGTAGAGGACTCTTATCAGGAATTACAAACTGTCATGATTACATGTGGTATTGTTGAGGATAATGAGGCTATGCTTGCACGTTTTATGGGTGGATTAACTAGAGAGATTCAAACCATTTTAGAGTATATGGAGTATAACAATATCACTCGTTTATTCCATCTTGCTTGCAAAGCTGAACGTGAAGTGCAAGATTGACAGGCATTGCCGTGGACTAATTTTTCTATAGGTTGACCTTCATCATGGATACCACGTGCATCTTCCACTTCCACACGTTCTGCTACACCGGCACCTTCGTCAGCTACCACCTCTAGCTGTGATACCAGAAAGCAGGCACTACCACCACTATCTGCCAAGAGCACACACACCGGGCCTGCACAGGGCTCTTCTTCATCCATGGCATCAATAGGGCACACACGTGATATTATTCATCATTGTTGTAAGGGATGAGGTCACTATGCGACAGAATGCCAATCTCCACGTGTTATGATTGCTACTAAGGATGGTGGGTATGAGTCCGCTAGTGACTATGATGAGGAGACTTTGGCTCTTATTACAAGTGAAGAACATGGTGGAGATGATTCTGATCATGAGACGCAATACATGTCTGCTGAAGATGATGACAGGTATGAAAGTTTAGTTGCTCAATGTGTTTTGAGTGTGCAGGTCACACAAGTTGAACAAAATCAGAGGCATAATTTGTTCCATACAAAGTGTCATCGAATTGTCACGGCAGATGTCCTAGTGAAAGGACTTAGTCGTGGAGCCATCGCAACTAGGAAGCTTAAAGGGGTTAATCGGGACAAAGGACACGAGAGGTTTATACTGGTTCGGCCCCTTGCGGTGAAGGTAAAGCCTAGTCCAGTTCTTGTGGTATTGCTAGGTTTCGATGACCAAGGAGCGAAATACGCTAGCTTATCTCTCGATCTATTCTTTCTTGCCCTAAGCCGCCGCCGGGTCGTCCCCTTATATACACGGGTTGATGCCCTATGGCCTACAGAGTCCCGGCCGGCTCATACAATGTGTCCAGCTCGGTGACATCTTTTACATGCCTTACTTTACAAGTCTTATCATACATGGCGGTTCATACTGATGGGCCTTAAGCCGCCTCTGGGCTTCGGCCTACTACAAATCTTATCATAATCCGTCACCTTGTGTACTCTTCGGGCTTCCTTTAGTTAACCCGCCATTGCTATTGACCCGGCCCCTCCTGGGTGGGTCATTCCTGGTAGTCATATCCCCAGCAATAGGCCCCAGGTTGATTTGAACTTTGTTCTTGTCAATCCCAACACTTAGACGAAATCCATCTTCCGCTGTTTTATAAAAGCTCTGGAACCCGCCATGACCTCATCTTCAAAAAATTTGGAAACCCGCCACGATGTCATCTGTAACGGATCCTTATCTTAAATGGTTTCGGAGAATCGAGGCGTCCATTTAGCTGGATAAACAATACTTTTAGCCTTCCTAGATTTTCGCGCCTGCCTGTTCACCTATCTCCTTATAAATAGGCATGGCTAGTCCTTCCTCTTTCTTCTTCTTCCTTCTCTCGCACCCTCTCTGCCGCTCGAGCTCCGCCGCCGCAGCGCTCACCGTCGTCCTCAACTTTGGTCGCTGCATCACCCTGAGCTTGTCCTGAGAACGACGACGACCCTCCACAGCAGATTTGCGTCTGTAAGTTCTTACCTTTTCGCACCTTTAGATCCGCATTAGGGTTTGCAAGTCCGTCGGTGTTCTTCGCTGTTCATCATGGGTTCTTCATAGTTTCTCCACCGCATCCTCATTCGATCCAAAAGAAATATGGAACTATTGCAGTAGTTGTTTTGCATCCATTTCGGATACTAGTAGATCTTCTTTTCTTGCACAAGGGCCTCCCCAGACCGATGAACTCCTCTGCACTAGTTTTTAGGTCTAGATTTATTTTTCTTTTCTGAACCATCTTGATCCAAAATAATAGCAACATCTTGTGAAACTTGTTTATCTCAGTACTTAGTCAATTCTGTCCCTGGCAACTTTCGAATATCTTTAACCATGGCGGCTTATCATGCCGGCTCATTTTTTCCTTCATATATCATTAGCCCTTACTTAAGCCGCCATTATTCATCTGTACAATAATCATTAACCTGTAACTCCACCAATTAATTTGAACCGGCAAATTGCTTTCTCTTCAGTTTGTCCTTTTTCATCATGCCGTCAAAAGCGCCAACAATCTGCAACTGGGTCCCTTCCACAGTTACTGATGACACTTTAAAAGATTTTGTCACCATCGGATATTAGCCGGAGAAGAATATTATGTCCTAGCGTGCTCCTGACCCGAGCGAAGAACGGCCTCAACCCAAAGATGGTGAAGTCATCATTTTTACTGATCACATGAATCGGGGTTTTTCACCACCCGGCTCAAAGTTCTTCAGAGACGTTCTGCATTTTTCAAGCTTCATCCACAAGATCTTGGACACAACTCCATATCCAACATTTGCAACTTTCAAGTTCTCTGTGAGGTTTATCTTCAAGAAGAACCAACCGTTGAACTCTTTAGAGAGTATTTCTATCTGAACCGCCAGAATGAATGCACCAATGGCCCTAGCTTGGAACTTGGTGGAATTTCGATTCAGCACTGACATGGCGTTGTCTTTCCCTTAGTAGTCTTACCAAGCCATCCCAAGGATTGGAAGCAAACTTGGTTTTACTGCAAAGACACGTCGCCAGCTAACGAAAAACCACTGCCGGGTTATCGCGTGGAGCGTCTTGACTCTAAGTTTGTGCTCCCTGACAAGCGGACTGCTGCTGAGCGTAAGAAGCTTATCCCCTCCATCAAAAGGATTCAAGCCTTATTGGGAAACAGCCTAACCGGAGTTGATCTGATCCGGTGTTGGATCGCATGGCGGGTCATTCCTCTGAGCCGCCGGTCCAACTTGATGTATAAATATGGCGGAGGCCCAGATGACCCTCTGCATCATAGCTCTGTACAACTGACTGAAGAGGCCATTGTTGAAATGTCAACAACCCTCGTAAACAGTAAATATGAGGACTGCAGTAAAGTTGGATTGAATCCTTTCTACAAGCTTAACCCGACACCAGAGGTAAGTCCCCTTGACTCCCTTTTTTCTTTAGTAGTTAAGTACTTGCATGACCTTTAACCTGTTATTGCCTACAGACCAAGTCTGACTTTTGGATAGCAAAATACGATCATGAAGCTGCCAAGAAGGCTAGAGCCGCCGCCATAGCCGCCAAGAAGACGACCCGAAAGTCCAAGAAGAAAAGAACCGCCTCTGATATGTTCAAGCTGGATGATGTTTCTGAGTCGGAGGTAGCCCTTGACTCTCTTGGCCTGCTTTTTAACAATCTTATTGACACTGACTACTACCAGGATGACACGGGGGCCAGCCAGGCAGTAGAAGAAGAGGTAACTATTTCCTTCGACTCAGCCCTTTGCCAAGACAGAAACCTCGACTGGTAACCCGAAAAGTAAGGTTTTCACACCCTTTGGCTTATTTGGATCCTAATTTTCTTTTAAAAAAGAAGCAACATGAGAGCCACCGTCAGGCCCGGACCAATGACGACAATGAACTGCCCTCCGACTTACCAAAAACTCCTCGAAAACGCCAGAATGAGGTTTCTTTCACCTTTGTCTCTTGCTTTTGTCAATGGATCTATTTCCTTACTCTCTTAACTTTATTTTACCTTTGCAGGAGGTTTCTCGCTCTTCTAGCGATTCTTCACAAACTCAATTCCTGGCTTTCAAGACTGCCTCTGGGTAAGGAAAATCATCTTTCTATATCTTTAAGTCTGCATCATTATACTAACTCATGAAATCCTTCTTAGTGGTCAAGCAAAGTCCAAGAAAGCCAAGGTGGCTAAGCCGGCAGAAGACCCGAAAGACCCTGCTCCTGAACCGGCAATACCAACCCCTCCTAAACAATCCGAAGCACCAGAAGACCCTGCTGTCCACGTTCAATCAGACCCTACTGAGCAGTCAGTTGATGAGACCATTCTCAATCCGTCTATCGCTGAGCCATCTAGCTCAGCTAACCCACTGACGACTTCTGACAATGATTTCTTAATTACTGGTAGTCGATTCGTTGAACCGGGCAACCCACCTGTACTGGCCCGGCATTTTGCCAAGCAAGAGGCTTTAGAAAGGCATGCGGTTTGACGTCTCTCACTACGCTCACCTGAATGTTAGTGACATGCTGTCTGGATACCTCAGTCATGTGCATTCCAGCCGTGACTCGGAAATTTAAATGGTCAAGCAACTGCAACTGAAATATGAGGTACATTCTCCGGCTTTCACTAGCTTACATATGCTCCGTCAGCCCCCAAGTCTCCGGATTATGATGAACCTGAATGATCTGTAGACTTGTGATATAGGTTGATGTTCTGTCTTAGATTTTCCTTAAGTCCAGCATAAATTTCACCTGTACTCCCCAAGGGCCGGCTCAATTTATCATGAATGAGCCGGTACTTGACTTCATAACTGTCTTGAATCAGTCCAAACAAATAGTGTGATCCGGCTCAACATGAAAAAACTTTCTTAATATCATGCATTAGCCCCCAAGTGCCAAGTGTTGTTACTTGTAAAACACTTGGGACTTTAACCATAGAAGAGCCATTTTGCATGTAAAAAATTGCTTTGGAAGACATTAGCCCCCAAGTGCTGAGTGGTGTTGCATTGCAAAGCACTTGGGACTTTAATCATTATAACCTTTATTGAAATAAATTCTAACATACCTTTGCATGTTTGTACCGCCCTAACTGAATTGGGTTCTGAATTAACTGATGCAAAGACCCGGCTGGCGGATCAAGAGGCGGAGATAAAGAACGCTGACTCCAAACTCCAGTTGAGCCTCTCTGAAGCTGAAAAACTAAAGATCAGTTTTGATGCGGAAAAGAAATCCTGGGCCGATGAGAAAACCTTACTGATACAACGTGCTGAGACAGCGGAGGCGCCTTTCAAGGAGGTTACCACGGAGCTCACCGGCTTAAAAAACCATGTGTCTCAGATGGTCTCCACAATCTTTGGTGAGTCATTTGTATTAGTTACTTACACTCTATTTTTGCCAGGAATATAAGCCGCCTGCTTAACCTTTTTAAAATACTCATAGGTCCACGGAGCAACAATCTGAGTCAAAACAGCGTGACAAAACTCAAGGCGGTTTACACCTTGGTGGAGCAACTGTATACTAGGGCTCAATGGGCACTTGCTATTATCTCCCCAGCCAACCAAGGACCCAACCTCTTGAGTGATGTTTTGAAGAAGCTATCTATTTTACCCGCCAGATTCCAAGAAGTCAAGCGGTCTTGTGCAAGAGTCGGAGCCCTAACTGCCCTAAGCCGCTCCAAAGTCTGGGTGCCGGAGCTAGACCCGACTGACGTAGCCAAGGGGTATCCCCCTTTGAAGGAAGACGGGACTTTGTTTGATCAAGATGACTTTGTTGCTTGTGTGAGGGGAGTTCGTCCTCATGCTACCATCCTTGGCGAGGAAACCAACATTGATAAATATCATTTGAGGTTTGATGTTGATAATAAGAAGATGGCGACTCCCTCGTATAAAGTGACAGATCTTATCCCGCTGGTTCGCAACACACCTTTTCCCCAGAAATTGACCTGGCTGGTCTAATTGACGATGAAGCTGAGTTCGTTGCTCTGGATGGCTTTGATTGGTCCAAGCCCAGCTTCCTACTAGTGGAGGGAGGTGAGCCGGCGAGGGAGGAGTCTTAACGATCTTTTGGGCTCTCAATGCCTTGTAATAGGTTAGCTTGAACCTGCATGTTCTGTCTATGCCATCGTGCATATGATACTGCGTATGACTGTTTTATCCGTCATGTCAATATATGCATTATATCCTTTATCACATCTGTAATGTTTAAATTTGTTCCTGTATGCGAAAAGATGAAAAATTGTCCTAGCGGTTTGTCGCTGGATGGGTCAAAACACCAAATACATAACTATGGAATAATCAAGGCTAGATGTAAAGATAAATAAGGCTGGAAAGCCTTTGATTAAAGAAAAAAACACAGATAAGTCTGTTTTATGAATGACAATGTCATACCTGTGTTCTTGGATTCCGAACTGCCGGCTTATGTGACCCGGACAGTAAGGTTGACAACCCAATCTTTGTAGAAGTCAATACCTACATATGCCTGATGATTGTTATACCTTGGCAATTCATTGTCAAATAACCAAGCCGGTTTAAATTGAAACCATACTTACAGTTAGATTTGGGGCAACAAAAAACCAGTAAAACAAAATAATATGTTTCAAACGATGTAAATCAAGCATTAAGAATACTTTGGAGGCTTCTGATTCAAATACGATTAGTAAACTGGACCAAAGGGGTTAAGCTAGGATTCAGATACGATCATGTAGGCCCCAGTGGCTTTGGCGTTGTGCCGATCAAGAGGGTACCGATAGCTATGTTCTCTTTGGTTCGAATACGACCTATGTTTGAACAAGAAGCCCCCAAATGACCTTGAGAGGTTTTTAACAACCCTGATTCGAATACGATACAAGTCGGACCCAAAAGGGGTTAAGCTATGATTCGAATATGATCAAGAAACCCCCTAATGAGTTTGGCTCTGCACCGATCAAGAGGGTTACGACAGCTATGTTCTCTTTGGTTCGAATACGACCTATGTTTGAACAAGAAGCCCCCTGGTGACCATGAGGTTTAACGGCTAGATTCGAATATGATCATGAGCCGGACCAAAAAGGGTTAAGCTAGATTTGAATATGATCAGCCCCCAACTAGTTGTTTGAATAATTAGAATAATAAAGATATATGATCAAAAAAGGAAAGAGGTCCTGCTTTATTACTTATCATAATATATACAACGTCAAAGTATGTATATTATGAGAGCCGGTGGCTCAAGTGTAGTAAGGCCGAAGATGAGCAATATTCCACTGCCGGCGGATCTCCTCCTCCGACTTACGTGAGTCTTGGTGCTATCGAACATCGATAAGGTAATATGACCCGTTGTTTAAGTTCTTGCTGACCACAAAGGGTTCTTCCCAATGTGGGGATAGCTTGTGTGCATCAGACTGATCCTGGATGAGCTGGAGCACCAGGTCACCTTCTTGAAAGGTTCTGGACTTAACCCGGCGGCTATGATAACGGCGCAGGTCCTGCTGGTAAATTGCTGATCGGGCTGCTGCCAAGTCTTGCTCCTCATCTAGTAAGTCAAGCGCATCCTGTCGGGCTTGCTCGTTATTAGCTTCAACGTAATCCGCCACGCGAGGCGAGTCATGATGGACGTCACTGGGCAGAACTGCCTCCGCTCCATAAACCATGAAGAAAGGCGTATACCCCGTAGACCTGTTAGGAGTAGTATTGATGCTCCATATCACAGAGGGTAATTCTTCCACCCAACAACCCGGCGTCCGTTGTAAAGGAACCATAAGCCGGGGTTTTAGACCTTTCAGGATTTCCTGATTGGGTCTTTCAGCTTGACCATTGGATTGAGGGTGAGCTACTGATGAAACATCAAGCCGGATATGCTCCCATTGACAGAACTCTTCCATATCTCCTTGGGACAGGTTGGTGCCATTGTCAGTGATAATTCTATGTGGAAAGCCAAAACGAAAGATCACCTTTTTCATGAATTGAATCGTCGTGGCTGCATCACACTTACTAACCGGCTCTGCCTCAACCCATTTTGTGAATTTGTCAACTGCCACCAAAAGATGTGTCTTTTTATCCTTGGATCTTTTGAAAGGTCCAACCATATCGAGCCCCCAAACTGCAAACGACCAAGTAATTGGAATCATCCATAATTCTTGAGCCGACATGTGCGCTCGTCGTGCAAACTTTTGACACCCATCACACCTACTAACCAGGTCCTCCGCATCAGCATGAGCTGTTAGCCAGTAAAAGTTGTGACGAAAAGATTTGGCCACAAGAGACTTTGAGCCGGCATGGTGGCCACAATCTCCTTCATGGATCTCACGAAGAATTTCTTGACCTTCTTCACGAGAGACACAACATTGAAACGCTCTGGTGACGCTGCGATGATACAACTCACCATTGGAAATCGTCATTGACTTAGACCGCCGGGTTATCTATCTAGCCAAGGTCTCATCCTCTGGCGACTTGCCCCAGGTCATATCAGCCAAATACGATACTGTCCAATCTGGAATGACATGAAGAGCCGCCACCAACTGTGCCTCCAGGTCTGGAATGGCCAAATCTTCCTCTATAGGCAACTCGACACCGGCTTACGCTGAGATCCCAACCGACTTAAAGCATCGGCCGCTTTGTTTTTTCTGCGGTCAATGTGCTCCACTTGATAACCCTTGAAGTGTCCAGCAACAGCGTCAACCTCATGGCGATAAGCCGCCATAAGAGGGTCCTTGGAGTCCCACTTGCCTGATACCTGCTGAGCCACCAAATCTGAATCGCCAAGGCACCGTACCCAGCTTAAACTCATTTCTTTAGCCATTCGAAGACCATGGAGTAAGGCCTCATACTCTGCCGCGTTGTTAGTACAAGGAAATATCAATCGCAACACATAACAAAACTTGTCACCTCGAGGAGAAGTTAAAACAACTCCAGCCCCTGAGCCTTCCAACTGTTTGGACCCATCAAAATGAATCGTCCAATATGTGTTGTCTGGCTTCTCTTCAGGTATCTGCAACTCTGTCCAATCGTTAATGAAGTCCACCAGTGCTTGAGACTTAATGGCAGTACGTGGCACATACTTTAAATTATGAGACCCAAGCTCAATGGCCCACTTGGCGACTCGTCCTGTGGCTTCTCTATTTTGAATAATATCTCCTAAAGGAGTAGAGCTAACCACCGTGATAGGATGACCCTGAAAGTAATGCTAAAGCTTCCAGCTTGCCATGAACACCCCATAAACAAGCTTCTGCCAATGTGGATATCTTTGCTTGGATTCAATGAGCACCTCACTGACATAGTAAACCGGCCGTTGAACCAGATGTTCCTTGCCAGCCTCTTTGCACTCTACAACAATGGCCACACTGACAGCACGTGTGTTAGCAGCCACATATAACAACAGTGGCTCCTTCTCAACAAGAGCAGCAAGAACCGGCGGTTTGGCGAGCTGTCTTTTCAGATCTTCAAAGGCAGAATTAGCAGCGTCACTCCAGACAAAATCATCCGTCTTCTTCATCATTTGATACAACGGCATAGCCTTCTCACCCAACCGGCTTATGAACCGGCTTAAAGCTGCAACACGACCCGCTAGCCGCTGAACGTCATTGATGCACACCGGCTTAGACAAAGATGTAATTGCCTTAATTTTCTCCGGGTTAGCCTCAATGCATCTGTTAGACACCAAAAAACCCAAAAGCTTGCCAGCTGGGACTCAAAAAACGCACTTGGACGGGTTGAGCATCATCTCATAGATCCGGAGGTTATCAAAGGTTTCCTTCAGATCATCTACCAAGGTTTCCTTCTCTCTGGACTTCACCACTATATCATCCACGTAAGCATGAACATTACACCCAATCTGATTATGAAGGCAGTTCTGCACACACCGTTGATAAGTCGCCTGGGCACTCTTAAGCCCAAAAGGCATAGACACATAATAGAAAGCTCCAAACGGAGTAATGAAAGCCGTCTTCTCCTGGTCCTTAACTGCCATTTTGATCTGATGATAGCCAGAATAAGCATCCAAAAAGCTCAAACGCTCACAACCCGCCATAGCATCAATGATTTGATCAATACGAGGGAGAGCAAAATGATCAGCCGGACAAGCTTTGTTTAAATCTGTGTAATCCACACACATACGCCAGGTGCCGTTCTTTTTGAGCACCAGCACCGGGTTAGCCAACCACTCTGGGTGAAAAACTTTAACAATAAACCCAGCTGCCAAGAGCCGGACCACCTCTTCTCCAATAGCCTTGCACCTTTCCTCATTGAACCACTGGAGAAACTGCCTGACCGGCTTAAACTTTGGATCAATATTGAGAGTGTGCTTAGCGAGTTCCCTCGGTACACCCGGCATGTCAGAAGGTTTCCATGCTAAGATGTCACGGTTCTCACGGATGAACTCGATGAGTGCGCTTTCCTATTTGGGATCCAAGTTTGCACTGATAATGAATTGTTTGGATGAGTCGCCAGGCACAAAGTCAATCATCTTGGTATCGTCAGCTAACTTAAATTTCAATGCCGGCTCATGCTCAGTAGTTGGCTTCTTCAAAGATGTCATGTCCGCCAGGTCAACATTATCCTTGTAAAACTTCAATTCCTCTGTTGCACAAACAGATTCGGCGTAAGCAGCATCACCTTCTTCACATTCCAAAGTTATCTTCCGGCTCCCATGCACAATGATGGTGCCCCTATAACCCGGCATTTTAAGATGCAGATAAACATAGCACGGCCGCGCCATGAACTTAGCATAAGCCGGCCGTCCGAACAGAGCGTGATATGGGCTTTTGATTTTGACCACTTCAAAAGTTAACTTCTCAGCCCAAGAATCATGCTCATCTCCATAGGCGACTTCCAGTTCAATCTTACCAACTGGATATGCCGACTTACCAGGCACTACTCCATGGAAAACAGTGTTGGACGTCCTAAGACTTCTGTCAGTTAACCCCATGCGACAGAACGTCTCATAATAGAGGATGTTGATGCTACTACCTCCATCTATGAGTACTTTAGTGAATTTATATCCACCAACCTGAGGCGCCACCACCAACGCCAGATGACCCAGATTATCAACCCGAGGAGGATGATCTTCCCTACTCCACACAATAGGCTGATTAGACCATCTCAAATAACATGGAACCGCCAGCTCAATAGCATTCACAGCTCTCTTATGAAGTTTCTGGTCCCTTTTGCATAAACTGGAGGTGAACACGTGGTACTTGTAACACCCCTGATGCGGCTATATCTCCCACGTGTCGGAGCACGACTTAGAGGCATAACCGCATAGTAGGCATGTCGCAAGAGGGGTAATCTTTACACATCCCATGTACCGAATATGAAAGGGATAAAGAGTTGGCTTACAATCGCCACTTCACACAATACATGAATATAGAATTACATCATCCATAATACAATCAAGGTCTGACTACGGAACCAAATAAAGAAAGACAACCCCTAATGCTAGATCCCCGATCATCCCGACTGGGCTCCACTACTGATCAACTAGAAACAAAACAACACAACGAACACGATCTTCATCGAGCTCCCAACTGAGCTGGGTTGCATCATCTTCACAGGCATCATCAGCACATGCAACTGTTTTGGAAGTATCTATGAGTCACGGGGACTCAGCAATCTCACACCCTCACGATCAAGACTATTTAAGCTTATGGGTAGGAAAAGGTAGTGAGGTGGAGCTGCAGCAAGCACTAGCATATATGGTGGCTAACTTACGCAAATGAGAGAAAGAAGAGAAGCAAAGCACGGTCATGAACTAGAAGTGATCAAGAAGTGATCCTGAAACTACTTACGTTCAAACATAACTCATGAACCGTGTTGACTTCCCGGATCCCGCCGAGAAGAGACCATCACGGCTACACACACGGTTGCTGCATTTTAAATTAAGTTAAGTGTCAAGTTCTCTACAACCGGATATTAACAAATTCCCATCTGCCCATAACCATGGGCACGGATTTCGAAAGTTCAAAATCCTACAGCGGTGTCCCAACTTAGCCCATCACAAGCTCTCACGGTCAACGAAGGATATTCCTTCTCCCAGGAAGACCCGATCAGACTCAGAATCCCGGTTACAAGGCATTTCGACAATCGTAAAACAAGACCCGCAAAGCCGCCCGAATGTGCCGACAAATCCCGATAGGAGCTGCACATATCTCGTTATCAGGGCACACCGGATGAGCAAGACGTCGGGTTGGCATAGACCCTGGTTGCCCGGGGGGCCGGACATCACTCAGGTTGGACCAACACTTAGAGAAGCACTGGCCCGGGGGGGGGGGGTTTAAAATAAAGATGACCCTCGGGCTCCGGAAACCCAAGGGAAAGAAAAGGCTAGGTGAGGCAAATGTAAAACCAAGGTTGGCCCTTGCTGGAGGAGTTTTATTCAAAGCGAACTATCAAGGGGTTCCCATAACACCCAACCGCGTAAGGAATGCAAAATCAAGGAACATAACACCGGTATGACAGAAACTAGGGCGGCAAGGGTGGAACAAAACACCAGGCATAAGGCCGAGCCTTCCACCCTTTACCAAGTATATAGGTAGATTAAAGTAAACAAGATATAATAATGATATCCCAACAATATCCATGTTCCAACATGGAACAAACTTCAGCTTCACCTGCAACTAGCAACACTATAAGAGGGGCTGAGCAAAAGCGGTAACATAGCCAAACAACGGTTTGCTAGGAAAGGTGGGTTAGAGGCTTGACATGGCAATATGGGAGGCATGATATAGCAAGTGGTGGGTAGTGCGGCATAGCAATAGAGCGAACAACTAGCAAGGAAAGATAGAAGTGATTTCAAGGGTATGGTCATCTTGCCTGAGATCCCACAAGGAAGAAGAACGAGTCCATGAAGAAGACAAACAGACGTAGTTGAACGGATCCTCACAAACGCCGAAACTAACAAGAAGAAGCAACACCGAAAAGAAGCACACAACTTGGTAAACAACCAACACATAAACATGGCATGATGCGCAAACAAGTATGATGCATGTCCGGTTTAATGAAACATGCATGGCAATATGCACAAGCAAAACTACAAGTTAAGTGGAGCTCAATATGCAACGAGTTGCATATTGACGGACACCACAACAATTATTTAGTTAGCTCTTGTTTATGTACCCAACAATATTAAATGTTATTAAACATGGCAAGATGGTGAAGCATAAGAAAACTACCTATCTAGGCAAGTTTAAATGAGGCCGGAACAACAAGCAACAAGTCCGGAAACTCCTCATGTGCAAATTTTAAGGTTTGGTACTGTTCTGCCCTAAACCATATTTTAGAGTTGTTAAACATGCAAAGTAAGGTCACCATGATAAACTAGGCATTTTTATACCCCAAATACATATAAAGTTTATTTAAAACCGAGCTACGGTTATTTAGTTATGAAATAAAGCATTTTAGCATGGCATAGAGCAAAAATTAATCAAACAACATTTTAAACATGTTAAACATGGATGAAAGTGGCATATTATGAAACTAGATGAAATTCTAAGCATTTTTCATATATAGTGTTTTTACATATGATGCACGGTTGTTGAGTTTTAAAATGCATGGAGTTTAGGGAGTTTTCTGCAAAACGGCCGTCTCTCAAAAATTAGGGAAAACCCCTGAACTGAAAAAAACATAAGGGGCCGTATCTGCAGGCTGCTGGGGCGCTCACCATGGGCTGAGGCCCAGTTCGGTGGAGAGGGGGGCCGGCATGGGACTGCTGGGCCTTGCGCGACACATGTGAGTGGCTGGGCCGGCTGGTCAGGCCGTGGCCCACGTGTCGGCGGCGCCTCTCGTTGTCCTCCTCCTCGATCCAGAGGGATCGAGGGAAGGCAGGGGAGGCATGGCCTTTGAGCTCCGTCGAAGCAAGGGGCGCGGCGGCAGTGACGAACGGGATCCCTCGGATCTGGCGGGGAGGAAGCCGGAGTGGCTGGATCCGGGGTCGGCGCATCCATCGATGGTCGACGGCGGCAGCGGAAGCTTCTAGTGACGGCGGTGGTTCCTTGCAGGGTAGGAGAGAGCGCGAGGTGAGGAAGAGGGATGACAAGAAAGAGAAGAGACAGGGATGGCGGAGCTCTGGCCTGAGGTGGAGGTCGCCGGCGGCGGCACACCGGTGGCCGGCAGAAGGAGGCGAAGCGCGAGGCGGCGTGGGGCTCCAGCGGGAGGAGGCAAACGAGCGTGCGAGCGAGCATGCTCGGGCGCACGGCGGCGGGGCGATTCAGGCCCGGGCGGCCCAGGGCGGGCTCCAGATGGGCTGTGAGGGCCGCGGCGAAGTGGGCACTAGGGAGGTGACGTGGTGCTACGGGAGAGATGGAGAGCGCCTGGCCTGCGGCGGTTGGCCAGTTGGGCGGCGCCAATTGGAAGTAGATGGGTTGGCCGGCGCCGGAATTCGAGGAGAGGAGGTGGGAGGCTGCTGGAAATTGATTGGGGGCACAGATTTCAAGGGGGGAGGAGAAGGCCAAAAATGGAAGGGAGGGGTGTTATATAGTGCAGGTTTTAGGGTTAGGGGGATTTGAGGCCGTTTCAGAGCTGTTCGATCTCGATCGAGCGACCCGGAGCGGAGTGGGGTTAGATAGGTGGGCTAGTGGGCTGTGCTAGAGAGGTTGGGCTGAGATGAGAGGGGAGAGATGCAACCCGGCACGGTTTCCAGAGACTAAAAACGTCCGACGATAGACCGGCTATATTGCCGCTATAGTTGTCCGTTGGGGCATCAAACGAGCTCCGAATGCGATGAAACTCGGCAGGCGACCTACTGACAACATAACAACACCGCATGCTAACTTTCAACCCATTCTGAGAACATTTTCCGGCCACTTATAAAATAATATTTTGGACGTGCCGCAGGCGCGTGCAAGTGTGGACGGGCTCAGAACGGACGACGGAAAAACTGGGAGATCCGGATGGATGCAAGTTTTAAAAACATGATGATGCAATGCGGATGATGACATGGCAAGATGCAACACGCAAACAAATGACAAGGCAACAACAACGAATAACTAGAAGACACCTGGCGCATCGATCTCGAGGCGTCACAACACTTGACCACTACGAGAGGATCTCGTCCCGAGATCTAGGATGGCACCGGAGAGAAATGGAAGAGGAAGAGAAGAGGTAAAACTAAGTTGCTTCTTTGACAAACGAGTGAAACCACGAACCTTGTGAGGTTGAACAAATTGAAAGAAAGAATACAACGAAGATGAACAAAGTTGAAAACACTCCGTTGGAAAAGAGGAACAAGGAACATTACTAGAACCTTGTTGGTTGACAGACATAAGAAAAAGGGTGCAATGGGTAAGAGGTACATGCAAGCACTCTGGTTGAAACGAGATGTACAAGGAACGATAAAGATCAATTACGGCAACACTCTGGTTAAAATAGGATAGAGAAGGAATAAGAATGATATATTTTGGACAACACTTCGACTGTAAATGGAAGGGATTGAACATGAACTTGACAAGATGAGAGGATACTTGATGAAATCAACAACACACTGCCTCCAGAACTATTGAAAAAAATGGCACAAGGGGTAAGGAAGATTTCAGACATCACTCCGGTTGAGAAGGGAGGTAAAACTTGATAGAATGGGAAGAACTTGAATGTAGGACATGACGCTCCGGTTGAATGGATAAGCAAAGGAAAGAACATGATATTCACAATACGAGATGATGAGTGAAGATAGCATCATCACAATGCTTCCGGAAGAAAGAATAGAAGAAAGATCATTGGAAAGAAAGAAAGAATGGAGAATCAAATGCCAACTTCTACCACAAAAGAGCTTGAAAGGACATCCTTAGGAGAAGGGTCGAACGGAGTTGTTGGAAAAACCAACAACGAAAGGATAAGCTTGATATGGGCTTATGGAATACATCTCAAAATTATGAGGTGACAACCTGCCACTCGCGGGAAAGAGATTGGATTGATATGAAGAAGGAGACGAGAAACTTATTTCACCGGGAGGATAAATGAAGAACTTGGGTCATTTATGAGCACCATAAATAGCAACAATCCTTCGGGAAAGCTTTAGGTGAAATATAACCCAGAATAACTCCAATGAAGAGATTGATGGATTGAAAAGATGTCTTGAGCTAAGAGAAAATGATGGATTTAGATATGTCACTGTTGAAAACTTGTGAATCATGAAACACGAAGGGAAATTTTTAAGAATGACATAACACCACCTCAAAAGATAACATACAAAGAATTGCACTTAGGAATGCAAGATGAAGAATACTTGGAGTATAGCTTGGCGGATCATATCTTCGAGAGGTATCTTGAAGAACAATTGAAGAATGAAAAGAATCCTTGATGAACCACCATGTAGCCTCCATGAAGAACTCCGGTAATAAAAGAATGATCAAAAGAAGTGAAGGATGAAGAGAATAAGATCAAAGCCTTGAAATCAATAGATGGAGCTTTGAAATGATATACTTGAAATAACTTGGAGCTCCGGAAAAGAAAGATGGACAACTTGAATCGAGAATTGATACCATGAATGAACTCCGGAGGAAGGAATTAAACACTTGGATGGAGCAAGAATAAGAATTACGTTATGCGTATCCTTCACCAATTTAAATTGATGACAAGCAACAGATTTGGCATACCACTTATTTTCATAGAAAGGATTAGGATAGATATAGCACAAACATGAGAAGGTCTTCGACGAACCACCGGTAGGATTGAAACATCGAATAAATTGATATAATAACCAAGGAAGATAACTCTTGAACGAACCACCGTAAGAATTGAACATGAAAATAGCAAAAGCGCAAATTCACCGGGAAGAATTGGAAAACGAATGAAGATACTTGAAGGAATTTAGATACATGAGAACGAATAGATCACGAGCTGATTAGAGAATATTTGCATGATGCACCGGTAAGATTTGGAGAACGAGAGCTGAAAGCTCAGAATGAATAAACCCGAAATGATGGCCTTCGGAGAATCAAACTGAAAAGACTACTGAATTGCTCCTAATGAGTGAAAAGAATTCTCACAATCGAAAACAATTTTTAGAGGATGGCAGCAAGCTAGAATCACAAATCTTTGAGAGAACGGACAAGATTTAAGAGAAACTCTTCTTCGGTCTTCAAATGCAGAGAATGACGATGAGAAACACCACCATGAATCGTTGAGACACTCCGGAATAATGAAGAATATAAAGGTTGAATCGACAATGAAAGAATTTGAAAGATCTTGGAGCAATACAAATGAGTGATGATAATTCATTCCTACGTCAAACTTCGCAAAGAATTTAGGATTGCTCCGGGAAAATTAGGAGAGTCAGGTAAGATCCTGGGAAAAGACCTATGGGTTAGGGCCCACTCAAGAGAAACACCGTTGAAGTGAATTGAAGAGAGATTGCACCAGTTGAATTAAATGGCTAGAATTAAGATAACATCCTCGAAAGAACTTGAGCGAATTGAGAATGGAAACTTGAATCTTTTGATATCTTCAGCACTCCGGAACAATTGAATAGCGAGAGGTGAATAAGTAAGAGAGTCTTCGGTAAGGACTTCCACCATGGAAAGCATGTGAACCAATGAAAAAGATATGATGAACACCGAAAACTTGCATTGAATCCACCGGAGAAGGAAAAGAACGAAGAATGATGAACTTGAGGCTCCATTAGTATCATCCTGAGAATCACCGGATAAGAACATTGACGGAAAAGAATGGAGAGGCCTCACATCCATAGAAGGGTTCTTGATTAAGAAATCTGAGTCCTTGACGAAAAGAAAGGGTGGGAGGGCGGGAAAAACAAAGACAACTTGGGAACGGATGAAACGAACAACGTTGAGAAGACTTGAGTTGATCTTGCGAATGTTGAAAAAAGATCGGATCCCTTGAAGAGAGACACACCGGTTCAGAAGAAATTGAGATGGCACACTCGAAGATCAAGAAGGATTAGTATCCACATGGGAATATGAGAACACCGCTTAGGAAAGGTATGGAATCAACACTTGACATTGAAGCAACTCGAATACCACAACTCAAAACAAAGGATTGGCTTGCAGAATAAGCCAGAAACAAACATATGATAGATCCCATATCGTATCATGTGTCTGTTGGAAAGATATCCTACGTGATACTTGAATTCCCACTTATAATCTCCCGAAACTTTCTGGTTATGCAATCAGGTGTTGTGGATACAGGGGAAGCATAATATCTCACCCAAAACTAACAAATCCTACATCCAGCTGTATCCATCCTTCAACACGTAACCAAGAAACCTTCGGAAATCGCTTACCTCAACCTTCGAAAAGGATCCGTTATACAAGTTATGGCAATACTCCCGAACTCCCACCCCAGTACTGGGTGGCGTCGAGGTTATCTCACCAACAACTGCATAAAAGAAATTTTTGATGTCGGTGAAACTTAAGTATTCCAGAACTGCAACGATAAAATTGTGACGACAACACCTTGGAGCTCAACTCCCCGGGACACTGCCACAACCCCTAAATGTCAGGAGGCACCAAGAACAATGTTCTCATCACAAAACCATCGAAACGATTCCATGATACCCGCGTGATCCTAATTTTTTTAGTGAAATTTGAGAAGAGAAGAGTCAAAACTCTACATCAGGAAGCCTCACCAAAGCGACAAAGGGACCAATGAGTAAAAAGAATCCTACTATCCGGTATATATAATCCTATAAGACTCAAAAAAAATTTCTAGAATCAACAACGTCAGCGATTCGATCTAGCAGGGGGCTCCTAAGTCGGGGAAGGCTCTGATTACCAACTTGTAACACCCACGATGCGGCTATATCTCCCACGTGTCGGAGCATGACTTAGAGGCATAACCGCATAGTAGGCATGTCGCAAGAGGGGTAATCTTTACACATCCCATGTACTGAATATGAAAGGGATAAAGAGTTGGATTACAATTTCCACTTCACACAATACATGAATATAGCATTACATCATCCAAAATACAATCAAGGTTCGACTACAGAACCAAATAAAGAAAGACAACCCCTAATGCTAGATCCCCAATCGTCCCGACTGGGCTCCACTACTGATCAACTAGAAACGAAACAAAGCTGGGTTGCGTCACCTTCACATGCATCATCAGCACCTGCAACTGTTTTGGAAGTATCTGTGAGTCACGGGGACTCAGCAATCTCACACCCTCACGATCAAGACTATTTAAGCTTATGGGTAGGAAAAGGTAGTGAGGTGGAGCTACAGCAAGCACTAGCATATATGGTGGCTAACTTACGCAAATGAGAGCAAGAAGAGAAGCAAAGCACGGTCATGAACTAGAAGTGATCAAGAAGTGATCCTGAAACTACTTACGTTCAAACATAACTCAAGAACCATGTTCACTTCCCGGACCCCGCCGAGAAGAGACCATCACGGCTACACACGCGGTTGATGCATTTTAAATTAAGTTAAGTGTCAAGTTCTCTACAACCGGATATTAACAAATTCCCATCTGCCCATAACCGCGGGCACGACTTTCGAAAGTTCAAAACCCTGCAGGGGTGTCCCAACTTAGCCCATCACAAGCTCTCACGGTCACGAAGGATATTCCTTCTCCCAGGAAGACCCGGTCAAACTCGGAATCCCGGTTGCAAGGCATTTCGACAATGGTAAAACAAGACCAGCAAAGCCGTCCGAATGTGCCGACAAATCCCGATAGGAGCTGCACATATCTCGTTATCAGGGCACACAGGATGAGCAAGACGTCGGGTTGGCATAGACCCTGATTGCCCAGGGGGCGTCGGACATCGCTCAGGCTGGACCAACACCTAGAGAACCACTGGCCCGGGGGGTTTAAAATAAAGATGACCCTCAGGCTCCGGAAACCCAAGGGAAAGAAAAGGCTAGGTGAGGCAAATGTAAAACCAAGGTTGGGCCTTGCTGAAGGAGTTTTATTCAAAGCAAACTGTCAAGGGGTTCCCATAACACCCAACCACGTAAGGAATGCAAAATAAAGGAACATAACACCGGTATGACGGAAACTAGTGCGACAAGAGTGGAACAAAACACCAGGCATAAGGCCGAGCCTTCCACCCTTTACCAAGTATATAGGTGCATTAAAGTAAACAAGATATAATAATGATATCCCAACAATATCCATGTTCCAACATGGAACAAACTTTAGCTTCACCTGCAACTAGCAACGCTATAAGAGGGGCTGAGCAAAAGCGGTAACATAGCCAAAAACGGTTTGCTAGGAAAGGTGGGTTAGAGGCTTGACATGGCAATATGGGAGGCATGATATAGCAAGTGGTGGGTAGCGCGGCATAGCAATAGAGCGAACAACTAGCAAGGAAAGATAGAAGTGATTTCGAGGGTATGGTCATCTTGCCTGAGATCCCGCAAGGAAGAAGAACGAGTCCATGAAGAAGACAAACGGACGTAGTCAAACGGATCCTCACAAATGCGACGTTGCCGGAACTAACAAGAAGAAGCAACACCAAAAAGAAGCACACAACATGGTAAACAACCAGCACATAAACATGGCATGATGCGCAAACAAGTATGATGCATGTCCGGTTAATGAAACATGGCATGGCAATATGCACAAGCAAAACTACAAGTTAAGTGGAGCTCAATATGCAACGAGTTGCATATTGACGGACACCACAACAATTATTTAGTTCACTCTTGTTTATGTACCCAACAATATTAAATGTTATTAAACATGGCAAGATGGTTAAGCATAAGAAAACTACCTATCAAGGCAAGTTTAAATGAGGCAAGAACAACAAGCAACAAGTCCGGAAACTCCTCATGTGCAAATTTTAAGGTTTGGTACTATTCTACCCTAAACCATATTTTAGATTTGTTAAACTTGCAAAGTAAGGTCACCATGATAAACTAGGCATTTTTCTACCCCAACTACATATAAAGTTTATTTAAAACCGAGCTACGGTTATTTAGTTATGAAATAAAGCATTTTAGCATGGCATAGAGCAAAAATTAATCAAACAACATTTTAAACATGTTAAACATGGATGAAAGTGGCATATTATGAAACTAGATGAAATTCTAAGCATTTTTCATATATAATGTTTTTACATATGATGCACGGTTGTTGAGTTTTAAAATGCATGGAGTTTAGGGAGTTTTCTGCAAAATGGCCGTCTCTGGAAAATTAGGGAAAACCCCCTGAACTGAAAAAACATAAGGGGCCAAATATGTAGGCTTCTTGGGCGCTCACTATGGGCTAAGGCCCGGTTCGATGGAGAGGGGGGCTGGCATGGGACTGCTGGGCCTTGCGCGGCACATGTGAGTGGCTGGGCCGGCTGGCCAGGCCGTGGCCCACGTGTCGGCGACGCCTGTCATCGTCCTCCTCCTCGATCCAGAGGGGATCGAAGGAAGGCAGGGGCGGCATGGCCATCGAGCTCCGTCGAAGCAAGGTGCGCGGCGGCAATGACGAATGGGATCCCTCGGATCTGGCGGGGAGGAGGCCAGAGTGGCCAGATCCGGGGTCTGCGCATCCATCGATGGTCGACGGCGGCAGCGGAAGCTTCTGGTGGCGGCGGTGGTTCCCTGCGGGGTAGGAGAGAGAGCGCGGGGTAGAAGAGAGAGAGAAGAGACAGGGACGGCGGAGCTGTGGCCTGAGGTGGAGGTCGCCGGTGGCGGCACACCGGTGGCCGGCACAAGGAGGCGAAGCGCGAGGCGGTGCGGGGCTCCAGCGGGAGGAGGCAAACGAGCGGGCGAGCAAGCGCGCTCGGGCGCACGGTGGCGGGGCGATTCGGGCCCGGGAGGCCCAGGGCGGGCTCCAGATGGGCTCTGAGGGCTGCGGCGAAGTGGGCACTGGGGAGGCGACAAGGCGCTACGGGAGAGGTGGAGAGCGCCTGGCCCGCGGCAGCGCCAAGTGGCAGTAGATGGGTTAGCCGGCGCCGAAATTTGAGGAGAGGAGGTGGGAGGCTGCTGGAAAATGATTGGGGGCACGGATTTCGAGGGGGAGGAAGGAGAAGGCCAAAAATGGAAGGGAGGGGTGTTATATAGTGCAGGTTTAGGGTTAGGGGGGATTTGAGGCCGTTTCGGAGCCGTTTGATCTCGATCGGGCGATCCAGAGCGGAGGGGGGTTAGATAGGTGGGCTAGTGGGCTGTGCTAGAGAGGTTGGGCTGAGATGAGAGGGGAGAGATGCAGCCCGGCACGGTTTCCAGAGACCGAAAACGTCCGACGATAGACCGGCCATATTGCTGCTATAGTTGTCCGTTGGGGCATCAAACGAGCTCCGAATGCGATGAAACTTGGCAGGCGACCTACTGGCAACATAAAAACTCCGCATGCCAACTTTCAACTCATTCCAAGAACATTTCCGGCCATTTATAAAATAATATTTCGGACGTGCCGCGGGCGCATGCAAGTGTGGACGTGCTCAGAACGGACGACAGAAAGAACTGGGAGATCCGGACGGATGCAAGTTTTAAAAACATGATGATGCAATGTGAATGATGACATGGAAAGATGCAACATGCAAACAAATGACAAGGCAACAACAACGAATAACTGGAAGACACCTGGCGCATCGATCTTGGGTCTTCACAGTACTGCCCACTATTGAGCTGCTTTGGGTTACTCTGATACCCGGATTGCTGCTGCTGTTGATGACCTTGGCCAGATTGCTGATTATAGACGCCTTGATTGCCTTGAGGGCCCTGTCCATGGAAACCTCCACCACTTGAGCCGACGCCCGGGCCGTGAAAACCGCCACCACTTGAGCCGCCACCCGGGCCATGGAAACCGCCACCGCCTGAGCCACTGCTAGGTCCATGATTACCGCCGAACATGTTCGAATTCTTGAACACCTTCATGATCGTACAGTCCTTCCATAAATGGGTGACCGGATTCTCCCAGGTGCCGTGTCTCAGACAGGGTTCATTTAGCAATTGTTCGAGGGTGGGACCTGACCCGCCTGACCGAGGAGGTGGCCTCCCCTTACGCTGTTGATTGTTTCCTTGTGCGTTGGTGTTAGCCACAAACTCTAGACTACCTTCAGCCTTACGTTTATTGTTACCTCCTTGATTTGCCGGGTTATGCTGGTGACCCTTGTCGTTGTCGTTCTTCTTTCCCGTCCCTGTCTTCTCTTCGTCAGATGCGGGATCCTTGGTACTATCAGAATCGACGTATTTTACCAGAGCCGCCATCAGCTGCCACATGTCATTACAATCACGCTTGAGCTACCCTAGCTTCTGTTTCAGAGGTTCAAAACGGCAATTTTTCTCCAACATTAAGACCGCGGAGCCGGCATCCATCTTATCAGATGAATGTATTATTTCCTTCACCCGGCGCACCCAATGGGTCGTGGATTCACCTTCCTCTTGCTTGTCGTTAGTCAAATCCACAATCGACATGGGTTGTTTGCATGTATGTTTGAAGTTCTGAATGAACTGGGCTTTTAACTCTGCCCACGAGCCGATGGAATTGGGTGGCAACCCCTTTAACCAAGTGCTAGCTGTTCCATCTAGCATCATAGTGAAGTACTTGGCCATTGCTGCATCACTGACCTCCAACAATCCCATGGCCATCTTGTAACTTTCAATGCATGCCCCGGGTTGTAAGTCGGCTGTGTAATTAGGCACCTTGCGAGGCCCCTTAAAGTCCTTTGGCAAACGCTCATTACGCAGATCCGGCACCAGACAAGGGACACCTCATGTCCTTGTGGCCACTCCTGCTTCAATAGAGGCCGCTGGATAAACCGGGAAAGCTTGGTGAGCCGCCTGCTCAACTGCCTGCTGAACTGCCCGCTCAGCCTCTTGGCGGATCCTCTCCTGGTCTACCAAGTTAAGAGCTCCATCATGCGCCGGTTCATACCCGTGTGGCTGGTTATGGCGCTGAGCATTGCTTGACATGGCCGCTGAATCCATATGCCTGCTATAGCTTGGGCTCCGGCTTTTCTGAGGGGTTGAATGAATCCTGTCTCGACTATAAGAGTATGACTCCTGTTGTGCCAGTGTTGTCTAAAGAAGATCTCTGATCCTTCGTGTTTCCAGCGCCGTCGGGGAATCGCCTTCCATTGGGAGAGCCGCCAGACGTGCCGATGCAGCAATCAGATTCTCCAAAGGGTTAGAAAAATGACCCGGCGGTGTTGGTGTATAACTAGGCGGAGCCGTATTCACCCGAGGGGGTTCCATAGCTCGCGGCTGAGCCGCCCCCCAGCCCCGGGTGTTGTGATCCGATTTGCCTCCGGCGGGTTGCTGGGACCAGCCCCGGGTGTGTGGAAAAGATTCCTAGGATCATAAGTCAGGGGCGGGCGTGATTGAGTCTTCTGGTGCCTTCTCCTCATGACCTCGTTTGACGCATTCAGATTCATCGAAAGCTGAAAAGCCTTTGATTGAAGCTGCTGAGCCCGAGCATCCAAAGCCGCCCGTTCTGCAGCCATCCGGACGTCCTCCGCCGCCAAGTTTTCCTTGGTTTGAGCTACCTCCCCATGTAACCGTGCCACTTCCGCATCATGCTGAGCTTTGTCCGCTGGTTCAACCACGGCAGTCAATAGGGTCATCATCCTATCCATGAGATCCATCATCACCTGAGCCGGTGGGTGCGCGGGGTCTCCTGACCTGGCCGCTGTCAATCCAGTGGTTATCGCTGCTACAGTCGTAGAGTTTTGAACGGGCTGCGTACTAGCCATGAAAATTCCGGCTCTGTTCAACAGCTCAAAGTGGTCCGGAATACTGCTGCCATAGGAATAGCCCCCAAGCCCACCATCCTGTAGTTGATACAATGAATCCGTCTCACCTGTGGACGACTCACCGTCAGAGTGGACAGCTGTCTCGCCGCCATCCACAGATCCTTCAGAAAACTCCCCTCCATGGATGCAATCCACGAAGGCATGCCTCATGGTAGGTTGAGTCCAGGCGGGTCTCGCACGCTGAGCCGTCTCGATGAGGTCGGTGCAGATGTCCGGCTCAGGGCCCAGCTCGCCGATCCGGCCGATGAAGACGTGTATTCCGCCGAAGGGGACCCGGTACGCACTCAATTGAGCCGGCCTCGGGGCCCCAGCCTGCATCGTCGATGTAGAGCTTGCCACGACGACTCTTGGTCATCCGGCCCACAGCGTATCCCTTGAGCCCTTCGAAGCTGCCCTTCAAGAACTCAAATCCACCATGCGCTGGCCCCACGGTGGGCACCAACTGCCGTGGAATTGTGGCAGATGTCCTAGTGAAAGGACTTAGTCGTGGAGCCATCGCAACTAGGAAGCTTAAAGGGGTTAGTCAGGACAAAGGACACAAGAGGTTTATACTGGTTCGGTCCCTTACGGTGAAGGTAAAGCCTAATCCAGTTGTTGTGGTATTGCCAGGTTTCGATGACCAAGGAGCGAAATACGCTAGCTTGGCTCTCAATCTATTCTTTCTTGCCCTAAGCAGCCGCCGGGTCGTCCCCTTATATACAAGGGTTGACGCCCTGTGGCCTACAGAGTCCCGGCCAGCTCATACAACGTGTCCGGCTCGGTGACGTCTTTTACATGCCTTACTTTACAAGTCTTATCATACATGGCAGTTTATACTCATGGGCCTTAAGCCACCTCTGGGCTTCGGCCTTCTACAAATCTTATCATAATCTGTCACCTTGTGTACTCTTCGGGCTTCCTTTAGTTAACCCACCATTGCTATTGACCCGGCCCCTCCTGGGTGGGTCATTCCTGGTAGTCATATCCCCAACACAAAGGGAGTTGGAAGGAACATTCTGTTCGCATAATCATAGATGGAGGGAGCTGCAAAAATTTGGCTAGCATGGAGATGGTAGAGAAACTATCTCTCACCACAAGACCACATCCACATCCTTACTACATCCAATGGTTCAACAACAGCGGCAAGGTTAAGGTAACACGTACTATTCGTGTGCATTTTAGTATCTCTAGATATGCTAATTATGTTGAGTGTGATGTGGTACCCATGCAAGTATCTTCCTTATTACTTGGTAGACCATGGTAATTTGATGAAAATTCTGTACACCATGGTAGAAACAACCAGTATACTCTTGTTCCTAAGGATAAACATACTACTTTGCTTCCTATGTCTCCTGATTCCATTTTGAAAGATGATATTAATAGAGCTAATAAAGCAAAATAAGAGTGAAAATCAAATTGTGGCAAAAGAATTTGAGCAACAAATGAAGCCTAATAATAAACCATCTAGTGTTGTTTCTGAAATTAAATTGAAAAGTGCATGTTTAATTGTCACCAAATCTGGTATTGATGAGCTAGATTTCAGCAAATCTATTCGCTATGCTTTTGTGTGCAAAGAGGCATTATTTTCATTCGAGGACGTGCCTTCCTCTTTGCCTCCTGCTGTCACAGGGATTCGCTGACATCTTTCCACAAGACGTGCCACAGGGATTACCACCTATTCGAGGGATTGAGCATTAGATTGACTTAATTCCCGGTGCTTCCGTACCAAACCGTGCGCCATACCATAACAATCCGGAGGACACAAAGGAGATTATGCGTAAAGTATAGGAGCTGCTCGATAAAGTTTATATACGCGAATCTCTTAGTCCTTGTGTTGTTCCTATTATACTAGTGCCAAAAGAGGATGGTACGTCGCATATGTGTGTTGATAGTAGAGGCATTAATAACATTACTATTCGTTACCGTCATCCTATTTCTAGGCTAGATGATATGCTTGATGGATTAAGTAGCTCTACAATATTCTCCAAAGTGGATTTGCGTACTGGATACCATCAAATTCGTATCAAATTGGGAGATGAACGGAAAACAACATTTAAAACTAAGTTGCTTTATATGAGAGGTTAGTCATGCCTTTTGGGTTAACTAATGCACCTAGTACTTTGATGAGATTAATGAATGAAGTTTTACGTGCTTTCATTGGAAGATTTGTGGTAGTCTATTTTGATGATATACTGATTTATAATAAATCTTTGGAAGAACATTTGGAACATTTACGTGCTATTTTTATTGCTCTACGTGATGCACGTTTGTTTGGTAACCTTGGGAAGTGCACCTTTTGCACCGACCGAGTATCTCCACAGGGAATTGAAGTTGATAAAGCCAAGATTAAAGCTATTGAGAGTTGGTTTGTAACACCCCGGATGTAATTTACCATATTTGTATTCCAACTCTTGCCATTTCCGGCTCTAAGTTATGATATTCCCTCATGGTTGGGTTTTGTCTTCGTTTTGCATTTTTGTCCATGTCATGCATCTCATATCATGTCATCATGTGCATCGCATTTGCATACGTGTTTGTCTCATGCATCCGAGCATTTTCCCCGTTGTCCATTTTGCATTCCAGCACTCCTACGTCCTCCGGCGTCCCTTTTTCGCCTCTTTTCGTGTGCGAGTGTTAAACATTCTTGGAGTGGACCAAGATTTGCCAAGCAGCCTTGGTACACTACCGGTAGACCGTTTGTCAAGTTTCGCGCCATTTGGAGTTCGTTTGTTACTCCAATGGTTAACCGAGGAACCGTAAAGGCCTCGTGGGTGTTGCAGCCCAACACCCCTCCAAAGTGGCCCAAAACCCACCTAAACCCCCTCCATCCTCTCGGCCGTTCGATCACGATCGCGTGGCCGAAAACCGCACTCCTTTTGGACTCTCCTAGCTCCCAGAATCTATAAATAGGCCACCCCTCCGAAATTTGCGGATGAAACCAACCCTAACCTAGCCCCTCTCCGCGGCGGACACGTCCGGACGGCGCCAGACGCGTCCGCCGCCGCGCCCCGATCACTCGCGCGCTACCACATGTCACTCGCCGCCGCCCCGCACCGCCGACCCGCCGTGCCCCGCAGCGGGCCCCCGCGAGCCTGCGCCGCCCCGCGCCTCCCCGCGCCTCACCCCGCCGCCGAGCTCCCGCGCTGCGCCGCCTCTTCCTCACCGCCACCGGTCGCCGGCCGCCGCCACCTCGCCTGCGCCGCCCCACCGCCGAGCTCCCGCGCCGCACCGCCTCTTCCTCGCCGCCACCGGTCGCCGGCCACCGCCACCTCGCCTGCGCCACCACGCCGCCCGATGCCGGCTCCCTCACCCGTCGCCGCGGATCTCGCCGCCCTACCGCGCCGCGGCCGGATTCGGCCTCAGCCACCCCGGATCCGCCCCCGAGCTCACTCTGGCGCCACCCCGTCCAACTCCGGCGAGAGCTTGGTCCATTCTCGGTTCGCGCGCAGTGGGACAAACCCTAGATCTTGTTTTCATGCGAGGTTAAAATTTCCCCTAAGTCTTTTTCCCCTCTCAGTTTATAGCATTCTTCATTATGCCATATCTCATCATCTGTAGCTCTGTTTTGCGCATGTGATATATCAAAATGTTCGATAGGATGTCCTCTTCATTTTGTTCCATTGTACCATGCTTGTTTGAGTCCATCTTGATGCCTAAAATGCTGTTGCAAGAGTGCTTCATAATGTTAGTTTCTGTTTCTTAGTAGTTTATGAACATTTGTCATTTTTCCATGATTGTTGTGTGCCTCCTATGAACTTCAGCCCTACATGTGTTTTGGGATATGCTATGCCATCTTTACAGGGGTGTATGCCATGTGTTTTTGTGAGAAATGTGGTGACTAGCACAAGCATGCAAAGTAGCTCTCGTGATGTTGCTAATTTCAGGGAGTTAGAATTTCACTAAGTCATTTCCCTGTTGTTATTTTATGCCATCTATTCATGTTGTTACAGAGTGATCCATGCCTCTTTTGAGCATGTTCAGTAAGGATGATTTTGAGATATTGTTATGTTCTATCCATCCATCTCTTTGTTTGCAATTTTGAAATATCCTAGCATGACTCAATCTTGCTCTACTTTTGCTATAAAATGTTCCTGGCAGATTGTTTATGTGTTAATCAATTTTGCCAAGGTTGTTGTAGTTGATCCATGCATGCTATGAGATGGTTCTGGCCATGGTTAGCTTCTTGAACATGTCTTGTTTCTGGGTGTATGCTTAGTTTGTCATTCAATGCCTTGTGGTGAGTGCATCGAGCTCGCAAACATGCCTACGTAACTCTGTTTTTGCCATGCCCAGTTTTCTGATAAGTCTGAATCTGTTAACGAAACTTGCTATGTTTACATGGGTGCCATCATATCTTATGATCCTTTTTGGCTCATGGTCAGTAAGGGACTTTTGTTATATTCTTTGAGTAGTTTCATGCTGTGCCTTGCTTTTCCATGATATGTTCCTGTAGCATGTTGTTATCTTGCTCTAAACATTGCTTCCTGATGTTAATTCCTGACATGTTATTTTCACTAAGTCTGTGAACCTGATATCTTTTGCACTTTTGCCATGCTTGTTTGAACCTGCTATTGTGTGATTTAGCCGTAGCTCAGTGTTCATCGTTTGTCAAGCATCTTGAGTAGTTCACTGCCATGTGCTTTGTTGCTATGTTAGAGTGCAGTAGCTTAGTTTCTTGTTGCATTTTAGATGGCATCGTGTTGTTAATCGCAGATTTGTGCCATTATTGTTTTGCTTGCCATTTGCAAACCGTGCATCCGATTCCGGTGATCTTTATATCGATTTCGACCGAAATCAACTCATCTTTCCAGCGGCGCTCTTTTTGCCAAGTTGAGGCCTGGTTCAATCTTTTCCTTCCGGAGCACGCATATGCATTGCATATTACATCCCGCATATCATGCCATGTTTTGCATCATGTTGCTTGCGCATTGCACCGTGGTTGATTGTGGTTCCTTTTGCTTGTGTTCTTGCCTTGGGTAGAGCCGGGAGACAAGTACATGATCGAGGAACCCGTTGAGTATGCTTACGAGGATCAAGCTTACATCAACTTGGAGAACTTTGCAGGCAAGATGACCATACCCTCGAAATCACTTCTATCTTTGCTTGCTAGTTGCTCGCTCTATTGCTATGCCTATGCCGCGATACCTACCACATGCTTTATCATGCCTCCCATATTGCCGTGTTAAACCTCTAACCCACCTTGCCCTAGCAAATCGTTGTTTGGCTATGTTACCGCTTTGCTCAGCCCCTCTTATAGTGTTGCTAGTTGCAGGTGAAGATTGGAGTTTGTTCCTTGTTGGAACATGATTATTGTTGGGATATCATTATTATATCTTGTTTACTTTAATGCATCTATATACTTGGTAAAGGGTGGAAGGCTCGGCCTTATGCCTGGTGTTTTGTTCCACTCTTGCCGTCCTAGTTTCCGTCATACCGGTGTTAAGTTCCGTGATTTTGCGTTCCTTACGCGGTTGGGTTATAATGGGAACCCCTTGACAGTTCTCCTTGAATAAAACTCCTCCAGCAAGGCCCAACCTTGGTTTTACCATTTGCCACCTAGCCTTTTTCCCTTGGGTTTCACGGACTCAAGGGTCCTCTTTATCTTAACCCCCCGGGCCAGTGCTTCTCTAAGTGTTGGTCCAACCTGAGCGATGTCCGGCGCCCCCCCCCCCCCGGGGAACCAGAGTCTATGCCAACCTGACATCTGGCTCATCCGGTGTGCCCTAAGAACGAGATTCGTGCGACTGTTGGGGAACATAGTAATTTCAAAATTTTCCTACGCACACGCAAGATCATGGTGATGCATAGCAACAAGAGGGGAGAGTGTTGTCTACGTACCCTCATAGACCGGCAACGGAAGCGTTGACACAACGTAGAGGAAGTAGTCGTACGTCTTCCCGATCCGACCGATCCAAGTACCGAACAAACGGCACCTCCGAGTTCTGCACACGTTCAACTCGGTGATGTCCCTCGAGCTCCGATCCAGCAAAACGTTGAGGGAGAGTTTCGTCAGCACGACGGCGTGATGACGGTGATGATGTTCTACCGACGCAGGGCTTCGCCTAAGCACCGCTACGATATGACCGAGGTGGAATATGGTGGAAGGGGGCACCGCACACGGCTAAGGAACGATCATGGGGATCAACTTGTGTGTCATGGGGTGCCCCCTTGCCTCAGTATATAAAGGAGGGAGAGGGGGAGGATATGACCGAGGTGGAATATGGTGGAAGGGGGCACCGCACATGGCTAAGGAACGATCATGGGGATCAACTTGTGTGTCATGGGGTGCCCCCTTGACTCAGTATATAAAGGAGGGAGAGGGGGAGGTGCGGCCGGCCTGGAGGAGTCCTACTCCAACCGGGAGTAGGACTCTCCCCTCTTGCCTTGTTGGAAAAAAGAAGGAGGAAGGGAGAAAGTGGAAAGGGGGGCGGCGCCCCCCCTTCCTTATCCTATTCGGACTAGGGGGGAGGGGGCGCGCGGCCTACCCTGGCCGGCCCTCCTCTTCTCCCTTATGGCCCATGTAGGCCCATTAACCCCCGGGGGGTTCCGGTAACCCCCCGGTACACCGGTAAAATCCCGATTTCACCCGGAACATTTCCGATATCCAAATATAGGCTTCCAATATATCAATCTTTATGTCTCGACCATTTCGAGACTCCTCGTCATGTCCGTGATCACATCCAGGACTCCGAACAACCTTCGGTCCATCAAAACACAAAAACTCTAATTACGATCGTCACCGAACTTTAAGCGTGCGGACCCTACGGGTTGGAGAACTATGTAGACATGACGGAGACATGTCTCCGGTCAATAACCAATAGAGGAACCTGGATGCCCATATTGGCTCCTACATATTCTACGAATATCTTTATCGGTCAAACCGCATAACAACATACGTTGTTCCCTTTGTCATCGGTTTGTTACTTGCCCGAGATTCGATCGTCGGTATCTCAATACCTAGTTCAATCTCGTTACCGGCAAGTCTCTTTACTCGTTCTGTAATACATCATCCCGCAACTAACTTATTAGTTGCAATGCTTGCAAGGCTTGAGTGATGTGCATTACCGAGAGGGCCCAGAGATACCTCTCCGACAATCGGAGTGACAAATCCTAATCTCGAAATACGCCAACCCAACAAGTACCTTCGGAGACACCTATAGAGCACCTTTATATTCACCCAGTTACGTTGTGATGTTTGGTAGCACACAAAGTGTTCCTCCGGTAAACAGGAGTTGCAAAATCTCATAGTCATAGGAACATGTATAAGTTATGAAGAAAGGAATAGCAACAAAGTAAACGATCAAGTGCTAAGCTAACGGAATGGGTCAAGTCAACCACATCATTCTCCTAATCATGTGATCCTGTTAATCAAATGACAACTCATGTCTATGGTTAGGAAACATAACCATCTTTGATCAACAAGCTAGTCAAGTAGAGGCATACTAGTGACACTCTGTTTTGTCTATGTATTCACACATGTATTATGTTTCTAGTTAATACAATTCTAGCATGAATAATAAACATTTATCATGATATAAGGAAATAAATAATAAGTTTATTATTGCCTCTAGGGCATATTTCCTTCAGTCTCCCACTTGCACTAGAGTCAGTAATCTAGATTACACAGTAATGATTCTAACCCCCATGGAGCCTTGGTGCTGATCATGTTTTGCTCGTGGAAGAGGCTTAGTGAGAGGGTCTGCAACATCCAAATCCGTATTTATCTTGCAAATTTCTATGTCTCCCACTTGGACTAAGTCCCGAATGGAATTGAAGCGTCTCTTGATGTGCTTGGTTCTCTTGTGAAATCTAGATTCCTTCGCCAGGGCAATTGCACCAGTATTGTCACAAAAGATTTTCATTGGACCCGATGCACCAGGTATGACACCTAGATCGGATATGAACTCCTTCATCCAGACTCCTTCATTTGCTGCTTCCGAAGAAGCTATGTACTCCGCTTCACATGTAGATCCCGCCACGACGCTTTGTTTAGAACTGCACCAACTGACAGCTCCAACATTCAATAAAAACACGTATCCGGTTTGCGATTTAGAATCGTCCGGATCAGTGTCAAAGCTTGCATCAACGTAACCATTTACGATGAGCTCTCTGTCACCTCCATATACAAGAAACATATCCTTAGTCCTTTTCAGGTATTTTAGGATGTTCTTAACCGCTGTCCAGTGATCCACTCCTGGATTACTTTGGTACCTCCCTGCTAGACTTATATCAAGGCACACATCAGGTTTGGTACACAGCATTGCATACATGATAGAGCCTATGGCTGAAGCATAGGGAACACCTTTCATTTTCTCTCTATCTTCTGCGGTAGTCGGACATTGAGTCTTACTCAACTTCACACCTTGTAACACATGCAAGAACCCTTTCTTTGCTTGATCCATTTTGAACTTCTTCAAAACCTTGTCAAGGTATGTGCTTTTTGAAAGTCCAATTAAGCGTCTTGATCTATCTCAATAGATCTTAATGCCCAATATGTAAGCAGCTTCACCGAGGTCTTTCATTGAAAAACTCTTAGTCAAGTATCCCTTTATGCTATCCAGAAATTCTATATCATTTCCAATCAATAATATGTCATCCACATATAATATCAGAAATGCTACAGAGCTCCCACTCACTTTCTTGTAAATACAGGCTTCTCCAAAAGTCTGTACAAAACCAAATGCTTTGATCACACTATCAAAGCATTTATTCCAACTCCGAGAGGCTTGCACCAGTCCATAAATGGATCGCTGGAGCTTGCACACTTTGTTAGCTCCCTTTGGATCGAAAAAACCTTCTAGTTGCATCATATACAACTCTTCTTCCAGAAATCCATTCAGGAATGCAGTTTTGACATCCATTTGCCAAATTTCATAATCATAAAATGTGGCAATTGCTAACATGATTCAGACAGACTTAAGCATCGCTACGGGTGAGAAGGTCCCATCGTAGTCAATCCCTTGAACTTGTCGAAAACCTTTTGCAACAAGTCGAGCTTTGTAGACAGTAACATTACCGTCAACGTCAGTCTTCTTCTTGAAGATCCATTTATTCTCAATTGCTTGCCGATCAACGGGCAAGTCAACCAAAGTCCACACTTTGTTCTCATACATGGATCCCATCTCAGATTTCATGGCTTCTAGCCATTTTGCGAAATTTGGGCTCACCATCGCTTCTTCATAGTTCATAGGTTCATCATGATCTAGTAGCATGACTTCCAGAACAGGATTACCGTACCACTCTGGTGCGGATCTTACTCTGGTTGATCTACGAGGTTCGGTAGTAACTTGATCTGAAGTTTCATGATCATTATCATTAGCTTCATCACTAATTGGTGTAGGTGTCACAGAAACCGGTTTCTGTGATGTACTACTTTCCAATAAGGGAGCAGGTATAGTTACCTCATCAAGTTCTACTTTTCTCCCACTCACGTCTTTCGAGAGAAACTCCTTCTCTAGAAAAACTCCGAATTTAGCAACAAAAGTCTTGCCTTCGGATCTGTGATAGAAGGTGTACCCAATAGTCTCCTTTGGGTATCCTATGAAGACACATTTCTCTAATTTGGGTTCGAGCTTATCAGGTTGAAGCTTTTTCACATAAGCATCACAGCCCCAAACTTTCAGAAACGACAACTTTGGTTTCTTGCCAAACCATAGTTCATAAGGCGTCGTCTCAACGTATTTTGATGGTGTCCTATTTAACGTGAATGCAGCCGTCTCTAAAGCATAACCCCAAAATGATAACGATAAATCAGTAAGAGACATCATAGATCGCACAATATCTAATAAAGTACGATTACGACGTTTGGACACACCATTACGCTGTGGTGTTCCGGGTGGCGTGAGTTGCAAAACTATTCCGCATTGTTTCAAATGTAGACCAAACTCGTAACTCAAATATTCTCCTCCACGATCAGATCGTAGAAACTTTATTTTCTTGTTACGATGATTTTCAACTTCACTCTGAAATTCTTTAAACTTTTCAAATGTTTCAGACTTATGTTCATTAAGTAGATATACCCATATCTGCTTAAATCATCTGTGAAGGTGAGAAAATAACGATATCCTCCGCGAGCCTCAACATTCATTGGACCACATACATCTGTATGTATGATTTCCAACAAATCTGTTGCTCTCTCCATAGTACCGGAGAACGGCATTTTAGTCATCTTACCCATGAGGCACGGTTCGCTAGTACCAAGTGATTCATAATCAAGTGGTTCCAAAAGTCCATCAGTATGGAGTTTCTTCATGCGCTTTACATCGATATGACCTAAATGGCAGTGCCACAAATAAGTTGCACTATCATTATCAACTCTGCATCTTTTGATTTCAACATTATGAATATGTGTATCACTACTATCGAGATTCATCAAAAATAGACCACTCTTCAAGGGTGCATGACCATAAAAGATATTACTCATATAAATAGAACAACCATTATTCTCTGATTTAAGTGAATAACTGTCTCGCATCAAACAAGATCCAGATATAATGTTCATGCTCAACGCTGGCACCAAATAACAATTATTTAGGTCTAATACTAATCCCGAAGGTAGATGTAGAGGTAGCGTGCCGACCGCGATCACATCGACTTTGGAACCATTTCCCACGCGCATCGTCACCTCGTCCTTAGCCAATCCTCGCTTAATCTGTAGCCCCTGTTTCGAGTTGCAAATGTTAGCAACAGAACCAGTATCAAATACCCAGGTGCTACTGCGAGCATTAGTAAGGTACACATCAATAACATGTATATCACATATACCTTTGTTCACTTTGCCATCCTTCTTATCCGCCAAATACTTGGGGCAGTTCCGCTTCCAGTGACCAGTCTGCTTGCAGTAGAAGCACTCAGTCTCAGGCTTAGGTCCAGACTTGGGTTTCTTCTCCTGAGCAGCAACTTGTTTGCTGTTCTTCTTGAAGTTCCCTTTCTTCTTCCATTTGCCCTTTTTCTTGAAACTGGTGGTCTTATTGACCATCAACACTTGATGCTCCTTCTTGATTTCTACCTCCGCGGCTTTTAGCATCGCGAAGAGCTCAGGAATAGTTTTATTCATCCCTTGCATATTATAGTTCATCACGAAGCTTTTGTAGCTTGGTGGTAGTGATTGAAGAACTCTGTCAATGACACTATCAACAGGAAGATTAACCCCGAGTTGAGTCAAGTGATTATGATACCCAGACATTTTGAGTATATGTTCACTGACAGAACTATTCTCCTCCATCTTGCAGCTATAGAACTTATTGGAGACTTCATATCTCTCAATCCGGGCATTTGCTTGAAATATTAACTTCAAGTCCTGGAACATCTCATATGATCCATGACGTTCAAAACATCGTTGAAGACCCGGTTCTAAGCCGTAAAGCATGGCACACTTAACTATCGAGTAGTCATCAGCTTTGCTCTGCCAGACGTTCATAACATCTGGTGTTGCTCCTGTAGCAGGCTTGGCACTTAGCGGTGCTTCCAGGACGTAATTCTTCTGTGCAGCAATGAGGATAATCCTCAAGTTACGGACCCAGTCCGTGTAATTGCTACCATCATCTTTCAACTTTGCTTTCTCAAGGAACGCATTAAAATTCAACGGAACAACAGCACAAGCCATCTATCTAGAATCAAACATAGACATGCAAGATACTATCAGGTACTAAGTTCATGATAAATTTAAGTTCAATTAATCATATTACTTAAGAACTCCCACTTAGAAAGATATCCCTCTAATCCTTTAAGTGATCACGTGATCCAAATCAACTAAACCATGTCCGATCATCATGTGAGATGGAGTAGTATCAATGGTGAACATCAATATATTGATCATATCTACTATATGATTCACGCTCGACCTTTCTGTCTCCGTGTTCCGAGGCCATATCTGTTATATGCTAGGCTCGTCAAGTTAAACCTGAGTATTCCGCGTGTGCAACTGTTTTGCACCCGTTGTATTTGAACGTAGAGCCTATCACACCCGATCATCACGTGGTGTCTCAGCACGAAGAACTTTCGCAACGGTGCATACTCAGGGAGAACACTTATACTTTGATAATTTAGTGAGGAATCATCTTATAATGCTACCGTCAATCAATGCAAGATAAGATGCATAAAAGATAAACATCACATGCAATCAATATAAGTGATATGATATGGCCATCATCATCTTGTGCTTGTGATCTCCATCTCCGCAGCACCTTCATGATCACCATCGTCACCGGTGCGACACCTTGATCACCATCGTAGCATCGTTGTCATCTCGCCAATATTATGCTTCCACGACTATCGCTACCACTTAGTGATAAAGTAAAGCATTACAGCGCAATTGCATTGCATACAATAAAGCGACAACCATATGGCTCTTGCCAGTTGCCGATAACTCGGTTACAAAACATGATCATCTCATACAATAAAATTTAGCATCATGTCTTGACCATATCACATCACAACATGTCCTGCAAAGTTAGACGTCCTCTACTTTGTTGTTGCTAGTTTTACGTGGCTGCTACGGGCTTAGCAAGAACCGTTCTTACCTACGCATCAAAACCACAACGATAGTTTGTAAAGTTGGTGTTGTTTTACCCTTCGCAAGGACCGGACGTAGCCACACTTGGTTCAACTAAAGTTGGAGAAACTGACACCCGCCAGCCACCTGTGTGCAAAGCACGTCGGTAGAACCAGACTCGCGTAAGCGTACGCGTAATGTTGGTCCGGGCCGCTTCATCCAACAATACCGTCGAACCAAAGTATGACATGCTAGTAAGCAATATGACTTATATCACCCACAACTCACTTGTGTTCTACTCATGCACAACATCAACACATAAAACTTGGGCTCGGATGCCACTGTTGGGGAACGTAGTAATTTCAAAATTTTCCTACGCACACGTAAGATCATGGTGATGCATAGCAACGAGAGGGGAGAGTGTTGTCTACGTACCCTCGTAGACCGGCAACGGAAGCGTTGACACAACATAGAGGAAGTAGTCGTGCTCTTCTCGATCCGACCGATCCAAGTACCGAACGTACGGCACCTCCGAGTTCTGCACACGTTCAACTCTGTGACGTCCCTTGAGCTCCGATCCAGCAAAACGTTGAGGGAGAGTTTCGTCAGCACGACGGCGTGATGATGGTGATGATGTTCTACCGACGCAGGGCTTCGCCTAAGCACCACTACGATATGACCGATGTGGAATATGGTGGAAGGGGGCACCGCACACGGCTAAGGAATGATCACGAGGATCAACTTGTGTGTCATGGGGTGCCCCCTTGCCTTAGTATATAAAGGAGGGAGAGGGGGAGGTGCGGCCGGCCCAATGGGTGCGTCTGGAGGAGTCCTACTCCAACCGAGAGTAGGACTCCCCCCTCTTGCCTTGTTGGAAAAAGAAGGAGGAAGGGAGAAAGAGGAAAGGGGGGCGGCGCCCCCCTTCCTTGTCCTATTCGGACTAGGGGGGAGGGGACGCGCGACCTGCCCTGGCCGGCCCTCCTCTTCTCCCTTATGGCCCATCTAGGCCCATTAACCCCCGGGGGGTTCCGGTAACCCCCCGATACTCCGGTAAAATCCTGATTTCACCCGGAACGTTTCCGATATCCAAATATAGGCTTCCAATATATCAATCTTTATGTCTCGACCATTTTGAGACTCCTCGTCATGTCCGTCATCACATTCGGGACTCCGAACAACCTTCGGTACATCAAAACACAAAAACCCTAATTACGATCGTCACCGAACTTTAAGCGTGCGGACCCTACGGGTTCGAGAACTATGTAGACATGACCGAGACATGTCTCCGGTCAATAACCAATAGCGGAACCTGGATGCTCATATTGGCTCCTACATATTCTACGAAGATCTTTATCGGTCAGACCGCATAACAACATACGTTGTTCCCTTTGTCATCGGTATGTTACTTGCCCGAGATTCGATCATCGGTATCTCAATACCTAGTTCAATCTCGTTACCGGCAAGTCTCTTTACTCGTTCTGTAATACATCATCCCGCAACTAAATTATTAGTTGCAATGCTTGCAAGGCTTGAGTGATGTGCATTACCGAGAGGGCCCAGAGATACCTCTCCGACAATTGGAGTGACAAATCCTAATCTCGAAATACGCCAACCCAACAAGTACGTTCGGAGACACATGTAGAGCACCTTTATAATCACCCAGTTATGTTGTGACGTTTGGTAGCACACAAAGTGTTCCTCCAATAAACGGGAGTTGCATAATCTCATAGTCATAGGAACATGTATAAGTTATGAAGAAAGCAATAGCAACAAACTAAACGATCAAGTGCTACGCTAACGGAATGGGTCAAGTCAATCACATCATTCTCCTAATGATGTGATCTCGTTAATCAAATGACAACTAATGTCTATGGTTAGGAAACATAACCATCTTTGATCAACGAGCTAGTCAAGTAGAGGCATACTAGTGACACTCTGTTTTGTCTATGTATTCACACATCTATTATGTTTCCGGTTAATACAATTCTAGCATGAATAATAAACATTTATCATGATATAAGGAAATGAATAATAACTTTATTATTGCCTCTAGGGCATATTTCCTTCAGCGACTCCTATCGGGATTTGTCGGCACATCGGGCGGCTTTGCTGGTCTTGTTTTACCATTGTCGAGATGTCTTGTAACCGGGATTCCGAATCTGATCGGGTTGTCCTGGGAGAAGGAATATCCTTCGTTGACCGTGAGAGCTTGTGATGGGCTAAGTTGGGACACCCCTGCAGGGATTTGAACTTTCGAAAGCCATGCCCGCGGTTATGGGCAGATGGGAATTTGTTAATATCCGGTTGTAGAAAACCTGACACTTAACTTAATTAAAATGAATCAACAACGTTTGTAACCGTGATGGTCTCTTTTTGGCGGATTCTAGGAAGAGAACACGGTCTCGTGTTTTGCTTGAACGTAAGTAGTTTTAGGATCACTTCTTGATCTTTGTAGCTTCTCGACCGTGCTTTGCTTCTCTTCTCGCTCTCATTTGCGTATTTTAGCCACCATATATGCTAGTGCTTACTGCAGCTCCACCTCACTACCTTTCCCTACCCATAAGCTTAAATAGTCTTGATCGCGAGGGTGTGAGATTGCTGAGTCCCCGTGACTCACAAATTACTTCCAAAACCAGATGCAGGTGCCGATGATGCCATTCCAGGGGATGCGACTGAACTCAAGTGGGAGTTCGACAAGGACTCAGGATGTTACTACGTTTCCTTTCCAGACGATCAGCAGTGGAGCCCAGTTGGGGAGATCGAGGATCTTATGCATTTGGGGTTGTCTTTATTTTGGTTCCGTAGTCGGACCTTGATTGTATTCTGGATGATGTAATGCTATATTTATGTATTGTGTGAAGTGGCGATTGTAAGCCAACTCAGTACCTCTTTCTTATTCAGTACATGGGATGTGTAAAGATTACCCCTCTTGCGACATGCCTACAATGCAGTTATGCCTCTAAGTCGTGCTCCGACACGTGGGAGATATAGCCGCATCGTGGGTGTTACATGGTTGCAGCCCAAAATGGTCACACAAATGAGGAGTTTTCTTGGACTTGCTGGTTTTTATAGGCATTTTGTGAGAGATTTTAGCACCATTGCCGCACCCCTCAATGATCTTAAAAAAAGGATGTGCCTTATGTTTGGGGTACCGCACAGGAAGAAGCCTTCACATTATTGAAAGATAAGTTGACACATGCTCCTTTACTCCAACTTCTTGATTTTAATATGAATTTTGAGCTTGAATGTGATGCTAGTGGAATTGGATTAGGAGGTGCGTTATTACAAGATTGCAAACCTGTTGCATACTTTTCTGAAAAATTGAGTGGGCCTAGTCTGAACTATTCTACTTATGATAAAGAATTATATGTTCTTGTTTGGACCTTAGAAACATGGCAACATTATTTATGGCCCAAATAATTTTTTATACATTCTGATCATGAATCTTTGAAACACATGAAGAGTCAAGCAAAACTGAACCATAGACATGACTAATGGGTTGAATTCATTGGGACTTTCCCTTATGTCATAAAACACAAGAAGGGTAAAGAAAATGTTATTGCTGATGCATTGTTTCGTTGTTATACTATGCTTTCACAACTTGACTTTAAAATATTTGGTTTGGAGGCCGTCAAAGATCAATATGTTCATGATGCTGAATTTAAAGATGTATTGCGGAATCATAAAGAAGGGAGATCGTGGAACAAGTTCGTTGTTAATGATGGATTTGTGTTTCGTGCTAACAAGCTATGAATTTCAGCTAGCTCCATTCGTCTTTTGTTGTTGTAGGAGGTGCATGGAGGAGGATTAATGGGACACTTTGGCATGAAGAATATGGAGGATGTACTTGCTACACATTTCTTTTGGCCAAAGATGAGACAAGGTGTTGAGAGTTTTGTTGCTCGCCGCACTACATGTCAAAAAGCTAAGTCACGACTCAATCCTCATGGTTTATATATGGCTTTGCCTGTACCTAGTGTTCCATGGGAAGATATATCTATGGACTTTGTTTTGGGTTTACCTCGAACAAAGAAGGGGAGGGATAGAATATTTGTTGTCGTGGATAGATTCTCGAAAATGGCACACTTTATACCATGTCATAAAAGCGATGATGCTGCTAATGTTGCTGATTTGTTCTTGTGTGAAATTATTCGCTGGCGTGGAGTGCCAAATACTATTGTTTCAGATTGTGATACTAAATTTCTTAGCCACTTTTGGAGATGTTTATGGGCTAAGTTGGGGACTAAACTACTTTTTAGTAATACTTGTCACCCCCAAATTTATGGACAAACTGAAGTAGTCAATAGAACATCGTCTACTATGCTTAGGGATTTTTTGAAGAATAGCAAGAAAATGTGGGAAGAATGCTTGCATCCTATTGAATTTGCTTATAATCGTTCGCTGCATTCAACTACTAAGATGTGCCCTTTGAAATTTTTTTATGGTTTCCTACCTCGTGCACCTATTGATTTGTTGCCTCTTCCATCTTCGAAGAAGGTTAATTTTGATGCTAAACAACATGCTTAATTGATCTTAAAAATGCATGAGTTAACTAAGGAAAACATTGAGCATATGAATGCTAAATATAAACTTGCTAGAGATAAAGGTAGAAAACATGTAGTGTTTGCACCTGGAGATCTTGTTTGGTTACATTTGCATAAGGATAGATTTCCTAATTTTCACAAATCAAAGCTAATGTCACGTGCTGATGGTCCTTTAAGGTGTTAGAGAAAATAAATGATAATGCATATAAACTTGATCTGCCTGCAAACTTTGGGGTTAGTCCCACTTTTAACATTGCAGAGTTGAATCCTTATTTGGGCGAGGAAGATGAGCTTTCGCCGAGGACAACTTCATTTCAAGAAAGGGAGGATGATGAGGACATCAATACGATTGTTACACCCACAACCCCTGCCGCTATACATACTGGACCAATTACTAGAGCTCGCGCACGCAAATTAAATTACTAGGTACTTTTGTTTCTTGGTAACAATTCTAATGTTCGTGAGAATATGATGCTGCCTAAATTGGATACATTTGTTTTGCTTACAGAGGAAGGGCCTAGCTTGGACAAGAAAGAGGAACCTTGCAGCAAGTTCAAGCATAGAGATGATGGCAATGCGCAAGGGGAACAAGAATGGAGTTACGAGTGATGTTTTCAGGACTTTGAAGCCACCATAATGAGTGCATGATGCCTTGGACAAAATACACAAGATGCCACTTCATAAATTTCGTCTAGATGCTATTCTAGGTCCTGCGTCACCTTATTATTGGGCCAGGCCATGTAATTTTGAAATACTTGAGTATAGGCTGATTTTAGCGTCCGTATGTGTGGAGAAACAAGAGTTAGGGTTGGTTTCGGACCCCTCCTCCAAGGGACACGAGATCCCCCCTCTTTCTCCATATATACAGCCCTTAGGGCATCATTTAGGCTTTGGGTTTTGTTTAGATTAAAAGTTCACCATAGCTGCAACTTTGCGTACTTCGTTTGTGTTCAACGACCAGACCGTGGCGTCAGAGAACCCCACTTGATAAATAAAGCTTTCCTCTTTTATTCCCAGTATCCAGATTGCAATTTTAGTTTCTTGCTTGTTCTTCATTTCCTTGTAGGAAATAGACCCTCGTGGTGAGGTTGATCGTGCTCCGGCGTGGTCAATAACCTCTCGGAGTTGGTTTAGTGATTGCTAAGGCGTGACGTCCTCGCACGTTCGTAGTCGGATCGTCAAAGTCCACTCCACCATAAACGATAGCCACCATCTCATCGAAAGACAGAACACCTTTGCCTCTATCAAGTGGTATCAGATTTCCAGGTTGCTCGGTGAGATTTTACAGTTTTTCGTAGTTTAGATTGATTCTGTTCTTCATACCTATAGTCGATGAAAAAGCCAAAAAATAAGGGTTAGTTCATCATATTCGAACCAGTCTGAGTCTTTGCATAGTTTTTTCAGTATTTCGCTTTGTTGAATTTGCAGTTGCATCATCGTGTCAAGTTGCTGGTCTTAGCGTATAGTCCTTTAGAGTTTCGAGTTCTGTCACAAGTTGTCACCGCCGCCGCACCATCTTCATCGCTCCTACCATATACCACCACCGCTGCCATATCATACCACCGCTGCCATAAACCACCACCACTGCCATATACCACCACCGCTGCCATATCCTACCACCGCTGCCATAAACCACCACCGCTGCCATATCCTAACACCGCTGCCATATACCACCACCGCCGCCATATCCTACCACCATATATCCACCACCAATTCGAGTTCTTTTCATATTAGGTTTGTTTTCGAGATCCATCTATTTTTCGATTCGTGTTTCCTTGCCTGAGTAGGTTTAAAAAAAAGTGTCTGGAGACCCCCGGGCAGTTTTTAGGCCAAAATTTCGGCGATCAAAAATATTTTTTCCCTATCCTGTTTTTACGCTTTTCTGAGTCTTTTGAGACACGAGTCATCATAGTGATTTTTTCTTGCACTTTTTGGTGGCCACTGCTCTGATTTCCAAAAAAGTGTTAGTCAAAAAAAATTCATGTCTATCCTGTCAATTTGACTTGGGAAGAGTTTTGAGACAGTCGCCAATATAGTGTTTTTTCGCAAAAAAAGAGCGTGAAAAAGAGCTGATTTTCCCCCAGCGTGTGCTTTTCCCTTGTTTACGTGCCGCGCCGTGATTTTGTTAGTGTTCTAGGCTCGTGTCTCTAGTACGGTCTAGCCTAAGACCAGCACAGTACCGTCATTGAGCGTTTATTCAATTTTGCATCTCTGAATTGATTATTGCTGACCCTTTTTTCTACCATATTATAAGCCTTCCCAGCTGCACGTACATCTACGTCGTGCGTTTGACTCTCCCTGGTAATTGCTCTATCCAAACTTTCAGAGTTTTGACTACGACGGTTGCCGATCACCACCTGCTGCTACTACTGTTGATGCATCTCTAGCTCCTGCTACTAGTGCAGAGGTGGAGGACTATTATGAGGATGAGGTTGACCAAAATCAGAACTACGTGCAACCACCAGCACCATGTCGACCTCATGCATATAATCGCAATGGTAGGGCTGCAACACCACCTTAGGTACGAGATTATGACCATATTCCTAAACTAAAATTGAATATTCCACCGTTTGGCGGTAGATACATTCCTGATGTATATCTGACTTGGGAGTTAGAAACTGAACAACGTTTCACATGCTTACAATACCCTGAGGAGAGACGTGTTGCTCCTGCTGTTTGTGAATTCACTAGTTTTGCTTCTGTTTGGTGGTCGAAACATTACCGTTTATATCATGATAATATCCCTACTACTTGGGCTACTTTGAAAACTACTATGCGTACTCGTTGGGTTCCACCATATTATCAACATGAATTACTTAAAAAAACTACAGCGTTTGAGACAAGGGAAAAATTCTGTAGAGCAGTATTATCAGGAATTACAAACTGCCATGATTAGATGTGGTATTGTTGATGATAATGAGGCTATGCTTGCACGTTTTATAGGTGGATTACATAGATAGATTCAAACCATTTTAGAGTATAAGGAGTATAACAATATCACTCGTTTATTCCATCTTGCTTGCAAAGCTGAACATGAAGTGCAGGATCGACATGCATTGGCGCAGACTAATTTTTTTGCAGGTCAACCTTCATCATGGACACCGCATGCATCTTCTACTTCCACACATTCTGCTACACCGACACCTCCGTCGGCAACCACCAACAACAGTGATACAAGAAAGCAAGCACTATCACCACTATCTGCCAAGAGCACACCTACCGGGCCTGCACAGAGCTCTTCTTCATCCATAGCATCAACAGGGCGCACACGTGATATTATTTGTCATTGTTGTAAGGGAAGAGGTCATTATGCGAGAAAATGCCAATCTCCATGTGTTATGATTGCTACCGAGGATGGTGGGTATGAGTCCTCTAGTGACTATGATGAGGAGACTTTGGCTCTTATTACAAGTGAAGAATAGGGTGGACATGATTCTGATCATGAGGCGCAATACATGGCTGCTGAAGATCCTAACATGTATGAAAGTTTAGTTGCTCAACTTGTGTTGAGTGTGCAAGTCACAGAAGCTAAACAAAATCAGAGGCATAATTTGTTCCACACAAAGGGAGTTGTGAAGCAATGTTCTGTTAGTGTCATCATAGATGGAGGGAGCTGCAACAATTTGGCTAGCATGGAGATGCTGGAGAAGCTATCTCTCACCACGAGACTACATACACATCCTTACATCCAATGGTTCAACAACAGCGGCAAGGTTAAGGTAACACATACAGTTCGTGTGCATTTTAGTACCTCTACATATGCTGATTATGTTGATTGTGATGTGGTACCCATGCAAGCATGTTCCTTATTACTTGGTAGACCATGGAAATTTGATAAAAATTCTGTACACCATGGTAGAAACAACCAGTATACTCTTCTTCATAAGGATAAACATATTAATTTGCTTCCTATATCTCCTGATTCCATTTTGAAAGATGATATTAATATAGCTAATAAAGCAAAATAGGAGAAAAATAGGAGTGAAAATCAGATTGTTGCAAAAGAATTTGAGCAACAAATGAAGCCTAATAATAAACCATCTAGTGTTGCTTTTGAAATTAAATTGAAAAGTGCATGTTTAATTACCACCAAATCTGATATTGATGAGCTAGATTTCAACAAATCTGTTTGCTATGCTTTTGTGTGCAAAGAGGCATTATTTTCATTCGAGGACGTTCCTTCCTCTTTGACTCCTGCCGTCACTAACATTTTGTAGGAGTTCACTGACATCTTTCCACAAGACGTCCCATTGGGATTACCACCTATTTGAGGGATTGAGCATTGGATTGACTTAATTCCCGGTGCTTCGTTGCCAAACCGTGTGCCATACCGTACCAATCCGGAGGAGATGAAGGAGATTATGCGTCAAGTACAAGAGCTGCTCGATAAAGGTTATATACGTGAATCTCTTAGTCCTTGTGTTGTTCCTATTATACTAGTGCCAAAAAAGGATGGCACGTCGCGTATGTGTGTTGATTGTAGAGGCATTAATAATATTACTATTCATTATGGTCATCCTATTCCTAGGCTATATGATATGCTTGATGAATTGAGTAGCTCTACAATATTCTCCAAAGTTGATTTGCGTAATGTATACCATCAAATTCATTTGAAATTGGGAGATGAATGGAAAATAACATTTAAAACTAAGTTTGGTTTATATGAGTGGTTAGTCATGCCTTTTGGGTTAACTAATGCACCTAGTACTTTCATGAGATTAATGAATGAAGTTTTACATGCTTTCATTGGACGATTTGTGGTAGTCTATTTTGATGATATAATGATTTATAGCAAATCTTTGGAAGAACATTTGGAACATTTACGTGCTATTTGTATTGCTCTATGTGATGCACGTTTGTTTCCTAACCTTGAGAAGTGCACCTTTTGCACCGACTGAGTATCTTTTCTTGGCTATGTTGGTACTCCACAGGGAATTGAAGTTGATAAAGCCAAGATTGAAGCTATTGAGAGTTGGCCGCAGCCCAAAACGGTCACACAAGTGAGGAGTTTTCTTGGACTCACTGGTTTCTATAGGCGTTTTGTGAGAGATTTTAGCACCATTGCTGCACCTCTCAATGAGCTTACAAAGAAGTATGTGCCTTTTGTTTGGGGTACCGCACAGGAAGAAGCCTTCATGGTATTGAAAGATAAGTTGACACATGCTCCTTTACTCCAACTTCCTGATTTTAATAAGACTTTTGAGATTGAATGTGATGCTAGTGGAATTGAATTAGGAGGTGTGTTATTACAAGATGGCAAACCTGTTGAATACTTTTCTGAAAAATTGAGGGGGCCCAGTCTGAACTATTCTACTTATGATGTAGAATTATATGCTCTTGTTCGGACCTTAGAAACATGGCAACATTATTTATGGTCCAAAGAATTTGTTATACATTCTGATCATGAATTTTTGAAACACATTAAGAGTCAAGCAAAACTGAACCATAGACATGCTAAATGGGTTGAATTCATTGAAACTTTCCCTTTTGTCATAAAAACAAGAAGGGTAATGAAAATGTTATTGCTAATGCTATCTCATCGCTATACTATGCTTTCACAACTTGACTTTAAAATATTTGGTTTGGAGACCATCAAAGATCAATATGTTCATGATGCTGAATTTAAAGATGTATTGCAGAACAAGTTCATCATTAACAATGGGTTTGTGTTTCGTGCTAACAAGCTATGCATTCTAGCTAGCTTCGTTCGTCTTTTGTTGTTGCAGGAGGCGCATGGAGGAGCATCAATGGGTCACTTTGGCGTGAAGAAGACGGAGTATGTACTTGCTACTCATTTGTTTTGGCCAAAGATGAGATAGGATGTTGAGCATTTTGTTGCTCGCTGCACTACATGTCAAAAAGCTAAGTGTAACATCCCAAATTTTCAATTTGGAATGTTATACATTAGGTCATCATGCATATCATATTTTATTTTGCTTTTGGTTTTGATCCTAGAAAATCCTAAGCAACTCAAGGACCCACGGAGAGAGTTGGGGATTTCGTTATTTACATATTTGAGTTTCCTCAAATTTTGTAAACAGGATCATTTGATTTTATTTATTTTACCATCAATTATTTCTATTACAAAAATATGAGAGAGGGAATAAAATGACTTTCCCAAAATATAGAAATATTGAGGATTTAATAAAAAAATCAAATAAGATTTATTTCAGAGTTTTTCGGTATTTTTAATTGAATTTAGGAAAAATGCGTGTTTTTCAAAGTTGTAGTTTGGGCCCAGATAAATGTTCACTTTATCGGGCTTGATTTTAGAAACCCGAGAAAATTTATTCGTGATTTTTGGAGTCCGTTTAGTATTTCTTTTTATTTTTCTTCCGAGCGTAATTATTTTAAAAAAACGAAACCGACCTTGGGCCGTACCCGAGCGGGACTCCGCCCGGGGGCGCCTTTATATAGCGCCACACCCGAGCCCCAGCCCACACCAGCCCCGCGCACGATCTGCCGCCGCCGCCGCCGGAGCAGCGCGCCGCCCGAGGTTCGCCGCCGCCTCGACTACCGTGCCGATTTTTTTTTAATTTTTTTTCCTCGTCGGTTTTATTTTCGAATTTTTTTATTTATTATTTTAATATTTTTTATTTTAATTATTTTCAGATTAGGTTAATTACCGATTAATCTGTTCGTCGTTTTTCTTTTTCGTCGGATTTTCCGCGGTTATTTTCTACTCGCGATTTCTGATCCAATTTTCATTTTAGTATAACTTTTCGCTCGTTTATCGGAATTAGGCGATTCAAGCGCCTGGAGTTTTGTCTCGTAACCCTCTTTCCGAATAATCAACCTAAACATGTTTTTGCTACTGTAAAATTTGACTTAGATCCAGATTACTAGAACGAAGTTGTTTTCTTTCGCCGTTTGACTTCTTTTGCTTCGTTCGATTTGATTCATTTTGCAAACCAGGGTTCTTAAGTTGAACTTTTCTGTTAGTTCTTCTATTTGAGTTTTACCTGTGCATTAGATGAGTACTTATTGTATGCTTGTTTGTTTGTCTGCGATAGAATACCCGGAGTGCGCCGCCTATTACTTTGAATCTCTAGGTTTCGCGGATCATCAACAAGGCAAGTAACACTTTGATCATACCTTTTTCTACAACCCAGTTTTTCTTGCATTAGATCAATCCTCACACATTGCATGATTAGGATCGAATTAAATTGTGGGATGGGAAGTAGATGAGGTAGTACCTATTACCTGTTTATTATCAAACCTTTGGGAGTTACTTCTACGTTTGCTTATTTTGCCATGCTATGCTAGTGGACGTGGATTGGGTGAGTGATATCCATGACAGATGCGAGATTGATAATTAATGGTTTATCTAAGATGGCAACCTAACACACATCTGGGTGGATTGAGGCACCTGGGTATTCCAGGACTTGCCTGTTTTTATTTTGGACCGCCACCCAGGCTCAAAGAGATCATGAGATTATTCATACTAGAAACTTCCGTGTGTAGCCACAAGCCATTATGGGCTCTGGCATAGTTGAGTAAGTCGTGCGAACTCTTACAGGGTAGACTAGCAGATGTAGGGGAAAGTAGGTGTACCGGTCTATCCATCGTAAGGTGCTAGCGCTTCTGAAAGACTGTGTCTCGGTCATCCGTTTCTCAAACACCATGTAGTGCGAGAAATCCAACGGAGGCGATCGAGTCTTGTGGGGAAAAGTGCACAAACCTCTGCAGAGTGTAATAAACTAATCATGGTTAGCCGTGTCCCCGGTTATGGACATCTTGAGTATCTAGTACCTGGATTATCATGTGAATCTCAACATGTTACTCAACATGTTACTCTAAAGTTAATTTTGTTGGGTTTAATGATGTTATCTTAATTGGGATTGAGAATGATGTCAACCATTCCCAATGTTTAACAACCACCATGATAGTAATTAAATTTATTCCTTTGAAGTAGGGAAAAATTGGCTTTACGCAAAAACTGTAACCATAGAGCTTTCCACCAGCCAAATATGCATATAGTATAGTTGTTTCATTCCATTACTCTCTATGTGTTACCTTGCCAGCATATTCCATGTGCTGACCCGTTTTCGGGCTGCAACATTAATGTTGCAGACTTTTTAGACGATGATTAAGGAGTTTTTAGGTCGTTGTTCTATACTCAGTGATGCCGTTGGAGTTGATGGACTCACTTACCTTCCAAGCCTTCCGCTGTTATCGTTATTAGATGGCCTTAAGCCATATTTATTGTAACAAGTTCTTTTGAGACACTCGATGTAATAAGTGTGTGATTGCTACTCTGCTATAAATCCTCCGAGTACTGTGTGGTGTCAGCATTACTAATCCAGGGATGACACCGGAGCACAAAGATCAGACTGTTTGAGGTCTGGTCGCTACAGAGATGGTATCAGAGCACGCGCTGACTGTAGGACACGACCACTAAGCTAAAAGACCTAGATCACTACTCACTCTCTTCTCTTCTGACTTCTCATCTTTTCTACTCTTTAGGATGGCGGATGCAAGGAACAAGTTCACACAACCAGATGAAAATACACCCTTTGGACGCCACTTGAAGGAAGTCACTAGATACCTGAACATAGGAGTACCAAGCTTCACGGGAACCTACAACGCCACTTTACCTGAAGAAGAGCGCTGGATGATTCAAGTTCAAGTTCCAGGAAGGACGTTCATGCCAGTCACTGAGCCCATAGAGTTTTCTTTTGATGCACCAACTTGGAGTCTAGGAAAGAGTATGGCAGCTCACATCGCCATGGGACGCATTGGAGAAGTCTACCGCAAGGATCTCAAGGATACTATCTACAAGGTTTGTGGGTGCCGAGATGAACACTGGGAGATGATCAGCACCAGGAAAGATAGATCAATTGCAGCTTTTATCCAGGAGTTAAACCATCACATTCGACGACAGGAGAATCAGATGTGCGCCGGCATGATAGATCTGAAGAAGACTAAGACTAGAATCAAGGAACTGGAGGAAGAACTCAAGGCTACACGTGAAGATTATGAAGAAGAAATTGAAGTATTGGTGGATAAGAATGCCGACCTAACTATGAAGCTAGCAGTATTTATGGGAGGCCCGACACTAGTAGAGGAAGACGAAGAACCCAAGGAGATTAGCCCGGAAGACTACATCATCATCGACGGCACCGACTCGGAACAAGATAGTAGCAATGATGACTATGTTGATGAAGCAGGAGCAGATATCATGGAGTCTACAACCGTAGAATATTTCTAGTAGACCACCTCACCAGTAGTAGTAGTAGTCCACCATGTAAATATAGTAGTCCGAGCACTTTGCGATAGTTAGATCGATTGTATGCCTTTGTTTGTTTGAATGAAGTGAATTGTTTGCTTTTGCCTAATGTGCATATGGGTAGTGTTTTCTCTTTAGACCCCCTCTATTCTTATATCTCATCTTTTCTAAACCCTCAGATGCCTCCAACCCAAGCTCTTAGGTCACCCATGTTAGTAACCTCGCCAGGAGCAGAGTACATGGCCAGTTAAGGATGTTTTCAAGTGCCATTAAGTATAGGAAGGCATGTTTTCCCAACGGATTTAATTATTCTGGAATCCCAAGGTCTGGATGTGATTCTTGGTATGGATTGGCTGTCGATGTATGTGAGGAAACATCAATTGCGCCAGTAAGACAATTTGGCTCACAACGCCAGAAGGAAGAAGGATCAAGTATGTATCCCGACATGCGCCAAACAGGACACAAGTAAATTCCTTATCAGGAGTTGTGCAGGAGGAAGTACCAGTGGTAAAGGATTTTCCTGATGTATTTCCCGAAGAGTTGCCAGGCATGCCACTGGATAGAGACATTGAGTTTTTTATTGAGCTTTTGCCAGGAACTGGGCCAATATCAAAGAGACCATATAGGATGCCAGCAAAGGATTTGGTAGAAATTAAGAAGCAGATTAAGGAGTTACTGGATAAGGGATATATTCGCCCAAGTTCTTCGCCTTGGGGATCACCAGTACTTCTAGTGGAGAAGAAGGATGGATCGTTAAGGATGGTTGTTGATTATCAAGGATTGAATGAAGTAACAATCAAGAACAAGTACCCGCTACCAATGATCAATGATCTGTTTGATCGATTGCAAGGAGCTAAAGTGTTTTCCAAGATCGATTTGCGATCAGGGTACCATCAGTTGAAGATTCGAGAGCAGGACATACCTAAGACAGCATTCACCACAAGATATGGACTATATGAGTACACCGTTATGTCATTTGGACTGACTAACGCGCCTGCCTATTTTATGAACATGATGAACAAAGTGTTTATGGAGTTTTTGGATAAGTTCATCGTAGTGTTCATTGATGATATCCTGGTTTATTCAAAGAATGAAGAGGAACATAAGGAGCATTTGCGTTTGGCACTTGGAAAGCTCAGAGAACATCAATTATATGCCAAGTTCAGCAAATGTGAGTTTTGGTTGAAGGAAGTAGGATTCCTCGGACACGTTATATCCGGAGAAGGTATAGCAGTAGATCCCGCTAAAGTTGAAACCGTGACCAAGTGGGAAGCACCAACAACAGTTGGAGAGATCCAGAGCTTTCTTGGACTCGCAGGATACTACCGGAGGTTTATTGAAATTTTTTCAAAGATTGCGAAGCCTATGACGGAGTTGCTGAAGAAGGATACCAAGTTCAAATGGACTGAGGAGTGTGAGGCTAGTTTCCAGGAGTTGAAGAAACGCTTGGTTACCTCACCAGTGTTGATTTTGCCAGATCAAACCAAGGATTATGAGGTGTATTGCGACGCTTCACGTCGAGGACTTGGAGCAGTGCTTATGCAGGAAGGGAGAGTTGTTTCATATGCTTCAAGACAACTGAAGCCTCACGAATTGAATTACGCTATGCATGATTTGGAGTTAGCAGCCGTAGTGCATGCATTGAAGACATGGAGACATTTCCTCATTGGAAATCATTGTGAGGTGTACACGGATCACAAGAGTTGAAGTACATTTTCACGCAGAAGGAGTTGAACCTCAGACAAAGGAGATGGTTGGAGCTCATCAAGGATTATGATATGAGATTGCATTATCATCCCGGGAAGGCTAATGTAGTAGCTAATGCATTAAGCCGCAAGAGCCATGTCAATACGTTAATGACGGAAGAAATACCCAAGGAGTTAACAGAAAAACTTCGTGAACTATGTTTGGAAATAGTTTCGAGAGGCTATGTAGCAGCACTAGAGATTCAGTCAACTTTGATGGATAGAATCAGAGAAGCTCAGAAGACTGACAAGGAGATTGCTTCCATAAAGGAGAAACGGAGCAAAGGAAAAGCTAAAGGATTTCGTGAGGATGAGCACGACACCCTATAGTTTGAAGACCGTGTTTATGTACCCAATGACCCGGAGATCAGAAAATTGATTCTGCAAGAGGCACATGACTCACCGTATTCGATTCACCCAGGAAATACCAAGATGTATTTGGATTTGAAGGATATTTTCTGGTGGACCGGAATGAAAAAGGATATTGCGGAGTATGTAGCAGTTTGTGACGTATGTCAGAGAGTAAAGGCAGAGCATCAGAAGCCAGCAGGATTGTTGCAACCATTGCCGATACCCGAATGGAAGTGGGATAAGCTAGGCACGGATTTTATCACGGGATTACCAAGGACTCGTTCAGGCTATGACTTGATTTGGGTTGTAGTTGATCGATTGATGAAGGTAGCACATTTCATCCCAGTAAAGACCACTTACACCAGTGCTAAGTTGGCAAAGATATACATGACCAGGATCGTATGTTTGCATGGAGTTCCGAGGAGCATTGTATCAGATAGAGGAACCCAGTTTACCTCAAAGTTCTGGAAGCAGTTACATGAAACTTTGGGTACTAGGCCAGAATTTAGTACATCTTTTCATCCGCAGACAGATGGACAGACCGAGAGAGTCAATCAGATTTTGGAGGATATGCTGAGAGCTTGTGCGCTAGATTATGGATCTAGTTGGGACGATAATTTGACATATGCAGAGTTTTCTTACAATAATAGCTATCAGACCAGTTTGAAGATGGCCCCTTTCGAAGCTTTGTACGGAAGGAGGTGCAGGACACCGTTGTCATGGGACGAAGTTGGAGACCGCCAGTTGTTTGGACCAGATCTGATTAAAGAGTTTGAACAAAAGGTGAAGTTGATTCGCGATAGGCTCAAGGTAGCCCAGTCCAGGCAGAAGAGCTACGCAGATTCTAAACGCAAGGAGACAGTTTACGAAGTCGGAGACAGAGCTTATCTTCGAGTATCCCCACTTCGAGGGATTAAGCGCTTTGGAGTTAAGGGGAAGTTAGCGCCACGATTTGTAGGACCATATCGAGTTTTGGAGCGTATGGGAGAAGTGGCCTACAAGTTGGAATTGCCAGAAGGATTGACAGGAGTTCATGATGTGTTCCACGTTTCTCAGTTGAAAAAGTGTCATGCGGAGATGGGTGACATACCTTTGAGAGACACAGTTCCATTAGAAGCAATTCAATTGGATAACAATTTGACCTATGAGGACAAACCAGTCAAGATTCTTGAGTTTCCCAGCCGAGTCACTCGCAGCAAAGTTATCAAGTTTTGCAAAGTTCAGTGGAGCCACCACACGGAGGATGAAGCCACCTGGGAGCGAGAGGAAGATTTGCTCAAGGACCACCCTCGCCTATTTTCTACCCAACCCGAATCTCGAGGGCGAGATTCATCTTAAGGGGGGTAGGTTTGTAACATCCCAAATTTTCAATTTGGAATGTTATACATTAGGTCATCATGCATATCATATTTTATTTTGCTTTTGGTTTTGATCCTAGAAAATCCTAAGCAACTCAAGGACCCACGGAGAGAGTTGGGGATTTCGTTATTTACATATTTGAGTTTCCTCAAATTTTGTAAACAGGATCATTTGATTTTATTTATTTTATCATCAATTATTTCTATTACAAAAATATGATAGAGGGAATAAAATGACTTTCCCAAAATATAGAAATATTGAGGATTTAATAAAAAAATCAAATAAGATTTATTTCGGAGTTTTTCGGTATTTTTAATTGAATTTAGGAAAAATGCGCGTTTTTCAAAGTTGTAGTTTGGGCCCAGATAAATGTTCACTTTATCGGGCTTGATTTTAGAAACCCGGGAAAATTTATTTCGTGATTTTTGGAGTTCGTTTAGTATTTCTTTTTATTTTCTTCCGAGCGTAATTATTTAAAAAAAACGAAACCGACCTTGGGCCGTACCCGAGCGGGACTCCACCCGGGGGCGCCTTTATATAGCGCCGCACCCGAGCCCCAGCCCACACCAGCCCCGCGCCCGATCCGCCGCCGCTGCCGCCGCCGGAGCAGCGCGTCGCCCGAGGTTCGTCGCCGCCTCGACTTCCGTGCCGATTTTTTTTTAATTTTTCTTTTCTCGTCGGTTTTATTTTCGAATTTTTTTATTTATTATTTGAATATTTTTTTTATTTTAATTATTTTTGGATTAGGTTAATTACCGATTAATCTGTTCGTCGTTTTTCTTTTTCGTCGGATTTTCCGCGGTTATTTTCTGATCGCGATTTCTGATCCGATTTTCGTTTTAGTATAACTTTTCGCTCGTTTATCGGAATCAGGCGATTCAAGCGCCTGGAGTTTCGTCTCGAAACCCTCTTTCCGAATAATCAACCTAAACATGTTTTTGCTACTGTAAAATTTGACCTAGATCCAGATTACTAGAACGAAGTTGTTTTCTTTCGCCGTTTGACTTCTTTTGCTTCGTTCGATTTGATTCTTTTTGCAAACCAGGGTTCTTACGTTGAACTTTCTGGTTAGACCTTCTATTTGAGTTTTACCTATGCATTAGATGAGTACTTATTGTATGCTTGTTTGTTTGTCTGCGATAGAATACCCGAAGTGCACCGCCTGTTACTTTGAATCTCTAGGTTTCGCGGATCATCAGCAAGGCAAGTAACACTTTGATCATACCTTTTTCTACAACCAGTTTTTCTTGCATTAGATCAATCCTCACACATTGCATGATTAGGATCTAATTAAATTGTGGGATGGGAAGTAGATGTGGTAGTACCTATTACCTGTTTATTATCAAACCTTTGGGAGTTACTTCTATGTTTGCTTATTTTGCCATGCTATGCTAGTAGACGTGGATTAGGTGAGTGATATCCATGACAAATGTGAGATTGATAATTAATGGTTTATCTAAGGTGGCAACCTAACACACATCTGGGTGGATTGAGGCACCTGGGTTTCCAGGACTTGCCTGTTTTTATTTTGGACCGCCACCCAGGCTCAAAGGGATCATGAGATTATTCATACTAGAAACTTCCGTGTGCAGCCACAAGCCATTATGGGCTCTGGCATAGTTGAGTAAGTCGTGCGAACTCTTACAGGGTAGACTAGCAGATGTAGGGGAAAGTAGGTGTACCGGTCTATCCATCGTAAGGTGCTAGCGCTTCTAAAAGACTGTGTCTCGGTCATCCGTTTCTCAAACACCATGTAGTGCGAGAAATCCAACGGAGGCGATCGAGTCTTGTGGGGAAAAGTGCACAAACCTCTGCAGAGTGTAATAAACTAATCATGGTTAGCCGTGTCCCCAGTTATGGACATCTTGAGTATCTAGTACCTGGATTATCATGTGAATCTCAACATGTTACTCTAAAGTTAATTTTGTTGGGTTTAATGATGTTATCTTAATTGGGATTGAGAATGCTATCAACCATTCTCAATGTTTAACAACCACCATGATAGTAATTAAATTTATTCCTTTGAAGTAGGGAAAAATTGGCTTTACGCAAAAACTATAACCATAGAGCTTTCCACCAGCCAAATATGCATATAGTATAGTTGTTTCATTCCATTACTCTCTATGTGTTACCTTGCCAGCATATTCCATGTGCTGACCCGTTTTCGGGCTGCAACGTTAATGTTGCAGACTTTTCAGACGACGGTTAAGGAGTTTTTAGGTCGTGGTTCTATACTCAGTGATGCCGTTGGAGTTGATGGACTCACTTACCTTCCAAGCCTTCCGCTGTTATCGTTATTAGATGGCCTTAAGCCATATTTATTGTAACAAGTTCTCTTTTGAGACACTCGATGTAATAAGTGTGTGATTGCTACTCTGCTATAAATCCTCCGAGTACTGTGTGGTGTCAGCATTACTGATCCAGGGATGACACTGGAGCACAGAGATCAGACTGTTTGAGGTCTGGTCGCTACACTAAGTCATGACTCAATCCTCATGGTTTATATATGCCTTTGCCTATACCTCGTGTTCCATGGGAAGATATATCTATGGACTTTGTTTTGGGTTTACCTCGAACAAAGAAGGAGTGGGATATCATATTTTTTTGTCGTGGATTGATTCTCGAAAATGGCACACTTTATATCATGTCATAAAAGCGATGATGTTGCTAATGTTGCTGATTTATTCTTTCATGAAATTATTCGCTTGCATGTTGTGCCAGATACTATTGTTTCAAATCGTGATACTAAATTTCTTAGCCACTTTTGGAGATGTTTATGGGCTAAGTTGGGGACTAAACTCCTCTTTAGTACTACTTGTCACCCCCAAACCGATGGACAAACTGAAGTAGTCAATAGAACATTGTCTACTATGCTTAGGGTTGTTTTGAAGAATAACAAGAAAATGTGGGAAGAATGCTTGCCTCATATTGAATTTGCTTATAATCGTTCGCCGCATTCAACTACTAAGATCCGCCCTTTGAAATTGTTTATGGTTTCCTACCTCGTGCACCTATTAATTTGTTGCCTCTTCCATCTTCGGAGAAGGTTAATTTTGATGCTAAACAACATGTTGAATTGATCTTAAAAATGCATGCGTTAACTAAGGAAAACATTGAGCGTATGAATTCTAAATTTAAACTTGGTGGAGATGAAGGTAGAAATGTTGTGTTTGCACTTGGAGATCTTGTTTGGTTACATTTGTTTAAGGATAGATTTCCTAATTTGTGAAAATCAAAGCTAATGCCACATGCTGATGGTCCTTTTAAGGTGTTAGAGAAAACAAATGATAATGCATATAAACTTGATCTGCCTGCTGACTATGGGGTTAGTCCCACTTTTAACATAGCAGATTTGAAGCCTTATTTCGGTGAGGAAGATGAGCTTCCGTCGAGGACGACTACATTTTGAGAAGGGGAGGATGATGAGGACATCAATACAATTGTTACACCCACGGCTTTTGCTGCTATACATACTGGACCAAGTACTAGAGCTCACGCACACCAATTAAATTACGAGGTACTTTCGTTTCTTGGTAATGATTCTGATGTTCGTGAGAATATGATGCTACCTAAATTGGATATATTTGTTTTGCTTACAAATGAAGGGCCTAGCTTGGACAAGAAAGATTAACCTTGGAGCAAGTTCAAGCATGGAGAAGATGGCGTGTGCAAGGGGGGCAAGAACGGACTTACAAGTGATGATTTCAGGACTTTGAAGCCGCCATAATGAGTGCATGAAGTCTTGGACGAAATACACAACATGCCACTTGATAAATTTTGTCCATAGGCTACTCTAGGTGCTGCATCACCTTATTATTGGGTCAGGCCATGTAATTTCGAAATACTTGAGTATAGGTTGGTTTTAGAGTCTGTATGTGTGGAGAAACAAGAGTTAGGGTTAGTTTCAGACCCCTCCTCCAAGGGCCACGAAATTCCCCCCTCTTTCTCCATATATACAGCCCTTAGGGCATCCTTTAGACTTTGGGTTTTGTTTAGATTAAAAGTTCTCCATAGCTGCAACTTCGTGTACTTCGTTTGTGTTCAACGACGAGACCAAGGTGTCACAGAACCCCACTTGATCAATAAAGCTTTCCTCTTTTATTTGCAATATCCAGATTACAATTTTAGTTTCTTGCTCGTTCTTTGTTTGCTTGCAGGAAATAGACCTTTTTGGTCAGGTGATCGTGCTCCGACGTGGTCAATAACCTCTCGGAGTTGGTTTAGCCATTGCTAAGGCGCGACGTCCTCGCACGTTCGTAGTCGGATCGTCAAATTCTACTCCACCATAAATGATAGCCACCATCTCACCGAAAGATAGGACACCTTTGCCTCTATTAGTGCGGCAATGCATATATGATTCATTGAATATGCCTATGTTACATTTGATTCACATCAAAATCAAACATACATCTGCACAAGAAGGGTGTGTTTGGATCCGAAGTATTTTTACCATTTTCTGAAAATACCGTGGTTTCTGAAATAACTTTGGTGTTAAATACTTTGAGGTGTTTGGATAAAACAAATACTGTAGTTTCACATACCAAGGTATATATCATATTGTTTTTTTTGCGGTATTTAAAAAAGAGATCAGGACCTTCCTTTTATAATCTTTTTTTGGAAAAGGATGCTCAGGTTCGGCCTCTGCATATGAAAGATGCATGTGGCGATATTATTAATAAAAGGTTCGAATAAAAACAAAGTCTTAGCTCCATTATATCTCGCAAACGGAGCAAAAATAAAAAGATAATTCATTGCCACAACCGGCAGGAAAATAGGACTAGAGCACTAGACGACTATCCCTTTATGAGACCGTCATCCAAACAGGTTGAATATAACCCGTGCTACCATCTCTCACTGGTTGCACCTAGCAACCAAAGGCTCCCTGGAGTCCGTAGGAGTGAGTAAGGACCATGTACGGATCCATGTCGTAGCTCTGAAGATGACCTGCAAGAATGTTAAAATATGTTGTCTATTAAAAATCATATCATTCCTGCAGTTCCATATAGCCCAAATAAGCGCACATATTCCAATCCGAATACGAGACGCAGTAACATGATCTACTCCAGCTAGCCACGTCCCAAATAACGCTTCAATGCTAACTAGAGGATTAATGTTAAAGGCTATATGAATCATTCGCCAAAGTAATTTCGTGAGAAGGCAATCTATGAGTAGGTGTTGTATTGTTTCTTCATGATCATAAAAACAACATCGTGCACTACCTACCCAACGTCGCTTTAGTAAATTATTTTTGGTAAGGATCACTTGCTTGTGGACAAACCACATGAAAATTTTGATATGCAAAGGAACCTTAACTTTCCAAATATGTATTGATCTTGGGATTGGGCCGGAATTAATTAGATCCACATACATAGATTTGACTGTAAACACTCCACTTCTGGTTAATTTCTAGTGAAAGGAATCAGGTTGGTTAAATAGTTGAATCTCCATCAACCTTAGCGCCAAGTGTATCCAGGAGTTCCAACGCCCCCAACTAAAAATCTCCTAAACTGTATATTTAAGGGCACCTCCTGTAGTACATTGGCCACGTAATCCTCCTTACATTGTACAATATTATATAAGGTGGGGTACTGTAGGGCTAGATGCGTCTCCCCTAACCACGTATCCTCCCAAAATCTTGTTGTCATCCCATTGACCACAAAGAATTCGGCCCTACGCAAGAACATATCTTTCGTTCTCATATGTCCCTTCTAGAATGGCGAATCATTAGGTCTTTTAGTAACTTGGGCCAGAGATTTTGATTGTAAATATTTGTTTCATAATATCTGAGCCCACATACCATTAGTCTCTACTTATAACCTATATAGCCGTTTACATATTAGGCATTTATTTCTAATCTCTAGGTTCTCAATGCCGAGACCCCTCTAGTCCTTGAGCCGGCAAATCATATCCCATCTAGCCAGGCGATACTTTGTCTTAACATCATCAGACCGCCAAAAAATTCTAGATTGATAAAAATCAAGTCTTTTCCGTACCCCTTTAGGTACTTCAAAGAATGATAACAGGAACATTGACATACTAGTTAGTACTGAATTAATGAGCACCAACCAACCTCCATAAGACATTAGCTTGCCCTTCTAGCAGCCTAGTTTTTTTTTCAAATCGATCTTTGATGCATTTCCATTCTTTATTAGTAAGTTTTCGATGATGAATCAGTATGCCTAGATAACTGAAAGGCAGAGATCCCAATTCACATCCGAACAATTGTCTATATGCATCTTGTTCCTCCCAAAGCAGAACAATTCACTTTTATGAAGTGAATTGAGAGAACTCGTCGCCTCGTCTGCATCCAAAGTTGATAAAATGAGATTGCCACATCCGATCCCTCTGATCTATTGTCTTTTCAACCAAGTGCTCCTGATTATTAGGCGCTTCAGGTTTGGTAGTCAGTTTCTCTATAGATACGATGCGCTCCTTAGTATATCCATTGGTCGTCGGGGCACTTGTATGCAGCAAGCTACTCCCTCCGTCCCATATATAAGAACGCTTTTGACACTAGTGTAGTGTAAAAAACGTTCTTATATTTTGGGACAGAGGGAGTAGAAGCTAACTACGCAATCGATTCTACGTGCATATAATGTTGCATGCATTGGGTGTCATTTCTACACGCAGATCAGCTCCATGAGTATAGTTGAGTAAGGTGTAGTGAGTCAAAACAACACTTGCCAAAATCATCGGTGGTTTTGTCAAAACTGAGGAAAACTATGGTTTTTAGAAACTGAAGTATTCATTGCCCAGACATTTAAAAGTTAAGGTTTTGGATTACTATGGTTTTTCAAGAATGGTGCTGCCAAACTAAGCCTAATTATTTTAAACACCATTTGTATGTTGTAACAAATATTGTTGAAGTGATTTTAGATAATAATTATCTGAATGATCCAGTCGCCAAGATGTTCTCCCCAAAATTAATGATACCGCTAAGTATAGTAGGTATTATACACTCGTTATTGCATCTCCTTTTTGTTCCTTGTGCAAAGACTGGACCTTGATCTATAACTACAGAGTATGTTTGGCTGCTAATAGTGTACTCTTGTCTCTAGCCCGGCCCAAAACATTTCCAGTTCAGTTGGCCACTTCAATTCCTACAGTCGGGCCTGTGGGACCCAGAGTACTTAGACCCGTCCGCCTTCGGCCCAGGACGCGGCGCATGTCAAGAGCCCAACGAGTGGCCCACCAGTAGGCGCCACGAACAAGACCCCTCATGAGGGCCTGGCCCCATGAGACCGCATCTCAGGAAGCGGGCATCTGGAGTAGACTCAGCGGCTTCAACGAGAGCCTCACGAGGCCCTCTCGCGGGGCGGCCTCCCGAGGTTGCCTCCTGATGTCTACTACGCAACTTTATTCTTGTAGACACGTGCTGGGCCTCCAAGCACAGAGTTTTGTAGGACAGTAGCAAATTTCCCTCAAGTGCATGACCTAAGGTTTATCAATCCGTGGGAGGCGTGGGATGAAGATAGTCTCTCTCAAACAACCCTGCAACCAAATAACAAAAAGTCTCTTGTGTCCCCAACACACCAAATACAATGGTAATTTGTATAGGTGCACTAGTTCGGTGAAGATATGGTGATACAAGTGTAATATGGATAGTAGATATTGATTTTTGTAATAAGAACAATAAAAAACAGCAAGGTAACAATTGATAAAATGGATCACAAACTGTATTGCAATGCTTGAAAATGAGGCCTAGGGTCCGTACTTTCGCTAGTGCAATCTCTCAACAATGCTAATATAATTGGATCGTATAACCTCCCCTCAACGTGCGATGAAGAATCACTCCAAAGTTCCTATCCAGCAGAGAACATAAGAAGGAATTGTTTGTAGGGTACGAAACCACCTCAAAGCTATTCTTTCTGATCAATCTATCCTAGAGTTTGTGCTAAAATAAAACCAAGATATTCTTTCTGATCGATCTAACCAAGAGTTCGTACTAAGATAACACCATATGATACACATCAACCAACTCTAATGTCACCGCGAGTATCCGTGAGTTGATTATATGATATGCATCAAACAATTTCAGATTCATAATACTCAATCCATCACAAATAACCTCAAAGGGTGCCTCAAGATTTCTACTAGAGAAACAAAAGAGAAGAACGTGCATTAACTCCTATGCATAGATTACCCCAATGTCACCTCCTGAATGCGCGAGTTGAGTGCCAAAACATATCTCAAGTGAATCAATATAATACCCCATTGTCACCACGGGTATTCATATGCAAGACATATATCAAGTGCTCTCAAATCCACAAAAGTATTCAATCCGATAAAGTGAAATCTCATAGGCAAAACTCAATTCACAACAAGATAGAGAGGGGAAAATACCATATGATCCGACTATATTAACAAAGCCCGCGATACATCAAGATCGTGACATCTCAAGAACATGAGAGAGAGAGAGAGAGAGTAAACACATAGCTACTGGTACAAACCCTCAGCCCCGAGGGTGGACTACTCCCTCCTCATCATGGTGGCCGTCGGGATGATGAAGAGGGCCACCGGTGATGATTTCCCCCTCCGACAGGGTGCCAGAACGGGGTATAGATTAATTTTTCATGGCTATAGAGGCTTGCGACGGTGGAACTTCTGATCTAGGGTTACCCCCGAGTTTTTTTGGAGTATTTGGCAATTTATGCGGCGAAGAGGTGGTGCGGGAGGCCACCGAGGTGGGCACAACCCACCTGGGCATGTCTAGGGGCCCAGGCGTGCCTTGGTGGGTTGTGCCCCCCTCGGGGCACCCCCCAGGTGCTGTTGTGGCCCACTGGTGGTCTTCTGGTCCATAAAAAATCCACAAAAAGTTTCGCGGTGTTTGGACTCCATTTGATGTTGATTCCCAATGATGTAAAAAACAAGCAAAAAAAAAAACAACTGGCACCGGGCACTGGGTCAATAGGTTAGTCCAAAAAAATGTTATAAAGTTGCTATAAAATGATTGTAAAACATCCAAGAATGATAATATACATAAATTATAGATACGTTGGAGACGTATCAGCACCAAGCTTAATTCCTACTCGTCCTCGAGTAGGTAAATGATAAAAGAAATAATTATGAAGTGTGATGCTAGCAAAATGCACAAGTTTGATCAATGAAAATTTCTATCACTTTTCCTAGCATCATAACAATAATTCTTTATTATAAAACTACTCATGTTAAAGTAGCAACCAATTCACATGTTAAGGTTCAAACAAAGAATTCTCTTGAAACTCAACAACCTATGTTCTCAGTCACCAAGCAATTGTAATTCAACTTATTCAACAGAGTTTAAGTAAGAGCTCCACATACTCAACCATCATATAGTCTTCTATTATTGCTAACACTCACCGCATACACATGAGCAAAACGTTTCAACCGGACAAATAGAAAGATAGGGGCTTATAATTTCGCCTCCCAACATATTCACCTCAAGGGTGATGTCAACAATAATAACTCGTGCTACCCATATCCAATTGGATATATGTGCCTAGATCTTTCCTCACCACATGATGCTTGCCAAAATAGAAAAATAAAAGGGAATAGAGAGAAAAAATCTGACTCTTGCATGAAAGTAAATACATAAAAGTAAAAGGTAGACCCTTCACAGAGGGAAGCAGAGGTTGCCATGCGCTTATTTGTTTGTATGCTCAACCCCTTAGTGCAAAAGAACGTCACATTATATTGCCCCTTATGATAGCAAACTTTATTATGCAGTCTGTCACTTTTATTCTTTGCCATCACAAGTTCATACAACGCTCAATTTTCTCTGACACTAAATGATCTAACAATTTTAGAAGCAATTTTTATTGCCTTATTGCACCGATGACAACTTACTTGAAGTATCTTGATCAATCCTTAGGTAGGTATGGTGACGCTTGAAAATAAGATTTGGGTTTAAGGGTTTTTGGATGCACAAGTAGTATCTCTACTTGGTGCGGAATTTTTGGCTAGCAAGGATGGGGCGCAAGCACCACATGTTTAAGGATCTATGACAATATAACTTCTATGTGAATATGAACAAACATAAATCATTACATTTCTTCCTTGTCCAACGTCAACAATTTTGGCATATAATATTTTGATGGGGGCTCACAATCACAAAATATTTCCAAGATAGTTTATTTGATTGTGAAAGTTTCCGTCCTTCTACTAATCATTCATGAATTGCTTGTATGACCAATATTATGATTGTCAAGCTTCAAAAGATTTCACTTTCTAAACCTAATGTGAAGCTACCACTAGGCATGATATGAACATATAATTTCAACTTCATGACATTCAGTTCATTCAACAATTTACTCATAGGATATAAGTGAAGCTCAAGAGTAAATGACAAGCTACTCCTAAAAGATATAAGTGAAGATCAAGCGAGTAGTTAAGTGAAGGGGTAACTATTTGATGACTCTCTCTTCTTTAAAAGTTTTAGATCTAAGTATTTTATTAAAACAGCAAGCAAAACAAAACAAAATGATGATCCAAGAATAGCACACATCATGTGAAGAAGCAAAATCTTAGGCTCAACCAATACTAACCAATAATTGTTGAAGAAGAAAGGTGGGATGCCTACCGGGGCATCCCCAAGCTTAGATGCTTGAGACTTCTTGAAATATTATCTTGGGGTGCCTTGGGCATCCCCAAGTTTGAGCTGTTGTGTCTCCTTAATTCCTCTCATATCACGGTTTTCCTAAATCTCAAAAACTTCATCCACACAAAACTCAACAAGAACTCATGAGATAAGTTAGTATAAATCAATGCAAAACCTTATCATTCTCTACTGTAGAAAATCACCAAAATTATTATTCAACATTGCATACTAAATGCCTCTGCATATTTAATACTCCTATCCTTAAATAGAATCACTAAACAAGCAAAGATATGCAAACAATGCAAACATAACAACAATCTGCCAAAACAGTACAGTCCGTAAAGAATGCAAGAACATTCATACTTCTGTAACTCCAAAAATTCTAAATATTTACCACACAGTAGAAAATTTATCATATCTTATTGTGCAAAAAGTTTCAACATTTTATCACATTCTGACATTTCTAGAGAGTTTTGCAACAACAATAAAGTTTCTGTTTTCAAACAGCAAAATGTAGACTTGCAAAATAAGCATAGTAAAGGCTATCATTGCCAATTTTATTGAAATAAAAGATGCAAAACATTATTCTAAATAACAACAAGCAAGTCCTAGTAAAATAAAATGATGCACCAAGAAGAACTTATAGCATGTGACAGATGAAAATATAGCGCCAAGTGAGGTTACCGATAATGTTGAAGACGAAAGAGGGGATGCCTTTCGGGCATCCCCAAGCTAAGTTTCTTGGATCTTCCTTGGATATTAACTTGGGGTGCATTGGGCATCACCAAGCTTAGGGTCTTGTCACTCCTTATTCTCCTCATATCGGTGTCTCACCCAAAACTTGAAAACTTCAATCACACAAAACTTAACGGAATTTCGTGAGATAGGTTAGTATGACAAAGAGCAAAGCATTCACTTTGGTACTGTCAAATACAAGATTCATAATTGTTATCACATAATTCCTACCATACCTTATCATTTCCACAATTTATATTGAGCAATATAATCCATAGAAACTAGAAAACAGGCAAACTAAGCATTGAAAATAGAATCTGTCAAAAACAGAACAGTCTATAGTAATCTGTACTCCAACCATACTTATGCTACTCCAAAAATCTAAAAAATTAGGACAGCCTGGGAAATTTGGCTATTAATATTCTGCAAAAAGAATAAGTATTTTATCACGCATCTGTTAAAAATGATAATTATTTTCCTGAGTGCAAAAGTTTCTGTTTTTCAGCTAGATCAAATCAACTATCACCATAGACCATCCCAAAGGTCTTACTTGGCACTTTATTGAAACGAAAGCAAAAAAAACATGATTACTGCAGTAGCCTAATTATGTGAACACACAAAAATAGTACGTAAAAGTGTTGGTTTGTCTCCCAACAAGCGCTTTTCTTTAATGCCTTTTAAGCTAGGCATGATGAGTTCAACGATGCTCGCATAGAAGATGTGAATTTTGTTGGTAGGAACAATTTTGGTAACAACACATATAGAGGAAACTTTAATTGTAGGCCGTTTCCTAGTAATTCCTCTAATAATTATGGTAATTCCTACAAAAACTCTTATGGAAATTTTAATAAGATGCCCTCTGATTTTTGGACTAGTCTTAAAGAATTTATGAGTTCGCAAAAGAATTTCAATGCTTTGGTTGAAGAAAAATAGCTTAAGATTGATGAGTTGGCTAGGAACGTGGATAGAATTTCTCTTGATGTTGATTCTTTCAAACTTAGATCTATTCCACCTAAGCATGACATCAATGAGTCTCTCAAAGCCATGAGAATTTCCGTTGATGCGTGCAAAAATAGAACCGCTAGGATGCGTGCAAAAAAAGATTGCTTTGTGAAAGCATGTTCTTCTAGTTTTCATGATAATAATGATGAAGATCTAAAGGTTATTGATGTGACTCCTGTTAACTCTTTGTTTTCCAATATGAATCTTGATAAATATGGGACTGGAGATGAGTCAACTTTAGTTAAAAGGCGTCCCAATGATTTGGAGTTTTTAGATCTTGATGCAAAAATTAATAAAAGTGGGATTGAAGCGGTCAATACTTTACATATCAATGAACACACTATTTTGGATTTAAAGGAATTTAATTATGATAATTGCTCTTTGATAGATTGTATTTCCTTGCTGCAATCCATCTTAAATTCTCCTCATGCTTATAATCAAAATAAAGCTTTTAATAAACATATCGTTGATGCTTTAATGCAATCCTATGAAGAAATGCTTGAACTAGAAGTTTCTATCCCGAGAAAACTTTATGATGAGTGGGAACCTACTATTAAAATTAAGATTAAAGATTATGAATGCTATGCTTTGTGTGATTTGGGTGCTAGTGTTTCCACGATTCCAAAAACCCTGTGTGATGTGCTAGGTTTCCGTGAATTTGATGATTGTTCTTTAAATTTGCATCTTGTGGATTCCACCATTAAGAAACCTATGGGAAGGATTAATGATGTTCTAATTTCTGCAAATAGGAATTATGTGCCTGTAGATTTCATTGTTCTTGATATAGATTGCAATCCTACATGTCCTATTATTCTTGGTAGACCTTTGCTTAGAACGATTGGTGCAATTATCGATATAAAAGAAGGAAATTTATATTCCAATTTCCGTTAAGAAAAGGCATGGAACACTTTCCTAGGAAGAAAATTAAATTTCCTTATGAATATATTATGAGAGCCACTTATGGATTGCATACCAAAGATGACAATACCTAGATCTATTCTTGTTTTTATGCCTAGCTAGGGGCGTTAAATGATAGCGCTTGTTGGGAGGCAACCCAATTTTATTTTTGTTCCTTGCTTTTTGCTCCTATTTAGTAATAAATAATTCATCTAGCTTCTGTTATGATTGCGTTTTTATGTTTTAATTAGTGTTTGTGCCAAGTAAAGCCTTTAGGATCTTCTCGGGTGATAGTTGTTTGATCTTGCTGTAAAAAACAGAAAATTTTACGCTCATGAAATTAATATTAATTTTTTACCAGAGAGCTATAAAATACCTACTCCACTTGCAGTAGATCAATATACAAATTGCTCAGGCCGTCCTAATGTTTCAGAATTTTTGGAGTTACAGAAGTATTCGAAAGTTACACATTGCTACAGACTGTTCTGTTTTTGACAGATTCTGTTTTTCATGTGTTGTTTGCTTATTTTGATGAATCTATGAGTAGTATCGGGGGGCATGAACCATAGAGAAGCTGGAATACAGTAGGTTTAACACCAATATAAATAAAGAATGAGTTCATTACAGTACCATTAAGTGGTGGTTTATTTTCTTATACTAACGAAGCTCATGAGATTTTCTGTTGAAGTTTTGTGTTGTGAAGTTTTCAAGTTTTTGGGTAAACATTTTGATGGATTTTGGAATAAGGATTGTCAAGAGCATAAGCTTGGGGATTCCAAAGGCACCCCAATGTAAAATTCAAGGACAACCAAAAGCCTAAGCTTGTGGATGCCTCGGAAGGCATCCCCTCTTTCATCTTCGTCCATCGGTAAATTTACTTGAGGCTATATTTTTATTCAGCACATGATATGTGTTTTGCTTGGAGCATCTTGTATGATTTGAGTCTTTGCTTTCTAGTTTACAAGAATTATTCTTGCTGTACACACCTTTTGGGAGAGACACGCATGAATCGTAATTTATTAGAATACTCTATGTGCTTCAGTTATATCTTTTGAGCTAGATAATTTTGCTCTAGTGCTTCACTTATATCTTTTTAGAGCATGGTGGTGGTTTTATTTTATAGAAATTATTAATATCTCATGCTTCACTTATATTATTTTGAGAGTCTTTTAGAACAACATGGTAATTTGCTCTGGCTATAAAACTAGTCCTAATATGATGGGCATCCAAGATGGGTATAATAAAAACTTTCATATAAAGTGCGTTGAATACTATGAGAAGTTTGATTCTTTATGATTGTTTTGAGATATGAAGATGGTGATATTAGAGTCATGTTAGTAGAGTAGTTGTGAATTTGAGAGATACTTGTGTTAAAGTTTGTGATTCCGTAGCATGCACGTATGGTGAACCGTTAGGTGATGAAGTTGGAGCATGATCTATTAATTGATTGTCTTCCTTATGAGTGGCGGTCGGGGACGAGCAATGTTCTTTCCTACCAATCTATCCCCCTAGGAGCATGCGCATAGTACTTCATTTCAATAACTAATATGTCGGCGTTCTGGGAACGGGGGTCCCCAGACTTGCTTGCCTGCGGCCTGCGGCGTGGCTCAAAGGAGGGCCCAACACGGCCCGTCTTCACCAACACAAACCCAAGACCCTCGCGAGGGGCCAAGCCTCGCGGGACGGACGATGCGGAGCTTCCTCAGGCACGGCCTCATCAGGCTGGCTCACGAGGAGGCGGAGAGATCAAGGCGGGGTACCTCATGAGGTGCCCGTGACGCAAGCCATGACGACTCAGGGCGCTAGGCGGGTGCCAGCCCGCGCAGCGTCCTCCTTCCCTCTTTGGTGTAAAGGGGGCAAGCGCAGCCTCGGAGTACCGAGGCATCAGGCAAAGGTTTCCATTTCGGTGCAACGAGACCAAGACCAGGAGGACTACGAGATGGAGGTCACCGTGGAGCCCAAGACGGCGTCATCACCAGAGCTTTGCATAGGCGAAGACTTCTTTTGTCAGGATAGCTGATACTTGTTGTCCCCCTTCAAATTAGCCCACCATTGTTGGCTCCCTTCCCGCTCAATATTTGGGGAAAGGACCAGGGCCCCTATAAATAGGACTAGCCACCCCCAGGGTAGAGGGGATTGAGAATCAGCCAACCCAGAAGCAAGCCGGGGTCGAAATCAGGGTCGGTCAGTTGGAGGAAAGCAGAGAGAGAGAGATAGAGAGAGAGAAAGGTGACTGAACTCTTCCGAGCAGTTCATCGCCCCAGCCAAGAACAGACCCTCGTGAGGCTGTTCTCCCTTGTATTGTTCATCATCATCAGCGCAAGAGGCAATCCACCACACCACACACTGGAGTAGGGTATTACACCACAACGGTGGCCCGAACCAGTATAAACCCTGTGTCTCTTGTGTTGTTCTTTCCTTAGTTTAGATCCTAGCATGGTGGAGGGGTGCAGGTAGGTAGGGGGCAAAATCTCCACGCGCACCCCAGTGTTCGAACCTCAAGGGTCTGCCGGAACCCGAAATCCGACATTTGGCGCGCCAGGTAGGGGTGCGCCGGAATTTGTCTTCCACCGCTCCGTGCCCCGTCGCGTCATCATCACCATGCCCGGCGACCAGGAGGGCAACCCAGACCCATGGGCGGCATGGCCCGCCTGCGCAGAGCCACTCGCCTCAGGCGACCCCGTGCCCCAGGCAGCTCGCGGTCCACAGGGCGCTGCAGGCTGCGGGTGACGCGGACAGGCTTCGACAGCTCTCACACCGCGGCAGGCGCGGTTGGCAGCAAGGGCCTCCAATCACGCCGCGACCACGACACCGTACACCCGCCGGGAGCAAGCGAACTCGAGGGGCGCTCACGGTGGCCCGAGAGCTGCTGCAGTGCAGACTGCTGGAGGGCGGCCGCGACGTGCTGCTGGAGCGGGTGGCAGAGCTCCTAGGCTTCGTCGCCTTGGGGGCTCACCCCTTCTGCACCCAGCTCCCATCTCCAACCCAGGGCGGCCTGCGCGGGGGCCCCGCACGCACCCGCAGGCTCCAAGGCTACTCCAACACCAGCGAGGCTGTCAGCACTGGACTGGCAGCAGCGCAGCCCCCACTCCTGGTCCGCGAAGAAGAAGGGCTCGACACGACCCGCGGCCCCAGTGGACAGCCACGCTGCCACCCCACGGTAGGCGCGTCAGGTAGGACCGCGTGGCGCGCAGAGCACTATGGCGTGGCCTTCGGGGTGGCGGCGCCTGAGGAATACGTGCCCCTCATGATGGACCAAGGACACTCACACGAGGGCGAACCAAGCTCGCTCCTCAGCCCAAGCCGGGGGGACGAGGTGCCAGAAGCTAAGCCCTTCCAGGAGTCTCGGGACGGTCCCACTGGGCACGCTGGAAGCAACGATTATCGGGTACCGCTAATTCTTCAGCAGGCATAGCTAACCATGGATCGCAGGAGGTGAAGGTTGCCACAGCGGGCAGCTGCCCCGCTCCCACAGCCTCCTACCCCTCGGGAGGAGGGCGCAGGGGGCTGCAGGAGAGGGGCAGGGATTTGACATCACCACCACGGCGTTCAGAGCAAGGTGTTCTCAGGAGGTAGGCCCTCCGCTGGGGAGGTGCCCCAGGGCCTGCCCCCGGCGGAGGACCCGTGGTCGTCGGGGGAACCGCTAGAGACCGCTCTACCCCATCGGCGGCGTCCTGGTTTCCGATCGTCGTTGATGGCACTAGAGTGTGGCGCAAGGTGGGGCCCTCATCTGGCGATATGAAGCAAGGCCAGTACCTGTGAAGAAGGCCCGGTGCCTGTGAAGCTCGCCGCCCCGTGACACTCTCATGTTATAATGAGTGGGGCTGTACACGCCCCGGAGTCTTAGGGGTGCCGGCCTCAGGCCCTGGGGCTCCCTCCCACGCCCAGTGGCAGCACTTAGCTCCGCGCTGGTGAGAAGACATCCAAGACTAGACTAGGTGCTGGATGCGGCCTTTTGTTTGCTTTCATTGCTCTTCCGCTTGGTTGTCGCTTTCCCCCGCTGGATTCAAGTTGGATTCGAATTTGAGATTTGCGTGTGTTCGGGGAAGGGGTTCTTAGTCTCGTTCGAGCAATTTCTCGCATTTTGGTTACCACTTCGCCTCATCCGCCTCCCCTCGCGAGCCCCTCGCGAGCTGGGCCAGGCCTAGCTTGCACGTAGCCCAGACTGCCGCCGCCGCGTCCTCTCAGGAGGGTGTTTTACTGCAGATCCTATGGATTCAATCAGGGGACATTCAGGACACCAGACCCCCCCGCGGGCTGCCTCAGGGCCAACGCGGAACAAAGGTATACTAGCCGACCAGCGCGTCGCTTAAGCCAGCCACTTGGCGTGGGCGCATGGGCGATGTAGCTTCTACTGATACGATAAACACAAGTTTTACATGAGGGCCCCCCTCCAAAATGCTCTCATAGTCATCAGGGCAAAACCTGAGTTCTATTCATGCAGGGTAAGGAAGCAGGAACGATGTACAGTCAGTCGGACGAATCCCCCAATGCGTCCTCAGGAGCACCACCTGAGCCGTTGCTGGCGTTGCTAAACTCGCCATCGCTGTCCGCGTCGCCACCAGTGGTGTCAGGGCCGCCCATCGCGCCGCCCTCGTCGGCCGCCACGATCGCATCATCGTTGTCTGAGGCGAAGGCCCTGATAAGAGCGTCCACATTGTCCTCCACCCAGTGCGCCAGGTCACCTCGGACAGCCTGGGGGACTGGGGCGATGGCGGCATCAAAATCAAAATGGGGATCCATGTTCCGGAGGTGACTGAAGAAGCGGGAAAAGGCGCGCCTGAGCAGGGCACGGCTCCTCTCCTCCACCAACCTGTCAGCCCTGGTCGACCGCGCCTCCAGCTGCGTCACCACATCAGTGAAGAACTGGAGATTGCCCGCGTAGTTGACTGCGTGCGGCTCGCCGACGGCCTCCTCGCAGATGTGGCCCAAGGCCGCGTTGGCTCTCTCCCAGAGAGTGGTGAGCATGGGGCCGTGCTCATGCTCCAAGATCCGCCGCTGACGTATCTCGTCCGCATTCTGACGCGCGACGGCCTTAGCCTCCTCCACCCGCTGGCGAAGAAGGAGCACCTCAGCCTGGGAGGTGGTTAACTCACCTCGCACCACCTCAAGGGCGGCCCGGGAAGCATCGGCCCGCCGTGCCGCCTCCTCCAGCTTGGTCCTCAAGGCGGCAGTCCTGCCTTCAGCTTCGGCCTGGATCAGCCCCAGCTTCTCTTCGAACTCGTGCTCGAGGTTCAAATGCACCATCGCCACTCGACGTCTGACCTCCTCTAGGACGCGGGCTTTCTGTGCAGCAACATCATCCTCTGCCTGCGTCACCAAGTGCTCCCTCGTCTCCAGACGCTCGTACTCGCGGGTATGTTCGGCGGCTTCCAGTGTCAGCGCCTCCTCACGCTTCTAGAGCTCCGTTGAGTCGCCAGAGGCCACCTTCGTCGATGCAAGGGCTGCCTCACGCAGCTCCACCTGCTCCTCCAGCAAGTGGCACCAGGCCAGAAGCTCCCGAGCCCTCTCCTCCGCAGCCGTTCACCGCCAGTCAGCTTCCCGAGCCTCCTCAGCGGCCCGAGACCGGGCCTCCCGAGAGGCCACAAACAACGCCTTGGCCTCTTCTTCATCAAGATCACGCCAATGGCGTGCAAGGGCGATGGCGCCCTCCAGCTCGCGCCTCTCTGCAGCCAAGCGCAAGCCCTCGGCCTCAAGGTGCGCGTCCTCAGCAGCAAGCTCCTCGCCAAGCAGGCTCACTGCGTCAGCCGCCCTTCGGAGGAATCCTTGGCGGAAAGCGCAATGCTCCCGAGCATGCTCGAGAACGCCTTCCACACGATCATCCACCCCAAGCAAGCGCCGGGGGCCGCGAGTCAGCACTCCCCCTCCGGGCTGGGGGCTGGCACCCTCGCGACGGCCGGGCACGCCGCGTCAGAAGCCCGGCCTGGGGCCAGCCCGTCCCCAGGAGAAGAGCGCAGGAAGAGCCTCAACCAATCGCAGTTCACGACTAGGCAAGAGGCCCATGGCAGGCTGGCTATGCCACGATAAGGCCCGCGAAGGAGGATCGCAAGGTACGCGGGGCCACGGTGCGCCTGGGGATGGTTCGCCTCTTTGATCGCCCTCACCACAAGGGCTCCGCTGCTCGGAGCGCTCGAGGACGGTGGAGGGGGCGAAGCCAAGCAGGACGGCCCCTCAGCCGTCTCCGCAAGCTCGGCTGGAAGGGGCCTGCGGAGCAAGGGTCAGTACAAGTAACAAAAGGATCGGGAGCCGGGAAAGGAGAAGGCTTACTCATCAGTGGCGAAGTACTTCCCACGCTTCAGTAGGCGACAAGGGTAATCGTCGCCCAGGGCCTCCCTTCTCTTCCGAAGGGCCTCGAAGTTCATGCGGGAGCGGCCCAAGAGTTGGGCGCATGGATCAACCTTCGACGAAGACGGAGCGTCAAGGCGATCTGCGGCAGAGGTGCCTGCCTGATGTACGCTGCCAATCGCCTCCCCAAGAGACGCAGCTGGAGCCTCAGGGGCCCCAGTCGCAGGCACTGAGGGTAGCTGCTCGCCACCCTCAGCCTCAGCGGCACGGGCCCCAAGAGCTGCTTCCTCATGAGCCTCGCCCGGCGCTGTCACCGCGCCGGGAGCCCTCTCGGCCTCTGGCGCCTCGTGCCTCCCAGCTCCGCCACTCGAGGATGAGTCGCCCTGGCCGACTGGAAGGGCAGTCACCACCATTGGGTTCTCGCGAGGCCCCTGAAGGCCGGCGGGGTGCGGCCCCCACTCATCAAAGACAGGCATCTGCTTCACAAAGTCGCCCCTGCTCTGGCAGAGGTACAGCAAGGCCCCTCCCTGCCGGACGCTGCCGGGGTTGGGGTCCCCAGCCAGGGTCAAGAGTGCCGTCCTCAGCACCTCGGGAGTTAGGTCCTCTACCTGGAGCCTCATACGATCCTCACGCCCACGGAAGGCCCACATCCGGCGAGAGTGGCGTTGAAGAGGAGCAGCGCGACATAGCAGGAACTCCTTCACCACCTTGGGCGCTATCACGCCAAGCAACCTCAAGAGCACGAAGCGGCGCCAGACGAAGACAAGCCGGGGGCTCTCAAGCGTCTCCTGGCCCCAGCCCAAATTGGGGACGGCAGGTGAGGTCGGCTCCAATAGCAGGGGGCTGGGCACCCCTGCGTCCACATACAGCCACCGCTCGGGGAACCCAACCGCGAGCAGGGGGAGCTTGAAGTCAATCCCAGAGGCCGCTGTCTTAGGCGCGGCAACGAAGCTCACGCAAGCCCAACATTGGGTAGGGTTGACAAGATGCAACGAGAAGAAGTGGCGCAACAAGGCAACCGAAGGAGGGATGCTGTCGGGGGCGATGCTGATTCCGCCGACACCTATGGGGACAGGGCCCCCTTCGGTTCGGTGGGGGGCGGAGAGCGCACAAAGAGCGGATCGAGGCGGTACACGCGGGCGATTTTTACCCAGCTTCGGGCCGCACGGATGCGTAAAACCCTACTGCTGCTTGTTTGATTGTATTGGATTCTTGCTCAGGAGCGATAGACGCTGCCAGACTGAGCGTGAGAGTGTTCCTGGTGTTGAATGAGCCGAACTGGCCGACCGTCCTCTACGTTGCGCTTGGGCCTCCTTTTATACTTTCAAGGGGTTACCCACAGGTGGCAACGTAGACTAAAAGGGTAGAAATGGAAAAGGATGCGGTAGGTGCAGCTACCGCTACTGTGGATACAGTGCACCCTACCTAACTCTGACAGCAGGGGACAAGGGCATTAAATGCCTGTCAGAGTCTCCTAAACAGTGCAAAAGGTGACCGTTAGGAGCGCCACCGTTTGCCACGATGGGCTTCTCTTCATCTCCGCTTGCCACCACGTACCCCTAGCTGCACAGCCTCCTGCCACGTGTGCTTGGGAGAGTCCCAAAGCGACACATTAGCAGGTGTGCTGGAGCGCGGGCACAAAGTGGGGGTTTCCCGCGGCAAGCTCCTTGCCGCGGCCGTCGTCTGGTCGCGTCCGGAAGCTTGTCGCTCGCCGGATCTTGCCGGGACGCAGGGCGCGTCACGGCAAGCTTTCTTGGTATGCCTTGAGTGGTCTTCCCGGCAAGCTCCTCTTGCCGGGGTCTTGTCTCTTCCCGGCAAGATCCTCTTGCCGGGGCCTTGGTTGGCCTTCCCGGCAAGCTCCTCTTGCCGGGGCCTTGGTTGGCCTTCCCGGCAAGCTCCTCTTGCCGGGGTCTTGGTTTGAGTACTGTGTTCTTGAATGGTCTTCAAGGGAACCACGGAGGGTCTTGGCGGTCACCCGGCAAGCCTTGCCGCGGGGCGCTGCAACTGCCCGTGCACGAGTTCGGGATACTAGGGTACCCCTACTCTAGTACACCGACAGGAGCCCCCGGGCCTGGGCCATACACGGTGCCGAGTGCTGTTGGGCCAGGCCCAAAACAGTGCACGGGCACGCGCGGCCTAGGTCACACCGCATATCTCTCCGCTCCCACCGTGCACGCCCAGAACGGCACGCGTCAAACACGGCATCGTGGGTGAGATCGTGGGTGGCGTGCGTGGGGCTAAGCCTCCCGAGCATGCGTCAGGCCATGATGATGGGGACGGTTCACGCCCTCCTCCCTAAACGGAGGTAGGTGTGGGGGCGTGGTGCATTTACTGGACGGGGCCGGTGCGCGGTTTTCGGGACGTCCACTCCCCGCGTTCACGGGGAGGAGTGAGGCCGCCTCATCTGTCGCCTTGGTTCTGCATCCCCGCCACGCGGCTCCCATGTGCTTGGGGTCACGGACGGTGGAGTGGGAACCTGGGCCGTCGCGAGCGGGTTGGCCCCGACTCCCTGCCCTTCCCGTGCCTTGATTCGCTGAGCGGGGCGGCCGAGCCCCCACCTCGCTCCTTTATAAAGAGTGAGATGGGAGCACAGAAACCCGCACTCTCTCATCTTCTCCTTTCTTCAGCTTCTGCTCCCCTTTCTCTCATCTGCCATGGAGAAAGGGAACCCAGGCCCTTCATCAGTGGCGGCGAGGGTCGCCGCCAGACACCGCTTCCAGCGCCGCCATCGCCGTCCAGCCTTCGGACGGCCCCGGGATGTTCTCTTGGTGTCTTCTGGCACCCGTAGCTCACTCAGGCACTCCCTTTGCCCTTTTCGCCTCCTTGACCTGCCTCATGAGAAGAGGGGTAGGAAAGGGATTACGGGCATCTTATCTTTTTAATTTGTAAGCCTTCGCGCCTTAGCTGTATCTAAAATTTGTAATCCTCTCTTTCATGTTTTTCATCCTCTATGGACTGTACCTGAGTGGGATGTTTTTTAATGAAAAGGGGATGCTTGCCGGGTTATTTGTCTCGTGAGCTAAACCCACGCCAAGGAGCGAATCCTTGGTATCCCTCGGACAGACATTTCATCTCCCGGCAACAGGCCCTGCCGCCTTCCCACGTCGCTCAACCTTTCTCACGTTTTAGACGGAGGCGGGAACGAGGTGGGTGCGGTCTCCTCATTTCATCCCTTTGCTGCCGCGACTACGACTAAACTTGGCCCCGAGAACGAGCCCCAGGGCCTAGAGTTGAGGGAGCACGGCAGTTTTCGGGAAGAAACGTGGTTTCACATTCCCCAGTCCATAAGAAGATGCATGATGAGGGATGAAAGACTTATCTGATATTGCAGCCCCCGGCAACTCTGGTTTGCCATGGACGATTCTTGGCACTCACAGCCCCCAGCGATACTGGCTTGCCGGGAAGGTTTTTATCTTTAGCAGAGAACTTTGACGTTCTCGATGTCGGCTTCCGGCAGGCTTGTCGCCAGGAAGGCTTTTACCTTCAGCAGAGAACTTTGACGTTCTCGATGCCGGCTTCCGGCAAGCTCGTTGCTAGAAAGACTTTTACCTTCAGCAGAGAACTTTGACGTTCTCGATGCGGCTTCCGGCAAGCTCGTTGCCAGGAAGACTTTTACCTTCAGCAGAGAACTTTGACGTTCTCGATGCCGGCTTCTGGCAAGCTCGTGGCCAGGAAGACTTTACCTTCAGCAGAGAACTTTGACGTTCTCGATGCCGGCTTCCGGCAAGCTCGTTGCCAGGAAGACTTTTACCTTCAGCAGAGAACTTTGACGTTCTCGATGCCGGGCTTCCGGCAAGCTCGTTGCCAGGAAGACTTTTACCTTCAGCAGAGAACTTTGACGTTCTCGATGCCGGCTTCCGGCAAGCTCGTTGCCAAGAAGACTTTTACCTTCAGCAGAGAACTTTGACCGTTCTCGATGCCGGCTTCCGGCAAGCTCGTTGCCAGGAAGACTTTTACCTTCAGCAGAGAACTTTGTCGTTCTCGATGCCGGCTTCCGGCAAGCTCGTTGCCAGGAAGACTTTTTACCTTCAGCAGAGAACTTTGATGTTCTCGATGCCGGCTTCCGACAAGCTCGTTGCCAGGAAGACTTTTACCTTCAGTAGAGAACTTTGATGTTCTCGATGCCGGCTTCCGGCAAGCTCGTTGCCAAAGAAGACTTTACCTTCAGGCAGGGAAACTTTGACGTTCTCGATGCCGGCTTCCGGCAAGCTCGTTGCCAGGAAGACTTTTACCTTCAGCAGAGAACTTTGACGTTCTCGATGCCGGCTTCCGCAAGCTCGTTGGCCAGGAAGACTTTTACCTTCAGCAGAGAACTTTGACCTTCTCGATGCCGGGCTTCCGGCAAGCTCGTTGCCAGGAAGACACCTTCAAGCAGAGAACTTTGACGTTCTCGATGCCGGCTTCCGGCAAGCTCGTGCCAGGAAGGCTTTTATCTTCAGCAGAGAACTTTGACGTTCTCGATGCCGGCTTCCGGCAAGCTCGTTGCCAGGAAGGCTTTTATCTTCAGCAGAGAACTTTGACGTTCTCGATGCCGGCTTCCGGCAAGCTCGTTGCCACGAAGGCTTTTAGCGAAGAACTTCGTTGTTCTTGACACCGGCCCCCGGCAAGATCGTTGCCGGAAAGGCTTATGGCGAAGAACTTCGTCGTTCTTGACGCCGGCTCCCGACAAGATCGTTGCCGGAAAGATTGGCCCTAGGGGCGTTGCCAGCCCCCGGGCCATAACTGCATTTAAACATGACAAGTGATTAGCATCCGAAGTGCACTTAACTCGCTTGCGGATTTTGACCTTTGCTGCATATTCCCTATGCCTGCTGGAATGCTTTCCGGTGCGTACGATCCAGCCAGTAGCGCTTGAGGGAACGGGCCCTTAGCGGCTATTCGGGAACATCGCCTCCCGGAAAGGTTTACCTTCTTGGTTCTAGCGCAACCGCACAAGTTGCCGAGCGGACTCGAGGCAACATGGAGCGCAACTAGCCCCGAGAAGGCTCCTCGGCATACAGGTCTATGCAGAAATCTCAAATAAATAGCGCATGCTATCTTCCTGTTCCAACCTCTCTTTGTACGTCCACCCTACGCTCTCTAGGGAAACTTGCCGGTGCAGGCACCCTTGCCGCGAGCGCCGAGTGCGGAACTTCAGCAGCCTGCTGGCGGGGTCGCTACCGACAAGCAATCTTGTCGCAACTAGTTGCAGCTCGCTTAAGTTGTTGAGCTGACTCGAAACAAAGTAAGGGCGCTAGCGGCTCACTTAAGTTGCTGAGCGGACTCGAAGCAAAGTAAGGGCGCTAGCAGCTCACTTAAGTTGTTGAGCGGACTCGAAACAGAGTAAGGGCGCAACTAGCTACGAGTTGATTCCTCCGCGCACAGGTTTTCCGTACAAAGAACAAGATCTCCGAGGCGGATAACCTTATATAGAAAGGAAATATCTAAAGTTTCGCACGACTTAGCTTTTTCTGTTGCCGCACTGGCGTCGTTCTTTTACTCGCCCTGCTCCTTAGGAGCCATGACGATGAAGAACAGCTGAGCCTTGTGTGCCCGCCGGATCGGATTCGCACAATCTCGACGCCCCGCTACCTGGCGCGCCAGAGATGTCGGGGGCGATGCTGATTCCGCCGACACCTATGGGGACAGGGCCCCTTTCGGTTCGGTGGGGGCGGAGAGCGCACAAAGAGCGGATCGAGGCGGTACACGCGGGCGATTTTACCCAGCTTCGGGCCGCACGGATGCGTAAAACCCTACTGCTGCTTGTTTGATTGTATTGGATTCCTGCTCAGGAGCGATAGACGCTGCCAGACTGAGCGTGAGAGTGTTCCTGGTGTTGAATGAGCCGAACTGGCCGACCGTCCCTCTACGTTGCGCTTGGGCCTCCTTTTATACTTTCAAGGGGTTACCCACAGGTGGCAACGTAGACTAGAAGGGTAAAAATGGAAAAGGATGCGGTAGGTGCAGCTACCGCTACTGTGGATACAGTGCACCCTACCTAACTCTGACGGCAGGGACAAGGGCATTAAATGCCTGTCTGAGTCTCCTAAACAGTGCAAAAGGTGACCGTTAGGAGCGCCACCGTTTGCCACGATGGGCTTCTCTTCATCTCCGCTTGCCACCACGTACCCCTAGCTGCACGGCCTCCTGCCACGTGTGCTTGGGAGAGTCCCAAAGCGACACGTTAGCAGGTGTGCTGGAGCGCGGGCACGAAGTGGGGGTTTCCCGCGGCAAGCTCCTTGCCGCGGCCGTCGTCTTGTCGCGTCCGGAAGCTTGTCGCTCGCCGGATCTTGCCGGGACGCAGGGCGCGTCGCGGCAAGCTTTCTTGGTATGCCTTGAGTGGCCTTCCCGGCAAGCTCCTCTTGCCGGGGTCTTGTCTCTTCCCGGCAAGATCCTCTTGCCGGGGCCTTGGTTGGCCTTCCCGGCAAGCTCCTCTTGCCGGGGCCTTGGTTGGCCTTCCCGGCAAGCTCCTCTTGCCGGGGTCTTGGTTTGAGTACTTTGTTCTTGAATGGTCTTCAAGGGAACCACAGAGAGTCTTGGCGGTCACCCGGCAAGCCTTGCCGCGGGGCGCTGCAACTGCCCGTGCACGAGTTCGGGATACTAGGGTACCCCTACTCTAGTACACCGACAGGAGCCCCCGGGCCTGGGCCATACACGGTGCCGAGCGCTGTTGGGCCAGGCCCAAAACAGTGCATGGGCACGCGCGGCCTAGGTCACACTGCATATCTCTCCGCTCCCACCGCGCACGCCCAGAACGGCACGCGTCAAACGCGGCGTCGTGGGTGAGATCGTGGGTGGCGTGCGTGGGGCTAAGCCCCCCGAGTATGCGTCAGGCCATGATGATGGGGACGGTTCACGCCCTCCTCCCTAAACGGAGGTAGGTGTGGGGGCGTGGTGCATTTACTGGACGGGGCCGGTGCACGGTTTTTGGGACGTCCACTCCCCGCGTTCACGGGGCGGAGTGAGGCTGCCTCATCTGTCGCCTTGGTTCTGCATCCCCGCCACGCGGCTCCCATGCGCTTGGGGTCACGGACGGTGGAGTGGGAAACTGGGCCGTCGCGAGCGGGTTGGCCCCGACTCCCTACCCTTCTCGTGCCTTGATTCGCTGAGCGGGGCGGCCGAGCCCCCACCTCGCTCCTTTATAAAGAGCGGGATGGGAGCACAGAAACCCGCACTCTCTCATCTTCTCCTTTCTTCAGCTTCTGCCCCCCTTTCTCTCATCTGCCATGGAGAAAGGGAACCCAGGCCCTTCATCGGTGGCGGCGAGGGTCGCCGCCAGACACCGCTTCCAGCGCCGCCATCGCCGTCCAGCCTTCGGACGGCCCCGGGATGTTCTCTTGGTGTCTTCTGGCACCCGTAGCTCGCCCAGGCACTCCTTTTGCCCTTTTCGCCTCCTTGACCTGCCTCCTGAGAAGAGGGACAGGAAAGGGATTACGGGCATCTTATCTTTTTAATTTGTAAGCCTTCGGGCCTTAGCTGTATCTAAAATTTGTAATCCTCTCTTTCATGTTTTTCATCCTCTATGGACTGTACCTGAGTGGGATGTTTTTTAATGAAAAGGGGATGCTTGCCGGGTTATTTGTCTCATGAGCTAAACCCACGCCAAGGAGTGAATCCTTGGTATCCCTCGGGCCATGGCGATGGCGGCGGGCGAAGGTGGAGACACGGGTTTCTTCCCTCTCCCCGTCGGAGCCATGGTGATGGGAAGGGGGGGAGGGAGGTTCAAGATTGAGTTGAAAACAGAAACCGGAGTTTGAGCGGAGGAAGGACAGAGGGCGCTCAAGCGATAAAAGGGGAACAGCTGTGTACGACTACAGGTCCGCCTAGCACGGAGCAAGATAAGGAGGGCGGTGGGGGGAACAGTGCCGCCCACGTCCAATCAACCGCCACACGGTGCCCAAGGCCGCAGGCTGTTAGGGCCCGCGGCGCTTCGCTCTTGCCCTTCCGCCTCCCTGCACGGCCAAGCCTGGGCGCGCCTTGGGCCCGGGGGCTACTGTCGGCGTTCTGGGAACGGGGGTCCCCAGACTTGCCTGCCTGCGGCCCTGGCGGCGTGGCTCAAAGGAGGGGCCAGCATGACCGTCTTCACCAACACAACCCAAGACCCTCGCGAGGGCCAAGCCTCCGCGGGACGGACGACGTGGAGCTTCCTCAGGAACGGCCTCATCAGGCTGGCTCATGAGGAGGCGGAGAGATCAAGCGGGGTACCTCACAAGGTGCCCATGACGCAAGCCATGACGACTCAGGGCGCCAGGCGGGTGCCAGCCCGCGCAGCGTCCTCCTTCCCTCTTTGGTGTAAAGGGGGCAAGCGCAGCCGCGGAGTACCGAGGCATCAGGCAAAGGTTGCCATTTCGGTGCAACGAGACCAAGACTAGGAGGACTACGAGATGGAGGTCCACCGTGGAGCCCAAGACGGCGTCATCACGAGAGCTTTGCACAGGCGAAGACTGCTTTTGTCAGGATAGCTGATACTTGCTGCCCCCCTTCAAATTAGCCCGCCATTGTTGGCTCCCTTCCCGCTCAATATTTAGGGAGAGGACCAGTGCCCCTATAAATAGGACTAGCCACCCCCAGGGTAGAGGGGATCGAGAATCAGCCAACCCAGAAGCAAGCTGGGGTCAAATCAGGGTCGGTCAGTTGGAGGAAAGCAGAGAGAGAGAGAGAGAAGGTGACTGAACTCCTCCGATCAGTACATCGCCCCAGCCAAGAACAGACCCTCGCGAGGCTGTTCTCCCTTGTATTGTTCATCATCATCAGCCCAAGAGGCAATCCACCACACCACACACTGGAGTAGGGTATTACACCACAACGGTGGCCCGAACCAGTATAAACCCTGTGTCTCTTGTGTTGTTCTTTCCTTAGTTTAGATCCTAGCATGGCGGAGGGGTGCAGGTAGGTAGGGGGCGAAATCTCCGCGCGCACCCCAGTGTTCGAACCTCAAGGGTCTGCCGGAACCCGAAATCCGACATAATAGATTTTTGCAATAAGTATGAGTTCTTTATGACCAATGTTGAGTCCATGGATTACACGCACTCTCACCCTTCCACCATCGCTAGCATCTCTAGTACCGCACAACTTTCGCCCGGTACCATAAACCCACCATTTACCTTCCTCAAAAACAGCCAGCATACCTACCTATTATGGCATTTCCATAGCCATTCCGAGATATATTGCCATGCAACTTTCCACCATTCCATTTATTATGACACGCTCCATCATTGTCATATTGCCTTACATGATCATGTAGTTGACATCGTATTTGTGGCAAAGCCCCATTCATAATTCTTTCATACATGTTACTCTTGATTCATTGCACATCCCGGTACACTGCCGGAGGCATTCACATAGAGTCATACTTTGATCTAAGTATCGTGTTGCAATTCTTGAGTTGTAAGTAAATAAAAGTGTGATGATCATCATTATTAGAGCCATTTGTCCCAGTGAGGAAAGGATGATGGACACAATGATTCCCCCACAAGTCGGGATGAGACTTCGGATGAAAAAGATCAAAAATAAAAAAATAAAAAAGAGGCCAAAAAAAGAGAGGGCCCAAAAAACAAAACAAAAACAAAAAATGAGAGAAAAAGAGAGAAGGGACAATGCTACTATCCTTTTTCCACACTTGTGCTTCAAAGTAGCACCATGATCTTCATGATAGAGTGTCTCTTATCTTGTCACTTTCATATACTAGTGGGAATTTTTCATTATAGAACTTGGCTTGTATATTCCAATGATGGGCTTCCTCAAAATGCCCTAGGTCTTCATGAGCAAGCAAATTGGATGCACACCCACTTAGTTTCTTTTTGAGCATTCATACACTTATAGCTCTAGTGCATCAGTTGCATGGCAATCCCTACTCATTCACATTGATATCTATTGATGGGCATCTCCATAGCCCGTTGATACACCTAGTTGATGTGGGACTATCTTCTCCATTTCTTCTTCTCCAGAACCACCCCTCTATCCCACCTATAGTGTTATATACATGGCTCACACTCATGTATTGAATGAAGATTGAAAAAGTTTGGGAACATCAAAAGTATGAAACAATTGCTTGGCTTGTCATCGGGGTTGTGCATGATTAAATATTTTGTGTGATGAAGATAGAGCATAGCCAGACTATATGATTTTGTAGGGATAGCTTTCTTTGGCCATGTTATTTTAAGAAGACATGATTGCTTTGTTTGTATGCTTGAAGTATTATTGTTTTTATGTCAATATTAAACTTTTTTCTTGAATCTTTTGGATCTGAACATTCATGCCACAATAAAGAAAATTACATTGATAATTATGTTAGGTAGCATTCCACATCAAAAATTCTATTTTATCATTTACCTACTCGAGGACAAGCATGAATTAAGCTTGGGGATGCTTGATACGTCTCCAATGTATCTATAATTTTTTATTGTTCCATGCTATTATATTATTTGGTTTGGATGTTTAATGGGCTTTAAGATGCTCTTTTATATTATTTTTGGAACTAACCTATTAACCGGAGGCCCAGTGCTAGTTTCCGTTTTTAATCTATTTTAGGGTTTTGTAGAAAAGGAATACCAAACGGAGTCCAAACAGAATGAAACATTCGCGATGATCTTTCTTGGACCAAAAGCAATCCAGAAGACTTGGAGTCGAAGTCTAGAACTCCACGAGGAAGCCATGAGGCAGGAGGGCGCACCCAGAGGGCTAGGCACGCCCCCACCCTCATGGGCCCCTCGTAGCTTCCACCGACGTACATCAGAGAGAGCCACAAAACCACGTTTCCACTGCCACAACCTTCTGTACTCGTGAGATCCCATCTTGGGGCCTTTTTCGGCAATCTGCCGGAGGGGGAATCGATCACGGAGGGCTTCTACATCAACACCATTGCCTCTCCGATGAAGCGTGAGTAGTTTACCACAGGCCTTCGGGTCCATAGTTATTAGCTAGATAGCTTATTCTCTCTCTTTGATTCTCAATACAAAGTTCTCCTCGATGTTCTTGGAGATCCATTCGATGTAATACTCTTTTGCGGTGTGTTTGTCGAGATCCGATGAATTGTGGATTTATGGACAGGATTATCTACAAATATTATTTGGTTCTTCTCTGAATTCTTATATGCATGATTTGATATCTTTGCAAGTCTTTTCGAATTATCGGTTTAGTTTGGCCTACTAGATTGATCTTTCTTACAATGGAGAAGTGCTTAGATTTGGGTTCAATCTTGCGGTTTCCTTTCCCAGTGACAGTAGGGGCAGCAATGCACATATTGTATTGTTGCCATCGAGGATAAAAAGATGGGGTTTATATCATATTGCTTGAGTTTATCCCTCTACATCATGTTATCTTGCTTAATGCGTTACTCCGTTCTTATGAACTTAATACTCTAGATGCATGCTGGATAGCGGTCGATGTGTGGAGTAATAGTAGTAGATGCAGAATCGTTTCGAACTACTTGACACAGACGTGATTCCTATATTCATGATCATTGCCTTAGATATCTTCATAACTATGCGCTTTTCTATCAATTGCTCGGTAGTAGTTTGTTCACCCCCCGTGATACATGCTATCTTGAGAGAAGCCACTAGTGAAACCTATGCCCCCGGATCTCTTTCCTATCATATTACATCTCTTTTATTTACATCGCATGTCGTTTACTATTTTGCAATCTTTACTTTCCAATCTATACAACAAAAATACCAAAAATATTTACTTTACTATCTCTATTAGATCTCACTTTTGCGAGTGACCGTGAAGGGATTGACAACCCCTTTATCGCATTGGTTGCAAGGTTCTTGATTGTTTGTGTATGTACTAGGTGACTTGTGCGTTGTCTCCTACTGGATTGATACCTTGGTTCTCAAAACTAAGGGAAATACTTACACTACTTTGCTGCATCCCCCTTTCCCGTTCAAGGGAAAGCCAACACATGCTCAAGAGGTAGCAAGAAGGATTTCTGGCGCCGTTGCCGGGGAGATCTACGCCAAGTCAAGACATACCAAGTACCCACCATAAATTGTTCTCCCTCGCATTACATTATTTGTCATTCGCCTCTCGGTTTCCTCTCCCCCACTTCTAAAACGATTTTCAAAAACCTTTGCCTTTTCTTCGCCCCTCTTCCGTTTGTTTCTTTTCGCTTGCTTCTTGTGTTCTTGTGTGTTTGATTGACTGTTTGTCACAATGGCTCAAGATAATACTAAATTGTGTGACTTTTGCAATACCAACAACAATGATTTTATTAGCACTCCGATTGCTCCTACTACCGATGCCGAATCTTGTGAAATTAATACAACTTTGTTGAATCTTGTTATGAAAGATCAATTTTTTGGCCTTCCTAGTGAAGATGCCGCTACCCATCTAAACAACTTTGTTGATTTGTGTGATATGCAAAAGAAGAAAGATGTGGATAATGATATTGTTAAATTGAAGCTATTTCCATTTTCGCTTAGAGGTCGTGCTAAAACTTGGTTCTCTTCTTAGCCTAAAAATAGTATTGATTCATGGAATAAGTGCAAAAGATGCTTTTATCTCTAAGTGTTTTCCTCCCGCTATCTCTTAGGAACGATATTATGAATTTCAAGCAACTTGATCATGAGCATGTTGCATAAGCTTGGGAGAGGATGAAATTAATGATACATAAGCTCCAAGGCTACTCCAACACCAGCGAGGCTGTCAGCACTGGACTGGCGGCAGCGCAGCCCCCACTCCTGGTCCGCGAAGAAGAAGGGCTCGACACGACCCGCGGCCCCAGTGGACAGCCGCGCTGCCACCCCACGGTAGGCGCGTCAGGTAGGACCGCGTGGCGCGCAGAGCACTACGGCGTGGCCTTCGGGGTGGCGGCGCCTGAGGAATACGTGCCCCTCATGATGGACCAAGGACACTCACACGAGGGCGAACCAAGCTCGCTCCTCAGCCCAAGCCGGGGGGACGAGGTGCCAGAAGTTAAGCCCTTCCAGGAGTCTCGGGACGGTCCCACTGGGCACGCTGGAAGCAACGATTATCGGGTACCGCTAATTCTTCAGCAGGCATAGCTAACCATGGATCGCAGGAGGTGAAGGTTGCCACAGCGGGCAGCTGCCCCGCTCCCACAGCCTCCTACCCCTCGGGAGGAGGGCGCAGGGGGCTGCAGGAGAGGGGCAGGGATTCGACATCACCACCACGGCGTTCAGAGCAAGGTGTTCTCAGGAGGTAGGCCCTCCGCTGGGGAGGTGCCCCAGGGCCTGCCCCCGGCGGAGGACCCGTGGTCGTCGGGGGAACCGCTAGAGACCGCTCTACCCCATCGGCGGCGTCCTGGTTTCCGGTCGTCGTTGATGGCACTAGAGTGTGGCGCAAGGTGGGGCCCTCATCTGGCGATATGAAGCAAGGCCAGTACCTGTGAAGAAGGCCCGGTGCCTGTGAAGCTCGCCGCCCCGTGACACTCTCATGTTATAATGAGTGGGGCTGTACACGCCCCGGAGTCTTAGGGGTGCCGGCCTCAGGCCCTGGGGCTCCCTCCCACGCCCAGTGGCAGCACTTAGCTCCGCGCTGGTGAGAAGACATCCAAGACTAGACTAGGTGCTGGACGCGGCCTTTTGTTTGCTTTCATTGCTCTTCCCCTTGGTTGTCGCTTTCCCCCGCTGGATTCAAGTTGGATTCGAATTTGAGATTTGCGTGTGTTCGGGGAAGGGGTTCTTAGTCTCGTTCGAGCAATTTCTCGCGTTTTGGTTACCACTTCGCCTCATCCGCCTCCCCTCGCGAGCCCCTCGCGAGCTGGGCCAGGCCTAGCTTGCACGCAGCCCAGACTGCTGCCGCCGCGTCCTCTCAGGAGGGTGTTTTACTGCAGATCCTACGGATTCAATCAGGGGACATTCAGGACACCACAACCCCCCGCGGGCTGCCTCAGGGCCAACGCGGAACAAAGGTATACTAGCCGACCAGCGCGTCGCTTAAGCCAGCCACTTGGCGTGGGCGCATGGGCGATGTAGCTTCTACTGATACGATAAACACAAGTTTTACATGAGGGCCCCCCTTCAAAATGCTCTCATAGTCATCAGGGCAAAACCTGAGTTCTATTCATGCAGGGTAAGGAAGCAGGAACGATGTACAGTCAGTCGGACGAATCCCCCAATGCGTCCTCAGGAGCACCACCTGAGCCGTTGCTGGCGTCGCTGAACTCGCCATCGCTGTCCGCGTCGCCGCCAGTGGCGTCAGGGCCGCCCATCGCGCCGCCCTCGTCGGCCGCCACGATCGCATCATCGTTGTCTGAGGCGAAGGCCCTGATAAGAGCGTCCACATTGTCCTCCACCCAGTGCGCCAGGTCGCCTCGGACAGCCTGGGGGACTGGGGCGATGGCGGCATCAAAATCAAAATGGGGATCCATGTTCCGGAGGTGACTGAAGACGCGGGAAAAGGCACGCCTGAGCAGGGCACGGCTCCTCTCCTCCACCAACCTGTCAGCCCTGGTCGACCGCGCCTCCAGCTGCGTCACCACATCAGTGAAGAACTGGAGATTGCCCGCGTAGTTGACTGTGTGCGGCTCGCCGACGGCCTCCTCGCAGATGTGGCCCAAGGCCGCGTTGGCTCTCTCCCAGAGAGTGGTGAGCATGGGGCCGTGCTCATGCTCCAAGATCCGCCGCTGACGTATCTCGTCCGCATTCTGACGCGCGACGGCCTCAGCCTCCTCCACCCGCTGGCGAAGAAGGAGCACCTCAGCCTGGGAGGTGGTTAACTCACCTCGCACCACCTCAAGGGCGGCCCGGGAAGCATCGGCCCGCCGTGCCGCCTCCTCCAGCTTGGTCCTCAAGGCGGCAGTCCTGCCTTCAGCTTCGGCCTGGATCAGCCCCAGCTTCTCTTCGAACTCGTGCTCGAGGTTCAAATGCACCATCGCCACTCGACGTCTGACCTCCTCTAGGACGCGGGCTTTCTGTGCAGCAACATCATCCTCTGCCTGCGTCACCAAGTGCTCCCTCGTCTCCAGACGCTCGTACTCGCGGGTATGTTCGGCGGCTTCCAGTGTCAGCGCCTCCTCACGCTTCTAGAGCTCCGTTGAGTCGCCAGAGGCCACCTTCGTCGATGCAAGGGCTGCCTCACGCAGCTCCACCTGCTCCTCCAGCAAGTGGCACCAGGCCAGAAGCTCCCGAGCCCTCTCCTCCGCAGCCGTTCACCGCCGGTCAGCTTCCCGAGCCTCCTCAGCGGCCCGAGACCGGGCCTCCCGAGAGGCCACAAACAACGCCTTGGCCTCTTCTTCATCAAGATCACGCCAATGGCGCGCAAGGGCGATGGCGCCCTCCAGCTCGCGCCTCTCTGCAGCCAGGCGCAAGCCCTCGGCCTCAAGGCGCGCGTCCTCAGCAGCAAGCTCCTCGCCAAGCAGGCTCACTGCGTCAGCCGCCCTTCGAAGGAATCCTTGGCGGAAAGCGCAACGCTCCCGAGCGTGCTCGAGAACGCCTTCCACACGATCATCCACCCCAAGCAAGCGCCGGGGGCCGCGAGTCAGCACTCCCCCTCCGGGCTGGGGGCTGGCACCCTCGCGACGGCCGGGCACGCCGCGTCAGAAGCCCGGCCTGGGGCCAGCCCATCCCCAGGAGAAGAGCGCAGGAAGAGCCTCAACCAATCGCAGTTCACGACCAGGCAAGAGGCCCATGGCAGGCTGGCTATGCCACGAGAAGGCCCGCGAAGGAGGATCGCAAGGTACGCGGGGCCACGGTGCGCCTGGGGATGGTTCGCCTCTTTGATCGCCCTCACCACAAGGGCTCCGCTGCTCGGAGCGCTCGAGGATGGTGGAGGGGGCGAAGCCAAGGGGGACGGCCCCTCAGCCGTCTCCGCAAGCTCGGCTGGAAGGGGCCTGCGGAGCAAGGGTCAGTACAAGTAACAGAAGGATCGGGAGCCGGGAAAGGAGAAGGCTTACTCATCAGTGGCGAAGTACTTCCCACGCTTCAGCAGGCGACAAGGGTAATCATCGCCCAGTGCCTCCCTTCTCTTCCGAAGAGCCTCGAAGTTCATGCGGGAGCGGCCCAAGAGTTGGGCGCATGGATCAACCTTCGACGAAGACGGAGCGTCAAGGCGATCTGCGGCAGAGGCGCCTGCCTGATGTACGCTGCCAATCGCCTCCCCAAGAGACGCAGCTGGAGCCTCAGGGGCCCCAGTCGCAGGCACTGAGGGTAGCTGCTCGCCACCCTCAGCCTCAGCGGCACGGGCCCCAAGAGCTGCTTCCTCATGAGCCTCGCCCGGTGCTGTCACCGCGCCGGGAGCCCTCTCGGCCTCTGGCGCCTCGTGCCTCCCAGCTCCGCCACTCGAGGATGAGTCGCCCTGGCCGACTGGAAGGGCAGTCACCACCATTGGGTTCTCGCGAGGCCCCTGAAGGCCGACGGGGTGCGGCCCCCACTTATCAAAGACAGGCATCTGCTTCACAAAGTCGCCCCTGCTCTGGCAGAGGTACAGCAAGGCCCCTCCCTGCCGGACGCTGCCGGGGTTGGGGTCCCCAGCCAGGGTCAAGAGTGCCGTGCTCAGCACCTCGGGAGTTAGGTCCTCTACCTGGAGCCTCATACGATCCTCACGCCCACGGAAGGCCCACATCCGGCGAGAGTGGCGTTGAAGAGGAGCAGCGCGACATAGCAGGAACTCCTTCACCACCTTGGGCGCTATCACGCCAAGCAACCTCAAGAGCGCGAAGCGGCGCCAGACGAAGACAAGCCGGGGGCTCTCAAGCGTCTCCTGGCCCCAGCCCGAATTGGGGACGGCAGGTGAGGTCGGCTCCTATAACAGGGGGCTGGGCACCCCTGCGTCCACATACAGCCACCGCTCGCGGAACCCAACCGCGGGCAGGGGGAGCTTGAAGTCAATCCCAGAGGCCGCCGTCTTAGGCGCGGCAACGAAGCTCACGCAAGCCCAACATTGGGTAGGGTCGACAAGATGCAACGAGAAGAAGTGGCGCAACAAGGCAACCGAAGGAGGGATGCTGTCGGGGGCGATGCTGATTCCGCCGACACCTATGGGGACAGGGCCCCTTTCGGTTCGGTGGGGGGCGGAGAGCGCACAAAGAGCGGATCGAGGCGGTACACGCGGGCGATTTTTACCCAGCTTCAGGCTGCACAGATGCGTAAAACCCTACTGCTGCTTGTTTGATTGTATTGGATTCTTGCTCAGGAGCGATAGACGCTGCCAGACTGAGCGTGAGAGTGTTCCTGGTGTTCAATGAGCCGAACTGGCCGACCCTCCTCTACGTTGCGCTTGGGCCTCCTTTTATACTTTCAAGGGGTTACCCACAGGTGGCAACGTAGACTAAAAGGGTAGAAATGGAAAAGGATGCGGTAGGTGCAGCTACCGCTACTGTGGATACAGTGCACCCTACCTAACTCTGACGGCAGGGGACAAGGGCATTAAATGCCTGTCAGAGTCTCCTAAACAGTGCAAAAGGTGACCGTTAGGAGCGCCACCGTTGGCATGATGGGCTTCTCTTCATCTCCGCTTGCCACCACGTACCCCTAGCTGCACAGCCTCCTGCCACGTGTGCTTGGGAGAGTCCCAAAGTGACACGTTAGCAGGTGTGCTGGAGCGCGGGCACAAAGTGGGGGTTTCCCGCGGCAAGCTCCTTGCCGCGGCCGTCGTCTGGTCGCGTTCGGAAGCTTGTCGCTCGCCGGATCTTGCCGGGACGCAGGGCGCGTCACGACAAGCTTTCTTGGTATGCCTTGAGTGGTCTTCCCGGCAAGCTCCTCTTGCCGGGGTCTTGTCTCTTCCCGGCAAGATCCTCTTGCCGGGGCCTTGGTTGGCCTTCCCGGCAAGCTCCTCTTGCCGGGGCCTTGGTTGGCCTTCCCGGCAAGCTCCTCTTGCCGGGGTCTTGGTTTGAGTACTGTGTTCTTGAATGGTCTTCAAGGGAACCACGGAGGGTCTTGGCGGTCACCCGGCAAGCCATGCCGCGGGGCGCTGCAACTGCCCGTGCACGAGTTCGGGATACTAGGGTACCCCTACTCTAGTACACCGACAGGAGCCCCCGGGCCTGGGCCATACACGGTGCCGAGCGCTGTTGGGCCAGGCCCAAAACAGTGCACGGGCACGCGCGGCCTAGGTCACACCGCATATCTCTCCGCTCCCACCGTGCACGCTCAGAACGGCACGCGTCAAATGCGGCGTCGTGGGTGAGATCGTGGGTGGCGTGCATGGGGCTAAGCCTCCCGAGCATGCGTCAGGCCATGATGATGGGGACGGTTCACGCCCTCCTCCCTAAATGGAGGTAGGTGTGGGGGCGTGGTGCATTTACTGGACGGGGCCGGTGCGCGGTTTTCGGGACGTCCACTCCCCGCGTTCACGGGGCGGAGTGAGGCCGCCTCATCTGTCGCCTTGGTTCTGCATCCCCGCCACGCGGCTCCCATGCGCTTGGGGTCACGGACGGTGGAGTGGGAAACTGGGCCGTCGCGAGCGGGTTGGCCCCGACTCCCTGCCCTTCCCGTGCCTTGATTCGCTGAGCGGGGCGGCCGAGCCCCCACCTCGCTCCTTTATAAAGAGTGAGATGGGAGCACAGAAACCCGCACTCTCTCATCTTCTCCTTTCTTCAGCTTCTGCTCCCCTTTCTCTCATCTGCCATGGAGAAAGGGAACCCAGGCCCTTCATCAGTGGCGGCGAGGGTCGCCGCCAGACACCGCTTCCAGCGCCGCCATCGCCGTCCAGCCTTCGGACGGCCCCGGGATGTTCTCTTGGTGTCTTCTGGCACCCGTAGCTCGCTCAGGCACTCCTTTTGCCCTTTTCGCCTCCTTGACCTGCCTCCTGAGAAGAGGGGTAGGAAAGGGATTACGGGCATCTTATCTTTTTAATTTGTAAGCCTTCGGGCCTTAGCTGTATCTAAAATTTGTAATCCTCTCTTTCATGTTTTTCATCCTCTATGGACTGTACCTGAGTGGGATGTTTTTTAATGAAAAGGGGATGCTTGCCGGGTTATTTGTCTCGTGAGCTAAACCCACGCCAAGGAGCGAATCCTTGGTATCCCTCGTACAGACATTTCATCTCCCGGCAACAGGCCCTGCCGCCTTCCCACGTCGCTCAACCTTTCTCACGTTTTAGACGGAGGCGGGAACGAGGTGGGTGCGGTCTCCTCATTTCATCCCTTTGCTGCCGCGACTACGACTAAACTTGGCCCCGAGAACGAGCCCCAGGGCCTAGAGTTGAGGGAGCACGGCAGTTTTCGGGAAGAAACGTGGTTTCGCATTCCCCAGTCCATAAGAAGATGCATGATGAGGGATGAAAGACTTATCTGATATTGCAGCCCCCGGCAACTCTGGTTTGCCGTGGACGATTCTTGGCACTCACAGCCCCCAGCGATACTGGCTTGCCGGGAAGGTTTTTATCTTCAGCAGAGAACTTTGACGTTCTCGATGTCGGCTTCCGGCAGGCTTGTCGCCAGGAAGGCTTTTACCTTCAGCAGAGAACTTTGACGTTCTCGATGCCGGCTTCCGGCAAGCTCGTTGCCAGGAAGACTTTTACCTTCAGTAGAGAACTTTGACGTTCTCGATGCAGGCTTCCGGCAAGCTCGTTGCCAGGAAGACTTTTACCTTCAGCAGAGAACTTTGACGTTCTCGATGCCGGCTTCTGGCAAGCTCGTGGCCAGGAAGACTTTTACCTTCAGCAGAGAACTTTGACGTTCTCGAGGCCGGCTTCCGGCAAGCTCGTTGCCAGGAAGACTTTTACCTTCAGCAGAGAACTTTGACGTTCTCGATGCCGGCTTCCGGCAATCTCGTTGCCAGGAAGACTTTTACCTTCAGCAGAGAACTTTGACGTTCTCGATGCCGGCTTCCGGCAAGCTCGTTGCCAGGAAGACTTTTACCTTCAGCAGAGAACTTTGACGTTCTCGATGCCGGCTTCCGGCAAGCTCGTTGCCAGGAAGACTTTTACCTTCAGCAGAGAACTTTGTCGTTCTCGATGCCGGCTTCCGGCAAGCTCGGTGCCAGGAAGACTTTTACCTGCAGCAGAGAACTTTGACGTTCTCGATGCCGGCTTCCGACAAGCTCGTTGCCAGGAAGACTTTTACCTTCAGCAGAGAACTCTGACGTTCTCGATGCCGGCTTCCGGCAAGCTCGTTGCCAGGAAGACTTTTACCTTCGGCAGGGAACTTTGACGTTCTCGATGCCGGCTTCCGGCAAGCTCGTTGCCAGGAAGACTTTTACCTTCGGCAGAGAACTTTGACATTCTCGATGCCGGCTTCCGGCAAGCTCGTTGCCAGGAAGACTTTTACCTTCAGCAGAGAACTTTGACATTCTCGATGCCGGCTTCCGGCAAGCTCGTTGCCAGGAAGACACCTTCAGCAGAGAACTTTGACGTTCTCGATGCCGGCTTCCGGCAAGCTCGTTGCCAGGAAGGCTTTTATCTTCAGCAGAGAACTTTGACGTTCTCGATGCTGGCTTCCGGCAAGCTCGTTGCCAGGAAGGCTTTTATCTTCAGCAGAGAACTTTGACGTTCTCGATGCCGGCTTCCGGCAAGCTCGTTGCCAGGAAGGCTTTTAGCGAAGAACTTCGTTGTTCTTGACACCGGCCCCCGGCAAGATCGTTGCCGGAAAGGCTTATGGCGAAGAACTTCGTCGTTCTTGACGCCGGCTCCCGACAAGATCGTTGCCGGAAAGATTGGCCCTAGGGGCGTTGCCAGCCCTCGGGCCATACCTGCATTTAAACATGACAAGTGATTAGCATCCGAAGTGCACTTAACTCGCTTGCGGATTTTGACCTTTGCTGCATATTCCCTATGCCTGCTGGAATGCTTTCCGGTGCGTACGATCCAGCCAGTAGCGCTTGAGGGAACGGGCCCTTAGCGGCTATTCGGGAACATCGCCTCCCGGAAAGGTTTACCTTCTTGGTTCTAGCGCAACCGCACAAGTTGCCGAGCGGACTCGAGGCAACATGGAGCGCAACTAGCCCCGAGAAGGCTCCTCGGCATACAGGTCTATGCAGAAATCTCAAATAAAAAGCGCATGCTATCTTCCTGTCCAACCTCTCTTTGTACGTCCACCCTACGCTCTCTAGGGAAACTTGCCGGTGCAGGCACCCTTGCCGCGAGCGCCGAGTGCGGAACTTCAGCAGCCTGCTGGCGGGGTCGCTACCGACAAGCAATCTTGTCGCAACTAGTTGCAGCTCGCTTAAGTTGTTGAGCTGACTCGAAACAAAGTAAGGGCGCTAGCGGCTCACTTAAGTTGCTGAGCGGACTCAAAGCAAAGTAAGGGCGCTAGCTGCTCACTTAAGTTGTTGAGCGGACTCGAAACAGAGTAAGGGCGCAACTAGCTACGAGTTGATTCCTCCGCGCACAGGTTTTCCGTACAAAGAACAAGATCTCCGAGGCGGATAACCTTATATAGAAAGGAAATATCTAAAGTTTCGCACGACTTAGCTTTTTCTGTTGCCGCACTGGCGTCGTTCTTTTACTCGCCCGCTCCTTAGGAGCCATGACGATGAAGAACAGCTGAGCCTTGTGTGCCCGCCGGATCGGATTCGCACAATCTCGACGCCCCGCTACCTAGCGCGCCAGAGATGTCGGGGGCGATGCTGATTCCGCCGACACCTATGGGGACAGGGCCCCTTTCGGTTCGGTGGGGGCGGAGAGCGCACAAAGAGCGGATCGAGGCGGTACACGCGGGTGATTTTTACCCAGCTTCGGGCCGCACGGATGCGTAAAACCCTACTGCTGCTTGTTTGATTGTATTGGATTCCTGCTCAGGAGCGATAGACGCTGCCAGACTGAGCGTGAGAGTGTTCCTGGTGTTGAATGAGCCGAACTAGCCGACCCTCCTCTACGTTGCGCTTGGGCCTCCTTTTATACTTTCAAGGGGTTACCCACAGGTGGCAACGTAGACTAAAAGGGTAGAAATGGAAAAGGATGCGGTAGGTGCAGCTACCGCTACTGTGGATACAGTGCACCCTACCTAACTCTGACGGCAGGGGACAAGGGCATTAAATGCCTGTCAGAGTCTCCTAAACAGTGCAAAAGGTGACCGTTAGGAGCGCCACCATTTGCCATGATGGGCTTCTCTTCATCTCCGCTTGCCACCACGTACCCCTAGCTGCACGGCCTCCTGCCACGTGTGCTTGGGAGAGTCCCAAAGCAACACGTTAGCAGGTGTGCTGGAGCGCGGGCACGAAGTGGGGGTTTCCTGTGGCAAGCTCCTTGCCGTGGCCGTCGTCTGGTCGCGTCCGGAAGCTTGTCGCTCGCTGGATCTTGCCGGGACGCAGGGCGCGTCACGGCAAGCTTTCTTGGTATGCCTTGAGTGGTCTTCCTGGCAAGCTCCTCTTGCCGGGGTCTTGTCTCTTCCCGGCAAGATCCTCTTGCCGGGGCCTTGGTTGGCCTTCCCGGCAAGCTCCTCTTGCCGGGGCCTTGGTTGGCCTTCCCGGCAAGCTCCTCTTGCCGGGGTCTTGGTTTGAGTACTTTGTTCTTGAATGGTCTTCAAGGGAACCACAGAGGGTCTTGGCGGTCACCCGGCAAGCCTTGCCGCGGGGCGCTGCAACTGCCCGTGCACGAGTTCGGGATACTAGGGTACCCCTACTCTAGTACACCGACAGGAGCCCCCGGGCCTGGGCCATACACGGTGCCGAGCGCTGTTGGGCCAGGCCCAAAACAGTGCACGGGCACGCGCGGCCTAGGTCACACCGCATATCTCTCCGCTCCCACCGCGCACGCCCAGAACGGCACGCGTCAAACGCGGCGTCGTGGGTGAGATCGTGGGTGGCGTGCGTGGGGCTAAGCCCCCCGAGCATGCGTCAGGCCATGACGATGGGGACGGTTCACGCCCTCCTCCCTAAACGGAGGTAGGTGTGGGGGCGTGGTGCATTTACTGGACGGGGCCGGTGCACGGTTTTCGGGACGTCCACTCCCCGCGTTCACGGGGCGGAGTGAGGCCGCCTCATCTGTCGCCTTGGTTCTGCATCCCCGCCACGCGGCTCCCATGCGCTTGGGGTCACGGACGGTGGAGTGGGAAACTGGGCCGTCGCGAGCGGGTTGGCCCCGACTCCCTACCCTTCTCGTGCCTTGATTCGCTGATCGGGGCGGCCGAGCCCCCACCTCGCTCCTTTATAAAGAGCGGGATGGGAGCACAGAAACCCGCACTCTCTCATCTTCTCCTTTCTTCAGCTTCTGCTCCCCTTTCTCTCATCTGCCATGGAGAAAGGGAACCCGGACCCTTCATCGGTGGCGGCGAGGGTCGCCGCCAGACACCGCTTCCAGCGCCGCCATCGCCGTCCAGCCTTCGGACGGCCCCGGGATGTTCTCTTGGTGTCTTCTGGCACCCGTAGCTCGCCCAGGCACTCCTTTTGCCCTTTTCGCCTCCTTGACCTGCCTCCTGAGAAGAGGGACAGGAAAGGGATTACGGGCATCTTATCTTTTTAATTTGTAAGCCTTCGGGCCTTAGCTGTATCTAAAATTTGTAATCCTCTCTTTCATGTTTTTCATCCTCTATGGACTGTACCTGAGTGGGATGTTTTTTAATGAAAAGGGGATGCTTGCCGAGTTATTTGTCTCATGAGCTAAACCCACGCCAAGGAGCGAATCCTTGGTATCCCTCGGGCCATGGCGATGGCGGCGGGCAAAGGTGGAGACACGGGTTTCTTCCCTCTCCCCTTCTTCGTCGGAGCCATGGCGATGGGAAGTGGGGGGAGGGAGGTTCAAGATTGAGTTGAAAACAGAAACCGGAGTTCGAGCGGAGGAAGGACAGAGGGCGCTCAAGCGATAAAAGGGGAACGGCTGTGTACGACTACGGGTCCGCCTAGCACGGAGCAAGATAAGGAGGGCGTGGGGGAACAGTGCCGCCCACGTCCAATCAACCGCCACACGGTGCCCAAGGCCGCAGGCTGTTAGGGCCCGCGGCGCTTCGCTCTTGCCCTTCCGCCTCCCTGCACGGCCAAGCCCGGGCGCGCCTTGGGCCCGGGGGCTACTGTCGGCGTTCTGGGAATGGGGGTCCCCAGACTTGCCTGCCTGCGGCCTGCGGCGTGGCTCAAAGGAGGGCCCAGCATGACCCGTCTTCACCAACACAAACCCAAGACCCTCGCGAGGGGCCAAGCCTCGCGGGACGGACGACGCGGAGCTTCCTCAGGAACGGCCTCATCAGGCTGGCTCATGAGGAGGCGGAGAGATCAAGGCGGGGTACCTCACAAGGTGCCCATGACGCAAGCCATGACGACTCAGGGCGCCAGGCGGGTGCCAGCCCGCGCAGCGTCCTCCTTCCCTCTTTGGTGTAAAGGGGGCAAGCGCAGCCGCGGAGTACCGAGGCATCAGGCAAAGGTTGCCATTTCGGTGCAACGAGACCAAGACCAGGAGGACTACGAGATGGAGGTCACCGTGGAGCCCAAGACGGCGTCATCACCAGAGCTTTGCACAGGCGAAGACTGCTTTTGTCAGGATAGCTGATACTTGCTGCCCCCCTTCAAATTAGCCCACCATTGTTGGCTCCCTTCCCGCTCAATATTTGGGGAGAGGACCAGTGCCCCTATAAATAGGACTAGCCACCCCCAGGGTAGAGGGGATCGAGAATCAGCCAACCCAGAAGCAAGCTGGGGTCAAAATCAGGGTCGGTCAGTTGGAGGAAAGCAGAGAGAGAGAGAGAGAAAGGTGACTGAACTCCTCCGATCAGTACATCGCCCCAGCCAAGAACAGACCCTCGCGAGGCTGTTCTCCCTTGTATTGTTCATCATCATCAGCCCAAGAGGCAATCCACCACACCACACACTGGAGTAGGGTATTACACCACAACGGTGGCCCGAACCAGTATAAACCCTGTGTCTCTTGTTTTGTTCTTTCCTTAGTTTAGATCCTAGCATGGCGGAGGGGTGCAGGTAGGTAGGGGGCGAAATCTCCGCGCGCACCCCAGTGTTCGAACCTCAAGGGTCTGCCGGAACCCGAAATCCGACATAATAGATTTTTGCAATAAGTATGTGAGTTCTTTATGACCAATGTTGAGTCCATGGATTACACGCACTCTCACCCTTCCACCATCGCTAGCATCTCTAGTACCGCACAACTTTCGCCGGTACCATAAACCCACCATTTACCTTCCTCAAAACAGCCAGCATACCTACCTATTATGGCATTTCCATAGCCATTCCGAGATATATTGCCATGCAACTTTCCACCATTCCATTTATTATGACACGCTCCATCATTGTCATATTGCCTTACATGATCATGTAGTTGACATCGTATTTGTGGCAAAGCCACCATTCATAATTCTTTCATACATGTTACTCTTGATTCATTGCACATCCCGGTACACTGCCGGAGGCATTCACATAGAGTCATACTTTGATCTAAGTATCGTGTTGCAATTCTTGAGTTGTAAGTAAATAAAAGTGTGATGATCATCATTATTAGAGCATTGTCCCAGTGAGGAAAGGATGATGGACACAATGATTCCCCCACAAGTCGGGATGAGACTTCGGATGAAAAAGATCAAAAATAAAAAAAATAAAAAAGAGGCCAAAAAAAAGAGAGGGCCCAAAAAACAAAAAAAAACAAAAAAATGAGAGAAAAAAGAGAGAAGGGACAATGCTACTATCCTTTTTCCACACTTGTGCTTCAAAGTAGCACCATGATCTTCATGATAGAGTGTCTCTTATCTTGTCACTTTCATATACTAGTGGGAATTTTTCATTATAGAACTTGGCTTGTATATTCCAATGATGGGCTTCCTCAAAATGCCCTAGGTCTTCATGAGCAAGCAAATTGGATGCACACCCACTTAGTTTCTTTTTGAGCATTCATACACTTATAGCTCTAGTGCATCAGTTGCATGGCAATCCCTACTCACTCACATTGATATCTATTGATGGGCATCTCCATAGCCCGTTGATACACCTAGTTGATGTGGGACTATCTTCTCCATTTCTTCTTCTCCAGAACCACCCCTCTATCCCACCTATAGTGTTATATACATGGCTCACACTCATGTATTGAATGAAGATTGAAAAAGTTTGGGAACATCAAAAGTATGAAACAATTGCTTGGCTTGTCATCGGGGTTGTGCATGATTAAATATTTTGTGTGATGAAGATAGAGCATAGCCAGACTATATGATTTTGTAGGGATAGCTTTCTTTGGCCATGTTATTTTAAGAAGACATGATTGCTTTGTTTGTATGCTTGAAGTATTATTGTTTTTATGTCAATATTAAACTTTTTTCTTGAATCTTTTGGATCTGAACATTCATGCCACAATAAAGAAAATTACATTGATAATTATGTTAGGTAGCATTCCACATCAAAAATTCTATTTTTATCATTTACCTACTCGAGGACAAGCATGAATTAAGCTTGGGGATGCTTGATACGTCTCCAATGTATCTATAATTTTTTATTGTTCCATGCTATTATATTATTTGGTTTGGATGTTTAATGGGCTTTAAGATGCTCTTTTATATTATTTTTGGAACTAACCTATTAACCAGAGGCCCAGTGCTAGTTTCTGTTTTTAACCTATTTTAGGGTTTTGTAGAAAAGGAATACCAAACGGAGTCCAAACAGAATGAAACGTTCGCGATGATCTTTCTTGGACCAAAAGCAATCCAGAAGACTTGGAGTCGAAGTCTAGAACTCCACGAGGAAGCCATGAGGCAGGAGGGCGCACCCAGAGGGGCTAGGCACGCCCCCACCCTCATGGGCCCCTCGTAGCTCCACCGACGTACATCAGAGAGAGCCACAAAACCACGTTTCCACTGCCACAACCTTCTGTACTCGTGAGATCCCATCTTGGGGCCTTTTCCGGCAATCTGCCGGAGGGGGAATCGATCACGGAGGGCTTCTACATCAACACCATTGCCTCTCCGATGAAGCGTGAGTAGTTTACCACAGGCCTTCGGGTCCATAGTTATTAGCTAGATAGCTTATTCTCTCTCTTTGATTCTCAATACAAAGTTCTCCTCGATGTTCTTGGAGATCCATTCGATGTAATACTCTTTTGCGGTGTGTTTGTCGAGATCCGATGAATTGTGGATTTATGGACAGGATTATCTACAAATATTATTTGGTTCTTCTCTGAATTCTTATATGCATGATTTGATATCTTTGCAAGTCTTTTCGAATTATCGGTTTAGTTTGGCCTACTAGATTGATCTTTCTTACAATGGAGAAGTGCTTAGCTTTGGGTTCAATCTTGCGGTTTCCTTTCCCAGTGACAGTAGGGGCAGCAATGCACATATTGTATTGTTGCCATCGAGGATAAAAAGATGGGGTTTATATCATATTGCTTGAGTTTATCCCTCTACATCATGTCATCTTGCTTAATGCGTTACTCCGTTCTTATGAACTTAATACTCTAGATGCATGTTGGATAGCGGTCGATGTGTGGAGTAATAGTAGTAGATGCAGAATCGTTTCGAACTACTTGACACAGACGTGATGCCTATATTCATGATCATTGCCTTAGATATCTTCATAACTATGCGCTTTTCTATCAATTGCTTGGTAGTAGTTTGTTCACCCCCCGTGATACATGCTATCTTGAGAGAAGCCACTAGTGAAACCTATGCCCCCCGGGTCTCTTTCCTATCATATTACATCTCTTTTATTTACATCACATGTCGTTTACTATTTTGCAATCTTTACTTTCCAATCTATACAACAAAAATACCAAAAATATTTACTTTACTATCTCTATTAGATCTCACTTTTGCGAGTGACCGTGAAGGGATTGACAACCCCTTTATCGCATTGGTTGCAAGGTTCTTGATTGTTTGTGTATGTACTAGGTGACTTGTGTGTTGTCTCCTACTGGATTGATACCTTGGTTCTCAAAACTAAGGGAAATACTTACACTACTTTGCTGCATCCCCCTTTCCCGTTCAAGGGAAAGCCAACACATGCTCAAGAGGTAGCAAGAAGGATTTCTGGCGCCGTTGCCGGGGAGATCTACGCCAAGTCAAGACATACCAAGTACCCACCATAAATTGTTCTCCCTCGCATTACATTATTTGCCATTCGCCTCTCGGTTTCCTCTCCCCCACTTCTAAAACGATTTTCAAAAACCTTTGCCTTTTCTTCGCCCCTCTTCCGTTTGTCTCTTTTCGCTTGCTTCTTGTGTTCTTGTGTGTTGGATTGACTGTTTGTCACAATGGCTCAAGATAATACTAAATTGTGTGACTTTTGCAATACCAACAACAATGATTTTATTAGCACTCCGATTGCTCCTACTACCGATGCCGAATCTTGTGAAATTAATACAACTTTGTTGAATCTTGTTATGAAAGATCAATTTTTTGGCCTTCCTAGTGAAGATGCCGCTACCCATCTAAACAACTTTGTTGATTTGTGTGATATGCAAAAGAAGAAAGATGTGGATAATGATATTGTTAAATTGAAGCTATTTCCATTTTCGCTTAGAGATCGTGCTAAAACTTGGTTCTCTTCTTTGCCTAAAAATAGTATTGATTCATGGAATAAGTGCAAAGATGCTTTTATCTCTAAGTGTTTTCCTCCCGCTATCTCTTAGGAATGATATTATGAATTTCAAGCAACTTGATCATGAGCATGTTGCATAAGCTTGGGAGAGGATGAAATTAATGATACATAAGCTCCAAGGCTACTCCAACACCAGCGAGGCTGTCAGCACTGGACTGGCGGCAGCGCAGCCCCCACTCCTGGTCCGCGAAGAAGAAGGGCTCGACACGACCCGCGGCCCCAGTGGACAGCCGCGCTGCCACCCCACGGTAGGCGCGTCAGGTAGGACCGCGTGGCACACAGAGCACTACGGCGTGGCCTTCGGGGTGGCGGCGCCTGAGGAATACGTGCCCCTCATGATGGACCAAGGACACTCACACGCGGGTGAACCAAGCTCGCTCCTCAGCCCAAGCCGGGGGGACGAGGTGCCAGAAGCTAAGCCCTTCCAGGAGTCTCGGGACGGTCCCACTGGGCACGCTGGAAGCAACGATTATCGGGTACCGCTAATTCTTCAGCAAGCATAGCTAACCATGGATCGCAGGAGGTGAAGGTTGCCACAGCGGGCAGCTGCCCCGCTCCCACAGCCTCCTACCCCTCGGGAGGAGGGCGCAGGGGGCTGCAGGAGAGGGGCAGGGATTCGACATCACCACCACGGTGTTCAGAGCAAGGTGTTCTCAGGAGGTAGGCCCTCCGCTGGGGAGGTGCCCCAGGGCCTGCCCCCGGCGGAGGACCCGTGGTCGTCGGGGGAACCGCTAGAGACCGCTCTACCCCATCGGCGGCGTCCTGGTTTCCGGTCGTCGTTGATGGCACTAGAGTGTGGCGCAAGGTGGGGCCCTCATCTGGCGATATGAAGCAAGGCCAGTACCTGTGAAGAAGGCCCGGTGCCTGTGAAGCTCGCCGCCACGTGACACTCTCATGTTATAATGAGTGGGGCTGTACATGCCCCGGAGTCTTAGGGGTGCCGGCCTCAGGCCCTGGGGCTCCCTCCCACGCCCAGTGGCAGCACTTAGCTCCGCGCTGGTGAGAAGACATCCAAGACTAGACTAGGTGCTGGACGCGGCCTTTTGTTTGCTTTCATTGCTCTTCCCCTTGGTTGTCGCTTTCCCCCGCTGGATTCAAGTTGGATTCGAATTTGAGATTTGCGTGTGTTCGGGGAAGGGGTTCTTAGTCTCGTTCGAGCAATTTCTCGCGTTTTGGTTACCACTTCGCCTCATCCACCTCCCCTCGCGAGCTGGGCCAGGCCTAGCTTGCACGCAGCCCAGACTGCCGCCGCCGCGTCCTCTCAGGAGGGTGTTTTACTGCAGATCCTACGGATTCAATCAGGGGACATTCAGGACACCACAACCCCCCGCGGGCTGCCTCAGGGCCAACACGGAACAAAGGTATACTAGCCGACCAGCGCGTCGCTTAAGCCAGCCACTTGGCCTGGGCGCATGGGCGATGTAGCTTCTACTGATACGATAAACACAAGTTTTACATGAGGGCCCCCCTCCAAAATGCTCTCATAGTCATCAGGCCAAAACCTGAGTTCTATTCATGCAGGGTAAGGAAGCAGGAACGATGTACAGTCAGTCGGACGAATCCCCCAATGCGTCCTCAGGAGCACCACCTGAGCCGTTGCTGGCGTCGCTGAACTCGCCATCGCTGTCCGCGTCGCCGCCAGTGGCGTCAGGGCCGCCCATCGCGCCGCCCTCGTCGGCCGTCACGATCGCATCATCGTTGTCTGAGGCGAAGGCCCTGATAAGAGCGTCCACATTGTCCTCCACCCAGTGCGCCAGGTCGCCTCGGACAGCCTGGGGGACTGGGGCGATGGCGGCATCAAAATCAAAATGGGGATCCATGTTCTGGAGGTGACTGAAGACGCGGGAAAAGCCGCGCCTGAGCAGGGCACGGCTCCTCTCCTCCACCAACCTGTCAGCCCTGGTCGACCGCGCCTCCAGCTGCGTCACCACATCAGTGAAGAACTGGAGATTGCCCGCGTAGTTGACCGCGTGCGGCTCGCCGACGGCCTCCTCGCAGATGTGGCCCAAGGCTGCGTTGGCTCTCTCCCAGAGAGTGGTGAGCATGGGGCCGTGCTCATGCTCCAAGATCCGCCGCTGACGTATCTCGTCCGCATTCTGATGCGCGACGGCCTCAGCCTCCTCCACCCGCTGGCGAAGAAGGAGCACCTCAGCCTGGGAGGTGGTTAACTCACCTCGCACCACCTCAAGGGCGGCCCGGGAAGCATCGGCCCGCCGTGCCGCCTCCTCCAGCTTGGTCCTCAAGGCGGCAGTCCTGCCTTCAGCTTCGGCCTGGATCAGCCCCAGCTTCTCTTCGAACTCGTGCTCGAGGTTCAAATGCACCATCGCCACTCGACGTCTGACCTCCTCCAGGACGCGGGCTTTCTGTGCAGCAACATCATCCTCTGCCTGCGTCACCAAGTGCTCCCTCGTCTCCAGACGCTCGTACTCGCGGGTACGTTCGGCGGCTTCCAGTGTCAGCGCCTCCTCACGCTTCTAGAGCTCTGTTGAGTCGCCAGAGGCCACCTTCGTCGATGCAAGGGCTGCCTCGCGCAGCTCCACCTGCTCCTCCAGCAAGTGGCACCAGGCCAGAAGCTCCCGAGCCCTCTCCTCCGCAGCCGTTCACCGCCGGTCAGCTTCCCGAGCCTCCTCAGCGGCCCGAGACCGGGCCTCCCGAGAGGCCACAAACAACGCCTTGGCCTCTTCTTCATCAAGATCACGCCAATGGCGCGCAAGGGCGATGGCGCCCTCCAGCTCGCGCCTCTCTGCAGCCAGGCGCAAGCCCTCGGCCTCAAGGCGCGCGTCCTCAGCAGCAAGCTCCTCGCCAAGCAGGCTCACTGCGTCAGCCGCCCTTCGAAGGAATCCTTGGCGGAAAGCGCAACGCTCCCGAGCGTGCTCGAGAACGCCTTCCACACGATCATCCACCCCAAGCAAGCGCCGGGGGCCGCGAGTCAGCACTCCCCCTCCGGGCTGGGGGCTGGCACCCTCGCGACGGCTGGGCACGCCGCGTCAGAAGCCCGGCCTGGGGCCAGCCCGTCCCCAGGAGAAGAGCGCAGGAAGAGCCTCAACCAATCGCAGTTCACAACCAGGCAAGAGGCCCATGGCAGGCTGGCTATGCCACGAGAAGGCCCGCGAAGGAGGATCGCAAGGTACGCGGGGCCACGGTGCGCCTGGGGATGGTTCGCCTCTTTGATCGCCCTCACCACAAGGGCTCCGCTGCTCGGAGCGCTCGAGGACGGTGGAGGGGGCGAAGCCAAGGGGGACGGCCCCTCAGCCGTCTCCGCAAGCTCGACTGGAAGGGGCCTGCGGAGCAAGGGTCAGTACAAGTAACAGAAGGATCGGGAGCCGGGAAAGGAGAAGGCTTACTCATTAGTGGCGAAGTACTTCCCACGCTTCAGCAGGCGACAAGGGTAATCATCGCCCAGGGCCTCCCTTCTCTTCCGAAGAGCCTCGAAGTTCATGCGGGAGCGGCCCAAGAGTTGGGCGCATGGATCAACCTTCGACGAAGACGGAGCGTCAAGGCGATCTGCGGCAGAGGCGCCTGCCTGATGTACGCTGCCAATCGCCTCCCCAAGAGACGCAGCTGGAGCCTCAGGGGCCCCAGTCGCAGGCACTGAGGTTAGCTGCTCGCCACCCTCAGCCTCAGCGGCAGGGGCCCCAAGAGCTGCTTCCTCATGAGCCTCGCCCGGCGCTGTCACCGCGCCGGGAGCCCTCTCGGCCTCTGGCGCCTCGTGCCTCCCAGCTCCGCCACTCGAGGATGAGTCGCCCTGGCCGACTGGAAGGGCAGTCACCACCATTGGGTTCTCGCGAGGCCCCTGAAGGCCGGCGGGGTGCGGCCCCCACTTATCAAAGACATGCATCTGCTTCACAAAGTCGCCCCTGCTCTGGCAGAGGTACAGCAAGGCCCCTCCCTGCCGGACGCTGCCGGGGTTGGGGTCCCCAGCCAGGGTCAAGAGTGCCGTCCTCAGCACCTCGGGAGTTAGGTCCTCTACCTGGAGCCTCATACGATCCTCACGCCCACGGAAGGCCCACATCCGGCGAGAGTGGCGTTGAAGAGGAGCAGCGCGACATAGCAGGAACTCCTTCACCACCTTGGGCGCTATCACGCCAAGCAACCTCAAGAGCGCGAAGCGGCGCCAGACGAAGACAAGCCGGGGGCTCTCAAGCGTCTCCTGGCCCCAGCCCGAATTGGGGATGGCAGGTGAGGTCGGCTCCAATAGCAGGGGGCTGGGCACCCCTGTGTCCACACATAGCCACCGCTCGCGGAACCCAACCGCGGGCAGGGGGAGCTTGAAGTCAATCCCAGAGGCCGCCGTCTTAGGCGCGGCAACGAAGCTCACGCAAGCCCAACATTGGGTAGGGTCGACAAGATGCAACGAGAAGAAGTGGCGCAACAAGGCAACCAAAGGAGGGATGCTGTCGGGGGCGATGCTGATTCCGCCGACACCTATGGGGACAGGGCCCCTTTCGGTTCGGTGGGGGGCGGAGAGCGCACAAAGAGCGGATCGAGGCGGTACATGCGGGCGATTTTTACCCAGCTTCGGGCCGCACGGATGCATAAAACCCTACTGCTGCTTGTTTGATTGTATTGGATTCTTGCTCAGGAGCGATAGACGCTGCCAGACTGAGCGTGAGAGTGTTCCTGGTGTTGAATGAGCCGAACTGGCCGACCGTCCTCTACGTTGCGCTTGGGCCTCCTTTTATACTTTCAAGGGGTTACCCACAGGTGGCAACGTAGACTAAAAGGGTAGAAATGGAAAAGGATGCGGTAGGTGCGGCTACCGCTACTGTGGATACAGTGCACCCTACCTAACTCTGACGGCAGGGGACGAGGGCATTAAATGCCTGTCAGAGTCTCCTAAACAGTGCAAAAGGTGACCGTTAGGAGCGCCACCGTTTGCCACGATGGGCTTCTCTTCATCTCCGCTTGCCACCACGTACCCCTAGCTGCACAGCCTCCTGCCACGTGTGCTTGGGAGAGTCCCAAAGCGACACGTTAGCAGGTGTGCTGGAGCGCGGGCACAAAGTGGGGGTTTCCAGCAGCAAGCTCCTTGCCGCGGCCGTCGTCTGGTCGCGTGCGGAAGCTTGTCGCTCGCCGAATCTTGCCGGGACGCAGGGCGCGTCACGGCAAGCTTTCTTGGTATGCCTTGAGTGGTCTTCCCGGCAAGCTCCTCTTGCCGGGGTCTTGTCTCTTCCCGGCAAGATCCTCTTGCCGGGGCCTTGGTTGGCCTTCCCGGCAAGCTCCTCTTGCCGGGGCCTTGGTTGGCCTTCCCGGCAAGCTCCTCTTGCCGGGGTCTTGGTTTGAGTACTGTGTTCTTGAATGGTCTTCAAGGGAACCACGGAGGGTCTTGGCGGTAAACCGGCAAGCCTTGCCGTGGGGCGCTGCAACTGCCCGTGCACGAGTTCGGGATACTAGGGTACCCCTACTCTAGTATACCGACAGGAGCCCCCGGGCCTGGGCCATACACGGTGCCGAGCGCTGTTGGGCCAGGCCCAAAACAGTGCACGGGCACGCGCGGCCTAGGTCACACCGCATATCTCTCCGCTCCCACCGTGCACGCCCAGAACGGCACGCGTCAAACGCGGCGTCGTGGGTGAGATCGTGGGTGGCGTGCGTGGGGCTAAGCCTCCTGAGCATGCGTCAGGCCATGATGATGGGGACGGTTCATGCCCTCCTCCCTAAACGGAGGTAGGTGTGGGGGCGTGGTGCATTTACTGGACGGGGCCGGTGCGCGGTTTTCGGGACGTCCACTCCCCGCGTTCACGGGGCGGAGTGAGGCCGCCTCATCTGTCGCCTTGGTTCTGCATCCCCGCCACGCGGCTCCCATGCGCTTGGGGTCACGGACGGTGGAGTGGGAAACTGGGCCGTCGCGAGCGGGTTGGCCCCGACTATCTGCCCTTCCCGTGCCTTGATTCGCTGAGCGGGGCGGCCGAGCCCCCACCTCGCTCCTTTATAAAGAGTGAGATGGGAGCACAGAAACCCGCACTCTCTCATCTTCTCCTTTCTTCAGCTTCTGCTCCCCTTTCTCTCATCTGCCATGGAGAAAGGGAACCCAGGCCCTTCATCAGTGGCGGCGAGGGTCGCCGCCAGACACCGCTTCCAGCGCCGCCATCGCCGTCCAGCCTTCGGACGGCCCCGGGATGTTCTCTTGGTGTCTTCTGGCACCCGTAGCTCGCTCATGCACTCCTTTTGCCCTTTTCGCCTCCTTGACCTGCCTCCTCAGAAGAGGGGTAGGAAAGGGATTACGGGCATCTTATCTTTTTAATTTGTAAGCCTTCGGGCCTTAGCTGTATCTAAAATTTGTAATCCTCTCTTTCATGTTTTTCATCCTCTATGGACTGTACCTGAGTGGGATGTTTTTTAATGAAAAGGGGATGCTTGCCGGGTTATTTGTCTCGTGAGCTAAACCCACGCCAAGGAGCGAATCCTTGGTATCCCTCGAACAGACATTTCATCTCCCGGCAACAGGCCCTGCCGCCTTCCCACGTCGTTCAACCTTTCTCACGTTTTAGACGGAGGCGGGAACGAGGTGGGTGCGGTCTCCTCATTTCATCCCTTTGCTGCCGCGACTACGACTAAACTTGGCCCCGAGAACGAGCCCCGGGGCCTAGAGTTGAGGGAGCACGGCAGTTTTCGGGAAGAAACGTGGTTTCGCATTCCCCAGTCCATAAGAAGATGCATGATGAGGGATGAAAGACTTATCTGATATTGCAGCCCCCGGCAACTGTGGTTTGCCGTGGACGATTCTTGGCACTCACAGCCCCCAGCGATACTGGCTTGCCGAGAAGGTTTTTATCTTCAGCAGAGAACTTTGACGTTCTCGATGTCGGCTTCCGGCAGGCTTGTCGCCAGGAAGGCTTTTACCTTCAGCAGAGAACTTTGACGTTCTCGATGCCGGCTTCCGGCAAGCTCGTTGCCAGGAAGACTTTTACCTTCAGCAGAGAACTTTGACGTTCTCGATGCCGGCTTCCGGCAAGCTCGTTGCCAGGAAGACTTTTACCTTCAGCAGAGAACTTTGACGTTCTCGATGCCGGCTTCTGGCAAGCTCGTGGCCAGGAAGACTTTTACCTTCAGCAGAGAACTTTGACGTTCTCGATGCCGGCTTCCGGCAAGCTCGTTGCCAGGAAGACTTTTACCTTCAGTAGAGAACTTTGACGTTCTCGATGCCGGCTTCCGGCAAGCTCGTTGCCAGGAAGACTTTTACCTTCAGCAGAGAACTTTGACGTTCTCGATGCCGGCTTCCGGCAAGCTCGTTGCCAGGAAGACTTTTACCTTCAGCAGAGAACTTTGACGTTCTCGATGCCGGCTTCCGGCAAGCTCGTTGCCAGGAAGACTTTTAACTTTAGCAGAGAACTTTGTCGTTCTCGATGCCGGCTTCCGGCAATCTCGTTGCCAGGAAGACTTTTACCTTCAGCAGAGAACTTTGACGTTCTCGATGCCGGCTTCCGACAAGCTCGTTGCCAGGAAGACTTTTACCTTCAGCAGAGAACTTTGACGTTCTCGATGCCGGCTTCCGGCAAGCTCGTTGCCAGGAAGACTTTTACCTTCAGCAGGGAACTTTGACGTTCTCGATGCCGGCTTCCGGCAAGCTCGTTGCCAGGAAGACTTTTACCTTCAGCAGAGAACTTTGACGTTCTCGATGCCGGCTTCCGGCAAGCTCGTTGCCAGGAAGACTTTTACCTTCAGCAGAGAATTTTGACATTCTTGATGCCGGCTTCCGGCAAGCTCGTTGCCAGGAAGACACCTTCAGCAGAGAACTTTGACGTTCTCGATGCCGGCTTCCGGCAAGCTCGTTGCCAGGAAGGCTTTTATCTTCAGCAGAGAACTTTGACGTTCTTGATGCCGGCTTCCTGCAAGCTCGTTGCCAGGAAGGCTTTTATCTTCAGCAGAGAACTTTGATGTTCTCGATGCCGGCTTCCGGCAAGCTCGTTGCCAGGAAGGCTTTTAGCGAAGAACTTCGATGTTCTTGACACCGGCCCCCGGCAAGATCGTTGCCGGAAAGGCTTATGGCGAAGAACTTCGTCGTTCTTGACGCCGGCTCCCGACAAGATCGTTGCCGGAAAGATTGGCCCTAGGGTTGTTGCCAGCCCCCGGGCCATAACTGCATTTAAACATGACAAGTGATTAGCATCCGAAGTGCACTTAACTCGCTTGCGGATTTTGACCTTTGCTACATATTCCCTATGCCTGCTGGAATGCTTTCCGGTGCATACGATCCAGCCAGTAGCGCTTGAGGGAACGGGCCCTTAGCGGCTATTCGGGAACATCGCCTCCCGGAAAGGTTTACCTTCTTGGTTCTAGTGCAACCGCACAAGTTGCCGAGCGGACTCGAGGCAACATGGAGCGCAACTAGCCCCGAGAAGGCTCCTCGGCATACAGGTCTATGCAGAAATCTCAAATAAAAAGCGCATGCTATCTTCCTCTCCAACCTCTCTTTGTACGTCCACCCTACGTTCTCTAGGGAAACTTGCCGGTGCAGGCACCCTTGCCGCGAGCGCCGAGTGCGGAACTTCAGCAGCCTGCTGGCGGGGTCGCTACCGACAAGCAATCTTGTCGCAACTAGTTGCAGCTCGCTTAAGTTGTTGAGCTGACTCGAAAAAAGTAAGGGCGCTAGCGGCTCACTTAAGTTGTTGAGCGGACTCAAAGCAAAGTAAGGGCGCTAGCTGCTCACTTAAGTTGTTGAGCGGACTCGAAACAGAGTAAGGGCGCAACTAGCTACGAGTTGATTCCTCCGCGCACAGGTTTTCCGTACAAAGAACAAGATCTCCGAGGCGGATAACCTTATATAGAAAGGAAATATCTAAAGTTTCGCACGACTTAGCTTTTTCTGTTGCCGCACTGGCGTCGTTCTTTTACTCGCCCGCTCCTTAGGAGCCATGACGACGAAGAACAGCTGAGCCTTGTGTGCCCACCGGATCGGATTCGCACAATCTCGACGCCCCGCTACCTGGCGCGCCAGAGATGTCGGGGGCGATGCTGATTCCGCCGACACCTATGGGGACAGGGCCCCTTTCGGTTCGGTGGGGGGCGGAGAGCGCACAAAGAGCGGATCGAGGCGGTACACGCGGGCGATTTTTACCCAGCTTCGGGCCGCACGGATGCATAAAACCCTACTGCTGCTTGTTTGATTGTATTGGATTCCTGCTCAGGAGCGATAGACGCTGCCAGACTGAGCATGAGAGTGTTCCTGGTGTTGAATGAGCCGAACTAGCCGACCCTCCTCTACGTTGCGCTTGGGCCTCCTTTTATACTTTCAAGGGGTTACCCACAGGTGGCAACGTAGACTAAAAGGGTAGAAATGGAAAAGGATGCGGTAGGTGCAGCTACCGCTACTGTGGATACAGTGCACCCTACCTAACTCTGACGACAGGGGACAAGGGCATTAAATGCATGTCAGAGTCTCCTAAACAGTGCAAAAGGTGACCGTTAGGAGCGCCACCATTTGCCATGATGGGCTTCTCTTCATCTCCGCTTGCCACCACGTACCCCTAGCTGCACGGCCTCCTGCCACGTGTGCTTGGGAGAGTCCCAAAGCGACACGTTAGCAGGTGTGCTGGAGCGCGGGCACGAAGTGGGGGTTTCCTGCGGCAAGCTCCTTGCCGTGGCCGTCGTCTGGTCGCGTCCGGAAGCTTGTCGCTCGCTGGATCTTGCCGGGACGCAGGGCGCGTCACGGCAAGCTTTCTTGGTATGCCTTGAGTGGTCTTCCCGGCAAGCTCCTCTTGCCGGGGTCTTGTCTCTTCCCGGCAAGATCCTCTTGCCGGGGCCTTGGTTGGCCTTCCCGGCAAGCTCCTCTTGCCGGGGCCTTGGTTGGCCTTCCCGGCAAGCTCCTCTTGCCGGGGTCTTGGTTTGAGTACTTTGTTCTTGAATGGTCTTCAAGGGAACCACAGAGGGTCTTGGCGGTCACCCGGCAAGCCTTGCCGCGGGGCGCTGCAACTGCCCGTGCACGAGTTCGGGATACTAGGGTACCCCTACTCTAGTACACCGACAGGAGCCCCCGGGCCTGGGCCATACACGGTGCCGAGCGCTGTTGGGCCAGGCCCAAAACAGTGCACGGGCACGCGCGGCCTAGGTCACACTGCATATCTCTCCGCTCCCACCGCGCACGCCCAGAACGGCACGCGTCAAACGCGGCGTCGTGGGTGAGATCGTGGGTGGCGTGCGTGGGGCTAAGCCCCCCGAGCATGCGTCAGGCCATGATGATGGGGACGGTTCACGCCCTCCTCCCTAAACGGAGGTAGGTGTGGGGGCGTGGTGCATTTACTGGACGGGGCCGGTGCGCGGTTTTCGGGACGTCCACTCCCCGCGTTCACGGGGCGGAGTGAGGCCGCCTCATCTGTCGCCTTGGTTCTGCATCCCCGCCACGCGGCTCCCATGCGCTTGGGGTCACGGACGGTGGAGTGGGAAACTGGGCCGTCGTGAGCGGGTTGGCCCCGACTCCCTACCCTTCTCGTGCCTTGATTCGCTGAGCGGGGCGGCCGAGCCCCCACCTCGCTCCTTTATAAAGAGCGGGATGGGAGCACAAAAACCCGCACTCTCTCATCTTCTCCTTTCTTCAGCTTCTGCTCCCCTTTCTCTCATCTGCCATGGAGAAAGGGAACCCAGGCCCTTCATCGGTGGCGGCGAGGGTCGCCGCCAGACACCGCTTCCAGCGCCGCCATCGCCGTCCAGCCTTCGGACGGCCCCGGGATGTTCTCTTGGTGTCTTCTGGCACCCGGAGCTCGCCCAGGCACTCCTTTTGCCCTTTTCGCCTCCTTGACCTGCCTCCTGAGAAGAGGGACAGGAAAGGGATTACGGGCATCTTATCTTTTTAATTTGTAAGCCTTCGGGCCTTAGCTGTATCTAAAATTTGTAATCCTCTCTTTCATGTTTTTCATCCTCTATGGACTGTACCTGAGTGGGATGCTTTTAATGAAAAGGGGATGCTTGCCGGGTTATTTTTCTCATGAGCTAAACCCACGCCAAGGAGCGAATCCTTGGTATCCCTCGGGCCATGGCGATGGCGGCGGGCAAAGGTGGAGACACGGGTTTCTTCCCTCTCCCCTTCTTCGTCGGAGCCATGGCGATGGGAAGGGGGGGGGAGGGAGGTTCAAGATTGAGTTGAAAACAGAAACCGCGGTTCGAGCGGAGGAAGGACAGAGGGCGCTCAAGCGATAAAAGGGGAACGGCTGTGTACGACTATGGGTCCGCCTAGCACGGAGCAAGATAAGGAGGGGGTGGGGGAACAGTGCCGCCCACGTCCAATCAACCGCCACACGGTGCCCAAGGCCACATGCTGTTAGGGCCCGTGGCGCTTTGCTCTTGCCCTTCCGCCTCCCTGCACGGCCAAGCCCGGGCGCGCCTTGGGCCCGGGGGCTACTGACGGCGTTCTGGGAACGGGGGTCCCCAGACTTGCCTGCCTGCGGCCTGCGGCGTGGCTCAAAGGAGGGCCCAGCATGACCCGTCTTCACCAACACAAACCCAAGACCCTCGCGAGGGGCCAAGCCTCGCGGGACGGACGACGCGGAGCTTCCTCAGGAACGGCCTCATCAGGCTGGCTCATGAGGAGGCGGAGAGATCAAGGCGGGGTACCTCACAAGGTGCCCATGACGCAAGCCATGACGACTCAGGGCGCCAGGCGGGTGCCAGCCCGCGCAGCGTCCTCCTTCCCTCTTTGGTGTAAAGGGGGCAAGCGCAGCCGCGGAGTACCGAGGCATCAGGCAAAGGTTGCCATTTCGGTGCAACGAGACCAAGACCAGGAGGACTATGAGATGGAGGTCACCGTGGAGCCCAAGACGGCGTCATCACCAGAGCTTTGCACAGGCGAAGACTGCTTTTGTCAAGATAGCTGATACTTGCTGCCCCCCTTCAAATTAGCCCGCCATTGTTGGCTCCCTTCCCGCTCAATATTTGGGGAGAGGACCAGTGCCCCTATAAATAGGACTAGCCACCCCCAGGGTAGAGGGGATCGAGAATCAGCCAACCCAGAAGCAAGCTGGGGTCAAAATCAGGGTCGGTCAGTTGGAGGAAAGCAGAGAGAGAGAGAGAGAGAAAGGTGACTGAACTCCTCCGATCAGTACATCGCCCCAGCCAAGAACAGACCCTCGCGAGGCTGTTCTCCCTTGTATTGTTCATCATCATCAGCCCAAGAGGCAATCCACCACACCACACACTGGAGTAGGGTATTACACCACAACGGTGGCCCGAACCAGTATAAACCCTGTGTCTCTTGTGTTGTTCTTTCCTTAGTTTAGATCCTAGCATGGCGGAGGGGTGCAGGTAGGTAGGGAGCGAAATCTCCGCGCGCACCCCAGTGTTCGAACCTCAAGGGTCTGCCGGAACCCGAAATCCGACATAATAGATTTTTGCAATAAGTATGTGAGTTCTTTATGACCAATGTTGAGTCCATGGATTACACGCACTCTCACCCTTCCACCATCGCTAGCATCTCTAGTACCGCACAACTTTCGCCGGTACCATAAACCCACCATTTACCTTCCTCAAAACAGCCAGCATACCTACCTATTATGGCATTTCCATAGCCATTCCGAGATATATTGCCATGCAACTTTCCACCATTCCATTTATTATGACACGCTCCATCATTGTCATATTTCCTTAGATGATCATGTAGTTGACATCGTATTTGTGGCAAAGCCACCATTCATAATTCTTTCATACATGTTACTCTTGATTCATTGCACATCCCGGTACACTGCCGGAGGCATTCACATAGAGTCATACTTTGATCTAAGTATCGTGTTGCAATTCTTGAGTTGTAAGTAAATAAAAGTGTGATGATCATCATTATTAGAGCATTGTCCCAGTGAGGAAAGGATGATGGACACAATGATTCCCCCACAAGTCGGGATGAGACTTCGGATGAAAAAGATCAAAAATAAAAAAATAAAAAAGAGGCCAAAAAAAGAGAGGGCCCAAAAAACAAAACAAAAACAAAAAAATGAGAGAAAAAAGAGAGAAGGGACAATGCTACTATCCTTTTTCCACACTTGTGCTTCAAAGTAGCACCATGATCTTCATGATAGAGTGTCTCTTATCTTGTCACTTTCATATACTAGTGGGAATTTTTCATTATAGAACTTGGCTTGTATATTCCAATGATGGGCCTCCTCAAAATGCCCTAGGTCTTCATGAGCAAGCAAATTGGATGCACACCCACTTAGTTTCTTTTTGAGCATTCATACACTTATAGCTCTAGTGCATCAGTTGCATGGCAATCCCTACTCACTCACATTGATATCTATTGATGGGCATCTCCATAGCCCGTTGATACACCTAGTTGATGTGGGACTATCTTCTCCATTTCTTCTTCTCCAGAACCACCCCTCTATCCCACCTATAGTGTTATATACATGGCTCACACTCATGTATTGAATGAAGATTGAAAAAGTTTGGGAACATCAAAAGTATGAAACAATTGCTTGGCTTGTCATCGGGGTTGTGCATGATTAAATATTTTGTGTGATGAAGATAGAGCATAGCCAGACTATATGATTTTGTAGGGATAGCTTTCTTTGGCCATGTTATTTTAAGAAGACATGATTGCTTTGTTTGTATGCTTGAAGTATTATTGTTTTTATGTCAATATTAAACTTTTTTCTTGAATCTTTTGGATCTGAACATTCATGCCACAATAAAGAAAATTACATTGATAATTATGTTAGGTAGCATTCCACATCAAAAATTCTATTTTTATCATTTACCTACTCGAGGACAAGCATGAATTAAGCTTGGGGATGCTTGATACGTCTCCAATGTATCTATAATTTTTTATTGTTCCATGCTATTATATTATTTGGTTTGGATGTTTAATGGGCTTTAAGATGCTCTTTTATATTATTTTTGGAACTAACCTATTAACCGGAGGCCCAATGCTAGTTTCTGTTTTTAACCTATTTTAGGGTTTTGTAGAAAAGGAATACCAAACGGAGTCCAAACAGAATGAAACGTTCGCGATGATCTTTCTTGGACCAAAAGCAATCCAGAAGACTTGGAGTCGAAGTCTAGAACTCCACGAGGAAGCCATGAGGCAGGAGGGCGCACCCAGAGGGGCTAGGCACGCCCCCACCCTCATGGGCCCCTCGTAGCTCCACCGACGTACATCAGAGAGAGCCACAAAACCACGTTTCCACTGCCACAACCTTCTGTACTCGTGAGATCCCATCTTGGGGCCTTTTCCGGCAATCTGCCGGAGGGGGAATCGATCACGGAGGGCTTCTACATCAACACCATTGCCTCTCCGATGAAGCGTGAGTAGTTTACCACAGGCCTTCGGATCCATAGTTATTAGCTAGATAGCTTATTCTCTCTCTTTGATTCTCAATACAAAGTTCTCCTCGATGTTCTTGGAGATCCATTCGATGTATTACTCTTTTGCGGTGTGTTTGTCGAGATCCGATGAATTGTGGATTTATGGACAGGATTATCTACAAAAATTATTTGGTTCTTCTCTGAATTCTTATATGCATGATTTGATATCTTTGCAAGTCTTTTCGAATTATCGGTTTAGTTTGGCCTACTAGATTGATCTTTCTTACAATGGAGAAGTGCTTAGCTTTGGGTTCAATCTTGCGGTTTCCTTTCCCAGTGACAGTAGGGGAAGCAATGCACATATTGTATTGTTGCCATCAAGGATAAAAAGATGGGGTTTATATCATATTGCTTGAGTTTATCCCTCTACATCATGTCATCTTGCTTAATGCGTTACTCCGTTCTTATGAACTTAATACTCTAGATGCATGCTGGATAGCGGTCGATGTGTGGAGTAATAGTAGTAGATGCAGAATCGTTTCGAACTACTTGACACAGACGTGATGCCTATATTCATGATCATTGCCTTAGATATCTTCATAACTATGCGCTTTTCTATCAATTGCTCGGTAGTAGTTTGTTCACCCCCCGTGATATATGCTATCTTGAGAGAAGCCACTAGTGAAACCTATGCCCCCCGGGTCTCTTTCCTATCATATTACATCTCTTTTATTTACATCGCATGTCGTTTACTATTTTGCAATCTTTACTTTCCAATCTATACAACAAAAATACCAAAAATATTTACTTTACTATCTCTATTAGATCTCACTTTTGCGAGTAACCGTGAAGGGATTGACAACCCCTTTATCGCATTGGTTGCAAGGTTCTTGATTGTTTGTGTATGTACTAGGTGACTTGTGCGTTGTCTCCTACTGGATTGATACCTTGGTTCTCAAAACTAAGGGAAATACTTACACTACTTTGCTGCATCCCCCTTTCCCGTTCAAGGGAAAGCCAACACATGCTCAAGAGGTAGCAAGAAGGATTTCTGGCGCCGTTGCCGGGGAGATCTACGCCAAGTCAAGACATACCAAGTACCCACCATAAATTGTTCTCCCTCGCATTACATTATTTGCCATTCGCCTCTCGGTTTCCTCTCCCCCACTTCTAAAACGATTTTCAAAAACCTTTGCCTTTTCTTCGCCCCTCTTCCGTTTGTCTCTTTTCGCTTGCTTCTTGTGTTCTTGTGTGTTGGATTGACTGTTTGTCACAATGGCTCAAGATAATACTAAATTGTGTGACTTTTGCAATACCAACAACAATGATTTTATTAGCACTCCGATTGCTCCTACTACCAATGCCGAATCTTGTGAAATTAATACAACTTTGTTGAATCTTGTTATGAAAGATCAATTTTTTGGCCTTCCTAGTGAAGATGCCGCTACCCATCTAAACAACTTTGTTGATTTGTGTGATATGCAAAAGAAGAAAGATGTGGATAATGATATTGTTAAATTGAAGCTATTTCCATTTTCGCTTAGAGATCGTGCTAAAACTTGGTTCTCTTCTTTGCCTAAAAATAGTATTGATTCATGGAATAAGTGCAAAGATGCTTTTATCTCTAAGTGTTTTCCTCCCTCTATCTCTTAGGAACGATATTATGAATTTCAAGCAACTTGATCATGAGCATGTTGCATAAGCTTGGGAGAGGATGAAATTAATGATACATAATTGCTCTATACATGGTTCGAATTTGTGGATGACTATACATAACTTTTATGCCGGACTGAATTTTGCTTCTAGAAATCTTTTAGGTTCGGCCGCGGGAGGCACTTTTATGGAAATCACTTTAGGAGAAGCTACTAAACTCCTGGACAATATTATGGTTAATTATTCTCAATGGCACACCGAAAGATCCACTAGTGAAAAGCTTCATGTGATTGAAGAGATTAATGTTTTGAGTGGAAAAAATGGATGAAGTTATGAAGTTGTTTGCTAATAAAAGTGTTTCTTCTGATCCTAATAATGTGCCTTTGTCCACTTTAATTGAGAATAATAATGAATCTATGGATGTGAATTTTGTTGGTAGGAACAATTTTGGTAACAACGGTATAGAGGAAACTTTAATTCTAGGCCGTTTCCTAGTAATTCCTCTAATAATTATGGTAATTCCTACAACAACTCTTATGGAAATTTTAATAAGATGCTCTCTGATTTTGAGAATAGTGTTAAAGAATTTATGAGTTCGCAAAATAATATCAATGCTTTGGTTGAAGAAAAATTCTTAAGATTGATGAGTTGGCTAGGAACGTGGATAGAATTTATCTTGATGTTGATTCTTTGAAACATAGATCTATTCCACCTAAGCATGACATCAACGAGTCTCTCAAAGCCATGAGAATTTCCATTGATGAGTGCAAAGAAAGAACCGCTAGGATGCGCGCAAAAAAATATTGCTTTGTGAAAGCGTGTTCTTATAGTTTTCATGATAATAATGATGAAGATCTAAAGGTGATTGATGTGACTCCTATTAAATCTTTGTTTTCCAATATGAATCTTGATAAAGATGGGACTCGAGATGAGTCAACTTTAGTTAAAAGGCGTCCCAATGATTCGGAGTTTTTAGATCTTGATGCAAAAAATAATAAAAGTGGGATTGAATAGGTCAAAACTTTACATAGCAATGAACACACTATTTTGGATTTCAAGGAATTTAATTATGATAATTTCTCTTTGATAGATTGTATTTCCTTGTTGCAAACCGTCTTAAATTCTCCTCATGCTTATAATCAAAATAAAGCTTTTACTAAACATATCATTGATGCTTTAATGCAATCCTATGAAGAAAAGCTTGAACTAGAACTTTCTATCCCTAGAAAACTTTATGATGAGTGGGAACCTACTATTAAAATTAAGATTAAAGATTATGAATGTTATGCTTTGTGTGATTTGGGTGCTAGTGTTTCCACGATTCCAAAAACCTTGTGTGATGTGCTAGGTTCCCGTGAATTTGATGATTGTTCTTTAAATTTGCATCTTGCAGATTCCACCATTAAGAAACCTATGGGAAGGATTAATGATGTTCTAATTTCTGCAAATAGGAATTATGTGCCTGTAGATTTCATTGTTCTTGATATAGATTGCAATCCTACATGTCCTATTATTCTTGGTAGACCTTTCCTTAGAACGATTGGTGCAATTATGGATATGTAAGAAGGAAATATTAGATTTCAATTTCCGTCAAGGGAAGGCACGGAACACTTTCCTAGGAAGAAAATCAAATTTCCTTATGAATCTATTATGAGAGCCACTTATGGATTGCATACCAAAGATGGCAATTCCTAGATCTATTCTTGTTTTTATGCCTAGCTAGGGGCGTTAAACGATAGCGCTTGTTGGGAGGCAACCCAATTTTATTTTTGTTCCTTGCTTTTTGCTCCTATTTAGTAATAAATAATTCATCTAGCTTCTGTTATGATTGCGTTTTTATGTTTTAATTAGTGTTTGTGCCAAGTAAAGCCTTTAGGATCTTCTCGGGTGATAGTTGTTTGATCTTGCTGTAAAAAACAGAAAATTTTACGCTCATGAAATTAATATTAATTTTTTACCAGAGAGCGATAAAATACCTACTCCACTTGCAGTAGATCAATATACAAATTGCTCAGGCCGTCCTAATGTTTCAGAATTTTTGGAGTTACAGAAGTATTCGAAAGTTACACATTGCTACAGACTGTTCTGTTTTTGACAGATTCTGTTTTTTATGTGTTGTTTGCTTATTTTGATGAATCTATGAGTAGTATCGGGGGGTATGAACCATAGAGAATTTGTAATACAATAGGTTTAACACCAATATAAATAAATAATGAGTTCATTATAGTACCTTAAAGTGGTGGTTTATTTTCTTATACTAACGGAGCTCATGAGATTTGATGTTGACGTTTTGTGTTGTGAAGTTTTCATGTTTTTGGGTAAAGATTTTGATGGATTTTGGAATAAGGAGTGGCAAGTGACTAAGCTTGGGGATACCCAAGGCACCCCAAGGTAAAATTCAAGGACAACTAAAAGCCTAAGCTTGGGGATGCCCCGGAAGGCATCCCCTCTTTCGTCTTCGTCTATCGGTAACTTTACTTGAGGCTATATTTTTATTCAGCACATGATATGTGTTTTGCTTGGAGCGTCTTGTATGATTTGAGTCTTTGCCTTTTAGTTTACCACAATCATCCTTGCTATACACACCTTTTGGGAGATACATGCATGAATCCAAATTTATTAGAATACTCTATGTGCTTCACTTATATCTTGTGAGCTAGATAATTTTGCTCTAATGCTTCACGTATATCTTGTTATAGCACGGTGGTGGTTTTATTTTATAGAAATTATTAATCTCTCATGATTCACTTATATTATTTTGAGAGTCTTTTAGAACAGCATGGTAATTTGCTTTGGCTATAATACTAGCCCTAATATGATGGGCATCCAAGATGGGTATAATAAAAACTTTCACATAAAGTGCGTTGAATACTATGAGAAGTTTGATTCTTTATGATTGTTTTGAGATATGAAGATGGTGATATTAGAGTCATGTTAGTAGAGTAGTTATGAATTTGAGAGATACTTGTGTTAAAGTTTGTGATTCCCGTAGCATGCACGTATGGTGAACCGTTATGTGATGAAGTTGGAGCATGATCTATTTATTGATTGTCTTCCTTATGAGTGGCAGTCGGGGACGAGCGATGGTCTTTTCCTACCAATCTATCCCCCTAGGAGCATGTGCATAATACTTCGTTTCTATAACTAATAGATTTTTGCAATAAGTATGTGAGTTCTTTATGACCAATGTTGAGTCCATGGATTACACGCACTCTCACCCTTCCACCATCGCTAGCATCTCTAGTACCGTGCAACTTTCGCCGATATCGTAAACCCACCATTTACCTTCCTCAAAACAGCCACCATACCTACCTATTATGCCATTTCCATAGCCATTCTGAGATATATTGCCATGCAACTTTCCACCGTTCCGTTTATTATGACACGCTCCATCATCGTCATATTGCCTTGCATGATCATGTAGTTGACATCGTATTTGTGGCAAAGCTACCATTCATAATTCTTTCATACATGTTACTCTTGATTCATTGCACATCTCGGTACACTGCCGGAGGCATTCACATAGAGTCATATTTTGTTTTAATTATCGAGTTGTAATTTTTGAGTAGTAAGTAAACAAAAGAGTGATCATCATCATTATTAGAGCATTGTCCCAGTGAGGAAATGATGATGGAAACTATGATTCCCCCACAAGTCGGGATGAGACTCCGGACGAAAAAGATAAAAAATAAAAAAAAGAGGCCAAAAAAGAGAGGGCCCTAAAAAAAGCAAAAGAAGAGAGAAAAAGAGAGAAGGGATAGTGCTACTATCCCTTTTCCACACTTGTGCTTCAAAGTAGCACCGTGATCTTCATGATAGAGAGTCTCTTATTTTGTCACTTTCATATACTAGTGGGAATTTTTGATTTTAGAACTTGGCTTGTATATTCCAATGATGGGCTTCCTCAAAATGCCCTAGGTCTTCGTGAGCAAGCAAGTTGGATGCACACCCACTTAGTTTCTTTTTGAGCTTTCATACACTTATAGATCTAGTGCATCCGTTGCATGGCAATCCCTACTCACTCACATTGATATCTATTGATGGGCATCTCCATAGCCTGTTGATACGCCTAGTTGATGTGAGACTATCTTCTCCATTTTGTCTTCTCCACAACCTCCCCTCCATTCCACCTATAGTGTTATATCCATGGCTCAAGCTCATGTATTGCGTGAAGATTGAAAAAGTTTGAGAACATCAAAAGTATGAAACAATTGCTTGGCTTGTCATCGGGGTTGTGCATGATTAAATATTTTGTGTGATGAAGATAGACCATAGCCAGACTATATGATTTTGTAGGGATATCTTTCTTTGGCCATGTTATTTTAAAAGACATGATTGCTTTGTTAGTATGCTTGAAGTATTATTGTTTTTATGTCAATATTAAACTTTTGTCTTGAATCTTTCGGATCAGAAAATTCACGCCACAATAAAGAAAATTACATTGATAATTATGTTAGGTAGTATTCCACATAAAAATTTCTATTTTTATCATTTACCTACTCGAGGACGAGCAGGAATTAAGCTTGGGGATGCTTGATACGTCTCCAACGTATCTGTAATTTTTGATTGTTCCATGCTATTATATTATATGTTTTGGATGTTTAATGGGCTGTAATATGATCTTTTATATTATTTTTGGGACTAACGTATTAACCGGATGCCTAGTGCCAGTTTCTGTTTTTATTTTGGTATTTTAGAGTTTTGCAGAAAAGGAATACCAAACAGAGTCCAAACGGAGTGAAACCTTCGCGATGAGCTTTCTTGGACCGAAAGCAATCCAGAAGACTTGGAGTCAAAGTTTGGAACTCCACGAGGAAGCCACGAGGCAACAGGGCGCCCCGGGGGGGGGGGGGGGGTAGGCGCGCCCCCACCCTCGTGGGCCCCTCGTAGCTCCACCAACGTACTCCTTTCGCCTATATATATACTCTTATACCCTAGAAACATCAGAGAGAGCCACGAAACCACTTTTCCACTGCCGCAACCTTCTATAGTCGTGAGATCTCGTCTTGCGTCTTGGGGCCTTTTCCGGCAACCTGCCGGAGGGGGAATCAATCACGGAGGGCTTCTACATCAACACCATTGCCTCTCCGATGAAGCATGAGTAGTTTACCACAGACCTTCGGGTCCATAGTAATTAGCTAGATGGCTTCTTCTCTCTCTTTGATTCTCAATACAAAGTTCTCCTTGATGTTCTTGGAGATCTATTCGATGTAATACTCTTTTTGCGGTGTGTTTGTCGAGATCCGATGAATTGTGGATTTATGAACAAGATTATCTACGAATATTATTTGGTGCTTCTCTGAATTCTTATATGCATGATTTGATATCTTTGCAAGTCTTTTCGAATTATCGGTTTAGTTTGGCCTACTAGATTGATCTTTCTTGCAATATGAGAAGTGCTTAGCTTTGGGTTCAATCTTGTGGTGTCCTTTCCAGTGATAGTAGGGCAGCAAGGCACATATTGTATTGTTGCCATCGAGGATAAAAAGATGGGGTTTATATCATATTGCTTGATTTTATCCCTCTACGTCATGTCATCTTGCTTAATGCGTTACTCTGTTATTATGAACTTAATACTCTAGATGCATGGTGGATAGCGGACGATGTGTGGAGTAATAGTAGTAGATGCAGAATCGTTTCGATCTACTTGACACGAACGTGATGCCTATATTCATGAACATTGTCTTAGATATCTTCATAACTATGCACTTTTCTATCAATTCCTCGGCAGTAATTTGTTCACCCACCGTGATACGTACTATCTTGAGAGAAGCCACTAGTGAAACCTATGGCCCCCAGATCTCTTTCCTACTATATTACATCTCTTTTATTTACATCGCGTCTTGTTTACTATTTTGCAATCTTTACTTTACAATCTATACAACAAAAATATCAAAAATATTTACTTTACTATCTCTATTAGATCTCACTTTTGCGAGTGACCGTGAAGGGATTGACAACCCCTTTATCACGTTGGTTGCAAGGTTATTGATTGTTTGTGCAGGTACTAGGTGAGTTGTGTGTTGTCTCCTACTGGATTGATACCTTGGTTCTCAAAACTGAGGGAAATACTTACGCTACTTTGCCACATCACCCTTTCCTATTCACGGGAAAACCAACACATGCTCAAGAGGTAGCAAGCCGCTAGAGTTGTCGTCCTCGCTCTCCGTGCAACACTTTAGACGACTGCTAGTGACCCCAAAGATCTTCACAAAGAGTGTTCCAGCCTGTCATACTTGAACCGGAGGACGTGGCCTCATTTCAGGTTGCGAGCGAGGGCAAACGACTTCCACTCCTGCCTCAAGAACATGAAGCCCGTGCGGGTGAACTCTGTCGCCACCCAGGAAGGGTTGTTGCAGTATCCGTTTGCCTGCACCCACAGGCCCAAGGGCTTGCGGTCTGCCATCTCCTCCGTAAAGGAGTCTGGAAGCCGGAGCCAGGTGTAGGGTTGGCGGTGCATGTCCATGATGAACTCACGGGCCACTTTGGCTGAGTGGCTCCCCACCTAGGGAGGCAGGGCGACCGTGCCGCCTCAGCCACCTTGACCGTCAGTGCCTCACCCTCCACGCCCGTCCTTGCAAACGGCGCCCCTCCCATGGCCACTAGTACCAGCGCTGGTAGCTGCCGGAGAGCGCCCATGGCCATGGGGCGACACCCCAGGTGCTGCAGCAGGTGCGCGAGTGCGGCCTTTTCCCCTCACCATCGTCACAGAGGTCTACTTGGATCGTGGAGCAGGAGGGAGGAGTTGGAGGAAGAAGATGGGTGAGGAAGTCCTTCCCCCCTCTTCTTTATAGCGCTCGCGGAAGGAACGACCCATGCCTCTTTGCTTTCAACAGGAGCTGGGAGACTGAATGCCAACAAGGAAGGCAATGATGGCCTCGCACCACGCGCAGGCACGCTTTATGTTAGTTGGGCAGTCACCGATGCATCGTGGGAGAAGTGGGGGCATCCCCTGTTCCATCATGCGCCACATGTCACGCCTGGCCTGCAGGCGGTTAGGGCCCGCATTGTTTCGCCCCCTAATAGTTGGAGACCTGCGTGCCGCAGGTCCGGGGCTACTGTTGGTCCTATGGGACCCAGGGTACTGAGGCCCGTCTGCCTTTGACCCAGGACACGATGCATGTAAAGAGCCCGATGAGTGGCCTACCAGTTGGCGCCATGAATAAGACCCCTCATGAGGGTCTGGCCTCATGAGACCGCACCTCAGGAAGCGGGCATCTGGAGCAGACTCAACAGCTTTACTGAGATCCTCGTGAGGCAGCCTCCCGAGTTTGCCTCGCGAGGCACCCTCCCTGAGGCGTGCGAAGCAGGAGCTGCTTGGCTCGGTCACATGATCTCATGTCCATCACGTGGATGATGCGCGTGGTGAAAAACGGTGCCATAGGCCATGTCACCATGTGTAGATGAGGAGGATTTGCCCTTTTGTGCTAAGGGAGCAAGGCCAGCAAGCCGGTTCCCAAAGCAACCCCCATAGGTTGCCCGATCGGTGCAAGAAGACCAAGACGATGGGCTCGCAGGCGGAGGTGATCCCCGAGCCCACCGACGTGTCATGTATGGTGGCTTTACAAGCGAAGAACACCTTTTTTCAGGATAGACTTCGCTCCTGTCCACCTTCAAAGTCATTGTTGTGTGGCAACCCTTCCTGCCAGTGTTTTCGGGGGAAGAGGACCAAGGCGGGTATAAAAGGAGCTGGGGTGCCGCTGTAGGGAGGGGGACTCCTCCGTGAGAAAACCGTGTACTCACTGCCTTATCACTAGAGCAATCCCAACCAAGCAGGACGTAGGGTTTTACATCACAAGGTGGCCTGAACCTGGGTAATCTGTCATGCCACTGCCCCGTTCCCGCTAGCGCGCTCTCGCCGTAGCCTCGCTGTGGTTTAGCTGTAGGAAGAGACGGGACGGTAAGAAGGATCTTAGCCCAGTGTTCGAACCTTTGGGTCCCCGGACCCTGGTTTTCGACACCTACCTTCCATAATGTTATCTGGATGTAGATACTTGGACAAGAACTTGGAGACTGCCTTAATTTAAACACAGAAAATTTAGTCAAGTTCCACGATCTTACTTGTCATCTGAATTTTAATTGGTGGTGTAAAGATTCAAAGCCAACTCTAGCTTATTCAGCTGGTAGTGAGGTTTGATGATGCTTCAGATATGATGTACACAAAAAATATGAAGCATTCTGTAGAATTCACTAATGGTCTATATTATACTGGATCTATGACTTGTTTGCTCCTATTTACATTTTATACTTGCCCCTATTTTGATCCCGAACTCCTGCCGTAGAGTGTAACATGGTTTCTAATGTTCAACTCTAGTTAGCTGATATTTTTAGGACACAATTTTTTTGGAAATGGAATACCTAAGATGCATCTTGAATTTGTTTAGGATAATGGTTGTTGTTGATTTTTTTGAGTGCCTAACCACAGAATAATTGAGACACTGTTGTTAGATTTTATAATACCAGCTATATTTTGTATCTTTGAGAGGCTAAGTTTTTGAAACTGTGATTGTTTACTGCTTACATGCTGTAGGTAGTAGCAACCACTATCATTTAGCTCCATTTAGAAGCGAAGGTGAATTCTTCGAACTTTGGATTAGTTGAGTTGGGGAGCTATATTTATCAGTTTCGCGGGATTAACCACTGAATGTACTATAATCATCTCTGGTTCCTTGTTGTTGGAACAAACCCTCCGGCGACAAAAGCCGAGTAGCCCTCCGGCGACAAAAGCAGAGTAGCCCTCCGGCGAGCAATGCCAGACAGAGGTACACGAAGATGAACAAAACACACTTGGTTATTGCGACGAACACCCGGGCCGACGAACGACCTGTATGTTGGCCTCTATTCAACTCAACTACCTCAAACGCATACATGGAGGTACACACTCACACACACGACACAACCTGAAAGAACTCTCACATCGACCGGGTGCACACCACAGTCTCGACGGAGACTACATCTTCCTTAGGGCCCTCTCACTTGGCTCGACACATACTGGCGCACTTACAACGAGTACACCGAGGGCTTTTTATACCCAAGCTACACACACCAGCACACTCACTCACATGACCCGGCTACTAACCCATGCATGCAACACCACATCCGGCCACTAACTCAAAAAACTTGGCGGACACACATCTACTAGCTAACAACCTTAGCCAGCCGATCTGATCCATACACTAACTAACCTCACACATGCAGGTCCACTCGGTCAGTACCTATGACCCAGCCAAGTACCAATGACCCAGCCAACTACACACACGTATCCATCTGATGCATGCAGCTAGCTAACTCACGCAACTCACACGCACACGGGCAGTTACCGGTCGTCCAGTGTCTCGCGGGGGACCGAACGTTCGGTAAGTGCGGACTTTCTGGATTTACGTTCGGTAAGTTACTGAAAATCTTAATGCAGCGGCGGCAGTTTGGATTGAGTGTATGGTGCCGGAACCTGACATCTTCTCAAGGATCTTTGCTTCTGCCCTTCAATGGGGGAGAGTCATTGTCCCATCTGGTGTGCTCTCGCCTAAACCCAGGGCTTGTTCCAATGCTATGAATTGGGATCTACCGAAACAATCTCCTGGCCTCAAGGCGCTTCCACAGCTCGTCTCAGCGGATGAGGAGACTCAGATGATGCTTTCATCAGACCAGTCTACTGCGCTCCAGGTGCTGGCATCTTCCTCTGTGTTCAATACTCATCAACATAGTAACATATTAGTGCCACTGGACATAACCACTGTCAGACGAAGCAACAGATCCAACAAGTACGATGGTTTCAAAATCAACCATGCTCCGGAAGCAAGGCGTTCAAAATCAAGGGTGAAACCTAGAGACATTCCTTTTGTCAATGTTGTTTCTTTGGCTGCTGCTCCTGTGCATGTTCCCATTGCCGATTGCCCCCAGCCAATGTCGATCGAGGATCTTCAACAGATGGGGCGCAGTTGTGGAATTCGTCCGGAAGCCATCTCCCGTGACAAGCTGCTGGATGATCAGAGCTCGTTCGGGGAAGCTGAGCACTGAAGGCTACCCGACTGATGAATAAATCGTGGAATGTGCTCTCGTGGAACATCAGAGGCATAAACTCTGATGACAAACTTTTGGCTGTTAGGAATGCGATTGATACTAGCGGTTGTTCTGTGATATGTATCCAGGAAACTAAACGTGAATCCTTCGATCCTGCTTTTATTAAGACTTTCTGCCCTAAGCGCTTCGATAAATTTGTTTTTGCACCGTCAGTGGGGGCTTCTGGGGGCCTCATCGTTATCTAGAATAGTGCTGTTTTTACTGGTACATCTTGGTTTGTGGATTCTTTTGCCATTGGGATCTCTTTCGTGGCCACGCAGTCACATGATTCATGGAATCTAATCAATGTTTATGGCCCCTGTTCTGGTCAGCGCAGACTAGACTTTACAAACTGGCTTTTTGAGCTTAATATCCCTGATGATGACAATTGGTTAATTCTGGGTGACTTTAACTTTATTCGCTCCATGAATAACAGAAACAAGTCAGGTGGCAACGCTGCGGACATGCTACTATTCAATGAGATCATCCGCGCACAATCACTAATGGAACTACCATTAAAGGCCGTGCATACACATGGAGTAACATGCAAGATGATCCTCTGCTTGAACAATTAGATTGGTTTTTCACGTCGTCTGATTGGACCACCAAATACCCTAACACAATGGTCTTGCCCCTGGGGAAGCCAGTGTCTAACCACATTCCTTGTGTGGTCACGATTGAATCAAGCATCCCACGGTCCAGGCTTTTTCGGTTTGAAATTTTTTGGACAGATCATGAGGGGTTCATGGAGGTTGTTGCTGGTTCATGGTCTAAACCATGTCACGCACCCAATGCGGCGGCGCGAATTTGCAAAAAGCTCAAGATTCTGAGATATGATCTCAAGCGTTGGAGTAAGGGTGTCTCCAAACTTAAAATTCTGATTCAAATCAGTAATGAGACTCTAACAAACATGGATGCACTTGAGGATAAACGACCCCTATATGTTCAGGAATCAAACTTCAGGAAGATACTGAAAAACCATCTACAGGCCTTGCTCAAATACCAAAATGAGTACTGGCGAAAGAGGTGTACGATCAGGTACTTTCGTTTTGCCGATGAAAACACAAAACTCTTTCAGTCTTTGGCCACAGAGAGGTACAGACACAATACTATTGCCATGCTCAGAGTTGGGGAAGTCGATATACATGACCATGTTGGCAAGGAGGGGGTACTGTTCAATACATACAGAGACCGTTTGGGTTTTTCTAAACCTACCAACATGAAATTTGATCTTTCTAGGATCATTCGCAGGATTGATGGACTGGACCAGCTGAGCGCGCCATTCTCTAATGATGAAATAGATGCTGTGGTTAAGGAAATGCCAAATGACAGAGCACCTGGCCCGGATGGGTTTAATGGCTGTTTCCTTAAGAAATGCTGGCAAATTATCAAGACAGATTTCTATGATCTCTGTCACGCATTTCATGCAGGTGGTCTGGATATCACTAGCATAAGTGAGGGTTACATCACCTTGATTCCCAAAAATTCCTCTCCGGAGACGGCTAATGACTTCAGACCAATCACCTTACTCAACTGTTGTCTAAAAGTCATTACAAAGATCCTGGCGAACCGACTGCAGAAAGTGATCCTAAAAATTATTCACAGGAATCAGTATGGATTTATCAAAGGTAGGACCATCCAGGATTGCCTGGCGTGGTCGTACGAATACATTCATCAGTGCCACTCGTCTGGAAGAGAGATCATATTGCTCAAACTAGACTTTGCTAAGGCCTTTGACACGATCGAGCATGCCCCCATGCTGGAAATCATGAAGCACATGGGCTTTGATGATAGGTGGCTGGGCTGGATGAAACTGATTTTTGGCTCGGGAGTTTCATCCGTCCTCTTGAATGGCGTTCCTGGCCGGAAATTCAAATGCAAATGTGGAGTACGACAGGGTGACCCTCTCTCACCACTAATCTTTGTTCTTGCTGCTGATCTGCTACAAGCTGCGATCAATGATGCTTATGCTCAGGGATTGCTAGAGCTATCCATTCCACGTGAAAATGCAGGTGACTTCCCGGTGGTGCAGTATGCTGACGACACGATCTTGGTTATGCAAGCTTGTCCTACACAGGCAATCTGTATGAAACTTATCTTGGAGGATTATGCGGCTTCGGTAGGGCTCAAAATTAACTTCCATAAATCGACCCTCATACCCATCAATGTTGATCATCAGCGTGCTGGGGGGTTGGCGGAAGTGTTTGGTTGCTCGGTTGGTTCCCTGCCGTTTACATACCTTGGTCTTCCCATGGGGACAACGAGACCGACGATTCTTGATCTCATGCCATTAGTCCATTCGGTTGAGAGGAAAACCTCCACTGCCCTAACACTGATGTCGTCAGGGGCCAAACTAACGTTGGTCAATTCGGTGGTCACCTCCATGTTGATATATGCAATGTGTACGATCAAGCTACACCCAAAAATAGTTGAACATCTGGACAAACTCCGCCGCTATTGTCTATGGGCAAAAAATTCCGATGATGGGATCAAATCCAACTCCCTTGCTGCATGGGAGCTTGTCTGTCGACCGAAACGGTGTGGTGGCCTTGGTGTTATTAATGTCAGAATACAAAATACCGCGCTTCTCCTTAAATACCTGTTCAAATTCTACAATCGTGAAGATGTACCCTGGGTTCAGCTGATCTGGGAAACGCACTACCCAAACAAGGAGCCGCACACCGCCAAGCCAGTGGGTTCTTTCTGGTGGAAAGATGTAATGCAGCTCAGTGGAATCTTCCGTGGGATCACCAGGGTAGTCCACGGAGATGGTCGTACCCCACTTTTCTGGAAGGATGTCTGGTTGGGAGACCCAGCCTCCACATTAATGGATACGCATCCGCGGGCATTCTCATATGCCCTAAATGAGGATGATTCTGTTGCCAAGATCCTCAAATCCACTGATCCTGCCTCGATCTTCAGTCTGCCTCTTTCGATCCAGGCCAGGGAAGAGATCAGAGAGATACAGCAAAGGTCCGCACACGTCGGTCTGGACAGTGGATCGGTTGATACTTGGGTCTGTGACCTGGGACGATACTCGTCTAAGAAATACTATATCCACTGCTTCAGACAGGTTATGGCTGATGAGGCCTTTGGATGGCTATGGAAAGCCAAATGCCCGATCAAGTTCAAGATGTTTGGGTGGCTGCTTATGGTAGATCGGTTGAACACCAGGAATATGCTGAAGCGACGGCACTATAATGTGGATGGGGGCGACTATACTTGCATGCTCTGCCAAAACCCACCCGAGGAAACCGTGGAACATCTCTTCTTCACGTGCCCTTTTGCCCAACAATGCTGGAGTAGGGTTGGTCTGATGTGGCCAGGGGGGACTAACAGGCTTGCCATTCTGCATGGTGGTAGAGAAGACTGGCGTCGGCCGCTTTTCATGGACATCTTCTTGCTTGCTGCTTGGAGCCTGTGGATGGAAAGGAACAACCAACATTTCAGGAGGATCCCGCATTCGTTTGGGGCATGGTTAGCTAGATTTAAACATTTGCTGGGTTTGGTGACCCACAACTGTCCGGAGAAGGTTCATCCTTTCCTCTCTGATTTCATTGTTAGTTTGGGCAGCTAGCTTTGTATCAATCATGGCCGGGGGGGCCTAAAACCCCTTTGTAACACAAATGTAACTATTCTGTTGTGAGTAATACAAAGTCAGTGGGAGCCTCTCCCACTGTCACCAATTCCTCAAAAAAAAGTGCGGACTTTCGATGTTTTGGCTCTGTTGGGGTCCTGTCGGACGTCCGGACGTGGTCGATCGTCCGGCGGGTCTCGGACTTCTAATGTTTTGGCTCTGTTCTGGAGGTGGCAGATTTCTGGAGGGCATCGGTCATCCGCTGGCTGGGGGACGTCGGTCGTCCAATACTTGTCGGTCATCCAGCCACTGGAGTCTTCACTGCCTGGCGTTTGGGCTGACCGGTAGATGCTCCAGGCGTCGGACGTCCAAGGGGGACCGGTCGTCCAGTGGTTGTCAACTTCAGGGAGCTTTTTCTCTTGGTCCTTGTACTTGGTGTCCTCGCCGTCTTGTCCGTTGGATGTAGCTAATCTGTGGCCTTACTCCAAACACCTGATCACACATAGGGTTTCAGTTTTAGGTACCAACCATGTCTCATATGTAGGAAGTGGTAGTTTGAGAGGAGCGAGTTCACCTTCTCTTTGATAGCCTTTGCTTGATCCCTTGTCATTGGTCCAAGTGGTGTCGTGGGAGGTGTAGGTAGGTCCATGGTGATGACCTTGGGATGCTCCGCATCATCGCCCCCCCCTTGGGAAAGATTCGACCTCGGATCGAAAGGTTCATCACCATGGTAGGGAGAGAGATCTTTGATGTTGAAGATGCCACTAATGGAATATTTGTCGCACAGAATGTCAATCTTGTAGGCGTTGTTGTTGTAGCATTCAAGCACCTTGAAGGGCCTGTCGGCTCGAGTTAGAAGCTTGGATTTGCGTTCATTGGGGAAGCGGTCCTTGCGAAGGTGTAGCCACACAAGATCTCCAATGTGGAATATCATGGGTTGCTTGGAGATGTTGAGCTTGGTCGCAAGTCCTTGTACAATTTTTTCAGGAAATCAGGGCAGTGACGATGAAAAAGTGCGACAAAAAATCAGTATGATGGCGAGTTTCTCAAAAGACTCAGAAAAGCCTAAAAACATGATAGGGGAAAAATATTTTTGCCTGCCGAAATTTTGGCCTAAAAACTGCCCGGGGGTCTCTAGACTCTTTTTTTCGAAACCTACTCAGGCAAGGAAACACGAATTAGAAAATAGAAGGATCTTGAAAACAAACCTAATATGAAAAGATTGGTGGTGGATATATGATGGTAAGATATGGCAGCGGTGCTGGTATATGGTAGCGGTGGGGGTATATGGATATGGATTGGTGGTGGTATATGGATATGGATTGGTGGTGGTATATGGATACAGATCGGTGGAAGATAAGAAGTAGTGGTAAATGGTAGAGGCGATGATGTTGGTGCAGCGGCGGCGTGACAACTTATGACCAGAACTCGAAACTCTAAAAGACTAGACGCTAAGACCAGCAACTTGACACGATGATGCAACTGCAAATTCAACAAAGCAAAATACTGAAAAGACTATGCAAAGGCTCAGACTGGTTCAGACATGGTGAACTAACCCTAATTTTTTTGTGGCTTTTCGTGGACTATAGGTACGAAGAACAGACTCGATCTAAACTACAAAAAACTGTAAAATCTCACCGAGCAACCTGGAAATTTGATACCACTTGATAGAGGCTAAGGTGTCCCGTCTTTTGATGAGATGGTGGCTATCGTTTTTGATGGAGTAGACTTTGACGACCCGACTACGAACGTGCAAGGTCGTTGCACCTTAGCAATCACTAAACCAACTCTGGGAGGTTATTGACCACACCGGAGCATGATCAACCTGACCACGAAGGTCTATTTCCTAAGAACAAGCAAGAAACTAAAATTGCAATCTGGATATTGCGAATAAAAGAGGAAAACTTTATTGATCAAGTGGGGTTCTGTGATGTCTGGGTCTGGTCATTAACACAAATGAAGTACGCGAAGTTGCAGCTATTGTGAACTTTTAATCTAAACAAAACCCAAAGTCTAAACGATGCCCTAAAGGCTGTATATATGGAGGAAGAGGGGGGAATTTTGTGGTCCTTGGAGGAGGGGTCCGAAAACAACCCTAACTCTTGTTTCCCCACACATACGGACTCTTAAAAGAACCTATAATCAAGTATTTTGAAATTACATGGGCCTGGCCCAATAATAAGGTGACACATCACCTAGAATAGCCTCTGGACAAAAGTTTTGTAGTGGCATCTTGTATATTTCGTCCAAGGCTTCATGCACTCGTTATGGTGGCTTCAAAGTCTTAGAATCATCACTTGCAACTCCGTTCTTGTTCCCCTTGCGCATGCCATCATCTCCATGCTTGAACTTGCTTCAAGGTTCATCTTTCTTGTCCAAGCTAGGCCCTTCATTTGTAAGCAAAACAAATGTATCCAATTTAGACAGCATCATATTCTCATGAACATTAGAATCGTTACCAAGGAACAAAAGTACCTGGTAATTCAATTGGCGTGCACATGCTCTAGTAATTGGTCCAGTATGTAAAGCAGTAGGGGCTGTGGGTGTAACAATGGTATTGATGTCCTCATCATCTCGGCTTGTAGTTGCTTGTAGTAGGAGGACGACTTGAGGTTGTCGATGTTTTCTTGGAACTTGACTTGTCGCCATTGCTTGTAGAAGGTTTGATTGAGGTGGAAGGCGTTGGAGTCATTGAAGCTTGGTTGTTGTAGTCGTATGTCTTGGAAGAGTATTTGGCATACTTGAAGTCATCTTGCACTTGTCGTTCCGCCTTGGTAGCTTGGTGTACTAGCTCCAAGAGGTTTGAGTATGGTTGGAAGTCGGCGATCTTCTTGATAGGATGATGGAGTCCATTCAAGAAACGTGCCATATTTTGCTCATCATCTTCCGTGACATTGGCTCGTATCATGGCAATCTCCATTTTCTTGTAGTACTCTTCAACGGTATGTGTTCCTTGCTTGAGGAGTTGTAGTCGCTTGAAGAGTTCACGGTTGTAGTATTTTGGCACAAGACATGCTCTCATGACATCCTTCATTTGCGCGCAAGTTGTGATGGGTGGTTCACCTCTTGCCTCACGGTGCTCAATGACTTGCTCCCTCCAAATGAGGACGTAGTCTTGAAACTCGAGGGATGCCATGGAGATCTTCTTATCTTCCTCATAATTGTGCAAATGAAAGATTTTGTCGACCTTCAATGCCCATGAAAGGTACTCTTCAGCATCATTGCTTCCGGAGAACTTAGACATGGTGAACTCTAGCTTGCCATAGCATTGCTCTTCATTGTGTTGGGGTTGAGGGTGATGACATCCTTGATGAGGGGGATTGTCTCCCTCAACTTGCTCTTGATGTGGAGGATTCCCATTGTGTTGTTGCTCTTGATGAACTTGAGGTTCTTGTCGAGCTTGTGGAGGGGCTTGAGGAACTTGTCGGTGCAACCGTGCTTGGTAAATCCCCTCTTGAACTTCATCACGAAGTGCTTCTTCTTGCTCATAGGTATGTCGGTTGCGCGCGGCAACATTGCGACTTGTGTCTAGGAGTGTACGTTGCGCCTCAAGTGCTTGAGCTTCTCGCCGTTGTTGTTCTTGATGTTGTGCATCGGCAGTTTGTTTGTCTTGGTTTGTCATGCTCGCTCTTCCTCTTGTTGGTGTAGGCGTTGCCGTTCTTGTGCTTGCACAAGGGTAGCTAGATTTTGGCGATGTCGATGTTCTTGCGCTCGAAGTTCCTCTTAATGATCAGTGTCGTGTAGAGGATTGCAGTTTGCATGACGGTCTTGGCGCGTGGCTTGGCGAAGAGTGTTCAACATTAGTGTACTTGAGTTGTCGGAGGAGTGTCGACTTGAGTGGCTCCTTCTTGAATATGATGACGACGTAGAAGAGCGGCTAACCAACAAGGCACGAATCTCGTCCATTCTTGCATTGTTCTCTTATTTTTGTTCGTCAAGCTTGTTGTCGAAGTAGTCTCTTGTACGTTGTGTCAGATTTTAGGTTCCGGCAGACCCTTGAGGTTCGAACACTGGGTGCGCACGGAGATTTCGCCTTCTACCTACCTGCACCCCTCCGCTTCGCTAAGATCTAAGCTATGGAAAGAACATCACAAGAGACACAGGGTTTATACTGGTTCGGGCCACCGTTGTGGTGTAATACCCTACTCCAGTGTGTGGTATGGTGGATTGCCTCTTGGGCTGATGATGATGAGCAATACAAGGAAGAACAGCCTCGCGAGGGTCTTTTCTTGGCTGGGGCGACGAACTGCTAGGAGGAGTTCAGTCACCCTTCTCTCTCTCTCTCTTCTCGATTGCGATCTGATCTTTCTACCCTGTGGGTGGCTAGTCCTATTTACAGGCAAAGGCCCTCGGCCTCTTCCCAAATATTGAGTGGGAAGGGCGCCAACAATTGGCCACTTTGAAGGGGAACATCTGGTACACTTATCCTGACTAACGTTGGTCCTCGCCTGCCAAAGGCTCTGGTGGTGACGCTGGCTGGGGCTCCACAATGACTTCCTCCCTGCCGTTGGACAAGTCTTGGTCTCGTTGCACCGAAATGGGTGCCTTTGCTTGATGCTCTCGCCTGCGCTTGCTCCCTTTGCACCAAAGAGGAAAGGAGGACACTGCGCGGCTGGCGCCCGCCTGGCGCCTTTGGTCGTCATGGCTTGCATCACGGGCACCTCGTGAGGTACCCCGCCTTGATATCTCCGCCTCCTCGCGGGCCAGCCTGAGGAAGCTCCGTGTCATCCACCCTGCGAGGCTTGGCCCCTCGCGAGGGTCTTGGGTCTGTGTTGATGAAGATGGGCCGCGCTGGGCCCCCTTTTGAGCCACGCCGCAGGCCGCAGGCAGGCAAGTCTGGGGACCCCCGTTCCCAGAACGCCGACAGTAGCCCCCGGGCCCAAGGCGCGCCCGGACTTGGCCGTGCAGGGAGGCGAAAGGGCAAGAGCAAAACACCGCGGGCCCTAACAGCCTATTGCCCCGGGCGCCGCGTGGCGGTTGATTGGGCGTGGGCGGCACTGTTCCCCCACGCCCCCTTATTTTGCGCCATGCTAGGCGGACTCGTAGTTGTACACAGCCGCTCCCCTTTCTGTTGCTCGAGCGCCCTCTGTCCTTCCTCCTCTCGAACTCCAGCTTCTGTTTTCAACCCAATCTCGAACCTTCCCCCCTTCCCATCACCATGGCTCCGACGAAGAAGGGAAGAGGGAAGAAACCCATGCCTCCGCCTTGCTCACCGCCGTTGGCGGCCCCCGCCGAGGGCTTGGGCAAGGTCAGCTCGGCTCTGGCCACTATCTTCAACGAATGCGGGAGGACGACGGCCTGGCCCGCGTCCCACTTCTCCATCGACAGGATAGTCACCGAGGTCCCGTATTTTGCCGACGCCTTGTGGGCGGGTCTAGTTCCCCCCTTTTCTGATTTCTTCAATGCCGTGCTTTCCCACTATCAGATCCACATGATGCATCTGGGTCCTTAATCCACCACCCTCCTTTCGGTCTTCGCCTTTGTTTGCGAGGCAATGATGGGCATCCTTCCTTCGGTTTCCTTGCTGCGCCACTTCTTCTCTCTGCGCCTTGTCGACCCTACCCAATGCTGGGCGTGCGTGAGCTTCGTTGCCGCGTCTGAGACAGCGGCCTTAGGAATTGACTTCAGGCTCCCTCTGCCCGCGGCTGGGTTCCGCGGGCGGTGGCTGTATGTGGATGCAGGGGTGCCCAGCCCCTGCTATCGGAGCCAACTTCGCCTGCTGTCCCCAATTCAGGCTGGGGCCAGGAGACGCTTGAGAGCCCCCAGCTCGTCTTCGTCTGGCACCGCTTCACGTTCTTGAGGTCGCTTGGCGTGACAGCGCCCAAGGTGGTGAAGGAGTTCCTGCTACGCCGCGTTGCTCCTCTCCAACGCCACTCCCGCCGGATGTGGGCCTTCAGCGGGCGTGATGACCGTATGAGGCTCCAGGAAGAGGACCTGACGCCTGAAGTGCTGAGGACAGCGCTCTTGATCCTGACTGGGGACCCCAACCCTGGCAGCATCCAGCAGGGAGGGGCCTTGCTGTACCTCTGCCAGAACAGGGGCGATTTTGTGAATCAGATGCCTATCTTTGATGAGTGGGGGCCGCGCCCCGCCGGCCTCCAGGGGCCTCGCGAGAACCCAGTGATGGTGACTGCCCTTCCAGTCGGCCAAGGCGACTCTTCCTCAAGTGGCGGAGCAGGGAGGCATGAGGCGCCAGAGGTCGAGGGGGCTCCCGGCGGGGTGACAGCGCCGGGCGATGCTCACGAGGGAGCAGCTCTTGGGGCCCGTGCCGCAGAGCCTGAGGGTGGCAAGCAGCTGCCCTCAGCGCCTGCGACTGAGGCCCCTGAGGCTCCAGCCGCTTCTCTTGGCGAGGCGATTGGCAGCGCGCATTAGGCAGGCGCCCCTGACACGGATCGCCTTGACGCTCCGTCTTCGTCGCAGGTTGATCCCTGCGCTCAACTCTTGGGCCGCTTCCGCATGGACTTTGAGGCCCTCCAGAAGAGAAGGGAGGCCCTGGGCGATGATTACCCTTGTCGCCTGCTGAAGCATAGGATGTACTTCGCCACAGATGAGTAAGCCTTCTCCTTTCCCAGCTCCCGATCCTTCTATTGCTTTTACTGATCCATGCTCCGCAGGCCCCTTCCAGCCGAGCTCGCGGAGACGGCCGAGGTGCCGTCCCCCTTGGCTTTGCCCCCTCCATCGTCCTCAAGCGCTCCGAGCAGCAGAGCCCTTGTGGTGAGGGCGATCGGAGAGGCGAACCGTCCCAAGGCGCATCGTGGCCCTGCGCACCTTGTGATCCTCCTTCGCAGGCCTTCTCATGGCATAGCCAGCCTGCCGTGGGCTTCTCGCCTGGTCGTGGACTGCGATTGGCTGAGGCGCTCCCTGCGCTCTTCATCTGGGGACGGGCTGGCTCCAGGCCAGGCTTCTGGCGTGGCGTGCCCGGCCGTCGCGAGGGTGCCAGCCCCCAGCCCCCTGCCCGGAGGGGGAGTGCTGATTCGTGGCCCCCGACACTTGCTTGGGGCAGATGATGGTGTGGAAGACGTGCTCGAGCGCGCCCAGGAGCGTCGTGCTCTTGGCCAAGGATTCCTTCGAAGGGCGGCTGACGCGGTGAGCCTGCTTGGTGAGGAGCTTGCTGATGAAGACGCGCGCCTTGAGGCCGAGGGCCTGCGCCTGGCTGCAGAGAGGCACGAACTGGAGGGCGCCATCGCCCTTGCGCGCCGTCAGCGTGATCTTGACGATGCAGAGGCCAAGGCGTCGCTGGTGGCCTCTCGGGAGGCCCGATCTTGGACCGCTGAGGAGGCCCGGGAAGCTGACCGGCGGCGAGAGGCGGCGGAGGAGCGGGCTCGGGAGCTCTTGGCCTAGTGCCACTCACTGGAGGAGCAAGTAGAGCTGCGCGAGGCAGCCCTCGCGTCGATGAAGGTGGCCTCTGGTGACCCATCAGAGCTCCAGAAGCGTGAGGAGGCGCTGATGCTAGAAGCCGCCGAACGTACCCGCGAGTACGAGCGTCTGGAGACGAGGGAGCACTTGGTAACGCAGGCGGAGGATGATGTCGCTGCACGGGAAGCCCGTGTCCTGGAGGAGGTCGGACGTCGGGTGGCGATGGCGCGTTTGAACCTCGAGCACGAGTTCGAGGAGAGGCTGGGGTTGATCCGGGCCGAGGCTGAAGGTAGGACTGCTGCCTTGAGGGCCAAGCTACAGGAAGCGACGCGGCGGGCCGATGCTTTTCGGGCCGCCCTTGAGGTAGCGCAAGGGGAGTCAACCACCTCCCAGGCCGAGGTGCTCCTTCTTCGCCAGCAGGTGGAGGAGGCTGAGGTCGTCGCGCGCCAAAATGCGGACGAGATACGTCAGCGGCGGATCCTGGAGCATGAGGACGGCCCCATGATCACCACGCTCCGGGAGAGAGCCAACACAGCCTTGGGCAACATCTGCGAGGCGGCTGTTGGCGAGCCGCACGCATTCAACTACGCCGGCAACCTTCAGTTCTTCACCGACGCAGTGATGCAGCTGGAGGCGCGGTCGGTCAGGGCCGACAGGTTGGTGGAGGAGAGGAGCCGCGCCCTGCTCGGGCGCGCCTTTTCTCGCGTCTTCAGCCATCTCCGGGACATGGATCCCCACTTCGATTTCGACGCCGCCATCGCCCCAGTCCCCCAGGCCGTCCGAGACGACCTGGTGCACTGGGTGGAAGACAATGTGGATGCTCTTGTCAGGGCCTTCGCTTCAGACAACGACGGCGTGATCGTGGTTGCCAACGAGGGCGGTGTGGTGAACGGCCCTGACGCCACTGGCGGCGACGCAGACACCGATGGTGAGTTCAGCGATGCCAGCAACGGTTCGGGTGGTGCTCCTGAGGACGCATTGGGGGATTTATCCGACTGATCATGCATCATTCATGTTTCCTTACCCTGCATGAACAGAACTCAGGTTTTGGCCTGATGGCTATGAGAGCATTTTGGAGGGGGAGCCCCTCATGTAAAACTTGTGTCCATCGTATTAGTAGACGTTACATTGCCCATGCGCCCGCGCCAAGTGGTTGGCTTAAGCGACGCGCTGGTCGGCTAGTTTACCTTTGTCCCGTGCGGGCCCTGAGGTAGCCTGTGGGAGGCTGTGGTGTCCCGAGTGTTCCCTGATCGAATCAGTAGGATCTGCAGTAAAAAAAAACCTCCTGAGAGGACGCGGCGGTGGCAGTCTGGGCTGCGCGCAAGCTAGGCCTGACCCGACTCGCGAGGGGCTCACGAGGGTAGGCAGCTGAGGCAAAGTGGTAATCAAAACGTGAGAAATTGCTCGAACGAGACTAAGCACCCTTTCCTCGAACACACGCAAATCTCAAATTCGAATCCAACTTAAATCTAGCGGGGGAAGTGACAACCAAAGCAACGAAAGCAGACAAAAGGCCGCGTCCGGCACCTAATCTAGTCTTGGACGTCTTCTCACCAGCGCGGAGCTAAGTGTTGCCACTGGGCGTGGGAGGGAGCCCTAGGGCCTGAGGCCGGCACCCCTGAGACTCCGGGGCGTGTACAGCCCCACTCATTATTACGTGAGAGTGTCACGGGGCGGCGAGCTTCACAGGCACTGGGCCTTCTTCACAGGTACCGGCCTTGCTTCATATCGCCAGACGAGGGCCCCGCCTTGTGCCACACTCTAGTGCCACAACGACGACCGGAAAACCAGGACGCCGCCGATGGGGTAGAGTGGTCGCCAGCGGTTCCCCCGACGACCACGGGTCCTCCGCCAGGGGCAGGCCCTGAGGCTCCTCCCCAGCCGAGGGCCTACCTCCTGAGAACACCTTGCTCCGAACGCCGCGGTGGTGATGTCGGATCTCGGCCCCTCTCCTGCAGCCCCCTGCGCCCTCCTCCCGAGGGGTAGGAGACTGTGGGAGCGGGGCAGTTGCTCGCTGTGGCGACCTGCACCTCCTGCGATCCATGATTAGCGTATGCCTGCTCCTGAGGAATTAGCGGTACCCGATAATCGTTGCCTCCAGCATGGCCAGTGGGACCATCCCGGGGCTCCTGGAAGGGCTCAGCTTCTGGCGCCTCGTCCCCCCAGCTTGGGCTGAGGAGCGAGCCTTGTTCGCCCTCGTGAGGGTGTCCTTGGTCCATCATGAGGGGCACGTATTCTTCTGGCGCCGTCATCCCGAAGGCCATGCCGTAGTGCTCGCGCGTGCCACGCAGCTCTGCTTGACGCGCCCACCGTTGGGTGGTAGCGCGGCTGTCCACTGGGGCTGTGGGTCGCGTCGAGTCCTTCTTCTTCGCAGACCGGGAGCGGGGGCAGCGCCGCCGCCGGTCCGGTGCCGACAGCTTCGCTGGTGTTGGAGTAGCCTTGAAGCCCGCGGGCGCGCGTGGAGCCTCTGCGTGGGCCGCCCTGGGCTTGAGATGGGAGCTGGGTGCAGAAGGGGTGAGCCCCCGAGGTGGCGAAGCCCAGGAGCTCTGCCACCTGCTCCAGCAGCACGTCGCGGCCGCCCTCCAGCAGCCTACACTGCAGCAGCTCTCGGGCCACCGTGAGCACGGCCCTCGAGTTCGCCTGCTCCCGGCGGGTGTACGATGTCGTGGTCGCGGCGTGATTGGAGGCCCTTGCTGCCGACCGCGCCTGCCACGGTGTGAGAACTGTCGAAGCCTGTCCGCGTCGCCCGCGGCCCGCAGTGCCCTGCGGACCGCGAGCTTCCTCGGGCACGGGGTCGCCCGAGGCGAGCGGCTCTGCGCGGGCGGGCCACGCCGCCCATGGATCTGGGTTGCCCGCCTGGTCGCCGGATATGGTGATGACGACGCGACGGGACATGAAGCGGTAGAAGGTGGATTTCGGCGCGCCCCTACCTGGCGCGCCAAATGTCGGATTTCGGGTTCTAGCAGACCCTTGAGGTTCGAACACTGGGGCGCGCTCGGAGATTTCGCCTTCTACCTACCTGCACCCCTCCGCTTCGCTAAGATCTAAGCTATGGAAAGAACAGTACAAGAGACACAGGGTTTATACTGGTTCGGGCCACCGTTGTGGTGTAATACCCTACTCCAGTGTGTGGTGTGGTGGATTGCCTCTTGGGCTGATGAGCAATACAAGGAAGAACAGCCTCGCGAGGGTCTGTTCTTGGCTGGGGCGACGAACTGCTAGGAGGAGTTCAGTCACCCTTCTCTCTCTCTCTTCTCGATTGCGATCTGATCTTTCTACCCTATGGGTAGCTAGTCCTATTTATAGGCAAAGACCCTGGGCCTCTTCCCAAATATTGAGCGGGAAGGGTGCCAACAATTGGCCATTTTGAAGGGGAACATCTGGTACACTTATCCTGACTAAAGTTGGTCCTCGCCTGCCAAAGACTCTGGTGGTGACGCTGGCTTGGGCTCCACAATGACTTCCTCCCTGCCGTTGGACCGGTCTTGGTCTCGTTGCACCGAAACGGGTGCCTTTGCTTGATGCTCTCGCCTGCGCTTGCTCCCTTTGCACCAAAGAGGAAAGGAGGACACTGCGCGGGCTGTCGCCCGCCTGGCACCCTTGGTCGTCATGGCTTGCATCACGGGCACCTTGTGAGGTACCCCGCCTTGATCTATCCGCCTCCTCGCGAGCCAGCCTGATGAGGCCGTGCCTGAGGAAGCTCCGTGTCGTCCGCCCCGCGAGGCTTGGCCCCTCGCGAGGGTCTTGGGTCGGTGTTGATGAAGGCGGGCCGTGCTGGGCCCCCTTTGAGCCACGCCGCAGGCCGCAGGCAGGCAAGTCTGGGGACCCCCGTTCCCAGAATGCCGACAGTAGCCCCCGGGCCCAAGGCGCGCCTGGACTTGGCCGTGCAGGGAGGCGAAAGGGGAAGGGCGAAGCGCCGCGGGCCCTAACAGCCTGTGGCCTTGGGCGCCGCGTGGCGGTTGGTTGGGCGTGGGCATCTCCACTTCCCCACGGCGCCTTGGCAACTGCACGGATTGGACAAGTCCCTGCATGCAAAGCGGGTCATGATTACCTGTGATCGTGGAGGTCGGCAGTTGGCCTTCGCCGGCCATAAGTACGGAACGGCACGCGCCCTTCCAGTCCATCCCTTCTTGCTTCTCCTTCTTCTCGGTCCTTGCTCCGTCTTGCTGCAATGGCCCCGATCCACCGGTACTCGTCGGCAGAGAAGGGAAAGGCTCCTCGAGGGGAACCAGACCCGCTCCCGCCGAAGAAACGTCTCGCCCTCCACGGTCGGGGCGAGGGGGCCCATCAGGTGGTGTCATGGCCCTGGTGCGAGCGGCCACCTCGGGGTTCCCGCTTCCCTTGTACGCCCACATCGAGGGCTTTGAAGGAGTCGATGCCGATCGCCACGGATGGCGCTGCCGTCGGCGCCGACGGGTCACGAAGGTGTGGGTCGTCCCCCAGGGGTCCACACCAAGGGCTCCTCCCAAGAGTTCGTGCTCCACGCCGCCATGCCTCCTCAGTCCTGGATTCGCCTTCCTCCCTTCTTCGCCTCCATCATCCCGCATGGAGAGCTCCTGGAGCTTTGGCTGCAGCACCCTCGCGACCGAGGCAGGGGTCGCGGTCGTTGCCCCGGGCGAGGTCTTCATGACTCGAGGCTGGAGCGAAATCGCCCGGGTCTGCAGGACAAGAGGCGCCTTCGCGATCCACTTGGAGTACGATGGTGCTTCAGTGATGTTCTTCAAGGTCTTCAATGCGAACGGGCACCGGCTGGAGTGCTGCCCCGGGAGAGGTGGTCGGGACCTTGCTACGGCGAGGACTGGGCCCGCTGACCGCTCCCTTGGTGGCTCCTCAGGCGGCGGAGGCGGCGGAGGTTCCAGCGACTCCGGCGAGCTCTTCGCGACTCCGGAGATGAGCAATGACAGCTACGAGCCCTCGAGCCAGCACCGCTCCTGGAGCGGGGCGGGCTCGTCAGGCTGTCGCCGACTCTGATCTAGATGGGGTTGGCGCCAGTGCTTGACGACCCACTGTTGATGATGGCGTATTTTGCAGGGGCACGTGTAGTTATCATCCTTTTAGGATCTGTTCCTTGCGAGGAATCAAAGACGCGTCCCGTTGGGGCTTGTAAGGTGCCTGTGATCCTGTTTTGTTAATATAACCCTTGTCGTAGAACTGTGCGAGTTGCTCATTCCGTCTTAGCTCAATTCTCCCTTTCGAACCTCACGAGGGCTTGGTGCTCTGCGCCGACGGGTCCCAGTCCCAAGGCGGCTTCAGCCGTCGCTGGTATGCCAGGTCGCGATGCCGTGGTCAAGGCCAGGAGGTGAGCGACCCAAGGTCCGGTAAGAGCCCCTGAGTCGCGATGCTCAGGAGGTCCCCTTTCGCGCTCAAGCAGCCGTTGTTCGGTGAGAAAGGAGAGCGGCGTCGCTAACACGGGATTGCATTAGGTGCGGGGATGGTGCCACGGTAGCTGGTGCTTCCGGGTGGTGACTTATCTCGAGAATCAGGGGCCGCTCTCTGGTGTGTCGCCGGGTCCGTGCATCAGCAGGCGTGAGGTTGCTTGGCGAGGTCCTCGCATGTCCCTCCCCTCTTGCCTTTGCTCCCCTTTCTGCTCTATGTCCTTGGGTCCCGGCCCTCGAGCGAGTCTCAGCCGTCGCTGGTATGCCAGGTCGTGATGTCGTGGACAAGGCCAGAGGGTGAGGGCTGGAGAGCCAGTAGGAGCCCTGAGTCACGATGCTCAGGAACCCCCCTTTAACGTGCAAGCGGTTCGCGCGGATGAGAGTGAAGGAGACACCGCAAGGGCCTCGCCTGACGCAGCTCCTTTAGGAGATCCTGTAGACCCATCATAGAAAGAACGAGGGGTTGCCATGACAATTGACAGTCAGGTTGCTTCCGAGGGGCGATGAGGCACTGAAGGCTTGATGAGGTGGCGCCATGCGGGGCTGCCGCGGCTAGAGCTCAGCCATTCAGGTTTGTCGGTGTTGCAGGGACGGATCCATGCACAAGCGTCGTGCCGTTTGGGAGCAGCTCCGTCAGTTGGTGTCAGTAGAGCGGGCAACTAGGTCAAACACATTAGCCGCGAAGGAGTGGATTCATTCAAATAGATGCTGGGAAGGCGGACATCACTGGGTTAGGCCCGAACGACTTGGGGATGATGCAGCCCGTGGGGAGCCCCCAACAAAGTAAGCTAACAACATGAAATAAAAGGGGTACATGCCGCAGGGATGGACCCACGCGGCTTGGGAATAATGCGGCCCTGGGGGGGCGCTCCCAACTGGAAATGAAACTTGAAAGATGTCACCTGATGATGTTGAGGATGAAGGAGTGTTGGTGTAGCTGACTCGGTGGGCTGCGGAAGCCGATCCTCACGAGCCCCCAGGCCCAGGGGCCTCGGGAGGCTCCGGAGGCGCTGGTGGCTCTTCGCGGACCATCTCCATCTCAGCCAGGGCTGCAGAATGCCTGGCCTCTTGAGCCTCCATGATGCCCCTCATGAGGCGCTGGTACGTGGCAGCCGCGTTCGGCAAGACGTAAGGCATGCGAACGTAGCTGTGGGGTGGACCTTCGCAGCACCCCACTCGCGAGGGCCAGAGGCGCTCCAGAGAGGTGACTCGATTGAGCCCTGGTATGTCGATGCAGACACGCAGCCCACCATCCTCGCCTGGATGGGGAGCCACAGCTGGTAGGCAGCGGCCGCCTCTCATGACTCTTGACTCCTGTAGCTCCTAAATGGCCTTGCTGACGAACTCCTGAGGGTCTGGCCCTCCTTGCCTTACTCCTTCTTGAGGGAAACGTGCTTCAAAACACGCCTCCATGTGGTGCCCAAGCGCCTCCCTCGTGACCTTAGCCAAGTCGGTGGCCCTCCAGGGGAGAGCCCCCGAGCCCTGCCTGAGGAGGGCGCCGGGCGCGCTTTCCTATGTGATGGAAGGAGGTTCCCCCTGGGCAGGTGCGGGCCCTGAGGGGCCGGGCCGGACGATGTCTTCTTCTTCTTGGGGGCGGTCTCGGGAAGCCTCCTGCTTCCGCGATCCGGGTCTTCTAGTGATGCGGCCTGAAAGGCTCGTTCCAGGGAACATACCGCGTCCTTCTCTTCACAGGGCACCGTGATGACTACGCCACTTCCTGGCATCTTGAGGATGTTGTAGCCGTGGTGAGTCACGGCCATGAACTTGGCCAGCGCTGGGTACCCAAGGATGGCGTTGTACGACAGGCGAATGTGGGCGACATCGAAGTCGATGAGCTTGGTGCGGTAGTTGTCGCGTGCCCCGAAGGTGACAGGGAGGCGGACCTGCCCAATCGGGACCATGGAGCCGTCAGTGACTCTGGAGAAAGGCTTGGTTGGCTGAAGATGGGTGTAGGGCACTTGGAGATTGTTGAATGTTTCCACGGACAGGATGTTGAGCCCTGCCCCGCCGTCGATGAGGGTCCTGGTGACCACCATGTTGCTGATGATTGGGGAACAAAGCATCGGGAGGACTCCGGCTGTGGCCGCACACTTGAGCTGATCTGCTGAGCTGAATGTGATGGCGCACGCTGACCACCTGAGAGGGCGCGTGGCTTCCAGCTTGGGGAGGACTGCATTCACTTCGCGGGCGAACTGCTTGAAGATGCGTTGAGAGGCTGGGGCTTGAGCCCCGCCCAGGATGCAGGCGATCGCGCGCGGCTCCTGGAAGCCCCCAGCCCCCTCGTCCTGATGGTGGTCCTCGTTTCTCCTTGGCTGCGGTGGCAGCGGAGGGAGGCCTGCGTTGCCTTGCGGGCGATCCTCGCGAGGCTGATCCCTCCAGTCTCCCTCGCGAGGCGGGTCTTGCCAGCGATCCTCGCGAGGTCGATCGCGCCACCCCTGGCGTGGGCAGCGGTCTTCCCAGCGTCTTGCATTCCTTACTCCTCCTCGACCATAGCCCCGGTCACCTCGGTCGGGGCGACGGCCAATCCTTCCTTCTCGCACGGCTCGGAGCTCTTGACACTCGTTGGTGTTGTGGGTGTGGAGGTCGTGGTACACACAGTATCGACTGCCCTTGGGAGGTTCGGGCTGATCTCTGCCCCGCTTGGTGTCTGGTTCTGCCGCAAGCACGGCAGCCCCCTTGTGCTTCACATCCTTGGCCTTGGGCTTCTTCTCTTCTGGGTCTGCGGCAGGCAGCTCAAGGAGGGAGAGACGCCCTTCCTCAGCCCTGGCGCACTTGGTTGCCAAGTTGAACAACTCCAAGGAAGTGCACTGGTCTTCATGCATCGCCAGCTCCTCCTTCATCTTGACATCGTGCACGCCGTCGGAGAAGGCTGAGATGATGGCCTCCTCGGTCACCTTGGGAATCTTGAGGCGTGCGTTGTTGAAGCGCTGGATGTACTTCTGCAGGGTCTCTCCGGGTTGTTGCTTGATGCGGCGCATGTCGCTCATGGTGGGTGGCCGGTCGCGAGTACCTTGGAAGTTGGCGATGAAGCGGGTGCGCATCTCGTCCCAGGAGGAGATCGTGCCTGGGGCCAGGTTGAGGAGCCAGGTGCGGGCCCCGTCCTTGAGCGCCATGGGAAACCAGTTCGCCATGACATTCTCGTCTCCGTTGGCAGCTTTGATGCCCAGCTCATAGAGCTGGAGGAACTCCGCAGGGTCGGCCGTGCCGTCGTAACGAGGAGGCAGGTCTGGCTTGAACTTTCCAGGCCACGCGACACTGCGTAGCTCGGTAGTGAAGGCGCGACAGCCTGTTGTGGCCACAGGAGGCCTTGGGTGATGGAGAGCTTGGTCTTGCATGTCCCCACGCGCTGCAGCTAGGAGCAGCGCGGGGTCTTGACGCGCGGGAGCGGGAGCATGGTCGCGACGTGCTGGAGCAGGGAGCGCCCGGGCAGCTTCTTGCGGGCAAGGGACTTCTTGGCAGCTCTGCCCTTGCCGCGCTGGCACCTGACGGAGCAGGTTCCGCCCAGGGGCCACGCGCCTTGGAGCCATGGCGCCTTCTTGAGGAGGAGGTGGCCGGGGCACCGCCGGAGCTTCGTCGCCCGCACGGGGCGGGGTGCGGTGCAGCGGAACGGACGGCGCAGGAGAGCCCCCTGCGGCGCGGACGAGCTCGGCGACGCGGTCGAGCCATTCTTCGTAGACGTCGTCGACGGGACGGTAGCGCAGGAGCTTGTTTGCCGCGATGAGCGCAGCTCGAGCCTCCATGGGTGCGCGGAGCGCGCGGGACGAAGAACCAGCTGGGGTGAGCGAGGGAGTAGCGGTGCGGCCGTCTTGCCGCACAGACAGATGCTAAGACGATGCTTGACGCTCGTCCCCCGCCGGGCCGGTGGCGGCGTTGACGGCAGGTGACGGGGAACGGCGAGGACGCCCGCCGACAGGAGCCTTCTAGGCGACGCGGGAAGCGAAAGCGGCCCGGCGCTCGGCGCGGGCCCGACGAGCGTCAGACATGGACACGATGGTCGGAGGAGAACGGGGTGGTGGAAGACGAATTCCGGCGCACCCTTACCTGGCGCGCCAAATGTCGGATTTCGGGTTCCGGCAGACCCTTGAGGTTCGAACACTAGGGTGCACGCGGAGATTTCGCCTTCAACCTACCTGCACCCCTCCGCCTCACTAAGATCTAAGCTATGGAAAAAACAGCACAAGAGACAGAGGGTTTATACTGGTTCGGGCCACCGTTGTGGTGTAATACCCTACTCCAGTGTGTGGTGTGGTGGATTGCCTCTTGGGCTGATGATGATGAGCAATACAAGGAAGAACGGCCTCGCGAGGGTCTGTTCTTGGTTGGGGGGATGAACTGCTAGGGGGAGTTCAGTCACCCTTCTCTCTCTCTCTCTCTTCTCGATTGCGATCCTAGCTAGTTTCTAGGTGGCCGGTTCTCCATCCCTAGCTAGTTTCTGGGTTGGCCGATTCTCGATCCTTAGCTAGTTTCTGGGTTGGCTGATTCTTGATCCCTCTACCCTGTGGGTGGCTAGTCCTATTTATAGGCAAAGGCCCTGGGCCTCTTCCCCAAATATTGAGCGGGAAGGGCGCCAACAATTGTCCATTTTGAAGGGGAACATCTGGTACACTTATCCTGACTAAAGTTGGTCCTCCCCTGCCAAAGACTCTGGTGGTGACGCTGGTTTGGGCTCCACAATGACTTCCTCCCTGCCGTTGGACTGGTCTTGGTCTTGTTGCACCGAAACGGGTGCCTTTGCTTGATGCTCTCGCCTGCGCTTGCTCCCTTTGCACCAAAGAGGAAAGGAGGACACTGCGCGGGCTGGCGCCCGCCTGGCGCCCTTGGTCATCATGGCTTGCGTCACGGGCACCTCGTGAGGTACCCCGCCTTGATCTCTCCGCCTCCTCGCGAGCCAGCCTGATGAGGTCGTGCCTGAGGAAGCTCCATGTCGTTTGCCCCGCGAGGCTTGGCCCCTCGCGAGGGTCTTGGGTCAGTGTTGATGAAGACGGGCCGTGCTGGGCCCCCTTTGAGCCACGCCGCAGGCCGCAGGCAGGCAAGTCTGGGGACCCCCGTTCCCAGAACGGCGACAAACTTGACGAGCCTAGCATATACAGATATGGCCTCGGAACACGGAGACCGAAAGGTCGAACATGAATCATATAGTAGATATGATCAACATAGTGATGTTCACCATTGAAAACTACTCCGTCTCACGTGATGACCGGACATGGTTTAGTTGATTTGGATCACGTGATCACTTAGATGACTAGAGAGATGTCTGTCTAAGTCGGAGTTCTTAAGTAATATGATTAATTGAACTTAAATTTATCATGAACTTAGTCGTGGTAGTATTTTGCAAATCATGTTGTAGATCAATAGCTCGCGTTGTTGCTTCCCTGTGTTTATTTTGATATGTTCCTAGAGAAAAATGTTAGTAGCAATGATGCGGATTGGATCCGTGATCTGAGGTTTATCCTCATTGCTGCACAGAAGAATTATGTCTTTGATGCACCGCTAGGTGACAGACCTATTGCAGGAGCAGATGCAGATGTTATGAACGTTTGGCTAGCTAAATATGATGACTACTTGATAGTTTAGTGCACCCTGCTTAAACGGCTTAGAATTGGGACTTCAAAGACATTTTGAACATCATGGACCATATGAGATGTTCCAGGAGTTGAAGTTAATATTTCAAGCAAATACCCGAGTTGAGAGATATGAAGTCTCCAACAAGTTCTATAGCTAAAAGATGGAGGAGAATCGCTCAACTAGTGAGCATGTGCTCAGATTGTCTGGGTACTACAATCGCTTGAATCAAGTGGGAGTTAATCTTCCAGATAAGATAATGATTGACAAAATTCTCTAGTCACCATCACCAAGTTAGTAGAACTTCGTGATGAACTATAGTATGCAAGGGATGACGAAAACAACTCCCGAGCTTTTCATGATGATGAAATCGATGAAGGTAGAAATCAAGAAAGAGCATCAAGTGTTGATGGTTGACAAGATCACTAGTTTCAAGAAAAGGGCAAAGGGAAAAAGGGGAACTTCAAGAAAAACAGCAAGCAAGTTGCTGCTCAAGTGAAGAAGCCCAAGTCTGGTCCTAAACCTGAGACTAAGTGCTTCTACTGCAAAGGGACTGGTCACTGGAAGCGGAACTACCCCAAGTGATTGGCGGATAAGAAGGATGGCAAAGTGAACGTAAGTATATTTGATATACATGTTATTGATGTGTACTTTACTAGTGTTTATAGCAACCCCTCAGTATGAGATACTAGTTCGGTTGCTAAGATTAGTAACTCGAAACGGGAGTTGCAGAATAAACAGAGACTAGTTAAGGGTGAAGTGACGATGTGAGTTGGAAGTGGTTCCAAGATTGATATGATCATCATCGCACACTCCCTATACTTTCAGGATTAGTGTTGAACCTAAATAAGTGTTATTTGGTGTTTGCGTTGAGCATGAATATGATTTGATCATGTTTATTGTAATACGGTTATTCATTTAAGTAAGAGAATAAATTGTTGTTCTGTTTACATGAATAAAACCTTATATGGTTACACACCCAATGAAAATGGTTCATTGGATCTCGATCGTAGTGATACACATATTCATAATATTGAAACCAAAAGATGCAAAGTTAATAATGATAGTGCAACTTATTTGTGGCACTGCCGTTTAGGTCATATTGGTGTAAAGCGCATGAAGAAACTCCATGCTGATGGGATTTTGGAATCACTTGGTGCTTGCGAACCATGCCTTATGGGCAAGATGACTAAAGACTCCATTCTCCGAAGCAATGGAGCGAGCAACAAATTTGTTGGAAATCATACATACTGATGTATGTGGTCCGATGAATATTAAAGCTCGCGACAAGTATCATTATTTTCTGACCTTTCACAGGTGATTTAAGCAGATATGAGTATATCTACTTGATGAAACATAAGTCTGAAAAGTTCAAAGTATTTCAGAGTGTAGTAGAAAATCATCGTGACAAGAAAATAAAGTTTCTACGATCTGATCGCACAGACGAATATTTGAATTACGAGTTTGGTCTTCAATTAAAACAATGTGGAATAGTTTCACAAACTCATGCCACCTAGAACACCACAGCATAATGGTGTGTCTGAATGTCATAACCATACTTTATTGGATATAGTACAATCTATGATGTTTCTTACCGATTTACCAATATCGTTTTGGGATCATGCATTAGAGACAGCTGCATTCACGTTAAAAAAAGGGGCACCATCTAAGTCCATTGAGACGACACAATCTGAACTGTGGTTTGGCAAGAAACCAAAGTTGTCATTTCTTAAAGTTTGGGATTGTGATGCTTATATGAAAAGGTTTCATCCTGATAAGCTCAAACCCAAATCGGAGAAATATGTCTTCATAGGATACCCAAAGGAGACTGTTGGGTACACCTTCTATCACAGATCCGAAGGCAAGGCATTCGTTGCTAAGAATGGATCCTTTCTAGAGAAGGAGTTTCTCTTGAATGAAGTGAGTGGGAGGAAAGTAGAACTTGATAAGGTAATTGTACCTTCTCCCTTATTGGAAAGTAGTTCATCACAGAAATCTGTTCCTGTGACTACTACACCAATTAGTGAAGAAGCTAATGATGATGATCATGTAACTTCAGATCAAGTTACTACCGAATCTCGTAGGTTAACTAGAGTGAGATCCGCACCAGAGTGGTACGGTAATCTTGTTCTGGAGGTCATTCTACTTGACCATGACGAACCTATGAACTATGAGGAAGCGATGATCAGCCCAGATTCCGCAAAATGGCTTGAGGCCATGAAATCTGAGATAGGATCCATGTATGAGAACAAAGTATGGACTTTGGTTAACTTGCCCGATGTTCGGCAAGCCATTGAGATTAAATGGATCTTCAAGAAGAAGACGGACGCTGATAGTAGTGTTACTATCTACAAAGCTAGAATTGTCGCAAAAGGTTTTTGACAAGTTCAAGGTGTTGACTACGATGAGAGTTTCTCACTCGTATCTATGCTTAAGTCTGTCCGAATCATGTTAGCAATTGCCGCATTTTTATAAAATCTGGCAAATGGATAAACAAAACTGCATTCCTTAATGGATTTATTGTATATGATGCAATGTCGGGGAAACTGATCCGCGAACACCTATGGGGCCGGCGGACCGGGCCCCTTTCGGTTCGGCGGGGGGCGGAGGTCGCACGAAGAGCAAATCGAGGCGAGGCACACGAGCAGTTTACCCAGCTTCGGACCTCTCCGGAGAGATAACACTCCTACTGTTGCTTGTCTGGTTGTATTATCTGGTGTTCTTGCTCTCGAGCGAGAGAGTGTGATGTTTTCTGGGCTACGAATGAATCGAAGCAAACTGTCCGAACCTCCGAACCGAACCCCCTCTATGTTGCGCATGGGCCTCCTTTTATACGCTAAAGGGGTCACCGACAGGTGGCAACGCAGAGGAGGGTAAAAATGTAAAAAGCGAGGTAGTTGATACAGTTGCTTGTACAGTGCACCCTACCTAACCCTGACGGCAGGGGACAAGGGCATTAAATGCCCGTCTGAGTCGCCCGAACAGTGCAGAAAAGGACCGTTAGGGGCGCCACCGTTTGCCACGATGGCGATCTTGTCAGCTTTGCATGCCACTGCGCACCACTGGCTGCACAGCCTCCCGCCACGCGCGCCCGGAGAGGCCCCCAGAGCGACACGTTGGTGGATGCGCTGGAGCGTGGGCGCAGAGTGGCCGCCTGCCGCGGCAAGCGTCTTGCCGCTGTTGTTATCTCGCCGGGTCCAGAAGCTCGTCGCTCACCGGGCCTCGGTGTACCTTGTTTAGTCTTCTCAGCAAGCTCCTCTTGCCGGGGCCTTGTTGCCTTGCCGGAGCGCGTGGCGCGTCACGGCAAGTTCCTTGGAGTGCCTTGGTTGGCCTTCCCGGCAAGCTCCTCTTGCCGGGGTCTTGTCTCCTTAGCTTAAATACTTTGTTCTTGGATGGCTCCAAGGGAACCTTGGGGGATCTTGGCGTTCGCCCGGCAAGCCTTTGCCGCGGGGTGCTGCAACTGCCTGTGCACAAGTTCGGGGTACTAGGGTACCCCTATTCTAGTACACCGACAGGAGCCCCCGGGCCTGGGCCAGACACGGTGCCGAGCGCTATTGGGCCAGGCCCAAGATAGGGCACGGGCACACGCGGGCTGGGCCATGCCAAATCTTGCTCCGTATCCACCGCGCTCTCCCATAACGGCACGCGTTAAATGCGGCATCGTGGGAGAGATCGTGGGTGGTTGTTTATTTGGAAGGCCGAAACGTCCGCCCCGTCCCTCTTTATAAGCAGAGGAAACAGAGGCAGTTCGTTCCCCCTCGCTGGTTGCTGCTACTCCTTCTTCACAAACTCCGCGACTCCCCCCTTCTTCTCGTAGCCGAGAGAGCAGCGCTCCGCCCCCCCCCCCATTGCCACCAGCATCACCACGCCGTCGACCTTCCCCACCACCTCCGCCATGGCCCCGAAAGCCGACAAGGGAAAGGGTGTGAAGTCAGCCGAGGCGCAGCGGCTCGCGGCGCTGCGGAAGGAGCGGGCGATCTTCACCCCCCAGCTCGGTGTGCAGGAGCTGAGGGAGTACTTCTACCTCTTTTGGGCGACGGAGACGCGTGCGCATCCGCGCACGAGGGTACTCCCAGCCGCTGCCTCGGAGTTGGCTTCAAACGGGTACCCATTCTTCCCGCTATTCTTCTATTGCAGGCTCTGCCCGCCCTTCTCGGAGTTCTTCTGTGATATTATGAACACATATGGCTTCCGCCTCCTTGACTTTACCCCCAATGCTGTCCTGACCATGGCAGTTTTCGCACACTTGTGCGAAAACTTTGTCGGAGTCCACCCTAGTGTTGCCCTTTTTCGCCACTTCTTCATACCTCGGGTAGAGAGAGGAGAGCCGCTTGCCGGAGGGATTGCCTGGGTCTCGAGAGTCGGCAAGAAAGAGGCGTACTTGGAGGGTGAGCTCCGCAGCAAGTGGGAGGAGTGGAGAGCGGAGTGGTGCTGGATCATTGAGGAGAATCCACAGCCCTTCACCGCCGTGCGCCAAACTCCAATAGTGCGCAGCAATGACTGGAGCAACGTGGCCCCGGAAGACGAGAGGCTGAAGATCGCCATCACTAGGATTCTTCGCCTCAGGCTTGCCGGGCTCACCGTAGGTGCTGCCGGGGCAGATTTCCTCCGCCGCCGCATTGCCCCCCTGCAGGAGAGGGGGAGGCCCGCCTGGGAATTCAAGAATTCGGCGGACATCATGAGGCTGCGGCCGGGCCTCAACTACAACTTCACCGTCTTGGAGCTGGACGCAATGCTCTTGGAGTTATTCAAACATGACCCCCAGCACCCATTCACACTGCCGAGGGGCATAGTTCCTTTGTGCAATAACTCTTCGCTTGACCGGATCCGCGCCATGATGCCGTTGTGCGATTCACACGGCATCGTCCCAACTTGGCAAGAGCCTGCGGATGACGTTGTGCGAGCGTTCTTCGACACCTTGGAGGAAGTGCCGGTCCGCGCTGACGAGCAGAAGAGCCTCACCCGTGACACCACCGACGAGGAGCTGCAGCTCATCGCTACTAGGGCGGAAGAGGCTGCGGCCGCAGCTACTGCGGGTGTGTTTGGGTTTACTGTGGAGGAGGCGGAGGCTGCAGAGGCGGCAAACCTTGCCGAGCGCGCGGAGTTCATGGGCGAGGAGGAGCCTGCCGGTTCCGAAGCCGAGCCGAGCAAGGCCGGCGAGGAGGAGGCTGAGCCTTCAGAGAACTTGCCGCAGGCGGAGCCCCCGGCCCCGCCAAGGAGGCGCCTTCGCAGGGCCGGGGACGCAGCGGGGCGGCAGCCGGCTCCACAGCCACCAAGCCGCGCGACGCGCTCTACCGCGGCAAGCAATGTTGCCGCGGGAGCGCCTCACGCAACAGCGGCAACTGGAGCGGGATCTTCCCGGGCCACTGCCACTGCCCCCGCCAAGCGGGCAAGGGATCCTACTCCTCCACCTCGCCGCACCGGAGGAGGGCCGGACTTCGATCTTTCTGCGCTCAGCTCCGACGAGGAGGAAGAAGAGTGAGTTTCTTTGGTGCTCTTATAATCCTTCAATATTGTTGTTTATATCTTGTATCTGACTTGCTCCAATCTGGACTCCTTTCTTTTCAGAACACTGGCCCAGAGAGCGGCGAAGAGGGCCAAGGCCGCGGTGATCGTCATCGAGGATGACCCCATCGTGTCAGCAGGAGGTGGGCCCGAGACCACCTTGACGGACCCGGCAATTACCCCTCAGAGCAGCCCCCAGCGCAGCCCCCAGCGTAAGTTCATAGTTTAGCCTTCTGCTGCCATGCGCGCTTGAGTGCTTTTTCCTTTGTTGATATCTTGCTTGTTGACTTGTGCAGGAGCAGAGCAGCCTCATCAGGAGCGCCCGGAGGCCGGTCCCGAAGTGCCACCTGCTTCGACTGCGCCGCCAAGGGAGGAGTCCCCGGCAAGGGAGCGCTCTCCGGCAAGGGGGGACTCTCCGGCAAGGGACAGCACTGCTGATCCTGCGGCGACCGAGGCCGCAATTGAAGATCTTGGCGCAGGTAATCCACTTTCCCAGAAACTTTCCCTTGGGTTCTGCTTCTTCCGTTTTTCCTTTCTTGGATTTTTGATTGATTTTCCTCCCTTCTTCATTCTTCAGACCCATCTTCGGCTGAGCCAATGGAGACAGAGGGCGCCGGCGAGGAAGGTGTCGGTGCTGATGAGACCACCGGCGAGGAGGCCGCCGGGGCTGCTGCTGCGGAAGCCGGCGAGGGGTCGGGCGATCGCACTGACGACCCTGAGGCTGCAGGAGCGCCGGGCGCTACGCCGACCGCCAAACCCTCTGCCGCTTCTGCGGAGCCAGGCTCCGAGGAGCCCCAGCCCGGCGCCTACTTGAAGGCCGGTGACAATATCTTCATCAAGCTACCCTGGGCGTCGAGCTCCAGGGCGCCGGTCGAGGGGGAGACTTTTGACGGGGAGGTGCTCGCCTCTGCTGGACTGTCATTGGTTGACGCGCCCGACAGCAGCAGCAGCGAGCCTGAGGAGGAGCAGCTGCTGCGGAAGCTGCTGTCACTCTACCACACCCGGCAAGCCAAGCTGGCTTCCCGGGAAGCGCTTGTCACGAAGGCGGGAGTTGACATGGAAAAGCGCGCGGAGGAGCTCTGGGGCCAAAATCAAGAAGCTCTCCAGTCCCTGGCGCAGGAGCGGGAGCGAGTCGACGAGGAGCGCACGGCCTTTCTTCTCGAGAGGGCCGAGGCTGAGGAGGAACAAAGGCTGGCTGCCGAGAAGCAGTCCGCGCGGGAAGGTGAACTAGTGCAGCGGAAGGCCAACCTCGACAGCTATGAGGAAGAGCTCGCCGAGCATGAGCGAGCACTTGGCGGAGCGCTCAAGGAGGCAAAGGACGTCGCGGCAACTGCAGAGGCCGCCAAGAAAGAGCTAGAGGAGAAGGTGGCGCAGCTGGAGGCCAATATTGGGAAGAGCGGCGAGGAGCTTGCCGCGCTCAAGCGTGAGCGCGAGAAGGATGCTGCCGCCCACGGTGAGCTGCAAGGCCTTCTCGCTGAGAGGGGCAAGGAGCTCAGTGCCGCCAAGGATTCCAAAGCAGACCTGGAGCTGAAGCTGGCCACGCTGACGCAGATGCTGGAGGCCGCCAAGGAGCGGGAGAAGACCTTGTCGGAGAAGGTCAAGGCTAACTTGGCGCTGCTGGAGAGCATTGCAGTTACCCAGAACTCGTTCAGAGACACAGTGGAGCACTGGACCGAGGGTCTGGTGAACGCTGCCGCAGTCATCAACGAGGAGCTGGCGCAGCTGGGGATGGAGGACTTTGGGTATCCTTCCGACGAGAGTCTTCAACCCAGCGCCAAGCTCAGCCTGTTCTTCAAGGGCGTGGCGACGGCACTCTAGCGGCTCCGGGAGAGGATCCCGAAGCAGCTGGCCGACGAGTCGCGCAAAATCTGCGCCGGGGTTCTCCAGAAGGTGCTGATGAAGGTGGCCTTCCGCAATCCAGGCCTCAGCTTCACCAACGTACTCAGGTCCTTGCCGCCTGACGCCGATCTGGATGCACTCAAGGCCCTTGTCGCACCCATTGTGGACAAGGTGAGCGAGATCAAGAGAGTCGAGGGCGGACGCGTAGATTAGGCCGCCCATTCCTTCTTTTCCCTTGTCGCTGCTGATCATGTTATGAAAACAGTCTGTTAGAGCTGCGACAAGTTATCTTTGTAATATAACTTTATTTCTGTCTATCAATCGCTATGTTATTCCCTTTACTAGATTCCTTCCTTTGTATGTTATTACCCTACGCTTCTAGGGAACTTGTCGGCGCAGGCGCCCGAGCCGCGAGCGCTGAGTGCGGAACTTCAGCAGCCTGCTGGCGGCGCTGCTTCCGACAAGAAACCTTGTCGTGACTAGATGCAGCACACTTAAGCTGTTGAGCGGACTCGAAACAAAGTAAGGGCGCAACTAGCCACGAGTTGGTTCCTCTGGGCACAGGTTTTCATTACAAAGCAGGGTCGTTCGAGGAAGATAACTCAAATTTTTTAAAAAAGTGATTGCTCAAACTTTGGCAACTTAGCTTTTCTGTCATTTGCTTCCCGGTAAGGCAAGTCTTTGCTTGAACGACGCCTGGCCCATACCACAATCTTCTCCTTCCCCCCCGGCAAACTTGTGTGCGAGAGAACCTTCTTTTCCTTAAAAAGAAAAAGAAAGAAGAGAAAATAATAATATGGAGCTCTTCGGCTCGTTACTGCTTACCGGATGTAGGTGCTGCACAAAGTGTCAGATAATCGCATGCAAGAAAGGAACTAACGCATGAAATGGACAAGCTGTGCGGAGCACATGGTGTTTTACTTATGCACGGGATCTGCGCCCGGCTTTGTACAAAGGATTACATGCAACAGCGGCAAGACTTGTACAAAAGGTGGTTGCCGGAACGGGTTCCGGCAACCGCGCCTTATGGGAAAAACTTACGAAGATGTTCTATGTTCCAGGAGTTGCTCACCGGAATGCCATCTTTGGTCTCAAGGCGGACAGCGCCAGGCCTTGTGACTCGTCTCACCCGATAAGGGCCTTCCCACTTCGGCGTCAACTTTGGAATTCTTGGCAGACTGAACACGCCGAAGAACAAGGTCACCTTCCTCGAAGCTTCTGGCTTTAACTTTGCGGCTATGATAGCGGCACAAAGCTTGCTGGTATCGAGCAGCTCGTACAGCAGCCTGAAGACGATCTTCCTCAAGGAGCAGCACGTCGTCTTGCCGCAGCTGTTCTTGCTCAAGCTCATCATAAGCGAGCACTCAAGGTGATCCGTATACGAGTTCCATGGGGAGAACTGCCTCTGCTCCATAGACTAGAGCGAAAGGTGTCTGGCTAGTGGCTCGATTTGGCATCGTTCTGATCGACCAAAGAACCACCGGCAGCTCCTCGATCCAGTTCTTTCCGCACCTGTGCAGCCTGTCGAAAGTTCTGGTCTTGAGCCCACGCAGCACTTCAGCATTTGCCCTCTCTGCTTGACCGTTGCTTCTTGGATGAGAAACAGAAGCGAAGCATACCTTGGCGCCAAGGTCTTGGATGTACTGCATGAAGGTGCGGCTCGTGAATTGCGTGCCGTTGTCGGTGATGATCCTGTTAGGGATCCCGAAACGACAAACAATCGACCTGAAGAACTTGACTGCTGACTGTGCTGTCACCTTCCTCACTGGCTGCACTTCTGGCCACTTTGTGAACTTGTCGATTGCGACGTACAAGTACTCAAAGCCCCCGACAGCTCGGGGGAAGGGGCCGAGGATATCGAGCCCCCAGACCGAAAATGGCCAGGATAAAGGGATCGTCTGGAGAGCTTGAGCTGGCTGGTGTATCTGTTTGGAGTGGAACTGGCACGCTTCACACTTGGTTACTTGTGCAGTTGCATCCTGGAGGGCTGTCGGCCAAAAGAACCCTTGCCGGAAAGCTTTGCCGGCAAGTGCTCTTCCGCCAATGTGGTGGCCACATATGCCTCCATGTATCTCCGCCAACAGCTTTTGTCCATCTTCCCAGCGAATACACTTCAATTTCACGCCGTTGAGTCTTCTTCTGTACAGTAAGCTATCGACAAACTGGTACATACTTGACTGCCGGGCTACTCTTTCCGCTTCTTCTTGTTCTTCGGGAAGTTCTCCTGTCTGAAGGAAGTGGACAATCTGCTGTGCCCATGCTGGAGCTTGTGGCTCGACAACAAGGACTAAAGGCGCATCTGCTGCTGTGGGAACATCCGCTTCCACGGCAAGGACTTGCGGCCCTGCCGGAGCTTGATGTTCCCTGGCAAGCTTGCCGGAGCATAACTTGTTGGGAGCGTCTGCTTCAACAGAACAAACCATAAGGCTTGCCATTGCAGACTGCCCCTCAGCCTCCTTGGTGTTGATCTTGGGGACTTTCTTGACGGCGGCTTCGGGGAGCTCTGCTGGAAAGTAGTCACCAGAAACCAACTTCCTCTTCTTGCTTTGTCCAGTTGATGGTGTTACGGATGGTTGAGTCAACTTAAGCACAAAGATCCCTGGTTCCACAGGTAACTTTAGTGCGGCGCACTTTGACAGGCCGTCAGCAATATCATTCTGAGCTCTTGGGATATGCTCCATTTGTAGGCCGTCAAAGTGCTCTTCTAGCTTCCTCACTTCATCGACATACGCTTCCATCAACAGACTCTGGTAGTTCTTGTTCACTTGTCGGACGACAAGCTATGAGTCACCCCTGACAATGAGCTTCTTGATCCCAAGGTCTGCTGCGATTCTGAGACCGGCAAGCAATCCTTCATACTCTGCAGTATTGTTGGTTGCTTGCTCTTTGGGAAAGTGCATCTGGACTACGTACTTGAGGTGCTCTCCGGTGGGTGCGACAAGCAGTACGCCTGCACCGGCGCCTTGCAGCGAGAAGGCACCATCAAAGTACAGCAGCCACTCTTTGCTTGCCTCTTTGACGGGGATGCTCGTTTCTGGAATTTCTTCATCTGGGGTTGGCGTCCACTCTGCTATGAACTCTGCCAATGCTCTGCTTTGGATAGTTGAGGTGCTCTCAAACTTGAGGCCAAAGCTTGACAGTTCCAGCGCCCACTCGACAATCCTGCCCATTGCTTCTGGATTTTGCAGTATCCTCTTTAGCGGAAAGCGAGTGACGACTGTGATCTCATGTGCTTGGAAGTAATGGCGCAGCTTTCTTGAGGCCATGAGGAGGCCGAAAAGCAACTTCTGCACACCAGAGTACCTTGATATAGCCCCCTGCAGAAGAGAACTGACAAAGTAAACTGGGCGCTGCACCATTCTCCTTGGCATCTTATCATGTTCCTGTGCAAACCCATGTTTGTCGGGACCATAGCTTGTCGGCGAAGCCCCCTGCTTGTCGCTGGATGGATCTGCCGTGGTCGCTGGCTCATCATCCGCCTCCATCTCCGCCACTAACGCAGCACTAACCACTTGATTGGTTGCCGCTATATATAGCAGCAACTTCTCTTGCGGCTTAGGTGCGACAAGCATTGGAGTGGAGGACAGGTATCTCTTCAAGTCCTGCAGCGCAGCCTCCGCTTTCGGAGTCCATTTCATTGGACCTGCCTTTTTCAAAATTTTGAAAAATGGCAGGGCACGCTCGGCAGATCTAGAGATAAACCTACTGAGAGCAGCCATGCAACCGGCAAGCCTTCGTACATCCTTGACGCGCTTTGGTGCATCGATCTGCTCAATGGCTTTGATCTTGTCGGGATTGGCTTCAATTCCCCGCTGAGACACGAAGAACCCGAGAAGCTTGCCGGAAGGGACTCCAAACACGCACTTCTCGGGGTTAAGCTTGAGGTTGATCTTGCGCAGGTTTGCAAATGTTTCACCTAAATCTTGAATCAGGGTCGCCTTGTTCTTGCTCTTGACCATTATGTCATCCATGTAAGCTTCCACATTTCTGTGCATTTGCGGCTCAAAAGCATGGTGGACTACCCTTGCGAATGTTGAACCAGCATTCTTCAAACCGAAAGGCATCCGTACGAAGCAGTACGTGCCACACGGGGTGATAAATGCGGTTTTCTCTTCATCTTCTTTTGCCATGAAGATCTGATGGTATCCTGAGTATGCATCAAGAAATGAAAGCAAATCACATCCGGCTGTGGAGTCAACAATCTGGTCAATACGCGGCAAGGGAAATGGGTCTTTGGGACAAGCTTTATTAACATCAGTTAAGTCAATACAAAGTCCCCATTTCCCGTTAGCTTTGCGCACAACAACAGGATTGGCCAACCACGTGGGATGGAGTACTCCTCTGACAAGGCCTGCTGCTTCCAACTTCTTGATTTCTTCTGTGATGAATTCTTGGCGCTCTACTGCCTGCTTCCTGACTCTCTGCTTGACGGGCCGCGCATGAGGACAGACGGCAAGGTGGTGCTCAATCACTTTCCTGGGAACACCGGGGATATCACACGGTTGCCACGCAAACACGTTGACATTCATCCACAGGAAAGCAACGAGCGCGCTTTCCTATTTGGGGTCAAGAGTGGCGCTGATGGTAAATGTACCACCAGTGCCATCCTCCTTGGTGGACACCTTCTTGGTCTCAGGTGGAGCTGCCATTGCCTTCTTACACTTGCCGGTGGAGCTCGATGGTGCGTCCTTGACGGTAGCGCAGCACTCCGAAGAGGTGCGCTTGCCGGAGTAGGCATCAGAGCTCTTGCCGGACTTGGTCTTCTTCTTCCCCCCGGGAGCTTCAGCGGCAAGTGTCCTGCGTTCTGCTGCGGCTGCTACTTCCCGGTAGATCTTGTCGGCACAGATAAGAGCATCCTTCTTGTCGCCAGGGACAGAGATGACACTTATTGGGCCTGGCATTTTTAGTACGTTGTACGCATAGTGAGAGGCTGCCATGAACTTGGCGAGTGCCGGACGGCCAAGGATTCCATTGTAAGGTAATGGAAAGTCGGCAACGTCAAACATGACCCTCTCAGTCCTGAAGTTCAGCTCACTGCCAAATGTTACCGGCAACGTGATCTTTCCCTTTGGCTTGCTCCTTTCCGGGTTGATTCCTTGAAATGTGTCGGTCTCTTCGAGCTCGCTGTCAGAGATCTGGAGTTTCTGGAGCACTGCGGAGGAGATCAGGTTCAAGCCGGCCCCGCCGTCAACTAGCATCTTAGTGACCTTGAGGTTGCGGATTGTTGGTGAAACCAACATCCGCAAGCACCTGACCGCAGTTATGCGATCCGGGTGGTCCTCAATATCAAAGATGATAGGCGTGCCGGACCATTTCAGAGGCTTGCGTGACTCGACGGGTGGTTCTGCTGCATTAACTTCCCGCACCCACTGCTTGAGCTGGCGGTGCGACGCATGCAGAGAAGCACCACCGTCAACGCACAGGACCTCTATGGCTTTCTGGAACTCCTGCTCATCAGTCTCCTCATCATCCATATCTTCGTCTTCGTTATCATCTTCATCCTTGTCGCGGCCACGGGGAGGTCTGTCTCCTTGCCGCTGCTTGGCCTTGCCGCGGCGTCCTCCTCGGCCGGGACGTTTCTTGCCGGACCCACCAGCTCCTTCGTGGGCCTTCTCTTTGTCGCGCCGCTCGTATTCAGCTTTCTGTTGCTCAACAAGCTGTGGGACTTTCTTACAGTTCTGGAGATCATGGCCCTTGATGCGGTGGATCTTGCAATATTGCTTGTTGGGGCCGTCCTGCTTGTCGGTGACTGCTGCCTCCGCGGCAACCTCCTTACCGGAGTCACCAGCTTTGGCTTCCTTGGCGCCGCCACCGTTGCCGGACTGCTCAACAACTAGCACTTCTTTGCCTTTCCTCCTTCTGTTGTTCCGCCGCCGGTTTTTCCTTGTCGGGGCAGCATCTTCACTGTCAGATCCTCCCGCTCCTATATTTTCTCCGGGGAGTCTCCTCCCTTCCTCAGCACGCGCACACTTGTTGACCAGTGCATATAACTCACTGACATCCCTGATCTTGCACATCGCCATTTCCTCCCGCATCCTGCGGTTCCGCACGTTCTGATGGAACGCGCTGATCACCGCGGTAGGGTGGACGTCTGGGATGTTGTGCTGCACACTACTGAATCTCTGAATGTACTTGCGCAGGGGCTCTCCTTCCTTCTGGGCGAGCAGATGAAGATCACTCTCCTGGCCATGAGGCTTGTGTCCGCCGGTAAAGGCGCCGACAAACTGATGGCACAGATCATCCCAAGAGGATATGGAGTTGTCTGGCAAGTGCATGAGCCAGGATCTGACGTTGGGCTTGAGCACCAGCTGGAAGTAGTTGGCAAGGATCTTGTCATCCCGTCCCCCCACAGCCTGCACCGCGATGGTGTAGATGCTGAGGAATTCTGACGGATGCGTCTTGCCGTCGTACTTCTCTGGTACGTCTGGCTTGAAGTTCTTTGTGCTGGGCCACTGGACTTGCCGCAGCTCACGAGTGAACGCAGGACAACCCACCGCGTACGGCAGATCGCCTGGTTCCCCTGGCGCATGCATGTCAACAGAGGGCCCAGCGCGCTTGTCGGATTGACGTCGCGCTTCTCTTTGGCGCTTGATGCGGGTTCGAGCGTCTTCTTGTTGTCGATCATGAAGAACTTGGCGCTGATCGCGACGAGCTCGTGGATCCAACGATGCAGTGGAGTCGCTGTCGAGGCGGATCCGGCGAGTCGGCGATCTTGGCCTTCGGGGCGGTGATTGCATGGTAGTTGCACCTCCGCCCGTTTCGTCGCCACCGGCTCGCGTCCAGCGGTCCTGCCGCGGCGGCGACGCGCTCGGCTGCCGTGGAGTGTCGCCGTTGGCGTAGCCGATGAGACTCTGAATGGTGGCTCTCCATTCGTCGATCTTGTCCGATGTCGGAGGGTAATCTAGGAGAAGTTGAGCTCGTGCCAAAGCTTCTGCTGGAGTGGTGGGTGGCAGTGGCGGACGACGCGAGGAGCGGGACGTGCTCAAACTTCTAACTATGTTAGAAGGAGCAGCATCCCGTCCAGGCGACCGTGCCCCGCTCGTGCCAGCACGCTGGCGTGCATGCTGGTCTTGAGCGCCCCGAGATCCACCAGCTTGGTCTTGGGCTATCATGCGTATGGCACTGCTAGTGCCATGACGCTGTTGATCTTGCGCCTCCTGAGAGTGGCGTGGAACATGTACAGTCACCGAGGTTTGTGCAGCCTTGTTGTTGGACCTGGCGGCATCATGAGCTTCCTCGTCGACGTCCTTTCTTCCGCCGGCGTCCGTCCCACCACTCGTTTGCTCCAACGGTGGCGGAAGTGACGTGGATAGAGCGGCTGCCGCCGAAGTCTTCTTCTTCGGTGGCATGTTGATGAAGGGAATAAAGATCTAGCTCGTGTGAACGCCAGATCTGGTTCACACAATCTCAACACCCCCTACCTGGCGCGCCAAAGATGTCGGGGAAACTGATCCGCGAACACCTATGGGGCTGGCGGCCGGGCCCCTTTTGGTTCAGCGGGGGGCGGAGGTCGCACGAAGAGCAGATCGAGGCGAGGCACACGAGCAGTTTACCCAGCTTCGGAGCTCTCCGGAGAGATAACACTCCTACTGTTGCTTGTCTGGTTGTATTATCTGGTGTTCTTGCTCTCGAGCGAGAGAGTGTGATGTTTTCTGGGCTATGAATGAATCGAAGCAAACTGTCCGAACCTCCGAACCGAACCCCCTCTACGTTGCGCATGGGCCTCCTTTTATACGCTAAAGGGGTTACCGACAGGTGGCAACGCAGAGGAGGGTAAAAACGTAAAAAGCGAGGTAGTTGATACAGTTGCTTGTACAGTGCACCCTACCTAACCCTGACGGCAGGGGACAAGGGCATTAAATGCCCGTCTAAGTCGCCCGAACAGTGCAGAAAAGGACCGTTAGGGGCGCCACCGTTTGCCACGATGGCGATCTTGTCAGCTTCGCATGCCACTGCGCACCGCTGGCTGCACAGCCTCCCGCCACGCGCGCCCGGAGAGGCCCCCAGAGCGACACGTTGGTGGATGCGCTGGAGCGTGGGCGCAGAGTGGCTGCCTGCCGCGGCAAGCGCCTTGCCGCTGTTGTTATCTCACCGGGTCCAGAAGCTCGTCGCTCACCGGGCCTCGGTGTACCTTGTTTAGTCTTCCCGGCAAGCTCCTCTTGCCGGGGCCTTGTTGCCTTGCCGGAGCGCATGGCGCGTCGCGGCAAGTTCCTTGGAGCGCCTTGGTTGGCCTTCCCGGCAAGCTCCTCTTGCCGGGGTCTTGTCTCCTTAGCTTAAATACTTTGTTCTTGGATGGCTCCAAGGGAACCTTGGGGGATCTTGGCGTTTGCCCGGCAAGCCTTTGCCGCGGGGTGCTGGAACTGCCCGTGCACAAGTTCGGGGTACTAGGGTACCCCTATTCTAGTACACCGACATGCAACCAGAAGGTTTTGTCAATCCTAAAGGTGCTAACAAAATGTGCAAGCTCCAGCGATCCATCTATGGACTGGTGCAAGCATCTCAGAGTTGGAATATACGATTTGATGAGTCGATCAAAGCATATAGTTTTATACAGACTTGCGGTGAAGCCTGTATTTACAAGAAAGTGAGTGGGAGCACTACAACATTTCTGATAAGTATATGTGAATGACATATTGTTGATCGGAAATAATGTAGAATTATTCTGCAAAGCATAAAGGAGTGTTTTTGAAAGAAGTTTTTCAGAGAAAGACCTCGGTGAAGCTGCTTACATATTAAGCATCAAGATCTATAGAGATAGATCAAGACGCTTGATAAGTTTTTTCAATGAGTACATACCTTGACTGTGTTGCAATGAGTACATACTATTGAGAAATATTTTGAAGTAGTTCAAAAATGGAACAGTCAAAGAAAGAGTTCTTGGCTGTGTTGCAAGGTGTGAAATTGAGTAAGACTCAAAGCCCGACCACGGCAGAAGATAGAAAGAGAATGAAAAGCATTCCCTATGCCTCAGCCATAGGTTCTATAAAGTATGCCATGCTGTGTACCAGATCTATTGTATACCCTACACTGTGTTAAGCAAGGGAGTACAATAGTGATCTAAGAGTAGATCACTGGACATCGGTCAAAATTATCCTTAGTGGAATAAGGAAATATTTCTCAATTATGGAGGTGACAAAAGGTTCATCATAAAAAGTTACGTCAATGCAAGTTTTGACACAGATCTGGATGACTCTAAGTCTCGATATAGATACATATTGAAAGTGGGAGCAATTAGCTAGAGTAGCTCCGTGCAGAGCATTGTAGACATAGAATTCGCAAAATACTTATGGATCTGTATGTGACAGACCCGTTGACTAAAATTATCTCACAAGCAAAACATGATCACACCTTAGTACTCTTTGGGTGTTAATCACATAAGCGATCTGAACTAGATTACTGACTCTAGTAAACCCTTTGGGTATAGGTCACATGACGATGTGAACTATGGGTGTTAATCACATGGTGATGTGAACTATTAGTGTTGCATCACATCGCGATGTGAACTAGATTATTGACTCTAGTGCAAGTGGGAGACTGAAGGAAATATGCCCTAGAGGCAATAATAAAGTTATTATTTATTTCCTTATATCATGATAAATGTTTATTATTCATGCTAGAATTGTATTAACCGGAAACATAATACATGTGTGAATACATAGACAAACAGAGTGTCACTAGTATGCCTCTACTTGACTAGCTCGTTAATCGAAGACGGTTATGTTTCCTAACCATGAACAGAAGAGTTGTTATTTAATTAATGGGATCACATCATTAGAAGAATGATGTCATTGACATGACCCATTCCATTATCTTAGCACCTGATCGTTTAGTATGTTGCTATTTCTTTCTTCATGACTTATACATGTTCCTATGACTATGAGATTATGCAACTCTCGTTTGCTGGATGAACACTTTGTGTGCTACCAAACGTCACAACGTAAATGGGTGATTATAAAGGAGCTCTACAGGTGTCTCGGAAGGTACATGTTGGGTTGGCGTATTTCGAGATTAGGATTTGTCACTCCGATTGTCGGAGAGGTATCTCTGGGCCCTCTCAGTAATGCACATCACATAAGCCTTGCAAGCATTGCAAAATGAGTTAGTTGTGAGATGATGTATTACAGAACGAGTAAAGAGACTTGTCGGTAATGAGATTGAACTAGGTATTAAGATACCGACGATCGAATCTCGGGCAAGTAACATACCGATGACAAAGGGAACAACGTATGTTGTTATGCGGTCTGACCGATAAAGATCTTTGTAGAATATGTAGGAGACAATATGAGCATCTAGGTTCCGCTATTGGTTATTGACTCGAGACGTGTCTCGGTCATGTCTACATTGTTCTCGAACCCGTAGGGTCCGCACGCTTAAGGTTTCGATGACAGTTATATTATGAGTTTATGAGTTTTGATGTACCGAAGAAGTTCAGAGTCCCGGATGAGATCGGGGACATGACGAGGAGTCTCGAAATGGTCGAGACGTAAAGATCGATATATTGGACGACTATATTCGGACATTGGAAATGTGCCAAGTGGTTCGGGTATTTTTCGGAGTACCGGGGAGTTACGGGAACACAGGGGAAGAAGTATATGGGCCTTATTGGGTTTTAGGGGAGAGGAAGAGGCAGGCCGCGCGCCCCCCATTGACTAGTCCGAATTGGACTAGGGGGAGGGCGGCGTCCCCTCCTTCCTTCTCTTCCCTCTTCCCCTTCCTTGTCTCCTACTCCTACTACTTGGAAGGACTCCTAGTTGGACTAGGAAAGGGGGAATCCTACTCCCGTTGGGAGTAGGACTCCCCTAGGGCGCGCCATAGAGAGGGCCGGCCCTCCCCTCCTCCACTCCTTTATATACGGGGGCAGGGGGCACCCCATAGACACACAAGTTGATCTTCGTGATCGTTTTCTTAGCCGTGTGCGGTGCCCCCTTCCACCATACTCCTCGATAATATTGTAGCGGTGCTTAGGCAAAGCCCTACGACGGTACAACATCAAGATCATCACCACGCCGTCGTGCTGACGGAACTCTTCCCCGACACTTTGCTGGATCGGAGTCCGGAGATCGTCATCGAGCTGAACGTGTGCTAAAACTCAGAGGTGCCGTAGTTTCGGTGCTTGATCGGTCGGGCCGTGAAGACGTACGACTACATCAACCGCGTTGTCATAACGCTTCTGCTGTCGGTCTACGAGGGTACGTAGACTACACTCTCCCCTCTCGTTGCTATGCATCACCATGATCTTGCGTGTGCGTAGGAAAATTTTGAAATTACTACGTTCCCCAACAGCAGGGACTTGTCAAGTCAAGCGGTTGCCGAGGCGTCGTGGGGAAGCACAGACGCCCACGTCCAATCAATCGCCACGCGGCACCCAAGGCCGTAGGCTATTGGGGCCCGCGGCGCTTCGCGCTTCGCGCTTGCCCCTTGCTTCTCTGCTAAGCCAATCCCGGGCGCGCCTTGGGCCCGGGGGCTACTGTTGGCGTTCTGGGAATGGGGGTCCCCAGACTTGCCTGCCTGTGGCCTTCGAGTGGGGGCCCTTTGCGGCCCAGCTTCATCAGCTCAAGCTCAAGACCCTCGCAAGGTGCCAAGCCTTGCGGGGCAGACGATAGGAGGCTTCCTCATGAGCAGCCTCATCGGGCAGGCTCGCGAGGAGGCGGAGAGATCAAGGCAGGGGTGCCTCGCGAGGAGCCCATGACGCAAGCCATGACGATCGAGATTAGGCGGGCGTCGGCCTGCGCAGTGTCCTTGTTTCCCCTTCGGTGCAAAGGGAGCAAGCGCAGGCCAAGGCATCGGGCAAAGGTTACCATTCCGGTGCAACGAGACCAAGACCAGTAGAGCGGCAAGGCGGAGGTCAGCATGGAGCCCGAGACGGCATCATCACCAGTGTTTTTGGCAGCCGAAGACCACCTTTGGTCAGGATAACTTGTACTAGATGTTCCCCTTCAAAGTGGCCAATTGTTGGCGCCCTTCCCGCTCATTATTTGGGAAGAGGGCTAGGGCCTCTATAAATAGGACTAACCACCAGAAAAAGAGAGGAGGAGAAAAAGAGAGAAGGGAAAGAGAGAGAGAGAGAGAGATCTGGACCAAGTAGAACACACCGCACCAGCTCAAGAACACCTCTCGCGAGGCCGTTCTTCCCCCTGTATTGTTCATCATCAGCCCCTGAGGCAATCCACCACACCACACACTAGAGTAGGGTATTACACCACATCAATGGCCCGAACCAGTATAAACCTCGTGTCCATTGAGTGTTCTTCCTTCCAGCCTAGATTTCTTGCGAGCCATAGAAGCGCGAGTCGGTAGGGGAAAGACCTCCGTGCGCACCCCAGAGTTCGAACCTTAAGGGTCTGCCGGAACCCGAAATCCGACACATACTGTACTACTATCATACTCCCTTTGTTCCAAAATATAAGTCTTTGTAGAGATTTCCACTATGGATCACATACAGATGTATACATATACATTTTAGAGTCTAGATTCACTCATTTTGCTTCATATGTAGTCTGTGGTGGAATCTATACAAAGACTTGTATTTAGGAACGGAGATAGTACTTATTAAAGAAGAACGGAAGAGGAACATGATAAAGAAGAGCAAGAAGATTTTGGATAATAAAATGTTTGTTGTGCAGTGCCCACACATGATGAATTAGAGCGCATTAAGAATGCAACTCCCTACTATCTCTCTATATGTGGTGCACGTGCTTTTTGAAAGTAAAGTAGAAACACTAGCTGACCAATTAAACATTATATATTTTAGTAATATCAGCATCATATCAGATTCGTATTTGAGCAATAAGTTTGGAATTATGAGTGGCACGTTGTTTAGCTTGATGGATTCAGGAGCAGTGCTAAGTAGCTATGATGATGGTACTGAATATAAAGGCATGTGTGCGTGCAAGTCGAGTGACTTTTGTCATTTGGGTCAGTCGACCATTTCAGGCGTTTGGATGAAGATCCTATGTCTCCTAACCCTTCTTCTTCCTCATTTTTGATTCTTCCCATACAGAACACTGCACGGGCCGCAGACCGAACCACCGGCCACGACCCACCGCCCTCCCCTGAACCGCCCCCACCGCATGTGTTCCTCCGCCACCCCCACCCCTGCCCCCACCCGCGTCGAGTTTTCTTCGTTCGGCGAGGCTCTACCACCACCCCCACAACCTCCGTCTCCACACAAGCCCCTTCCTTCGCACGAGCAAACTCTGGCGAGCTCTCAAAAATTGACTGGCACAATTTTGAAATTTAGTCTACTGTCATTTAACTAGTGTGGAATATAAAAGGGGAAAACCATAAGCATTGCGAGTATAGTGTTGAGAGTGCCATGGCGGATCTGAAGGTGCAAAATGGACAAAGGCAACTTTGCAACCAATGTTATATTTCAACTAACAAGTAAGTGATGGACAAGAAATCAGAGTAAAGCAGTGACGATCTATTTTTTTCCTGCGATAAATAACTTGAGGAGATACGAAAGAGCACAGCCTCTGGTGAGGCGCCGTGTATGCATCTGCTGAGAATTTGACGGTGATGCGGTAGAGATGGCTGTCGGCAGTGTGGAAGTAGATCTAGGAGGGTAGACGGTGGCGGCGGGGGCGCGGTGGGCGAGATGGTCATAGGAGCGGCCTCGGCAAGGTGGATGACGACGAGGATGAAGTGAGAGGACGGGATGCAAGGATCCCAGTCCAAAGCCGTGGATGAGAGAGGTCAAACTCTTGTAATGGACGACACTGTCGGGGTATCAGTTCCGGCATGGTGGAGGAGGACGGCGGTGGATGGGGTGGCAGATGGAGGAGGCTAGGCTGGAGAGGGTGTTTTGGCGCCCACGGAGTACGAATGGGGAAATGGAGGGAGAGAGGAAGGAGGGAACCATGTTTTTAGGGCACACTTGTCTCAGATGTGAGGAAATTTACAAACTTAGCCCCTATTTAAAATTTCCTACATTATAGCAATATTAGTCGGTTGGGGATAGGATGGTAATCTCGCATAAACTGAATATTTGCTGGCGAGATTTTGTTTTGGCGCCCACCGTGTATGAATTGGGAAGGGAGTCGATTTCGGCCAAGGAGACGCTGTGTTTTGGAGCCCACCGTGTATTAATTCGGGTGAGAGGCGGTTATGTCACGTTTGAGTGAAATTACAAACCTACCCCTATCAAAACTTATAGAAATCGAGCCAATAGGCTTTGCGTGTCCGGGATAGGCATTAATTAATATCTTGCAGATTTTGGCTTCGGGCGGTTACTGCGACTTTCCCCGCTTCGTTCAAATTTTTCCAGAGCAAGAGTGCGCGGTTACCATGCGAACTCAATTCGAATCCAGTTTTTATTCTATTTTTGCTTGAGCATGATCCATATTCGATTGGAATAAAATTCTATATACATCATTTTTCTATATATAATTTCAAAAGCACAACAAAGAATTCTGCTCCTTTATATATATAATATGATTTACAAATACAATGATCTCAAAATCATAAGGTTGAATTCAAAATTTTTAAACCAAATTATGTTCTACTAAAATGTATGGATCAGTAATATCTACATATTAAATAACATAGCTGCACGTGAATTCATATGAGTATGCATGTTTGATAGATCAGTTTTGGTTCGAGTATGAATTACATGTATCATCATCTCGAATTCAAATATTTGAATCCCTTTTATGTTGTCTCCTTTCAGGCCCATCTCTCTCGCATGCTCCTTCATGTAGCTATCACTCTCTTTTCTCCAGCTCACCCGCATGCTCACTTAAAGTTTCTCCTATTTTCGCAAACATGGTCTCTAGATGTCTCCCTTGAGAAATGTCACCCTCTGCCTATCATTATACATTACACGGTTTTCATTATCTCTCACTTCTCTACCATTCTCTAGTATCACTAGGTACCCAAGCTTTCTTTTTCACCGCCACACACACAGTCTCACTCGTATTTCACTTTGTCTTTATCTCTATGGGGTTGTCTCACACACCCTATATCTCTCTAGATATGACTCGTACCACTAAAATTACTCTCTCTTGCAGACACAACATTTGTTGTGGTCTCCTTTCCGTCTCCATCCCAGTTATAAAACTGACATTATTCATTTCTTTACCAATCTGACAAGCTCCTCACTCTCTCTCTCTCACACACACACAACTACTTCTTCCACTCCCCTTCCCAACTAGCGTCTCTCTCTCTCACACAAAACTCTTGCTTTCGCACCCGACTCGTATTTATCTCACAAACATTGATCGACTAGCCTCCATATAGGTTTATACACCTGCACACTCATGCTTCCACTATCGCGTACATGTCTCTCTCGCGCTCCTTGTATCTAGGTTGATTTTTTGTCCCTTCTTGAGACACGCCCTCTCGGTCATGCACACACACACTATCACCTCATTTTAAGTTGATACCTGTCGCACACACACTATTTGTGTCTTTCTCACACATGCACTCCGTCCTCCTCCTCTCTCCCTCCCTCTCACACACACAACGCACACACACATGGGCTTTTTGCAACAACTATCAGGATGCCCATGCGTTGCACGGAACATCAAGATGCATTTGTATGAGTAGTTTATATTGTGGGAGAAAAGGATGAACAAGGGAAGGCCTTATTTGCAAATGTGGAGAGGGGTGTGGGTATCTTTTTGCAAAATTGCCATAGTTTCCTTCCTATCCATCGGATATAAATCGGACGGCCTATATTGCAAGATGGCAGGCACACCATCATCACCAACTCTATTTTTTATCTCTACTCTTATAAAAAGCATAGTCGGTGATGATGGTGTGCTTGCCATCCTGCAATATAGGCCGTACGATCTATATCTAATAGATAGGAAGGAAACTATGACAATTTACCCGCACTCCTCTCCACATTTGCAGATAAGGCCTTCCCTCATTCATCGTTTTCGCCCACAAGATCTTGATGTTCTGTGCAATACACGGGCATCTTGATAGTAAGAGTAGAAATTGGAGATATACCACTTCTCGAATTTTGGAACCAACCACATTCCTCCCTTATCCCATGAAAACCGCCAAAGGAATATATTTTGAGTGAAACATAACATATTTTTAGTGATATAATTATTTCAAAACTAGGCTCTTTTTTATCAAATCAGTGAATATGTATTAATCTACTTTGATCGTGTGGCAACACATTGGCACATTGCTAGTAGTTATTACTACTGTATAATTTTTTGGACACTAGACAATGGTGGAGTACATATACGAAGAGAAAAGGCGCACGCACGCAGTCGGTCTCTCGTTGTCTTGCACACATGAGAGTTACATAAAGGCACCATTAACAAATAAACCCTAAAACCCTAGGTGCATGATTGATGAATGCGCGGGTGCCTGGTACGTGGTGGAGCGCACCTTTGTAGGAATAGTCAACTCACGTGATAATTTGATCTGTAGGATTTGATGGTCGGGACCACAGGTGAATGACCTGGAGGCGGTGGCTCGCCAGTTGCCACTGATCGAGTAGCCACATTTAAAATGTCTTTTTTTAGCGGGGTAAGAGTTCCAATTTTCAATGGCGTGTTATAAGTACTATGTAGTTTTTAGAACAATTGGTATGGAGCGAAAATGGAATTCATAACTACTACCTCCTTGGAGTATGGTTGTATGGGTTTATGTTGCGAGATGTTGAACCTGGTAGTTCTAGGGCAAATACTATGGTTTTGATGTTGGTTTTCAGTAATGAAAATTGGAAGGGGGAAGCCCTTCTTTGATAAAAAAAACTACTACCTCTGTCCTGGTTTACTAGTCCCCATCGTATTTTGGGTGAAAATTTGTCCATGAATTTTACTTGTCAAATGTGAATGGAAAACGAGATTTTGTTATACCTAAACAAAGAAGGACTGGAGGGAGTGATTGCTCTGACACAGACGCGACCTCTAATACCACAGACATTGAACTGGCATGCCGGCCAAGAGGGCCCCACTCGCTGCAGGCGAGGCTGAACACGCCTCCTTGCCGCATGTAACCGGCTACAGATACCCAGTGTGTTGCCCGGTTTGGCTCAAACATCGTGGACCCCAGCCGTGGTCGGCATTAGAAATTATACCTGCTTCCAGAAGTTATTCATGATTAGTCAAAAAATGACCAAAATATAATTAATTACGCATGGTCCTGACTTGTTGAGCTCACACTGGTAGTAGGAACTAGAGGCTTTTCTTTATTTATAACTCTCGTCACATTTTTTGTCTTTGAAGTGAATCATGGTTGTGGACATTTTCTACGAATGTGCAGATATCTGTGAACATGAGTTTGATGTGGAAGTTGAACTTGGAATGTTGGGCTTGCGCGTGAACTAAACCATGCCCAATGCTTCGTGTGTTATTGTTTGGGAAGTAATTGTTGTTATTACATGACCCAAAAAAATTATTTTGTGCCACATCAGTAGATGCACGAACATCACAACGGGCATGCTGACTGGATAAACATTTGAACCTAGCTATTATGAAGGAAAATTTGTAGTGACAACAGTTTTAGATAACAGGAGATACCTAGCCTTCTCTGCCTCTCCTAGCTTCTTTCTGGCTTCTTCCATCTCTTCTTTACCTTGGGTGATGAGAGCATTTGATTGCTCTTTTCGCTTCTTCGGGAACTCATCTACACTCTCAAGGGTAGCTGCACGCTTTCTTTCAGCCTTTACTAGAGTCACGAGGACACGAACAGTTGACGTCTCCACCTGGCTTGTGTGTAATCCAGCATCATCTGGGAATTTGCACCTTGTGTATAATCCAACATCATTAGGGAATGGGCACCTTGTGTGTAATCCAGCCTCATTTTGGAGACATGATCTTGAGGTTGACCATACTTCCCTCCTCGCAGGAATTGCATCCTGACATGAAGTTACTTCTTTTTTAGATCAATACTCAGAGCAACCCAGATCCATTTAGTAGAATCCAGATAAACAAGACTTAGAGAAGTGAATTCAAAAGGAAAAATATAAAAATAGACTACAAGGTGAGAACACTCACTTCCTACATCAAGCTAAACACGAAAGCATTAGGACGATTAAGACTTCTTATTACACATCGAAGAACACGAAGCTAAGAGAAATAGAAACTACAACATATACTCATCGAAGAACATGAGGCTAAACGAAAGTAATTGAAAGGGTGTTACTTACAAAAGCTCATTTTACAGGTTTGGTGCGGCTCCTCTTTAACTTTTCACGCTCCTTGAAGATGTCCCCAATATCCCGTGTTTGGTCTTCATTGCTCCTCTGCATGTTCGCACTCGTGGTTTTAAAATATCAACATGGCAATAAAAATATACTCGTAATACTCACGCATCTTGTGGGCAACATTAAAGCACTCATCTGCCATGTTAGAGCATCTCCAACAGAAGCGCAACACGCGGCGCTTTAAAAAGTATTTACAGCACCGGAATAGCCAGTTTTTGCGGGCCCGGAGTGCTGAGATAGAGAGTAGAACTAGAGAGTAGAGACATAGATAGTTCTCAGCGTAGATATAGCATAGACAGATAGAAAATAGATAGTTCAACTACTCCTCGCCGTTTGACTCCTCCCCGGTGATGTCCTCCTCCGATGTCTTAATGTAGGCATAAAGATACCGATCGTCGTCAGAGTCCCAGGGTGACGCTGCTTCTAGCCTCATGTTGAATTGAGCGACCGCTTTTCATGTATGCTTGTCCTCGCGATAGGCAGCTTGCTCCGCCCTCCTCTTCTCCCTCTCCGCCCTCCTTTGTGCATAGAACTTGCGCTCGTTGATGATGCCCTACAAGAAGCGTTGGCACCTGCTACCTTCGGAGCACTGCTTTGGTTTTCCCTTGAAGAGGAAAGGGTGATGCAGCAAAGTAGCATAAGTATTTCCCTCAGTTTTTGAGAACCAAGGTATAAATCCAGTAGGAGACTACACGCAAGTCACCTCGCACCTACACAAACAAAAAAGAACCTTGCAACCAACGCGATAAAGGGGTTGTCAATCCCTTCAGGCCACTTGCAAAAGTGAGATCTGATAGAGATAATAAGATAAATATTTTTGTTATTTTTATGATATAGATTGAAAGTAAAGATGGCAAAGTAAAATAGATTGGAAACTTATATGAAGGAAAGTAGACCCGGGGGCCATAGGTTTCACTAGTGGCTTCTCTCAAGATATCATAAGTATTACGATGGGCATAATTATTAGAATATCTAGGCATGATCATGTATATAGGCATCACGTCTGCGACAAGTAGACCAAAACAATTCTGCATCTACTACTATTACTCCACACATCGACCGCTATCCAGCATGCATCTAGAGTACTAAGTTCATAAGAATAGAGTAACGCATTAGGCAAGATGACATGATGTAGAGGGATAGACTCAAGCAATATGATATGAACCCCATCTTTTTATCCTCGATGGCAACAATACAATGTCACTGGGAAAGGACACCACAAGATTGAAACCAAAGCTAAGAACTTCTCCCATTGCAAGAAAGATCAATCTAGTATGCCAAACGAAACTTATAATTAAAATAGACTTGCAAAGATAACAAATCATACATAAAAGAATTCAGAGAAGAACCAAATATTGTTCATAGATAATCTTGATCATAGACCCACAATTCATCGGATCTCGACAAACACACCACAAAAAGAATTGCAATGAATAGATCTCCAAGAAGATTGAGGAGAACTTTGTATTGAGATCCAAAGATAGAGAAGAAGCCATCTAGCTAATAACTATGGACCCAAAGGTCTGTGGTAAACTACTCACACATCATCGGAGACGCTATGGTGTTGATGTAGAATCCCTCCGTGATCGATTCCCCCTCTGGCGGAGCTCCGGAAAAGGCCCTAAGATGGGATCTCTTGGGTACAGAAGGTTGCGGCAGTGGAAATAGGGTTTCGTGGTGATCTCGGATGTTTTTGGGGTATATGAGTATATATAGGCGAAAGAAGTCGGTCAGGGGAGCCACGAGGGGCCCACGAGCATGGGGGGCGCGCCTCCCTGCCTCGTGTCCTCCTCGATGCTTCCTTGACGTTCACCCCAAGTCTCCTGGATTGTGTTTGTTCCAAAAATCACTCTCCTAGAGGTTTCATTCCGTTTGTATTCCGTTTGATATTCCTTTTCTGCGAAACACTAAAATAGGCAAAAAAACAGCAATTTGCACTGGGCCTTTGGTTAGTAGGTTAGTCCCGAAAATAATATAAAAGTGTATAATAAAGCCCATTAAATATCCAAAACAGATAATATAATAGCATGGAACAATAAAAAATTATAGATACGTTGGAGACGTATCAAGCATCCCCAAGCTTAATTCCTGCACATCCTCGAGTCGGTAAATGATAAAAACGGAATTTTTGATGTGGAATGCTACCTCGCATAATTCTCAATGTAATTTTCTTTATTGTGGCATGAATGTTCAGATCCGGAAGATTCATGACAAAACTTTAATATTGACATAAAAATGATAATACTTCAAGCATACTAACAACGCAATCATGTCTTCTCAAAATAACATGGCCGAAGAAAGTTATCCCTACAAAATCATATAGTCTGGCTATGCTCTATCTTCACCACACAAAGTATTTAAATCATGCACAGCCCCGATGACAAGCCAAGCAATTGTTTCATACTTTTGAAGTTCTCAAACTTTTTCAATCTTCACGCATTATATGAGCCTGAGCCATGGACATAGCATATAGGTGGAATAGAATGGTGGTTGTGGAGAAGACAAAAGGAGAAGATAGTCTCACATCAACTAGGCATATCAATGGGCTATGAAGAGGCCCATCAATAGATATCAATGTGAGTGAGTAGGGATTGTCATGTAACGGATGCACTAGAGCTATAAGTGTATGAAAGCTCAACGCGAAACTAAGTGGGTGTGCATCCAACTTGCTTGCTCATGAAGACCTAGGGCATTTAGAGGAAGGTATAAGGTGGGTGTATGGTACTGGCGAAAGTTGTGCAGTAATAAAGAGGCTAGCAATGGTGGAAGGGTGAGAGTGCGTATAATCCATGGACTCAACATTAGTCATAAGAACTCACATACTTATTGCCAAAATGTATTAGTTGTCGAAACAAAGTACTACGCGCATGCTCCTAGTGGGATAGATTGGTAGTAAAAGACCATCGCTCGTCCCTGACCGCCACTCATAAGGAAGACAATCAATAAATAAATCATGCTCAGACTTCATCACATAACGGTTCACCATATGTGCATGCTACGGGAATCACAAACTCTAACACAAGTATTTCTCATATTCACAACTACTCAACTAGTATGACTCCAATATCACCATCTTCATATCTCAAAACAACCATCAAGTATCAAACTTCTCATAGTATTCAATGCACTTTTTATGATAGTTTTTATTATACCCATCTTGGATGCCTATCATATTAGGACCAATTTTATAGCCCAAGCAAACTACCATGCTGTTCTATAAGACTCTCAAAATAATATAAGTGAAGCATAAGAGATCAATAATTTCTATAAAATAAAACCACCACCGTGCTCTAAAAAGATATAAGTGAAGCACGAGAGCAAAATTATCTAGCTCAAAAGATATAAGTGAAGCACATAGAGTATTCAAATAAATTCCGATTCATGTGTGTATCTCCCAAAAGGTGTGTACAGAAAGGATGATTGTGGTAAACTAAAAAACAAAGACTCAAATCATACAAGATGCTCCAAGCAAAACACAATCAAAAATTATAAATATGTTGGAGACGTATCCGCACCACATTGTCATGGCTTCCTCATCCATCTCGGCAATGCCGAGACGATGCTCCCACCTCCGGTTGTCGTGATGATCCTCGTCAGTGATAACCCTCGGCAGAGGTGCGAGCTCCAGCGCCTGCTCCCGTGTCGGCATGTTGGGGAAGTTCAATGTTCTATGAGGCCACCTGAGGCGCCACGCTGTCGCGTCGTACATGCGGGGTGGCCTCGTGGGCGGTGTCGAAAGTGTCGAGGCCGAGGCGCATCCCGCGGAACCGGATCTCGATGGAGAAGCCGCAGGAGGGGCACGCGCAGACACCGCGGTATCCCCAAGTTTCCCGACGACGCGGCGGCGTGGTGGCGCGGCAGCGGCGAGACGAGAAAGAGCGGGGAGAGAGTGGTGGCGAGGCGCAGATCGGGGAGAGAGTGGTGGTGAGGCACGGAGCTGGGAGAGAGCGGTGATGAGTCACAGAGCGGGGAGAGAGCAGTGGCAAGGCACAGAGCGGGGAGAGAGCGGTGGCAAGGCACAGAGCGGTGGGAGGGCGTTGGATTTTAGAAAGCGCATTGGACGCCGCGCGCCAAAACTAGCGCGCGCCCGGCCGCCTTTTCCCACACGCGCAGTCCTTTCCCGACGTCCTTGCTATCTCTATCCTCTTTTCGACTATTATATTTATTTTATATTTAATATTTATCTCTACTCTTTAAAAAAACAGAGTTGGTGATGATGGTGTGCCTGCCGTCCTGCAATATAGGCCGTCCTATTTATATCCGACGGATAGTAAGGAAACTATGGCAATTGTGCGGAAAGATACCCACACCCCTCTCCACATTTGCAAATAAGGCCTTCCCTCAGTCATCCTTTTCTCCCACAAGATAAACTACTCATACAAATGCATCTTGATGTTCTGTGTAACGCATGGGCATCTTGCTAGTTCTAAAAAACTTTTCATCATTTGCCACACTACTGGTTGCAGACGAAGAACCAACCCAAGCATAGCGCGATACAGGAGTGACACACAATTATAAGCTGATATTCTGTTGGACAATGGAAGGAATAACCAATTACTTTCATGGGAACAATAGTAACCCAGAAATTTGAAGGGTAGGTATGAACAAAATGGGAACTGCACATGTACAGCTAAGAGATTCAATGCACTCGTTACCTATCGAGGAGGAGTAGGATGGTCGCGGCGGCCTCTGTGCATCATGGTCGGCAACGGGAGTCAGTTCATTGTCCACGTCGGTGGAGCTTCTGCGCTTGGCGTCGGCTTCCGGGAAGCAGATCTGAGACTGTGGAAGATGGTGCCGGGAAGAGGCTCTATGTACGACGACGACAATGGACCGACTCCAGTGCGGCGTACGACATCGTCGATGAGGCAGATGTGCTGCGGTGGACAAGTGCGCCAATATAGAAGGGGAGGAGCACGAAGGCTGCGGTGCCGTGGAGAAGTCTATTTTGCGACGGGGATAGAAAATGGGGAGTATTCAGGTGTACTACTCTGGGTGCCAGGGTAGGGTTAGCTGGGTAGGGTGAACCTAAAGTTACCGAAAAAAACCCTACCAAGCGTCATATGTATGCCTGTTCCGAAAGCTATGATGGTAACTTCGCACTGCTCGAATCAGGGTCGCGGGAGATTTTCCTTCCGACCTCAAAGTTTTGTGACACTGAACTCCCCGTGTGGCGAGTTGGGTGACTGGGCTAAGCAACTAGCGAGTAGTACTATTAGATAGTAGTACTATCAACTACTAGTACTAGTACTCCCTCCGTTTTTATTAACTCTGGATATTAGGTTTGACCGAAGTCAAACTTCCTAAAGTTTTACCAAGTTAATAGAAAAATATAAACATTTACCATAACAAATATGTATGATTTGAAGGTACATTCTCTTATTGTATATGTTAATATTTTTTGTTATAAACTTTCTGAGAGTTTACAAAACATGACTTTGACCAATGCTAATACGCGGACTTAAATTAAAATGGAGGGAGTACACATTTGTTTTCTTAGTTTGTAGTGAATTAATCATTTGTTGTAATTGTGAAATAAATATATTAAGCTACTCACATTGAATGTAATGGTCTATATAGTTCAATAGTTACAATCATTGTTGAATTCCAAGATGTATACAAGGTCTATAGTACTTCACAATCTGCTCAAATTCACATAATCGCAGTCAAATGAAAATCTAAACGCATTTCATAGTTATTACTTTGTAGGATGCAACAAAACCAACCATAAATACACATCATACATTATAGAAGCAACATTTTGAACACATCCCAATGTGTGAATGAAACGTGTAGAGAGGGCTTGCGAAGATGGAGCAGATAGGGCGGGAAAGTTTGGATGTATGTGGGTGAGAGAGTTGTAGACAAACCTAACGAAAGAGAGAGAGAGAGAGAGAGAGAGAGAGAGAGAGAGAGAGAGAGAGAGAGAGGAAGAAGTTAGGTCTGTGAGAAAGATGGAGACGTGTGCATGTGCATCTCGATTCTGTACATGTAGGTGCATCTAGTGCCACCCCTAGTTGGTTTTGGAGTATTGACGACAAACTTGGTTGAGGGATTAATGTGTTTGTGAGAATTGCAGGATAACACAGGTAGTAGTCCCTCATTGATTAGGTTTACCTACCAGAGATGACCCCTAAAAATGTGTGAAGACATTGAAGACAATGGTGGTCTGTGAAGAGATTCACGTTGAAGACTATGACATGAGAAGACATCGCATGAAGACTATGGATTGCGAAGACATAGTTGTTTTGTAGTTTCCTTTTCTTCTTTGTTGAGTCATAGGAACCACCGTATTATTAAGTGGGGTCCAAGTGAACAAAGTCAAAGTGACTGAAGTGATGCTCAACCAAATCCTATGTCTTCGAGCGAAGACAATGAGAGCAAATCTTATCCAGAGTTGGATAAGTCAGCTTTACTTGTAGCCCAAGTCAAGCTGCCGCGTGTGTTTGAAATCTGACCATTGGACACATGTCAGTTCCTTAGTGACCCAGGGTCATTTCGGACAAATCGGGTCGGGTTGCCTCCTGGCTATAAATAGCCCACCCCTACACCATAAATTGGTGGCTTCTCAGAGTTAGTGCACGACTTTTGTCATTTGAGAGCAACCCACCTCCGAAGATTTTGAGAGAGAAATCCTTGGGAGGACAAAGCCCTAAACACCGAGAGCCAAAGTTTGTTAGGCATCACTGAAGTCTTTTTGTCCAGGTGAACAAAGTCAATGTGACTGAAGTGATGCTCAACCAAATCCTATGTCTTCGAGCGAAGACAATGAGAGCAAATCTTATCCAGAGCTAGATAAGTCAGCTTTACTTGTAGCCCAAGTCAAGTTGTCGCATGTGTTTGAAATCTGACTGTTGGACACGTGTTAGTTCCGTAGTGACCCGGGGTCATTTCAGACAAATTAGGCCGGGTTGCCTCCTGGCTATAAATAGCCCACCCCTACACCATAAATTGGTGGCTGCTCAGAGTTAGTGCACGACTTTTTTCGTTTGAGAGCAACCCACCTCCCATGATTTTTAGAGAGAAATCCTTGGGAGGACAAAGCCCTAAACACCCAGAGCCAAAGAGTGTTAGGCAATACTGAAGTCTTTCTGTCTGTGCGATCTGAATACTTGTTACACTTGAGGACTGTGAATCCTCTAGCCAGTTAGGCGTCACGTTCTGAGCATCCAAGAGTCATTGTGGATCGCTGGCGAACGAAGTCTGTGAAGGTTTGGAAGTCTACCTTGAAGACTTACCAGAGTGATTGGGCGAGGACGGTGTGTCCTTAGCTCAAGGGGAATAAGGTGAAGACGCGGTCTTCTGAGTTGAATCTCAGTCTCCCTAACCATATGTATAGTTGTCACAACAACTGGAACTTGTCCAACAAATCCCTGTCCTCACCAAGCAACTGGTTCTATCCTTTACCTCTCTTTACTTACAGTTTGTCTTCATGAAGTCATTGCCTGCTTTCATGATCTGATTGACTTCATTGTGTAAAGACTTTTGTTGTTTGGCTTCATACTATCTTCCATCATGATCCATACTACCTAGCTACTGATAGTCTTCGTGTTTTCACTTCTTTGCTTACTTACTATGGCTTGTCTAGTGTAGGCTACCTTCTGCTGCATGTCAATAGGTTCATTTCTACTGTTTGTCTTCAAAGCCCCCATGTTTTGAAGACGTTCATAAAAATCTCCTATTCGCCCACCCTCTTGTCGATAACTAGCACTTTCAAGTGCCCATCGAAGACAGCGCACACAACGGAGACTTTGATTATCCCTGCAGTCAACATAGCTAAAACTCCAGGTGGTTAAACCGAATCACACAGAACAAGGGAGCACCTAGCTCTAATACCATTTGAAAGTGCTAGTTATAGACTAGAGGGGGTGAATAGGCGCTTTTTATGAAAGTCTTCAAAGCACGGGGGCTTTGAAGGCAAACAGTAGAAATGAACCTATTGATATGCAGCGGAAGGTAGACTGCACTAGACAAGCCATAGTTAAGTAAGCAATGAAGTGAAAGCACGAAGACTATCAGCAACTAGGTAGAATGGATCAGGTTGGAAGATAGTATGAAGCCAAACAACAATAGTCTTCACACAGTGAAGTCAATCAGATCACGCAAGCAGGCAATGACTTCATGAAGACAAACAGTAAGTAAAGAGAGGTAAAGGATAGAACCAGTTGCTTGGTGAAGACAAGGATTTGTTGGACCAGTTCCAGTTGCTGTGACAATTGTATGTCTGGTTAGGGAGGCTGAGATTCAACTCAGAAGACCGCGTCTTCACCTTATTGCCCTTGAGCTAAGGACACACAGTCCTCGCCCAATCACTCTGGTAAGTCTTCAAGGGAGACTTCCAAACCTTCACATACTTTGTTCACCGGTGATCCACAATGACTCCTGGATGCCCAAAACGCGATGCCTAACCGGATGGAGGATCCATAATCCTCAAGTGTAACGAGTCTTTAGATCACGCAGACAAAAAGACTTTAGTGATGCCTAACACTCTTTGGCTCTGGGTGTTTAGGGCTTTGTCCTCGCAAAGATTTATCTCTCAAAAGCTTCGGAGGTGGGTTGCTCTCAAATGACAAAAGCCGTGCACTAACTCTGAGCAGCCACCAATTTACGGCGTAGGGGGTGGGCTATTTATAGCCAGGAGGCAACCTGACCTGATTTGTCTAAAATGACCCTAGGTCACTAAGGAACTGACACGTGTCCAACGGTCAGATTTCAAACACACGCGGCAACTTGACTTGGTTCACAAGTAAAGCTGAGTTATCCAGCTCTGGATAAGGTTTGCTCTCATTGTCTTCGCTCGAAGACATAGGATTTGGTTGAGCATCACTTTAGTCACTCTGACTTTGTTCACTTGGACCCCACTTAATAGTACGGTGGTTCCTATGACTCAACAAAGAAGAAAAAGAAACTACGAAACAACTATGTCTTCGCAATATGTAGTCTTCATGCGATGTGTTGTCATGTCATAGTCTTCAATGTGAATCTCTTCACAGACCACCATTGTCTTCAATGTCTTCACACATTTTTAGGGGTCATCTCTGGTAGGTAAACCGAATCAATGAGGGATTACTACCTGTGTTATCCTACAATTCTCATAAACACATTAGTCCCTCAACCAAGTTTGTCGTCAATACTCCAAAACCAACTAGGGGTGGCACTAGATGCACTTACAACTACTACCTCCCTTCTAGTTTAAAGGGCTCAATTCAAAAATTTCACATACTCTTACCAAGATAGAGGTGGTGGAATAGTTTTTGTAGTGGTTTCTGGAGTCTGCACTCCATCTTCAGGAACCTTCGCCGCCGCCGACAAGAATGCAAGGAGATGAACCAGAAAGGAAATGAGGTTGGAATTAGTAGTTCCGTATTTTATCCAGTGGTAGAGGTGGGTAAATATCTGCTACCTCTGGTGGCAAGGCCATGTCTCTATGCACACACATCTTAGCCATTGGTTCCAAGTAGATCAAACGGCTCACGTTGTCCAGAGGCAGACACACCATCACCACCAACTGAGATTTTTATAGGAGTATATAGATATATAGATATAGAGTAGAAAATAGAGATAAAAGTCGAGATAGAGAGTAGAGAGTAGAGATTAGCCAATATTGTCTTTAGGCTACTCATAGTAGAAAGTATCATATACTAGTATCGTGTGCATGATAGTAGTGTATGATACGGGACTTCTTTATAGTGTCATGTATGACACAAAGAAGCATAGTATTTAACATGATATGGTATCTACCTATGTTACTCTAACCCCCCCTATCTTCTTTAATTCTTTGCCACATCAGTATATTTGATATTCCAATATGTTTTCCACATCAGTACCACATTACCACCACTATGGCCAGCCTTAATCATCACATGCAATAATTTAGTGCACCTTGAAATCTGAACGCCCAATACTAGGGAAAACCTTATACACAGCATCTTAGCAGTAGCGTTGGACAAAACCGTGTGCTACTGCTACTTAGTAGTAGCGCATGTAAATAAACCACGCTACTGCTATCACTTAAGAACTAAACAGTAGCGCTGTGAATAAACCGCGTACGAGCAAAACGCGCTGCTTCTATGTTTGAACTAGGCGCCACATGGCTAGCCCCACTTAGGAGTAGCGCTTATCCGCGCCAGCGCTACTGCTATGCTCCGTAGCAGTAGCGCTTTTTCACGAACACGCGCTACTACTAACCCTACCTTATCATCCCCACACGGCCGACCCTCTCACTCACTCTCCCTCTCAGTCACTCTCGCCCACGCCGATACTCGTCGGTCGCCGCCGCCGCGTTGCTTCTCCATCGAGGTACTCGATCCAGCCCTCGTCCCCTCCTCGCTCCTCCTCCGTCCGCCCCCTCGTCCCTCCTCCCTCCTCCTCTGTCAGCCCTCCTCCCACCGCCCCTCCCTCCTCCTCCTCCTCCTCCTCCTCCGGCTGCCCCCTCCCCCTCCTCCTCCAACCGGCCCTCCCCCTCCTCTCTCCTCCCTCCCTCCCTTGTCTTTGTTCTTGTTGTAGATTTTAGAATGTAGACATTGTAGAATGTAGGTTTTTTAATACAAGAAGAATTAGGGTAGAACTAGGGTAGTAGAATTTTTAGCAACTGTTTAATAGAAATACTTTATTTAGTAAGTGATTAATATAACTAGTTTATTTATATTAAGTGCTTAATAGAACTAGTTTATTTAGTAAGTGCTTAATAGAACTAGTTTATTTAGTAAGTGCTTAATAGAACTAGTTTATTTATAGTAAGTGATTAATGGAACTAGTTTATTTAGTAAGTAGTTAATAAAAGTAGTTTATTTAGTAAGTAGTAAATAAAACTAGTTTATTTAGTAAGTGCTTAATAAAAATAGTTTAGAGAGAGACGTATATTGGAAAATTTAGTTATGTTAGGATCATATATAAGATATTTTGAAATGTTTTTGTTCATATTTTCAACCATTGAAATGCAATGACCATCGATAAGTGGCCCATGTTTTGCCGGAGTGTTGATTAATTTCCGTTCCGGCAAATTTCAGGCACTCGATATGTCTTTTTTTAGCAATGGTGATGCCGGATTTTTCTGTGAATTTTGGCATGGCTTGTGCTATAATATAGGAAATATCAAGTGTGTTGGAAATGCTGAAAGAGCATTCTAAGCCATTTTGGGTTTTGTCGTCGAGTTATAATCTTTGAATTTTGAACACAGGAGATGTCTGATGATGATGGGATCCCGGAGTGCGGGTACTTCTACAATGACCGGGGTTTGTGCGACAGGTTTCCTCACCTGCAAAATGATAGGTTTTTCACCGTGAAGCTGGAAGAGACCTTTGATGTTTGTACGGTATGTAATGACAAGCATTTCATCGTAATTAATATCATCACTTGTGCTTCTTTTGTTCAACGTGTAATTTCTGGTTTTATTCAATTCGATTAGTAAATCTCGTGCCATGCTAGACCATATGTATTGGAGAAGCTTGGTTTTGGTTTAGATGACTTTGAGAATATGGAGACGAGGAGGGCTCACTTAAGAACTAAACATGGTTATGAGTTTCTGGTTAAGCTATACAATGCGGTCAAACACTCCCATTTCGGTTGCTCTAATTGGGAAGCTCTATGCAAGGCATATGGATTTGAGGAGGGAATGCAAATAAGATTTGATATCCGTCCTGAAGATTATGATGATAATGATAATATCGACATCTGGGTTGATGTGGATATGCCTCCAGTGTTGCCTAGATGTGAGTTTGTCAAACTAATTTGTTAAGTTCAGTAATTTGTGTTGTTAATTTTAAAATATTTGGTGTTCATTGGTACTGAACTTATTTATTTATAATTGTCAGCTTATTTCTTATCTTCAAGAAATAATCGGAAGGTAGTAGACAGCACACACTACAACTATGACTCTAAGCTTAATTGTGATGAGAAAGGTTAACTTGTTTCATTCATAGGAGATGTTGAGACCTTCAAAACCAATCACTCTATCAGCCCAAGTTATTCTAGATACGTGCCACTAGTCCATAAATTTCTTGATGGTAACTTCATTGCCAAAAACTTGGTAAGATTTTGTTAATGATGCTAACTTCACTGCATACATTATTCTTAAGTAAACTACATTGCTAACTATATATGTTACTACTACATTGCATACATTATCACTGCATAAGTAGGTTGTGCCTAACATGCTATTTCCCAAAGGTGATATGCATATGGTTAGATTACGACCAACTCCTTCAAAGGCTTACTATATTGCATACTCGATTTCTTCAGATGATGGAAGGCTCAAAATCAAAGAATGGAGCAAAGTGATGAATGTGCACACGCAACTAATTGGAGTCAAAATGAATGTGCCCAATCCACAAGTTGGAGATAGGTTATGTCCATTCCCCATTATGGAGAAGGACCAGTTTATCTGTTTTATGGTATTCTACCTAGGACAGAGGAGTAGGTATTAAGAACAATTAGTTACTGTTGATTATATATGACTATGATGATGATGAGAAGCTTTTATTATGTGCTAGAATGTCTTAGACTTGATGGTGATGCTGAGTAGGAGTAGTGATTATGAGTACTATGATGATGATGAGGAGGAGTTGTTATTATAACTAGTGACCAAGTTGTTATATGATGTCTCACGGACGAAAATGATGATGATGAGGAGTTATATGACAATGACATATTAAGATGGTAAGTTGTTAATGATATTATGATGATGATGGTGATGATAAGTTATTATGTCATTGGGTGAAAGAACCGCGGATTAGTTTCAAATGGATGGATGCAAAGTGACCATTGGTTACTTTGGATCCATGCACTTGAAATTAATCCACGATTCTTTCTCCCAATGATGTAACAACTCATTATGATGTAAAAACAATCTCTAAAGTGATATTCTATAAAATCTTGTATAATGGTGTATGAATACGACATATAACAAAAAAGAAATATGTAATAATAGTAGTAGCGTGGGTAGATAGGTGCGCTTCTAGTAACTACCAGTAGCGCTTTCTACCAAAAGCGCTACTGCTACACTTGTATAGCAGTAGTGTGGGCCAACGAGCACTGCTGCTACAGGATAGCTATAGCGCCGTATTAGTAGCACAGTTACCCGCGCTACTTCTATACCTAAAATCCGCGCTACTACTAGTCTTTTCCCTAGTAGTGGCCTGCTTGACACTCCTTCTCCCTCCGGCAGTCCCACCACAAAAAATCTGCATGCATGACTCTCCTCCCCCCACGCTCGTCCAATCCGTTGTGACCAGCAATATTTCCACCCCTCCCCCCGTAATTTACTCCAACAAATATGCCAACGTAGATGTTACGTTAATCATGCAATATATCTTACGTGACGTAGCTTCAGTGCTAGTGATGTGTGGGCCCAACAGGCATCTGGCCCACATGTTAGTGATGCAACTGGACCTGTAGTTAAGTCAGGGAAGCTCAGTCCATATCTTACGTAGGTGTGCCATTGCTCGCTATAAATACTATGCCTCGCATGACATTCGGAAGAAAGCTACATTCATCGCTATCTCCCCCTCCCTCTCATGTCGACCACCATGGCATCGCCCCTGCGAAGCCCTAGGCGCCTCTCACTGCACCGCACAAACGGTCATGTGTCACCGTTCCGTTCCTCGCTGCTACTAGTCGAGGAGGACGCGTCAGTGTTCCGCTCCTTGCCACGACGCGTCGACATTCCCAATATCGCCAGCATGAGCGTCGGAGGACGCGTCGGCTCCCGCTACAAGGAGAATACCGTGCCGCCCGCCGAGCCCCCTCAGCCTTGAGGAGCTTTGGAAATAAATGGATGTCACCTTGTGGGAGGCTTTGCCTCCAACAGAGCGCGCCAAAATAGAGGCGGAGAAGAAGGCCGAGGAAGAGAAGCACGCCACAGGGCAAGCTGCCTGGCAGGCCTAGGTCGCGTCCGAGATAGTTAGGCAATTGGCTCGTGCGAGGGCCGTGAGGGTGGCGGAGGATGCCCGTGCCAAAGACCTGAGTGCACTCAAGCCCAAGCACCTCATCTACGCTTGGCGGTACCTGGACCGGGTGCATGCTTCTAGCAAGGAAGAGTACCTATTGGCGCCGGATCACCACACATGTGAGACCGCGCTCTCCCGCTGACAAGCCGCCAATCAGCACCTCACACCAGGGCACTCGTGGCACGCTGCAAGCACTCCTGCGAGCGCCGTGGCTTTAATTAGGAATATAATTTAGTTTCATAAGGTGATCTCATTAGTTTTCAGATGAAAATGATAAATCCCGAACGTTCGGGAATTATTAGCGCCCTTATATAAAGGAAAAGTTTGGAAATCTTGTGTATCCGTACGCATTTTGTAAGTACGTGCATATAGCACAAACTTTACTATATACTATCGCACTACATGTCTCTCTCTATATATGCTTGCAGACTGTGCTACCCCCTTCGTCCAGGTGAATAAGTCATCTTTGGTTGTGCACCGTGACCAAGAAGGAGGAAAAAACAAGAGAACTTAATGTTTATTTGCTAGTAATTAATAGCATTGCATGCAATGAACTAACCACTGCATGTCGTGTTTGGTAGTCTCACGTCATTGAAAACATGCACGCTCACATCTCTTATTGGTTGATATGTCAAGAAACAAGAAATGAGGTGGGAGTTAATGCACCACGCCTACGTGTTTTGGGATTATTTGTTTTCCGTAAAGTGACTTATACACCTAGACGGAGGGAGTACTACTATTACTTATGTACGTGCAAATGCACGTTTTAACATTACGATGCGATTTTTGTAAAATTAGAAAAACAACACTTGTCAAGCTTGTGAAATGATTCAATGCAAAACAAATGCAAAAATGCTCGTTTGATTGTTTACTTTTAGCTTCCTTATTTGTGGTTATTTCTCTATCATACTTTGTATGGAGTATCTCACTGGTCGGGAAGGCATGCAAATTCCCAAACCGCTTCCTACGCCCTGTATCGAATATTTTTCCTAACAAGTTGTGCCGTGAAATTGGAATTCCAACTTGAGTACTACTACTAGGAGTACGAGGGGCCAATTCTTTTAGGCTTCTAGATTAGTAATCCCATAACTACTACCTCCGTCCTGGTCTACTGGTCCCCATTTTAATCTATGTCAAATTTTGACCATATATTTAACTAATGAAATGTTTGTGCATGTCAGGTGCACTAACATTTTATGAGTTAAATCTTTGGTCAAAATTTAGCACAAATTACAATGGTGATGAATAAACCAGGATGGAGGTACTAGTAGTTTAGAAGCCCAAATATATTAGTGAGGCGCCTTAATGTTACTCACCACTGCGACTAGTCTTATGGGAAAAGATGGGGAAGAAATGGCTTATTTTTTAAGCCGCCAAAAGAACAAGCGCTAGGAGTAGTAGCTAGGGATACTTGGAGTAGTAGCTAGGGATCGAGTGTGCCAGATGAACCGAAGAAAGTAAATGCAGAGAGATGAAATGCAAAAAAGACGGAGGGATGTGATGGTTGCTTGTCCATTTATTTTACCAGGCCACTTATTACTAGGAGTGGTGGGGTTTTGTGATAGGACGGCTTTACTGTCGCGCCACGAGCGGGGTGAGACTCCCGGGCAGCGCTGCCCTCTACACTAGTACTACATCGGTCGTGGTTTATTAGTCCCCCATTGAATTTGACTGGAGATTTAACTGAAAAAATGTTAGTGCATGTCAACAAAAACTATGTCGTTGGATTCGTACTTGAACATAGTTTTCAATAATATAATTTTAGGTGACATGCATGAGCATTTATCGTACTATATATAATGTTAGTTACATTTTTGGTCGTACTAATCTATAGTAAGGTGCCCGTGTGTTGCACAGAATAGTGAAATGCATTGATGAGGGAGTTGTTTATTTCGACAAAGGATGTGGGGGTCATCTCATGTGTAACGGGTATCGATAGGTTTCTTCGGATATTATTTCATCTATAGAGCTCAGAAACATCCGTGTGAAATAGATAAAAAGTATCTTTTGCAAACAAAAGCGTTCAACTGTTCAACATGCATCCAGAACTTGTGAAGAAATAACACTTATTATGCTTTGCAATAAATGATATTTAAGAATTAGTTTTTGAGCATCAATTGTTATACATGTTGGCTACAGATGACATGGCACTTTCTTATAGTCAACAGTTGGCTATACTATTAAGTATTAACCATGCTCTTATACACCTAGAGGGAGGGATAAAATCAGGATGACTTGGAAGGGGCAGAGGAGATGTAAGAAATGGTTCATCATAAGTCTTTCACCAGTACTGTAGTAAAAATTCTGAGTTAATCTCATAAATGGCAAGCGAGAACTCTAATGGAGCAAAATCATACATGGAAGATTCTAGACTAAACCATAATTGATAAACTTTTATTCAAGCGCGATACTCTAATAGAGCAAGATCATGCATGGAAGCTTCTATACAATATAAATAATAAGTTTCCACATGCTTACACAGCGGATTACATTGAGCGAAGACTAATGAACATCATTTAACTTGGTAATGCATATGTCCACGTGAACCTCCTTGGAGTCCCCGTGCACCATGTTGGGAGGGGGGCAAATCATACCATGCATGTTCCATGTCCACATCAGCGGGAAGGTCCCAGCTCGGCACAGTCCTAGTCAGCGTCATGGAGTTGGTGTGGGTGACCATGTACCTTTGAGGGGCAGTAACAGTGAGCACGCACCCGTACATCGGCCTCATGTCAATGTCAGCGTGAGCGGCATCGCCCCTAACGCACACTACAGAGATGGGGCGGCAGCCTACGTGGGCCTCTCCGGTGCCCACGATCAAGAGGAAGATGTTGTCATCCTCCTCCGAGACTAGTAGGCGGCGGTGATCCTCTAGTGACTCCGGCACGGCGAACGGGTAGCACATCTCGTACTTGATGTGCTTCCCTACGGGATAGTAGTGATAGATGGACGCTTGCGTGAGGTGATGCATGATGCTCGCCGGCGAGCCCCAAAATGGCAACGGGCACTCATAGTAGTAGACGAAGGGCTCCTTGGAGGCATCGACCAAGCCGTCCATGAAACGGGAGTGGCTATACGGGACGTTGCGCCAGTTGAATATATGAGCAAGTTACTATGCGATTTAATCCGAATAAGCACAAAATAAATCATGATGGCTGTAACAAAGATTAAACTAATCGCGTGTACTAGCATAGTAGATGAACATATCGAATCTAGGACACAGACTAGAAACATGAATTCTACCACGATTTCAAACAAGAAGGAAAAAACGCATATAGTACAACAGGAGCAGCACCGTTGGCGTTGACGTCGTCGCCCATGTCGTTGAGGAAGAGGTTGACGAGGTCTAGGAAGAAGTCGTCGATGCCAGCAGTCGCGCGAGTGTGCTCCCCAAATTTCAACAGCACCTGCCGAATGGAGGGTAGGAGGGAGTGGCTGTAGGGGACGTTGCGGCCACCGAATGGAGCGCGGGAGTAGCACACGAAGCAGTAGATGGTGCTCCTCCCTCGTCTCTATCTCTACTCTTATCTGTATCTCTACTACTCTTGTTTCTTTTTTATAATACTAGTAGCTGTCAAATCGAATAGTACTGCGCTGCTCGCTGCACGCCCGGCTGAACATGCCTCCTTGCCTCCATTAAATGCCTCCGTTAAACCCGCATGCAAACCGAGAAACCTACTCCGGCCCACGGGAGGAAATTTGCCAGTTTCCATTGGAGAATAATAGAGTCACATCCAATCCATTTGAGTTAATTGCCTGTATGATTCTCCCTCTATAAAAAGTTAATTGCATCCTTAATCTTGTATTCTAAGTACTCTGTGTTCCACTATCAGTACATTGTACATGACTTGCAGGCTGGCTACAGATTCATACAGAAAGTTAAAAAGAATCAAATCCATCCTTAATCTTGTATTCTAAGTAATCTATGGTTTCCACTACCAGTATAGTAGCGAAAGAAGTATATATTAAAATATATATAAAAAGCTAAAGTTTATGACAGAATTCAAACTCAGGTCATCACGTTGCGAGCATCCGGCCCAAACCAGTACACCAGGTGTTCGTTGCGGATGATGCAAGAGATAAACCTTTATAGCAATGATCCCGTCCGTTGCAACGGATCCAAAGTAGAATAATACATACACAAATTTGAAAGAAAATAGTTTAGTTTTGATATACATATCCCTAAAAATATCTTATGTTTCACTCCAAATATATTCTTTGGGCTGTTTTGATGAGGTAAGGGAGGAATCTGGTTGGTTTTAAGATACTAAGGGGTTTTGTGTAAACTGGAGCAGAGAAGTGGGAATTGTTGCAAAAGGACATAACTTACATCACAATCGTTAGGTGCAGATCTAATGGTCAGAAATGGCCGATGGCAGACACACCATCATCACCAACTGAGTCTTTTATCGAAGTAGGAATAGAGAAAAAACTGAGTTGGTGATGATGGTGTGTCTGCCATCTTATAATATAGACCATCCGATCTATATCTGCCGGATAGAAAGCAAACTATGACAGTTTTAAAAAAGATACCCGCACCTCTCTCCACATTCACAGATAAGGCCTTGCCTCGTTCATCCATATATTTCATTGTATTTTAACATGACATATTACTAATTTATTTTAAATTTGTTTTAGTGTGGATACTAATTTTTGGATTAAGAATATTTTGTTCCCCAGCAAAATTTGCGAATTTTTAAAATTTCGTATATTTTTTAGTTCAATTTTTCAACCCTGGTACTGACCAGAAAATGGGAAGAATTCTAAAAATGGAAAATGGGATGCAATAAATTCCATATAAATTAGCAAATGAGTAAAAATTATAAAAATAATAGCAAATGGGTTGTACATGCCACAGATTTCGAGGCTGACTTGTTTACGCAAGGCTTTGTCAGTCAACACATGATTCTAGCAGCGATGACTGTTGGATGTCCATCCAACAGCTGACGTGCTTCTTCAATCTCCGATCTTCCTGCTCCATCTAACTAAACCAGCACAGGCGGGACTTCCTGCTCCCTCCTCTTGCGGCCCGCTATGATGCCGCGCAGGCTTCACCAGCCCACCCTACTCCCTCTGCTGGCCTGGCCGCACGCAATCAACTGCCTCCTCATTACGCGAAAAAATGATTCCTCCCACTGACATCTGGGGTGCACCGGTTCGGAGGCTGACCTATGGGCCTACTAAGTTGACACGTACGTAGGGCTTTGTCAACTTAGTCAATGAATGATTCTAGCAGCAGTGACAGTTGGATTTGAATCAAATGTTCCTGCCGCTTCTTCAATCGCTGCTCTTCTTGCACCAGCCACCCAAACAAGCGCTGGCGAGACCGCCTGGTCCTGCATCTAGTGGTCGGTTGTGCTGCCGCTGAGGCCTCACTGCCCCCTACTACTCCCACCGCTGGCCAGGCCCTGTGGCGACGGCAACCTCACACTACAGCCGAACCAGTGAACCCTCGCACTCGTCTCCACGTGGGCATCCACTGTCGCGTCTTCACTGGCTTCGCATCGTCCCCGTCCTAGGCCTCGTCGTCGTCCACCACCCTGGTGCTCACTGCGCGACGTGGTCAACATGGTCAACGAACGACATCCATCGGAAGTGGACTATATGTGGAGAGGCAGAAACCTGGGTCCACGGCCGCATACAAGAAAATGCCTCCTTATTATGGGAAAAATAATCATTCCTCCACCTGACAGCTGGGACCCACTAGACGTGCCATTGTATTTCACGAATAAAACGTTTCCCCCATGACTGCTGGGACCAACCAGCTACAACTTCGCACGCAAGGAAGTGTGTCCATATTACGGGCAAAAAAATGTTTCGCGCCCTGACTGCTGGGACCCACCAGCTACATTTTCACACACAAGGAAGTGCCTCCTTATCCTGCCTGACAGTTGGGACCCACCTGGTTGAAGCGTACGTAGCATTGTCATTCTGGTCGCGAACATGTACGTACATACTGGTCGATCGGTATGTCTGCAGGCTGCAGCGATGAACAGTGGACGAGTAAGGAAGAGCATGTGTCATAGTAGAGGTGCGCACGTAGCATGTACACGTACGTACAACCGGGGTGCAAGAAAGTAAATACGGCAACGTACGTACATACGAGCGGGGTCTCCAATGCCTACTCTTGCATACGTACGGCCAGGGCTCATGTACAAGGCTGGGTTAAAACGGAGAAACTGCGTCATCGTGTTCATCAGGAGTGAACCGGCTCGAACAGAACAGCCGATCGAAACGAGGCCTGGCGTACCGTAGAACGGGGGAAATGGCCTTGTGTTCGACCGACCACGGTCGAAATGGGATACTGTTCATTGGGAGGGGTCTAGCGTACCGCAAAACATGGGAAACGGACTTCTCTTGGACATACTACGGTCGAAACAGGGTCCTGTTGATCGGGGGGGGTGTTCTGTACCGCAAAACGGAGGAAAATGACTTGCTTTGGAGCGCTACGGTGTTAACTGGGGTCCCTTTCATCGGGAGGGGTGTGGCGTACAGCAAAACGGTACCCATGGGATACTGTTCTGCTCCGCCGTCAAATGCCTCCACGGTCTACTGTTCATCCACCCTCGACCTCCTTCAGCCTCCACCTGTGACTGTTCATCCACGGCGTCTCCCCTCCTGCCTCCACCAGCCATTGTTCATCCATGGGATCCTGTTCATCCACCTCCACTGCTCCTCCACCGGCTACTGTTCAACCAGCCCTCTCCATGGGTTGCTGTTCAACCACCCCTCCATGGGCTACTGTTCATCCAGCCCTCCATCGGCAATTGTTCGACTAGCCGTCCATGGTGTCCTGTTCATCCAACCCTCCACGGGGTGCTGTTCATCACCCCAACCTGCTCGATCGGGGTCATTTTCATCCAGCGGCAACGACCTCTACTACCACATGGTCCTATTCATCCACCCCCCACCGGGACTATTCATCCACCCCCAACAACGCTCACTGTTCATCAAGAGGCAGCATCGATCGGCTTCATTTTGCAGTGGTAATGAAGGAATCACTCGGGTTCAGTTAATAGCAGGGGATCAATCGGGGTTGAGTAACATAGCTAGTGCAATCGCTCGAGTTAGAGCCCAACGCCTCACCCGGGTTCAGTTAGAGCGCAACGCCTCGCACACACGCACGTACGTGTATGAGAGAAATGCACAAACCTCTGTACATCGCTCGGCCTCGACCACCCACCATAACCGAGAACTCCCTGATATTTTCCTCACCCTCGCTTCTACCATGTTTTTTTCCGTCATGGACGGCCCAAAGAATGTCATGCACCTACGTCTCCGGCCCGCCGAGGACAAAAGGCCCATTTTCTGTCATGATTTTTTTGTCATAGAAGTAGGAGCCCACCACATCTAGGATGATACCAGGTTTTGTAACAATTATCGTCATAGCAGTGTCATAAGCATGATAGAAAAAGTGTCACGGATGTGTCTTTTTTTTGTAGTGCCTCCCCAAGCTCGAGGCGACACATCTACTCAGGTGGTCCAATTACACCATCACCTCCAGCTCTTCCGACTAGCTCAAGTGTGCGGCAACTATCTGTGCCCTTCCAATGCTCTGCTCGCCTACCATCAGCAACGTGGTCGTCACCAAGACACTCATTGATGGCGGTACGGGGCTCAATGTCCTCTCCGTCGAGACGTTCGACCGCCTCTAGGTGCCCTACGACCAGTTGCAGCCCACCAAGCGTTTCTCAGGAGTGACCGACGGCTCCACCACCCCAATAGGGCAGATCCGCCTCCCTGTCACCTTTGGCACCCGCGACAACTACCGCACTGAGCTCATCGACTTAGACGTTGCCCACATTCGTCTCCCGTACAAAGCCATCCTTGGGTATCCGGCCCTTGCCAAGTTCATGGTAGTGACCCACCATGGCTATAACATCCTCAAGATGCTGGGAAGCAGCGGTATCATCACAGTCCCCTACGAAGAGAAGGATGCGGTGTGCTCTCTTGAGCGCGCCTACCAGGCTGCAGCAGTCGAGGACCCAGACAACGAGGGAGTTGTCTACCCTCCCGAAGTTGTCCCCAAGAAGAAGCAGCTGCTACTCCGCCAAGGACCTTAGGAGGGCGGGGCGCCTGGTGGTGCTGCGTCAAGCTCTGCGCCCACTGACGGGGCGCCTTCCCCTCTCGCATAGGAAGGCATGCCCGGCGCCCCTCTCAGGCTAGACTCGGGGGATCTCCTCTGGAGGGCCTCCTATCTAACCTGTGTCACGAGGGAGGTGTTCGTGCACCATGTGGAGGCATGCCTCAATGCGCGCTTCTATGAAGAAAGCACCGGACGCTAGGCGCAGGCGCTCAGCAGTTCATGACCAAGGAACCGAGGAGCTTCAGGAGGCAAGAGCCACGCGAGGCGACCATCCCATGGCACCTGGCGCATCTCCCTGCCCCGGCGAGGACAGTGAGTTGCGTTCCTGCGTCAACATCCCTGGGCTCAACAAGGCCGTGTCTTGGGAGCTTTTCTAGCTGTCCCGCATTGGCCGATGCGAGGGCCCACCTCACAGCTATGTCCACATGCTTCTCGGCTTGTTGAATAGAGCTTTCGTGCATCAGGGCCACATGCGGGCGTCCTGGAAGCTCATGAGGCCAGGCGCCTAGTGATCCTATTGGAGATGGCGACAGATCCTCGTGAGCCCCCCGAGGTTCTGGGACTGGGCGGCTCATGAGGAGCAACTTCGGCAACATGCGTCTTTAGCTACTCTGACATCTCTTCAGCAACGGTGGCAGGTGACATCTTTTGGTTTGGTCAGTTGGGGGCGCCCCTCCGGCTGCATTATCCCCAAGCCGCGTGGGTCTGTCCCTGCGGCATGTATTCTTCTTGCATATATGAGAACTAGCTTTACCTTCTTCCATTAGTTGCTTTATGATTATCATCTGTCTATCTAGTGCTTCATCGCCATGAACGTCATACGCCCTTGCAAGCCCACCATGACGGCCTCATCATTAAGGACTGGCACGACATCTGTGCTCGGATTCGACCCTGCAGCGTCGCTAAACCCAAGTGGCTGAGCTCTAGCTCACGGGCCAGCTCCCGTGCACGTCACCTCCCATGATCCTTGGTGACTTGTTTCTCACGTGAGCTAATAGCGGGCGGATGAGTAAGGGCGGGTGACCCGATGCCTCGTCAGCATAGGAGTCGCGCGCGGGTTGTCTTTCCTCAGGACCTTCTCATGAGAAGACTGGGCACGGTGTCTGTTCTCGGGTCCGTCCCTACAGTGTTATTAAACCCAACGGCTGAGCTACGTCTGGTGGGCCGGCCCCGTTCATGTCACCTCTTGGGGTCATTGGTGTTTGGCCTTCTCATGTGATAACCTCAGGAGATTCACTCGGCGCAGGTTGCCTAACCATCTCGTAGGATTATCACAAGTGTTCCAAGCCAAAATTAGGTGCTACCCGCCTTGAGGTAGGGCCTCATGAGTCCCGCACTGGCTCACGAGTGCCCATACACACCTCCTCTAGCCCTGTCGTGCAAGCCACATGTCAGGGCGGGGCTATACATGCCCCGGAGTCTCCCCTCAGAGGGAGCTCCCACCCACGTACCAGTGGAAGCACCAGGCTCCGTGCTAGCAGTCGACACAGTTGAGGAGTGGCTATGCCCATGCAAGAGCAGAAGCGCCATGCTCCGCGCTGGTGATAAACCACTAAGGGTGGCCTCACGGCTGCATTAACCTCAAGCGAGCCGCCAGGCTTGGTTCTCAGCCTCACCACGCCACTTTCCTCTCAGGAGAGTCGCGCGAGGGGGCTAGGCACGGGGGCTATGCTCAGGTCACGCCTGACATGGGCCGCCTTGCCAGGTCCCTCAGACTTGGTCTTCGTGCACCCCTCCCGAGTGAGAGCCCGGCGAGGAAAGGTATGGATGTTTGTTCATACGTCATGGGGGACTCCTGAGCATCGCAACTCAGGAGCCTAACTGGTCACATAGCCCCTCACCCCTTGGTCCCGTCCTAGTGATCCGGACGACCCAACGGCGGTTGAGGTATGCGTGGGGTTGGGCCCTGCCGAAGCAGAACGCTAAGACCTACTCTTGCATCTCCTTCCCGCGGGCTGTTTGTACGTTAAGGGGGGCTCCTCAGCATCGCGACTCGGGAGGCTACCTGGTCATGTAGCCCCTCACCCCTTGTTCCTGTCCTGGTGATCCGGTCAATCCAACAGCGGCTAAGGTATGCGCGGGGCCGGGCCCCGTGGACGCAAAACACGAAAAGCAAACGGAAAGGAAATCGTGATACATATCCAACGTATCTATAATTTTTGATTGTTCCATGCTATTACATTATCTGTTTTGGATGTTTAATGGGATTTATTATGCTCTTTTATATTATTTTGGGGACTAACCTATTGACCAGAGGCCCAGTGCCAGTTTCTCTTTTTTTGCCTATTTTAGTGTTTCGCATAAAAGGAATATAAAACAGAATCCAAATGGAACGAAACCTTCACGAGGATGTTCTCTTGCAACAAACACAATCTAGGAAACTTGGAGTGGAAGTGAGAGACACAACAAGGAGGCCACGAGGTTGGAGGGTGCGCCTTGGGGGGTAGGCGTGCCCCCACCCTCATGGGCCCCTCGTAGCTCCCCCGACATTCTTCTTTCACCTATATATACTCTTATACCCTAAAAACATCCGGAGCAGCCACGAAACCACTTTTCAACCGCCGTAACCTTCTGTACCCGTGAGATTCCATCGGGGGCCTTTTTCCGTGATCTTCCGGAGGGGATTCGATCATGGAGGGCTTCTTCATCAACACCATAGCCTCTCTGATGATGTGTGAGTAGTTTACCATAGACCTTCGGGTCCATAGTTATTAGCTAGATGGCTTCTTCTCTCTCTTTGTTTCTCAATACAAAGTTCTCCTCGATGTTCTTGGAGATCTATTCGACGTAATACTTTTTGAGGTTTGTTTGTCGAGATCCGATGAATTGTGGATTTATGATAAAGTCATCTATGAACAATATTTGGTTCTTCTCTGAATTCTTATATGCATGATTTGATATCTTTGCAAGTATCTTCGAATTATCGGTTTAGTTTGGCCTACTAGATTGATCTTTCTCGCAATGGGAGAAGTGTTTAGCTTTGGGATCAATCTTGCGGTGTCCTTTCCCAGTGACAGTACGGCAGCAAGGCACGTATTGTATTATTGCCATCAAGGATAAAAAGATGGGGTTTATATCATATTTCTTGAGTTTATCCCTCTACGTCGTGTCATCTTGCCTCAAGCATTACTCTGTTCTTATGAACTTAATACTCTAGATACATGCTGGATAGCGGTGGATGTGTGGAGTAATAGTAGTAGATGCACAAGCATTTCGGTCTACTTAACACGAATGTGATGCCTATATTTCATAATCATTGCCTAGATAATCTCAGAACTATGCACTCTTCTATCAATTGCTCGGTAGTAATTTGTTCACCCACCATAATACTTGTTATCATGAGAGAAGCCACTAGTGAAACCTATGGCCCCGGGCTCTCTTAATTATTATATTGCATCTCTTTTTATTATCGCATCTCGTTTACTATTTTGCTATCTTTACTTTCCAATCTATAGAACAAAAACACCAAAAATATTTAACTTACTATCTTTATCAGATCTCACTTTCGCAAGTGACCGTGAAAGGATTGACAACCCCTTTATCGCGTTGGTTGTGAGTTGATTGTTTGTGCAGGTACTAGGTGACTTGCATGTTATCTCCTACTGTATTGATACCTTGGTTATCAAAAACCGAGGGAAATAGTTACTCTACTTTGCTGCATCACCCTTTGCTCTTCAAGGAAAAACCAACACGTGCTCAAGAGGTAGCAAGAAGGATTTCTGGCGCCATTGCCGGGGAGATTTACGCTCAAGTCAAGACATACAAAGTACCCATCACAAACTCTTCTCCCTCGCATTACATTATTTTCCATTCGCCTCTTATTTTCCTCTCCCCCACTTCACCTTTGCTGTTTTATTTGCCCTTCTTCCGTTCGTCCTTCTGTTTGCTCATGTTTCCATGTGCCTTCTATTAGCTTGCATCTTCACTTGCTAAATATCTATTGTTATGGATCCTCATTCTCTTGCTAATCTTTTTAAAAGATCCAATTATGATGAAACAATTTCTAGTGAGTTGAGTGCACTAGATTATCTTTATGAGGTTTTGCTTGAAATTCGTGAATCTGAAAACTTTGATGAAGTGTTGAAAGAGGAAAATTATAAAGTGATTCACGATAGCCCCTTGAATGAAAAGCATGATTGCAATGATGCTATTATAAATTCTATAGATGTCAATTGTGTTAATTTGAAAAGCATGATTATGAGGTTTTGCTTGGGGATGCTAGTTTTGCTATGTCCACTACTTGTTGCAATGATCATGATTGGGGTGATTCTTCTTTTGGTCTTGAAAATTTATTTAAGCCCCATGATGAATATGAGATTGATAATAGTGTTTTCAATATTATTGAAAGTGGGTTTGGAAGAGTGTCAACTTTAGATCCCACATATTTGGAGAATGTTCAATCTTATGAAATTTTTGATAAAAGTGGGTTTGGAGAGGTCTTGACTTTAGTTAATGTTAATCCCACTATTTTGGAAGAGTGTCAACTTTGCATGCATGTGGATCGTGTTGAAATTATTTTATGTGAAGATATTTTGTTGAATTTGCTCATGATCCCACATGTAATTATTATGAGAGAGAAAAATATGGTTGTAGAAATTCTCATGTTGCAAAATTACCTCTTTTTATGTTGAGATTGCTATTGTTCCTTTCTTCTTCCTTGCATATCTAGTTTTTGCTTAACTTGATAATTTGTTTGGTTATAAGATACCTATGCATAGGAAGTATGTTAGACTTAACTGTGTTTGTCAAATGTTTTATGATGCTCTCTTTGTACGTAAATTCTTGTCTTTCATGCGAGCATCTTTGAAACCTCAATGCCTAGCTAGGGCGTTAAACGATAGTGCTTGTTGGGAGGCAACCAAATTTTATTTTTGTTCTTTACTTTTTGTTCCTGTTTAGAGATAAATAATCTAGCCTATGTTATGATTGTGTTTTTTATGTTTTAATTAGTGTTTGTGCCAAGTAAAGCCTTTAGGATCTTCTTGGGTGATTGTTGTTTGATGTTGCTGAAAAAACAGAAAGTATGCGCTCATGAAAGTAATTTTCGTTTTTCACTGGAGAGCGATAAAATACCAAATCCAACTTCAATATATCAATAGAGAAATTATTTAGGTAGTCCTATTTTTTCAGAATTTTTGGAGTTGCCGACGTATTCGAACTATCCAGATTACTACAGATTATTCTGTTTTTGACAGATTCTGTTTTTCGTGTGTTGTTTGCTTATTTTGATGAATCTATGGCTAGTATCGGGGGGTATGAACTATAGAGAAGTTGTAATACAGTAGTATTAACACCAATATAAATAAATAATGAGTTCATTACAATACCTTAAAGTGGTGGTTTGTTTTCTTATACTAACGGAGATCATGAGATTTTCTGTTAAGTTTTGTGTTGTGAAGTTTTCAAGTTTTTGGGTAAAGATTTGATGGATTTTGGAATAAGGAGAAAAAAGAGCCTAATCTTGGGGTTGCCCGAGGCACCCCAAGGTAAAATTCAAGGACAACCAAAAGCAAAAGCTTGCGGATGCCCCAGAAGGCATCCCCTCTTTCGTCTTTGTCTATCGGTAACTTTATTTGAGGCTATATTTTTATTCACCACATGATATGTGTTTTGCTTGGAGCATGTTGTATGATTTGAGTCTTTGCTTTTTAGTTTACCACAATCATCCTTGCTGTACACACCTTTTGGGAGAGACACAAATGAATCTTAATTTACCACAATTGCTCGGCAGTAATTTGTTCACCCACCGTAATACTTGCTATCATGAGAGAATCCACTACTGAAACCAATGGCCCCCAGGTGTCTTACTTATTATAGTGCATCTCTTTTTGTTATCGCATCTCGTTTACTATTTTTCTATCTTTACTTTCCAATATATACAGCAAAAATACCAAAAATATTTATCTTACTATCTTTATCAGATCTCACTTACGCAAGTTACATTGAAGGGATTGACAACCCCTTTATCGTGTTGGTTGTGAGGTTCTTGATTGTTTGTGCAGGTACTAGGTGACATGCGTGTTATCTCCTACTGGATTGATACCTTGGTTCTCAAAAAATGAGGGAAATACTTATGCTACTTTGCTGCATCACCCTTTCCTCTTCAAGGAAAAACCAACGCATGTTCAAGAGGTAGCAAACCGCAGAACCCTAGCAAATTATTACAAAACATATTGTTTCTTAAACATACCAAGAACAAGTTGTTAAGCCTCCATGAGGCACGATACATGTTGCAGGACTTGAAAAGAGGGGAGCGCCGCCATCGAGCTTCTTCTTCAGCCTTGGACGCCGTCATTGCCATCTTGGGGAGCCCCGTCGTCGACGACGTAGCCTCCGTCCTTCCCGTCAGCCGTGGTCACGGGGTCGATGGAGAGGAACATCCGCAGCAGGGCGTCCACCTGATCCTTCATGGCCTCGGCAGCGGCGGTATAGGTCTCATGGTCCACGAGCTCGAGCAAGGCACCAAGGTCGGAGCCGGTGTCCTAGAGATAGAGGTGGCTGAAGGCGCGTGTCACGGCCGAGGTGGAAAGCGCGCGGGCCTCCCACTGCACCATGGGGCCCACTCCAACGACGAAGCCCTTGAGCGCGGCGATGAGCTTAAGGAGCAGCTCGGCGGGGCCTTCCTCCAGAGTCACCACCGGGTCCTTGTACACGCTCCCGTATAGATCCTACAATGCCTTGTGGGACCTCAACTCAAGGGAGTCAAAGGCGGCGCGTCCCACGACGACCGTCTTCTCAGCAGTGGAGAGGAGCTTCTCCCTGGTCACCAGCCGAGCTTTGTCCTGGGAGACAAGCTTGGCATGGGATGTCTGGGCCACCTCCACCTCCTCTTTCAGCTTATCAAGGCGACCGCGCTCCGTGGCCTGTTCCCCAGCTACCTGCTCCAGCTCGGCGTCGAGATCGGCGGCCGCAGCCTCCCGGGACTTTAGGTCCTCCTCCCACACCTCAAGCTGGCGGACCTGGGTAACCTGCTTATCGCGGGGGGTCCTCAGCTTGGCCTCCACCTCATGGCAGCGCTCTTCGGCGGCCTTGGCGTCCTTCATCGCCATGTTGCGGGCAGCTGCGGCTAGGCCGACCACCTTCCGGCCCTGCTCAGATGCTGCCACAGCCTGGGCCCAGGCTTCCCCGACGGACGCGTCGGCCTGGAGCCACCCCGAGACCAGCTCCGGGCGTCCCGACGCCCTGCGCCGGTCAGGTCCCTGAAGATCATGCCGAAGCTAGTCCAGTGTGGAGAAGGCCTCCTCCAGGGGACCGGGCGCGGTAGAAGAACCATGGCCCGTCGGCGTGATGGCTGGGGGAGGAGACGGAACCAGCGTCAAGACTGGCGAAGGAGCAACAACGAGAGGGCTGGGGGCTCCAGATCCCTCGGGTCCTTAGCAGGCGAACTAAGGGCGAGCGCCTCTGGAGTCGGCTTGGCAGTAGGGAGTGTCTTCTCATGAGGCTAGGCCCCCGAGCTTCAAGAGGACAACCCTGCCGCGGGAGCACGCGAGTCGGCCTCGTCCTTCTGAGCCAGAGTCATTGCGGCCACGGCGGGTCGCTTGGCCTCGGCTACTCAGACGTCCTCTTTCTTCCTCTTCGCCGCCGACATCAGCCCGACATCAAGAAGGAGATATTGAGTACTACATCAATATCAAAGAGCGAGAGCGAGGAGATACACTCACTGATCCTCGGCGACATAATCCCTCTTCCTGCTCAGGAGCGCAATACCCCCAAGCTTCCTGAGCACGGGCGTCATCGCGCTCTCAGGAGTGGACGAGCGTGCGACCGGCTCCTTGGCGGCCTCGGCCGGTGACCAGGTGGAGCCGCTGCCCTGGGGAATCAGCGCTGACCTATCCTTCCTCGGCATCCCCTGCTTCGGCCTCTTCTAGGGGGTGCCCTCGGACCTCGTGGTGACCCTGGTTGAAAGCAGCAATTCCCTGACTGGGTGCTCACCGTCCTCGTCATCATCAGTGAAGGCCCAGAGGAGCTCGCTCTGCCACGGGGAAGATGTCTCTTCCACCTCCTCCAAGGTCGCCTCTGAGTCTGCCTTCTCCTCCTCCTCGGACTCACCGGAGGACACCGACATCGGGGAGCCCAGGGGTGGGAAGGCTTTAGTAGCACGACCCCTTGCTCATTGAAGACAGGCATGGCGGTAGCCACCACCTCCCTGTCCTCGCGATCGTACATCGGGATATGGGCTTCTGGGGGCCGCCCATGTCCTTCCTGAGCAAGGTACGCATGAACTTGCTTAGCTCCTCGTCGGACAAGGCGTCCGGGCGCAACCGGAGGTCGTCTTTCGCACCCTTGAAGCTCCACAAGGGGCGCGAGTGAGCCTGGAGTGGAGCCAGGCGCTGCGTCAAAAACTCCTTGACAACCATGGCCCCTGTCAGCTGCTCCGCGTCCAGGTCAGCCATCATCTTCTCCAAAAACTGCTCCGCCTAGGGGTCGGTGAGCTTCTCGTGAGTCCACTGGTCCAGCTTCGCCGGGAAGGCGGTCGGTAGATCCAGCCGAGCATGGGAGCGCTTGGCGTCCATGAAGATCCACTTGTTCCAGAAGTCCTCCACATTCTTCCCAGCCCTCGAGATCGAGTTGTTGCCATGAGCCGTGATGAAGCTAGTGCATCCAGAGCACTGTTCGCTGCTTATCTAGAGGTAGAAGAAGTGGCGGAAAAGCGCAACAGAAGGCATCATGCCCATGAATGCCTCGCAGTAGAAGGCGAAGATCGACAGAACAAGGATGGAGTTGGGATGAAGATGGAGGGCGTGGAGCCCATAATGGCGAAGGATGGCGTAGAAGATAATGGAGAAAGGGGAACCAACCCAGCGAAGTTGTTGTGTAGGAAGAAGGGGTAAAAGGTGTCGCCCAAGGCTTCCGGCTTGGCAGAGCCAACCCGGAGCACCGTCTCTCCCCCCCCTCATTGACGTCGCCCGCTGTCAGCGGGAGCACGGCAGCGAGGTGCTTCTCTTCAACGATGGTGGACGCGCTCAGGGCTGGCTTGAACCAAGAAGACGGGTTCATAGCCGGGGCCGAAGACTTAGCCTTGTCAGTGGCCATCGGTCGCGATCTTGGGGAAGAGATTAAGCAGATCTAGAGGTTTTCTAAATAAGGGGAGAAGGGGATCTGGAGCAAGGCAGAGGAAAAGGTGATGAAGGTTCGGCGGCAGGTGCCAGCCTTTCTGTCAGCTGGGGACGATTGCCGAGGACGCGTGGGGAAGCGGAGACACCCACGTCCCATCAATCTCCACGCGTCGACCAAGGCCGCAATTGGTTAGGGCCCGTGGTGCTTCGTTCTTACCCTTTGGCTTTGCCTCAAAGCCAAGTTCGGGCCCGCCTTGTGCCCGGTGGCTACCGTCGGCATTCTAGGAACGGGGGTACCCCGAAGTGCCTCCCTGCGGCCTTCGACGTGGCTTTGTCGATGGCCTAGTATGGCCCAGCTTCAACATCAACTACTTAAGATCCTCGTGAGGGGCCAAGCCTCGCGAGGCGGACAACACCTAGACCTCCACAAGGAGCGGCCTCCTCAGACTGGCTCCTGAGAAGCGGAGATTCCTATGAAAGACCCACCTCGTGAGGTTCGGATGACGTGAGCCATGACGACCAAGGCTAGGTGGGTGCCAGCGGGTGCAGTGTACCAGTTTCCTCTTTGGTGCTAAGAAGGCAAGCGCAGGCGTGGAGTCCCGAGGAATCAACCAAAGGTTTCCATTCTAGTGCAACAAGACCAAGACCACTAGGACGGTAGGACGGAGGTCATCGTCGAGCCCATCATGTCATCATGACCCGAGCCTTTTGCAGGCGAAGACTAGTTTTGTCAGGATAGCATGTACTAGTTGTCTCCCTTAGAATTTGGCCGTCATGGGAACCCTTCCCGCCTTCATTTTGGGAAGAGGACCAAGGCCATTATAAATAGGACTTAGCCGCCACCATAGAGGAGACACCGGATCGGATCCATTCCATCCTCACACTCACCAGCTCACTCGTGCCCAAGAACACTCCTCCTCCTGAGGTTATTCTCCCACCGTACTAGTTCATCATCAGCCCCTTGTGGCCAATCCACCACAAAGCAGAAGTAGGGTTTTACATCGCAAGGTGGCCCGAACCTGGGTAAACTGGAGTGTCTCGTTTCCTTCTTATTCATCGATCTAGGCCATGAGATTGGCGAGTAGGCAGACTAGGGAGGTTGAGTTCTTCGCACGAGCCACAGAGTTCGAACCTCTCAAGGTTATGCGAAATCTGACAATGTCCATGTATCAATATAACATCAAGTTTCAGAATCTTGATCGCTATGCAAGGCAAGAAGTTCCAGATGAGAAGAGTATGATCTACTACTTCAAGGGTGGCCTCAGAGAGGACCTTTAGCTAGCTCTCGTTCTTGTGGAACCTACTCAGTTCGATCAGTTCTATAACATGGCTCTAAAACAAGAAGCGGCTTAGCTCAAATGTGAAGCTCCCAAGAAAAGGCTCAGGGATGTAGTCCACTCGTCCTCTTCCTCGCAAGTGGTCTCAAAGCAGTAGAAGTTCTGGATTCCTCCACCTCCAACGTTTCGTCCACCCTATCAGCAGAAGCAGTCAGGTGGTCGTGGATCTTCCCACCCACCCAACCCAAGCCATCAGAACAAGTCTCAGTCTCAAGATCCAAGTGTTGTATGAAAGGAATAACTAGTGCTTCAACCAAAGGCGCCTTCTGCCTCCTCCTCCGGTCAGGTCAACAAGCAATGCAGTTGTGAAGCACAATACCATGTATGCAAAAGTGAACATCATGAATTCAGCTCAAGCAGAGGATTCATCTAAGTGATCATCGGTAATCTCCCAGTTAATGATATTCTTGCAAAAGTTTCATTTGATACTGGTGCATCTCATTGTTTCATCTCAAAACCTTTTGCATCAAAGCATGAGTTTTTGTTCCAAGAGTTTCCTAGGTCTTTAACTATGGTTTCACCGGGATTGCAAATGAATTCTCGCTACATGGCTCCAGATGTCACCATCAAGATGAACCATTATTCTTTTCTGGATTCTCCTGCTGTTCTCAGTGATTCCGATATTGATATTATGCTCGACAAGGATTGGCTTTCTAAGCATAAGGCTTTTATTGACTGTGTTGAAAAGGAGATTAAATTGACTCATCCTTCTGAAGATGTGATTACCTTTGCGGCTTGTGATGACACCGTTTAGTTGTTCTCTCTTAGAGAGAAAGCCGAGATCATGCTATTTCTCATATTCCACTTGTTTGTGAGTATCAATATGTCTTTCCTGAAGAGCTTCCGGGTATGCCTCCTCACCGGCCAGTCGAGTTTGTTATTGACCTTGAACCCGTGACAGAACCCGTTTGCAAGCGGCCCTACAAGCTTGGGCCAGAAGAGCTGAAAGAATTGAAGAAACAGCTCGATGAGCAAGAGTGTCTAGGTCTGATCAGACCAAGTTCGTCACAGTGGGGATGTGGTGTTCTCCTTGTCCAGAAGAAAGATGGCACGGAACAACTTTGCGTCGATTACTGTCCATTGAATAAGAAGACAATCAAGAACAAGTAACCCCTTCCCAATATCAATGATTTATTCGAGCAACTCAAAGGCGCAAAGGTGTTTTCCAAGCTTGACCTCCGTATAGGGTATCACCAGATTCACATTCGTGAAGAAGATATCCCAAAGACAGCTTTTAGAATGAGCTTTGGTTCTGATGCATATACTATCATGTCTTTCGGGCTTGCAGATGCCCCTCCAAACTTCTCTAGGATGATGAACTTCATCTTCAACCCCTACAACAATGAATTCGTCCTGGTGTACCTCGATGATATCCTGGTGTTCTGCAAGACTAAAAAGGATCATGCCAAGCATTTGCGATTGGTGATCAACAAGCTCAGAGAGTATCAATTCTACGTAAAGTTCTCTAAATGCGAATTTTGTCTTGATGAATTTCTTTATCTTGGTCACATCATCTCTGCCAAGGGAATTTCTGTCAGTCCGGAAAAGGTTTCTGCAATTGTCAACTGGGAGCCTCCTCAGAACGTCAAGCAGCTCCGCAGTTTGCCTAGGCATGCAAGCTATTGTAGAAGGTTTGTGGAAAACTTCTCCAAAATTCTTAAGCCTCTCTCCAACCTCCTCCGGAAGAATGTCAAATACTCTCAAAGAGAAACTCATCACAGCTCCGGTCTTAACTCCTCCTGATGAGTCGCTCTACAAAGTATCGGTGTTGTGCTGATGCAAGAAAGAAAAGTTGTGGCCTATACTTCTCGGCAATTGAAGCCAAACGAGAGGAACTTGGGACTCCTTCCAAAAGGCCATGGGAACCAACATTCGTTTCAGCATGGCCTTTCATCCTCAAATGAGTGGCCAAGTCGAAAGAGTCAATCAAATCGTTGAAGACATGCTAAGAGCTTGTGTTATCTCTTTCGGCATGAAGTGGGAAGATTGCCTCCCATATGTTGAGTTCTCATTCAACAACGGCCACTAAGAAAGTTCGGGCAAGGCCCCCTTCAAAATTCTATATGACAGAAAGTGTGGTACTCCTCTCAACTGGTCCAAAACCGGTGAGCACCAACTCCTTGGAAATGACTTGACCACAGAATCTGAAGATATGTGTAAAGTCATCCGTGAAAATCTCAAAGCCGCGTAATCACGTCAGAAAGAGTTACTATGATAGCAAGCACCATGACTTGGCTTTTGAGATTGGAGACCATGTCTATCTCCGAGTCTCTCCAAGGAAAGGCACTCAACACTTCGGTATCAAAGGGAAGCTCTCCCCAAGATATGTGGGTCCTTTCAAGATTGTTGGCAAAAAAACCGACCTTGCCTATCAACTTGGGCTCCCTTCCAACTTCTCAAATGTGCACGATGTGTTGCACGTGTGACAACTTCGCAAGTGCTTCAAGACGCCCAAGTGTACTATCAACCTCTAAGAAATTGACCTCCAAGAGGACCTGTATTATCATGAACATCCCGTTGCCATTCTTGAAGAAACCAAGCGCAAAACTCGCAACAAGTCGATCAAGTTTATGAAAGTTTAGTGCTCTCACCATTTCGACTGAGAAGATACTTGGGAGCATGAGGATCACCTCCGTACCAAATAACCGGAGTTCTTTTAGTCCTAGATCTCGGGAGGAGATCCTCTTGAAGTGCAGGAGAGTTGTAATGTCCCGGATGTAACATTCCATATTTGAACCTCCAACTCTTGCCATTTTCGGCATTGCTATTTTAAATTATCCATGGTTGGGTTTTTCTTGTTTTGCATTTTGTTCATATCATGCATTTCATGTCATGTCATCATTTGCATTGCATCGCATTTGTGTTCAGCACTTGCATCCGGTCATGTTCAGCATTTTTTCTGTTGCCCATTTTGGATTCCGACACTTACACACGCACCCGCCATACCTCTGAAATATTGTTTTATGAGCGGGAGAAAAATGTTCTCGGAATGGGCCGAGAGTTGACGATCTGTCTTGGTATATCACTAGTAGACGCCTGTCAATTTTTTCCATTTGGAGGTTGTTTCATGCCCCAACGTTTAATCGCGTTAACCGCCGGACGTTTCGGTACTCCGAGACGAACCGGACTGAAGCCCTCCTTTTCTTTGCAGCCCAACACCTCTACACAACAGCCGACTAGCCCATCAAACTCCCCTCCATGCGCTTCGCCGTCGGATCACGATCGTGTGGGCGAAAAACACACTGAAAAACTCATCTCCTAGCTCCCGTTATCTGTATAAACACCCTCACCCTGAAATCTGAGGAAACCCTAATCTCGCTTAAAAATCCATGCCAAACATAGCTCCTCCCACCTCTAGCCACCATGGCCCATAGAGCCCATATCAGGCCCGCCTCAGGCCATGCCGGGCCCCAGGGATCCCAGACCTCGCCGGCCACCACCACTGCCTCGTCGTCCACGCCCGCGCCCGCGCCAACGCGTCGCCGAGTGCCGCCCATGCCACCGCTTTCCACGCCCACGCTGCCGCTGACCGCCGCTGCCCCGCACCGCTCGGATCACCACCATGCCCAACCTTGCCATCGCACCACGGCCACCACCGTGTCACACCTTGCCGCTAAGCCACCGCCGCCTTCGCGTTGCGCCGCGCTGTCTTGCCACCGTCGCCGCCACTTTGCCGGAGACATCGCCGGAACTCCCCCCGCCATGATCCACCTCGGGTGGATGAGATCCACCGGTTCCCCGAACCAAACACCGTGCCCTGTCCTGGGTCCCCCTCATCCCATTTTTGCGAGGGTATATTCCAAGTCCGTAGATCTGCTACTTCATGTGTGCATGTTTGACGGGTCATAACTTTGGGCACGTTGCTCTGATTGGAGTGTATGATATGTCAAAGTGTTCATCCCTTAATGCTCTACAATACGGTTGTGTTTGCATTCATGTTATTTTTCATATTGATGCCATAATCATCGTTGCAAAACTTCTAAGTGATATAAACTGCTAAAAACTGCTGTTACATGTCATTTTGTCTTTCTCATAGCATTTTGTGTGATTTTCTTTTGGGTAACATGCCAACAGGTTTTAGGAGCATAATCATGCCATCTTTGCAGCAGTGCAGTCCATTTATCATGATATGCCCTGTGGTGACAAGAACAAGCTTGCAAAGTGGGCTACTTGTTGTTTTCGTTTTCTGTTAAGTCGGAAACTGCTACATTATGATGCCATGTTTTCTTGATGCTACCATCAAAGCTATGCATATTTTGGAGAAGTCCAGTAAGCATGTTTTGAGGTCCTTGTTATGCTTTATCAATCCATGCCAATATTTGCAATTATGGTCTACTGTAGCTTGTTATGATCATGCTCTGAATTTGCTTAAAAATATATATGTCAGCCTATTAACATCAAGTTCATTTTTGCAAAGAGCTTAGATAATGTTCTATGCCTCCTATGACCATATTATTGACATGAGTCATTGCAAAAACATGTCGTCTTACTATTGGTTGCATTTGCATGCCATGATATGCTTTGTGGTGAGTTGCACGAGCTTGTAAACATGCCTACTTAAGTCTGAAAATCTGTTACCATTTTCTATCTTACCATGATGTGTTGAGCATGTTCTATTGGTTTCTAGCAGTAGCTCAGTAATCTTGTTTTGTAGTGATCCACAAGTACTTCACTGCCATGCCGTTTGATTTCATGTTGGAGCAATGTAGCATATTTAGATGTTGCATCTTATGTGCCATGTTGTTGTTAATGTCAGTTTTGCATTTTTATTGTTTTGCTCACCGTTTGAGTTGTGTGCATCCGTTCCTCGTGTTCTTTATATCGATTTCAACCGATATCTCTCGAACTATCTAGTTGCATGCTTGGACTACCAAGATAGTGCCATGCTCATCATTTCTCCTTCCATCTTGTTGGAACCCCTTCTGAGGCATCCCATATGCATTGCACGTCATATCTTGCATTTCATGACATGTCTTGCATCATGTTGCTTGCGCATTGCATCATGATTGATTGTTGTTCTGTTGTTGTTTTCTTGCTTTGGGTAGAGCCGGGAGATGAGTTCGTGAACGAGCACCCTGTCGAGTACGTTCACGAGGAGCAATTTTTCGTTCCCACTAAGGACACTTCAGGCAAGATGATAATTACCCCCGATATCACTTCTATGTTTGCTTGCTAGTTGTTCGTTCTATCGCTATGTCGCGCTACCTACCACTTGTTATATAACCTTTCAGATTGCCATGTTAAGCCTGTAACTCACCTTCCTAGCAAACCGTTGTTTGGCTAGTTGCAGGTGGAGTGCAGGTTGTTCCATGTTGGGACATGGATATGATGGGATATCACAATATCTCTTATTATTTAATTAATGCATCTATATACTTGGCAAAGGGTGGAAGGCTTGGCCTTTTTCTCGGTGATTTGTTCCACTCTTGCCGCCTTAGTTTCCGTCACACCGATGTTATGTTCCTTGAATTTTGCGTTCCTAACGCAGTCGGGGTTTATGGGCCCCCACTTGACAATTCATTTTGAATAAAACTCTTCCAGCAAGGCCCAACTTTGGTTTTACCATTTTCCAAATAACAACTAAAAATTTGCGTAGGGAGTAATTAACCCGAGGATTCCTAATCAACAACCCGGGCTAGTGCTCCTCATGAGTGTTGGTCCAAACCTGTCAACCGCCGATGGCCACCAGGGGGAACTCTGGATTGGCCTACTGGAAGTTTGGACAATCCGATCATGGCCTGAGACGAGATACATGCGGCTACTATCAGGGTGCCGGCACGTCAGGAGATCTTGCTGGTTTTCTTTTACCATTGTCGCAATGTCTTTTGAACCGGGATTCCGAGCTTGATCGGGTTGTTCCGAGAGGAGGATTTTCCTCCGTTAATCGTCAGAGCTTATCATGGGGTAAGTTTGGACACCCCTCCAGGGCTTAAACTTTCAAGAGTCAAGCCCGCGGTTATGTGGCAGATGGGAGTTTCTAATATCCGGTTGTAGTGGACTTGAAGCTAATCTCATTAAAATACACCAACCGTGTGTGTAACCGTGATGGTCTCTTTTTGATGTGGTTCGGGAAGAGAACACGGAGGGTTATATTTGAACGTAAGTAGTTCAAGATCACTTCTTGATCATTACTAGATTACGACCATTTGCGTAGCTTCTCATCATATTCTTGTATTTGTAAGTTAGCCACCATACAAAAGCTTAGTGCTTGCTGCAACTCCACCACTTAACCATGCCATACCTATTTAAGCTTTGATAGTCTTGCTACCGAGGGTGATATGATTGCTGAGTCCCCGTGGCTCATAGTATACTACAAACACAATTGCAGGTATTGTTGACACTTAACCATGCCACTGAGATCCAGTGGGAGTTTGATGAAGATCGTGGTCGTTTCTATGTTACTTATTCGGACGATCCATAGAGGACCTAGTCAGAGTATCCGGGGATAGTAGCAGGGTGGTGTTTTCTTTTTATCTAGTTGTAGTCGGCCTCTTCTATATGTATGGATGATTGTATGATATTCATGCTACTCTAGGGAAAGTGTTGCCTAGGTCTCGTATTCTATCTATTAACTCGGTTGTATGTATTTGTATGCCACCTTGCTATGCATCCGAAATGCGACTGTGCCCCAATCATGAGTTCATCACCTGATTGGGATAGAATTACATCTTAGGCATTACACCTGGGCATCGCCGAGGCTGTAGGCGATCGCATGAGGTTCTTGGAATCCCCCAGACCCATCGCCCTGATGGTTGTCGTCGTCCCTTCTTGGTGGTGGTGGTAGTGGAGGGAGGCCGGCAATGCCCCGAAGACAAGCCCCACGAGGCTGAACACATGAGGGGCTATCGTGAGGCTGATTGTGCCAACCATCCCCGCGAGGCTCGTCGCGCTAGACCTGTTGAGGGTTGCAGTTGTCCCAGCGGCCTCGTCCATGGTCGAAGCCTCGGTCGCCACGCTCGGGGCGGCGGCTTAGGTGCTCGCCCCGGAGCGCCCTAAGCTCCTGATAGTCGTTGGTGTTGTGGGTGTGAAGGTTGTGGAAGATGCACAATGGGCGGTTATCCTTGACTAGCTCATCGTGGTCGTGTCCACGCATCAACTCAGGCTTTGCTGCCAGCATGGTGGGGCCCTTGCGCTTCACCTCCTTGGCCTTGGCCTTGTTGTCTTCAGGATCGATGTCAGGGTGCTAGAGGAGAGAGAGGCGGCCTTCTTCCGCCCTGGCGTATCTATCCGCTAGATTGAACATCTCCAGGGCTGAGCACAGGTCATCGTGTATGGTGAGCTCCTCGCTCATCTTGACATCTATGATGCCCTTAGTGAATGCTGATATGATGGCTTCATCTGGGGCTTTCGAGATCTTGAGGCGAACATTGGTGAAGCGTTGAATGTACTTGACGGTGAGGGCGCGGTCATGGGTGCCCGGGAAGTTGGCGACGAAACGCTCGCGAAGCTCATCCCAAGAGGAGACTAGCCCCTCCAGGAAGTGCAGTAGCCAGGAGCGCGTGTCGTCCTTGAGACCCATGGGCAACCAGTTCACCATGACCTTGTCAACGCTGTTTGCCGCCTCGATGCTCAACGAGTAGAGATGGAGGAACTCCGTAGGGTCGAGGGTGCCCTCGTAGCGCGAGGGCGTGTCTGGCTTGAACTTGCTAGGCCAAACAACGCGACGCAGCTCATGCGTGAAGGCACGGCAGCCTGCCGCGCTCACGTGCACGACTCGCATGGGGGGAGCATGGTCTAGACGTCCATGCGCCGCAGCCTCCAGAGCTGCCCAGTCTTGGTGCTAGCGTGGCAGTACGGGGAGCGCACGTGCGTCGCTCGTTGGTGGCTGCACCACTTGGCAACTGGCCTCATCTCGTGCCGGCGCTGGTGCTCCGCACGGTGGGTCGAGGAGGAGGATGTGCGCCATGAGCCACGTAGCCTACACAGGAGGGCGGGGGATGGAGCCAGTGGGACGGCGCCGGGGCCTCGCCGGCGGCGTTGATGAGGTCGGTGATGCGACCAAGCCAGGTGTTGTAGCCTTCGTTGGTAGGGTGGTAGCGCAGCAACTCGCGTGCCATGCAGCGCAGCCTGCACTTTGGCCGGCCCGCGACGAGCGAGGGAGGACGACACCGGGGTGGGAGTGAGGGAAGGAGTGGCGGTGCATCCATCACACTGCACGGATGGCGCCGTCGAAGAGTCCCGCTGCTCATGAGTAGCGTGGTCGGTGGCAGCATTAGCTGCAGGAGAAGCGGAGCATCAAGGAACGTCAGGCTCACGGGCGCTATCTAGGCGACGCTCACAGCCAACGCTCGGCGTGAACTTGGCGGGCGTCAGCCATGGGAGCGACGGAGCAGATACAAAGCGAAGATGGAAGAAGGATCTCGACACACTACTACCTGGCACACTGTCATGGTTCTAAGTCTGACAGTAGAAAGGGGGGTGCGTAGGAGGAGGCAAGATCCTAGCTACGACGAGATTGCGCATGCAAGATTTACGAGTTCACGCACTTCTCGGAGGAAGTAATAGCCCTACATCTCGGTGCCCTGAGGCGGTCGACTAGATTATGCGTGAAGTTATAGGGGGTGCGAACCCTTGTGCCAAAGGAGGGGGTGGCTTATATAGAGTGCGCCAGGATCCCAGCCGTCCCACGTTACATAGGGTTCAATGTACATTAAGGTGAGACATTACTGGTAACGCCTGCAATAAAGACATATAAATGATCATTAACACTACAGAGTGAACGCCTGACCATTGCCATCCTGAGTGACTTTAGATCTTCTGTACTCCGAGTGGTTTCTTGTTCGATCGAGTGATGATATATTGGTCGAATCAAATTGGGTTATCCGAGTGGAGTTGTTGGTCGAGTGGGTTGCACTCTGAGGTGATTCCAGTCGGTGGAAACTGTTGTGGTTTGAATGCTGTTGATCTTAGGGTAGTGTCCTTGGGGAGGGCGTCTAGGTCTAGCCTATTACCCTACCCTAGGTACATGTCCTCGTCATTAGCCCCCGAATGGATCAAGGTCCGAGGGGAGAAGAGGGTGAAGATGGTTCCGACCCAGTTCTCATGCTTCAGGGGCATCTCACCTGTGTTGGTGAACCACGCTGGACCTTCAACTTTATTTTCAATCGTCTTGATCCATTCAGAATTTTGTCGAGTGAAATTATCCTGGTATGCTTCGAGTGTTGGAGGGGTATGAAATCTTGGGCATGACTGGTTGCGCTACCATTCCCGGATCTCACGGGATTCGAAATTTGGGGAAGCGCGCGGGGCGGAGAGTATCGCAGTAATCAGGACGGATTAGGCAGGGGCGCCTCAATCTCCGCGCCACCTTTTTCTCCGTGTACCGAGCACATGGCTATTGTGGGATTTGACAGGATTTCTCGGGCCCGCATGCCAGCCTCTCGGAAACGGGCAAATAAAAGGCTCCGCGGTCGATGCGTCTGCACAACGCATCCCATTCTCCTTCTCCTTCTCCTTCCTCTATTTCTTCACCTCGTCCACCACCACTCTCGAGACCTCCGCACCACCCATGAGCAGCCCGCGGTGATGGGGTAGGACAAGACGGTGGCTCTGGTGCACGCTAAGAAGGCGATGACAACAGCGGCAGGGAAGCCAACGGGCAAGAAGACGAGTCAGAGGGGATCTTCCTCGTGGCCCGGCCTGCCGCCCTGCTGGATCCAGGGCAACAGGATTCGGTCCACGATTCAGCTGGAGGATGTAGAGGATCTGGCCGCAGGGGGCTTAATTGCCCACGAATCTTGGAGGCTGCCTGGCAACGAGACCGAGCTGCAGCTGCAGGAGGGTGAGTGCGTCCTCCTCGTGACTCACGTTGACCGTGGTTTCTCTCTGCCCCCCATCCTTTCTTCTGGGGTTTTCTGAACTTCTTTGGAGACCAACTTCATCACTTTACCCCAACACCATCATGTACCTCGCTACATTCATTTCTATGTGTGAAAATTTCTTGGGCTGTCGACAACATTGGGGTCTCTTCAAACACATCTTCAATTGTCGCTCTCAGTCTGTGAAAAAGGCTAATCCGAATGATGAGAAGACGCATGTGATCCAGATGTGTGGAGGTCTAGGTATTCAGATGAGAAGCAAAGGTACATTTCTAGTTGTGATTCTTCCCGAGTCAGTTAGAGGGTGGCAGTTGACTTGGTTTTACTGCAAGGACCAACCGACTCCTGACCAGTCGACCGGTCTCCCTCCCTTCTCCCTGGAGCGAGTCCAGCAGCCCACTTCTTTGAAAGTAACTTCAGCAGAGATGAACATACTGATGGAGCGAGTAGTCCAATTAGTCCGAGACGGCGTGACTGGTGTGGACTTGCTGGAAGTGTTTCTCAGTTGATGCGTCCAGTCACTCCAAGCCCGCGATCACCCTATGTGGATGTACTCGGGCATTGAGGACACCACTTGTATCCACCCGGAGGAGGTCACCGAAGAGACGGTGGGGCTGTGGTTGCAGGGCATCACTAGAAACAAAGATAACCCCCGGGGGTCCAGAAGAGACCAACCATTCTGCGCTAGCCATGAACCGGAAAAGGTCCATCCTTTACTGTCGATTGTTTCTTCATTCTGCTTCGCAACTGTCTTCGCGTCCTACAGATGTCTATGTTATTCTTTGCCTTGCAGATTTACACTGATACATACTCGATGCCCAATGGGAAGCAGGGACAGGAAGGAGAGGTGAGTGGAGGCAAAAGTGGCGACTGGAAATCCAATGACGAGGACGAGGAGGAGAGTGAGGACTCAAGCGATGGCTAGGAGGTCGACTTCCCACCCCGCACTGAAAGGCGTTCCAAGCAGACCCATGACCCCGCGAGCATCCGTGGCAAGGCAGTCGCACAGACCTCGAAGTGCACTCGGACTTCCTCCCCCGTTCTGACTGAGACGGCACCGAAACAACCCTAGATTGCGGCTCCCAAGCATCGGAAGACCCTGCCTAAGATCAAGATTGACGTTCCCATCGCCTCCGGGTAAGCGTTTTGTTTTCTCTCTTTTTTCAAGAACTTCTTAAGTAGCCGTCGACTCGCTTTCTTGCTTGACCGAGTGAGTTCGGGAAGTTGCAGTGCTGCTACTTCTGGGACTTCCGTGGATAATTACAGGAATGAGGATGATGCAGAAATGGAAGATGCGGCCACCTCCAAAGCAGGTGTGACTTTGCCATATTGCCTCCAGTTTGTCAATTGATTTGCAGGTCGACTAATATATTATGGTCGAATCTTTTGCAGCGCCGCAACATGTGATTGAACTTCCAGACGACGATGAAGATGTGCCTCTAAGGCCTATGGGAAGGAGAGGCAGGAGCTCGGGCAGGAAGGCGCCGACCAGTAAGACAGCTCAGATGACATCAGTGCCCGAACAGGTGATCCAGCAGACTGGAGACCTCAATCGGGCCTCTGTCACATTTGCTGATCCTGTGTCTACTGAACGTCCATCATCGTCGATTGCCCAAGATCCTGCTTCATCTTTCAACTCCATACTTCATACCCTCAGATTGCTACGACTGTTTCACCGTATCCGCTGTTCATCACACATCATGTCCCGGAGGATCTGGCGAGTGTTGCGAAAGAAGCGATACTCCAAGCAGGCCATATGATGGAACTGATGAAGACTATGAGTTAGACCAACCAAGCCGCCTATGGCGCCAGTGCAGCTCTCTGAGCCAATGTCTAGGTTAGTTGATTTCCGACTGATCTTCTAACTTTATACTTGAGAACTACTGCTTTATTACTCATAAGATGTCCATGGATGAGCGTTTTCAAACCTTTTCAAACTTCATGTGCATCTGTTCACCCACTGGGTGCATTATTTTACTTTCCAATCTTCTTCAGTTCAGTCGATGTCAAGTGAACTTTAGAACCAGTGGGGGCACGTAGAGTGCACCCACTGGGTGTAGTCCCCGAGACCGTCATAGAATGTTTGATTCGACGGGGGTCTTAGATCTTTGTTGATAATAAATCCACTCAGTCTCGAATGGATCTTGTCGAGTGAACTCTTAAACCAGTGGGGGCACGCCAAGTGCACCCACTGGGTGTAGTCCCCGAGACCGCGGTCGACTGCGGGCAGTCGGCGGTGTTCTGAGAACCAATATAGTTGTTGCTTTTCTCTCATTTTTTTGGGCGACTGGACTGATCAAGTCGAGTACCGAACCAAACTAGTGGGGCACACCAAGTGCACCCACTAGGTGTAGTCCCCGAGACTTCTGTTGAATGTTTGATTCTGAAGTAGTCTTAGAACTCTTTTTGTCATAATATCCTGAATTTATACTTCATCACTCGGGGGCAAATAATCTTTGATTCTGTCAACTGATATATCTTATTTGTACTTCAGAAATCCTGTGAGGTCATATCCCAATTTGTTGAATTCGAGAGGAAGCAGATCCAGCTCAATCTTTACCTGGACTTGGCCAAGCATAACTTGCAGAAGCCCAAGGATGAAACAGCTGGTATGGAAGGGAAAAACTTGCCGACTGTGAGATTGGACTGTCTCCCGAGTCATCTTTCAGTTCTTCTTTCTGAACCAAGTATTGTTTATTATTTTTTAGAGAAAATAAGGCAGGCTCTGGCATAGAAGTACCTTGATATTGTAGTGGCACAAAAAGAGGCTCAAGAGAAAACAACACTTGCCGACGAGAAATTGGCTTCAGTCGGGACGTTAGAGGAAGACAACGCCAAGCTGAAGACTGCTCTTGCCGAAGCTAACAAGGAAGTGACACATATAAAGAAGGACAAGGTAGCCCGGAACGACAAGATTGAAGGTCTCTCTCGGAAGAGGAATGATCTGGAGGCTTATCTGGGGGGGGACTTGCCAAGAAGTTATTCCTCATGCTTGAATGTATTTTCTCCTGGTTGATTGGTTTCTCTTGATAGTTGTTGATTCTTCAGACGGCTCTTCGACTCATTATTTTGCTGTGTTGTGCAGAATTTTGCCAAAACTTCAAAGAAGAGACTGGGTGGATCGAAACAAACTTGGACCCCACCAACTCTCGTGTTAAGGATGAAGCTGCCATGAACGTACTCCGACTTGAATCTCGTCTTCCTAGCGTCATGGAATATCTGGCTCGATTGAAGGTAGCGGTTCCTCCTAAGTTTCTAAAACATCGAGTCTTTGATGACTCGACTCAATGAGATCACCAGCCGAGTGCAAGCATGGAAGAAGTCCTCTGCCCTATGTGGTGCTGATGTGGCTCTGTGTCTGGTTCGTGTCCACTGCAAAGAGGCCAAGAAAGAGAGGCTAGTAGCACTCAAGGTCGCCAACACCAAACATCGCCATTTCCAGTCCTTCATGGAGACCTTCATTGAAGCAGCGACTCGCATCACAGACGGAATTGACCTGGATGAGTTCATCGAGCCAGTCAGTCCTCCTCCAGACGAGTGAGAAACTTTAAGCCTTAATTAAATTTGCCTCGGAATGCCGAGTGATTTTGTAACCGTTAAAACTCCTTCAGGCCTGATGGCCGAGCACTTTTATCTGCGGTTCTGAATGCTGCGAGATTTATCTAAACTTTGTTTTTCTTTGAATATGTTTGTCTTCATCTTTGATGCTTTTGAATCTCTTGACTCCGAGTGAAACTTGATTCTTCAGTCAGAATTTTCATTGACTTTGTGATGCAGCTCTGTCGAGTGGATCATGGACAAGGGCACTTTGTGTTGTGCATGACCTGCACTTCGTCGTCCTTGCGGATCGGGATGGAGCGGACATTGTACTTGTGGTGCAGCTCCATTGAGTGGGTCATGGACAAGAACACTAGGTGTTGTGCACGACCTGCACTTCGTCGTCCTTGCGGATCGAGATGTAGTGGACGTTGTACTTGTGCCACAGCTCCGTCGAGTGGGTCATGGACAAGGACACTAGGTGTTGTGCATGACCTGCACTTCATCGTCCTTGCGGAACGGGATGGAGCGGACATTGTACTTGTGGCGCAGCTCCATCGAGTGTGTCATGGACAAGAGCAGTAGGTGTTGTGCATGACCTGCACTTCGTTGTCCTTGCAGATGAGGATGCTTTTTAACTTACGCGAGTACGAGACTGCAGCTCAGCCTCCGAGTGGGAGGATTGCTCTCCACTCAGTAGGATTTTAGAAACTTAGGTGAGTACGTGACTGCAGCTAAGCCCCCTAGTAGGAGGGTTGCTCTCCACTCGGTAGGATTTTATAAACTTAGGCGAGTACGTGACTGCAGCTAAGCCCCCGAGTGGAAGGATTGCTCTCCACATGACAGGATTTTAGAAACTTAGGCGAGTACGTGACTGCAGCTAAGCCCCCGAGTGGGAAGATTGCTCTCCACTCGGTAGGATTTTAGAAACTTAGGCGAGTACGTGACTGCAGCTAAGCCCTCGAGTGGGAGGATTGCTCTCCACTCGGTAGGATTTAGAAACTAAGGCGAGTACGTGACTGCAGCTAAGCCACCGACTGGGAGGATTGCACTCCATGGTAGGATTTTAGAAACTTAGGCGAGTACGTGACTGCAACTAAGCCCCCGAGTGGGAGGATTGCTCTCCTCTCGGTAGGATTTTAGAAACTTAGGCGAGTATGTGACTACAGCTAAGCCCCCTAGTGGATGGATTGCTCTCCACTCGGTTGGATTTTAGAAACTTAGGCTAGTACGAGACTGCAGCTAAGCTCCCGAGTGGGGGGGTGGCTCTCCACTCGGTAGGATTCCTGAAACTTAGGCGAGTATAGGACTGCAACTAAGCCCCCGAGTGGGAGGATTGCTCTCCACTCGGTAGGATTTTAGAAACTTAGGCAAACCAGGTTCACAGCTAAGCCCCCGAGTGATAGGATTGCTCTCAACTCGGAGTAGTTTTTGGAACTTAGGTGAATCAGGTTCGCAAGCTACCCACTGGCGAATTTGAACATATAACTTGACAGGATAACAATTATTAAGGCACTACAAAAATCATGTCTTTGATAAGCAAACTAAATGATTCTTATTACAACTCGTCGGCCCGAGTGCCTAAGTGTTAAAATGGCGGAGCAGATCCGTGTTCCAAGTGCGTGGCTCGTCTTTCTTGTGTTCCACATTGTAAAGGTGATATGCTCCATTGTGGAGCACCTTGGTGATGATGAAGGGACCTTCCCAAGCAGGAGCCATCTTGTGAGGCTGTTGTTGATCCACTCGGTGCACCAGGTCTCGTTCCTGAAATGCCCGACCTCTCATGTTTCTGGTATGGAATCGATGGAGGTCTTGCTGATAAATGGTCGATCGGATCAAGGCCATCTCTCTCTTCTTCCAGGAGGTCAACAACATCTTGCCGAGCCTTCTCTGCTTCAGCCTCTGAGAAAAGTTCCACTCGGGGCGCGTTGTGAAGCAAATCACTTGGCAGGACGGCTTCAACCCCATAGACCATGAAGAACGGAGTCCGACCAGTCGTCCGATTTGGCGTTGTTCTCAACCGCCAAAGGACAGATGGCAACTCATCTACCCAAGTGTCTGTTGCATGCTTGAGGTCATGCATGAACCGGGGTTTTAGCCCTTGGAGGATCCAACCATTTGCTCTCTCTACCTGCCCATTCGACTGCGGATGCGCGATAGACACGTAGTCGACCCGAGTTCCTTGGGAGGCGCAGAATGCTCTGAACTCATTAGAATCAAAGTTGAAGCCATTATCTGTGATAATATTGTGAGGGACTCCATATCTGAATGTCAGCTCTCTGATGAAACTGATGGCAGTGCTTGAATTGAGACTCTTGATAGGCTTGGCTTCGATCCATTTAGTGAACTTATCGACTGCTACAAGCAAATGAGTGAAACCACATCTGCCGGTCCTCAGGGGTCCAACCATATCCAATCCCTAGACAGCAAATGGCCAGATGAGTGGAATGGTCTTCAGGGCGGAAGCAGGTTTGTGGGACATGTTGGAGTAGAACTGGCAGCCCTCACACTTGTTAACTATTTCCTTTACCATTTCATTTGCTCGTGGCTTGTAAAAACCTGCTCGGTATGCTTTGGCCACGATTGTCCGAGAGGACGCATGGCGACCACAGGTCCCCGAGTGGATATCATTGAGAACCATTCGAACTTCTTCTAGTGTAATGCATCGTTGAGCAACTCCAGTCTCACTCTCTCTGTACAATCGCCCACCTATCACGGTGAAGGCTTTGGATCGATGGACGATCTAACGGGCCTCATCCTCATCTTCTAGGAACTCTTTTCTGAGTATGTATGCAACATATGGCACCGTCCAATCAGGGGTGATGACCAAAACCTCCATGATCTGGTCGACCATGGATGGGATTTCAATTTCAGCTGAGTCGGTGGAACTTTTCGGTTGTGGGAGCTCCTCTCAGAAAGGATCCTCTTGAACTAACAAAGTGTGGAGATGCTCTAGAAACACATTGCTAGGAATAGGCTCGCGCTTCGAGCCTATCTTTTCCATATCATCAACTGCTTGATTCTTGACTTGGGGTATGTGGTGGAGTTCTAACCCCTCAAACTTCTTTTCCAACTTCCTCACTGCATTGCAATAGCCAGTCATAGCTGGGCTCCTGATATCACATTCCTTCATCACTTGACTGACCACCAAATCTGAGTCACCGTAAACCATTAGGCGACGGACGCCGAGTGAAATGGCCATACACAACCCCTACAGAAGTGCCTCATATTCAACCTCATTGTTGGAGGAATCAAAGTGAATCTAGAGAACATAACTGAGCTTTTTGCCTCGCGGGGTTACCAGGACTACACCAGCACTAGAACCATTCAGCATCTTGGACCCATCAAAGAACATAGTCCAATGTTCCGAGTGAACCTGAGTCGGTTGTTGCTGCTCACTCCACTCGGCGAGGAAATCTGCTATTGGTTGGGACTTGATTGCTTTGTTTGCCTCAAACTTGATATCTAACGGAAGGAGTTAAATTGCCCACTTCGCCACTCGACCAGTTGTATCTCTATTGTTGAGAATTTCTGATAATGGAGCATCACTGACAACTGAAACCGAGTGATTTGAGAAGTAATCTGCAACTTTCTTTGTCGTCAAATAAATTAGATAAACCAACTTCTGATAATGAGGATATCTCTGCTTGGACGGAGTTAAGACTTAGGAAATATAATACAATGGAAGCTGAACTTTGTAGGCTTTGCCTTCTTCTTCCCGCTCGACCGTGACCACTGTACTGACAACTTCTCCAGTGGATGTGATATAAAGAAGTAAAGGCTCTTTGCTGATTGGAGCAGCAAGCACCGGCTGGGTGGAAAGCAGGGTTTTGAGCTCTACAAATGCTGCGTCAGCTTCAGGAGTCCACTCAAACTTGTTAGATTTCTTCATCAGTCGGTAAAGAGGCAATGCCTTTTCACCGAGACGAGAAATGAATCGGCTCAATGTAGCCAGGCAACCAGTAAGCTTATGGACATCATGCACTGGGCGTTTCATTCGGAGGATTGCACTAGCTTTTTCTGGGTTTGCATTGATCCCTCGTTCGGAAATGAGACAACCGAGTAACTTTCCTCCTAGGACTCCAAATGTGCACTTTGATGGATTAAGCTTGATATCATATCTTCTCAGATTGGCAAAGGTTTCCGCGAGGTCAGTTAGTAGGTCGGAACCTTTACGTGACTTGACCATGATGTCATCCATGTATGCTTCCACATTCCGACTGATTTGAGTGAGATGGTACTTCTGAATCATGTGCATGAATGTGGCACCAACATTCTTGAGACCAAAGGGCGTGGTAACATAGTAAAAGCACCCGAATGGGGTGATAAAAGCTGTTCTTATTTCGTTAGGTCGATACAGTCGGATCTGATAGTACCTAGAATAAGCGTCCAAAAAGGACAAACGCTCGCATCCCGCAGTCGAGTCAACAATTTGATCGATGTGGGGCAGAGGGAAGTGATCTTTCGGGCAGGCCTGATTGATATGCTTGAAGTCGATGCACATGCAAAGTGAATCGTCTTTCTTGGGGACCATGACGACATTGGCGAGCCACTTGGAGTGGTATATCTCGTGGATGAACTCAGCAGCCAGAAGCCGATCCACCTCCTCGCCAATTGCCTTCCTATTCTCCATGGCGGACCGATGGAGATTCTCTTTGATAGGTTTTGCTTTCGGGTTGACTCGCAAACGGTGCTCATCCAGTCCCCTGGGTACACCTGGCATGTCAGAAGGCTTCCAAGCAAAGATCTCCCAGTTCTCACGGAGGCACTGGATGAGCGCTTCTTCCTATTTGCTGTCGAGTGTTTTTGAGATATGAGTCGGAGCAGCATTAAGATCGGTCGTGTGAACATGAACTTGCTTTGTCTCATCAGACGACTGAAATGAACATTCTGAAGCAGGTTTCTTGGCACATAGCAAATCACTCAGATCTACGTTCTTCTGGTACTCTTGCATTTCCACTTCTGCCATCTATTCATCGGCAATCTTTGAGCCCTTCTGGAAACACTCCTCCGCTCTCTGCCGATTACCAGTGATCGTGATCACACCTTTGGGACCAGGCATCTTCAGCTTGAGGTATACGTAACATGGTCGAGCAATGAAGCGGGCATACGCAGGCCTGCCCAGGATAGCATGATAAGCACTGTGAAAATCCACAACTTCAAATGTCAACTTTTCCTTGACATAATTCTTCGAATTGCCGAAAACCACATCAAGAGTGATCTGGCCGAGTGAATCAGCTTTCTTCCCAGGGATGACGCTGTGGAAGTGCATATTGCTTTCACTGAGCTTGGACATCGGGATGCCCATCTCTCAGAGAGTCTCATCATACAAAATGTTCAAGCCACTGCCACCATCCATCAGGACTTTGGTCAATCGAGTGCCCCCAACGACTTGGTTGACCACCAATGCTGCCGCCCTGTGGTAGCAACACAAGCCGAATGGTCAGATTGGTCGAATGTAATGGGAGTCTTAGACCACTTCAAATACGTTCGCGTTGCCAGGGCAACCATGTTTAGTTCTCTATTAATGACTATCATTCTGCTTTTGCTCTCAACGTCAGCAAAAATCATCAAAGTGGCATTGATATTGGGGAAACTATCATCCTCCTCTTTGTCTTCATCCATATCAGATTCCTTCTCTTTCTCGTTGGGCTGGCCCTCTCAGAATTGCTGGATGAGGAGTCGACACTGTCAAGTGGTATGCTTGGGATAAATCAGGCTTCCCTCTTCATCCACCTTGGTGTGTATATGGCACGGTAAATATAGCACATCATTTCTTGCTGAGTCTTCCACCTTTTTGGGGACCCATGGTCCTTTAGGTTTTCCCTTGAATTTTCCCTGAGTCACCACTGTGGTTTCACCACGAGCAGCAGGTTCGGCCTTGCGCTTTTGTTTCCGATTGGTATTACCCCCTCCGGCATCTTAGGCGACTGGTTTATTCTTTCCACTGAAGAGTCGGTCTTCTTCCTCACCGTTAGCATACCGAGTGGCTATTTCTATCATTCGGGTCAGAGTCATATCTCTTGTCCAACCAAATTTTAGGTTAAGCTCTTTGTACCGAACGCCCTCCTTGAAGGCGCAAACTTCTTGGTGTGGTGACACGTTTTCCACTGTGTGGTGTAAAGTGTTCAACCTCTAGATGTAATCCCTCAAAGTTTCATTCGGTTTCTGAACACAATGTTGCAATTCTATCAGCCCCGCAGGCCGCTTGCAAGTGCCCTCAAACATCCTAACAAACACTCGGGCCAATTCTTCCCAACTGAATATGCTGCCAGGAGCCAACTAACTCAACCAAGCTCTGGATGACCCTTCCAACAACCTAGGAAGATGTTTCATGGCTACCGCATCATTACCGCCACCAATATGTACAGCCACTCGGTAATCCTCTAGACAAGTGTCAGGTTTGGATTCACCGGTAAACTTACTTACCCTAGTCGCCAACCTGAAGTTGGGAGGGATTTCTGCGGCCCTGATGGCACTGCTGAAACACTCAGCTCCTGATACATGTACTCGACTCCTTGTTGGTCGATCTCTGTCCTGTCTTTCTCTGCGAGCTCTTTCCGGTCGACCAGACCTTGTACCAAAATTGACCTTGGATCAAATCCGGGTTCTCTGGGGTCGACTGGATATCATCACTCATCACCATACGGATGCCTGTCATCGGGTTTCCAAGGTGCATACGATCCGCCCCTCGGAGGGGGCGTGGGAACTCGACGGCGGTCCTCCCGGCCGAACCGATGATCATATTGCTCGTGGTTCCGACCCATGTACTACTCTTGACGGTGCCCTCAGCCCTCACGCCGTAGAGGCAATATTGGGCTGTGGGCCGACTGGATAGTGTTTGCTACCATAGATCTGCTATGGATCCTATTGTGTGACTGGAAAACTGTTGTGCTCTGCTCTCCCGCTGCTCTCAGCAGCGCTCGAATCTGCAACAAACCCCTTCCAGCCTCTGATTGGGACGGCTAGATTGATTCTACTATGCGAGCCGCAGCAGTAAGATTCTGAATTGGAGTACGGCATACCTGATGTTCGGGGGGGAACAACTGCCGCTATTGTCGACTGGATTCAGGGACCAGTCGTCGAGCGTGTTCGTCGAGTTAATGCTGAAGGTTCTCCAGCCGCGCGCGCTCAGCCAACGTGTCCAGGCATCCGGCCTCCAAGGCTTGAGCCTTAGAGGTCTCCCCAATGATGGGAGTGTGGATTGCCTCCGTATTGCGATGATGCAGCTCCTCTCGCTGATGCGAAGTAAGGGCTTGAGGAAGATATTCCTTGTGAACATGCAACGGATCACCGCCACCATCGCCGCCGTCGTTGTGGTGGAAACCAGGCAGGATGCACGGCGTGTCGACCATCAGGACTTCTGTCGCAGGGTCGCTGCTGTCACACTCGGACAGAGTCTTGACGGAGCCAATCGACAGATCGAACAACCTGTAGAGAGATTCATCAGGCTCGATTACCGCGACTTAAGGGGTGGCTGACCGGCGAGCCACCGCATGCTTAATCCACCGCTGAAGCCGCGATCGACCGGATCGCTTGCAGTGACGAGCAGCGGGGAGCGAAGATGTTGTGGGATCCGACCGATACTAGGTCGACGGTTGCCGCAGAAGAACACCGTGGACGCACGCCCGAAAGTGGGTCACCCCGCGGACGGGGAGCGCCTCGACGTCGAAGGGAGCTTCTTAAAGCCAAGCGGAGTCATCAGCGATGAAAACAAGCGCGCCAAGACGGATCTCATGACCCTCGGCCAAACCTCCACCGGAAACCATGATGATGGGAATCGAAAAAATCACAACCTCACCGGAAGTCGCTAAGACACCTGCCCCACGGTGGGCGCCAACTGTCGTGGTTCTAAGTCAGACAGTAGAAAGGGGGTACGTAGGAGGAGGCAAGATCCTAGTTACAGCGAGATTGTGCACGCAAGCACAGGGTTCAATGTACATTAAGTTTAGACGTTACCAGTAACGTCTCACCTTAATGTACATTGAACCCAGTGTAACATGGGACGGCTGGGGTCTTGGCGCACTCTATATAAGCCATCCCCTCCTCTGGCAGAAGGGTTCACACCCCCTGTGACTTCATGCATAATCCAGTCGACCGCCTCAGGGCATAGAGACGTAGGGCTATTACTTCCTACAAGAAGGGCCTGAACTAATAAATCCTGCGTGCACAACCTCGTCGTAGCTAGGATCTTGTCTCCTCTTACGTACCCCCTTTCTACTATCAGACATAGAACCACGACACACACCAAATGTCAGAATCGGGCTCCGCGGACTCTGGGGCGTGTGTGAAGATCTAACCTAGCTGCGGCCTCAAGCTCATCGCCTCATGGCTTCGCCTCATCGAGTTCGTCCGAGCTGGGAAAGGGATGAACATGGAGATTTACCCAGGTTCGGGCCACCTTACGGTATAAACCCCTACTCCTGCTTTGTGGTGGATTGGCCTCACGAGGAGGTTGAGGATGAACTAGTATAGTGGGTGAGCAGCCTGGTGAGGACTCAGAGGATGAGAATGAATCGGGTTCCCCTGTCCCCTCTATATGGTGGAGACTAGCCTATATTCATACTAGGCCCGGTTCTCTTCCGTCATAAATTAGGCGGGAAGGAATACCATAGTGGCCAATTTTGAAACGGTACAAGTGTATATCATATCCTGACGAAAGGTGGTCTTCGCCTGCAAAGCTCCTGGTCATGACGAAGTGGTGGGCTCGATGATGACATCTGTCCTACCGAGCTCGTGGTCTTGGTCTTGTTGCACTAGAATGGAAACCTTTGGGGGATCCCTTGGGAACCTGCATACGTCCTTGTCTCCTTAGCACGAAAGAGGAACTATCATGGACTACCCCACTCATGTCCGCCTGGCCGTGGTCGTCATGGCTTACGTGATCGTGCACCTCGTGAGGCAGGGGCTTGTATAGAGATCTCTGCTCCTCCGGAGACAGGCTCGGGAAGCTACTCCTCGGGAGGTCTTAGTGTTGTTCACCTCGCGAGGCCAGGGGCCCTCGCGAGGGCCTTGTCCTTGGGGTCTTGTAGCTGGGCGGTACGAGCCTCGGACGGAGCCACACGCTGGGCCGCAAGCAAGTAGGTATGGGTACTCCCGATCCCAGGATGCCAACATGGTGCTCGTCTTGGGTGCTGTGTGGAAAGCTCTTGTGATGACAAAAGTTCCTCCTTGAGCGACAGTGACGAGGAGGACACCGATGGGGAGGATGATGGTGGCATGTAGCCGGTCATCAAGTCTGAAGACATCGACTTGTACTCTGATTGAGCACTAGGAGCACCGTCATCACCAACTAGGCGTCAAAAGCACCATCATCTACAGCTGGACCCCGGCAGAGCGATTTGCCTGGGGTGCTTGGCTTGGACATTACCGTCACCTCCATCTGGACTCTGGCATGCTCGTGGACTCCAGCTTCATCTTTCCTGCTGGAGTTCCCGTCAAGCCGTGTCCCTCTGGTCCTGACGGGGGTGACCAGGGCATCGCCTAGATACTCTCTCCATCCCTGGCTTCATCTTAACTGCCGAGGAGGCGCTCTCCCGATCTTATTGGGCTGCGTCCTTATGGTCCTCGCAGGGGTGACCAGGTTATCACCCAGGCGCTCCTTTTTCCCTCCTTGCTCTTAATGTAAACCCTATGAGGAGAGGGACAAGAAAGGCATTACAGAGCACTTCTCTTTTTCACTAAAAATATGTATGTTGCTGTTGTGTTTGAAATAAATATAAATAATTCCCATCCATATTCACATATGTATGATTTGTACTTGTCATATGCAATTTTTGAGAAAGAAACTTGTCGGAGATGCGTGCTTGCCTTAGATGTTGTATTTTGCAAGTCCGATATCCGGCAAAGCCTCTTGCCGGTCTCAAACGCGGCATCAACTAATCATGTCTAGAAAACTCGAGGCAAGGATAGGAGTGCGAATGGAGGTTGGCCTCTTGTCGGATTTAAACACAACTGCAACTATCCTGTCGAGTAGACCCGACCCGAGGTGCGGACAGGAGCGCGAATCAAAGACATGGCAAGGTCTCCTCGTGTGCTAGTTTCTCATACGTCGATGCAATATGGGATGATGGGAAATGTTAAATGAAACAAACTTCTGACTTATCTTTCATTGATGTGCTTATTATCGTTTGGATAAAAAGGTGCCGCCACAGTTTACAAGCATGTGTACCACCATCCTTCCTCCGAGAAAGATGCTCGTGAGGAACACTTCTGCCTTTGGCACAAAACAAAAAGAAGGAAAAAGATGGTAGAGGGCCCTTAATAGCACATTTGTCATCCTACTTAAACAAGTGTAACCACATGTCATTCTTGCTGTAGCATATGGATAAAACATGCATGCATGTTTTGGAAAACACCTAGTTTTATTCAGATATGCACAGCTCTACACCTGGCTTTGTACAAAGGGTTACAAGCTTGTAAACTATACTTGTACAAAACGAATTGCTAGGGCAAGGCCCGACAACCGTGCCTTATGGGCAGAACTTGCAAAGATGCTCAATATCCCATGAGTTTTGCACCCGAATGCCATCTTCAGTCACCAGATGGACTGCGCTAGGTCTGGTGACTCATACAACCCTGTAAGGACCTTCCCACTTCAGCCTCAACTTGTTTGTATCCTTGATAGACTGAACATGCCGAAGGACAAGGTCGCCTTCCTCAAGGCTCCGGGCATGTACCTTGCAGCTATGGTAGCAACACAAGGCTTGCTGGTAGCATGCAGCACGCATAGCAGCACGAAGACGATCTTCCTTGAGGAGCACGACATCGTCATGTTGGAGCTGCTGTTGCGCTACTTCATCGTAAGAAAGTACTTGAGGTGACCCGTATATGAGTACTGTTGGGAGCACTGCTTCTGCACCATAGACTATGGAGAAGGGTGTCTGGCCAGTAGCTCGATTTGGTGTCATTCTGAGTGACCAAAGAACCACCGGCAACTCATCAATCCAGTGCCTCCCGCACTTGTGCAGCCTGTCAAAAGTTCTTGTCTTGAGCCCACGCAATACTTCACCATTTGTTCTTTCTGCTTGTCCGTTGCTCCTTGGGTGAGGAATGGATGCAAAACAGACCTTGCTCCCAATTATCTGAATGTATTGCATGAAGGCGTTGCTCGTGAATTGTGTGTCATTGTCAGTGATGACCCTGTTTGAGACTCCAAACTGGCATAGTATTCCTTTGAAGAACTTGAGGGCTGATTGTGCAGTTACCTTTCTCACCGGCTCTACATTAGGCCACCTTATGAACTTGTCGATGGCGACGTACAAGAACTCAAAGCCCCCTGTAGCACGAGGCAAGGAGCCCAAACTAGCGAGCCCCCAGACTGAGAAGGGACATGATAAACGAATTGTTTGGATGGGTTGTGTTGGTTGGTGTATGTTCTTGGAATGGAGCGGGCATGCTTCACATCTTGTTACTAGCTCAGCTGCATTCTAGAGGGTAGTGGGCCAATAAAATCATTGCCGGAAATCCTTCCCGACAAGCGTTCTTGCTCCTATCTGAGAACCACACATGCCTCCATGTATCTCTGCCAACAACATAAGTCCATCTTCCCGGGTAATGCATTTCAACTCACTCCATTTGGTCTCTTTGTGCACAGGATGTTATCCACATAGTGGTACATACTCGACTGACGGGCTACTTTCTTAGCTTGCTATTATTCATCGGGAAGTTCTCCTGTTTGGAGGTATTGAGCTATCTGTTATGCCCGTGTTGGAGCTTGGCGCTCAACAACAAGGACTAAAGGAATCTCTTCGGCCACAGGAGCGATGGTCTCATTAGGAAGAATCGGGGATTCTTCGTGAGGCCGCTTCTCACCGGCAGGTGCGTGACTGCTTCCAACAACTACTTGACCGATGGCTTCTGGGAGCTCTACCGGAAAGTTTTTACCGGTGCATATCTTTCTTCTTTCCACGGCTCTTGTTTACGGGGTAATCGTGGGTTGAGTCAAATGGAGCACAAAATTCCCTGGTTCCACAAGTTGCTTTTGGGCAGCACACTTTGACAGCTGATCAGCCATGCTGTTTTCCGAATGAGGGGCATGCTCTGTTTGCAAGCCATCAAAGTGTTCTTCCAACTTTCTCACTTCATCCACATACGCCTCCATCAAGAGGCTCTGATAATCCTTCTTTACATGCTATACCACAAGCTGTGAATCTTCGTGAAGGACTAACTTTTTGATTCCCAACTCTACCGCAATTCTTAGGCCGGCAAGCAATCCCTCATACTCCGCGGTATTGTTGGTAGTTTCCTCATGGGGGAAATGCATTTGAACCACGTGCTTGAGATGCTCTCCGATGGGAGCGATAAGTAGCACCCCGGCACCAGCGCCTTGCAACGAGAAAGCAACATCAAAGTACATGATCCAATTCTTGTCAGTCTCCTTGCGTGGGAGTGCTGATTCCTGGATCTCATCATCTAGCGTTGGTGTCCATTCTGCAAAGAATTCAGCCAAGGCTCTTCTCTGGGAAAAAACTGATAAGAGTGACGGGTACTAGGAGAGGCAACTAGGAGAGCTCCGCGCTGGTGGCCACTCTGGCCCCGGCGGCCACCCTTCCCTTGCCGGAGTCCATTCCGAAGCCGGCGCCCACCTCCCTCACGTCGGTGGCCACTACGCCACTGGCATCCACAGCACTCTCTCTTAGTCCCATGGTTGCTTCGGGCGGTTCTTCTGCTCCCTTGGGTGGTGGCGTAGCCGGGTCGTGGACCATGGCACCAATCAACCCTAACTTCAACCGTGGCAAGGATTTTCAGGCAAGTGTTCGTTCCAAGTTTGGCCATCTGGTGGTGTTCTCACCAGGCTTTCGACAAAAAGTGTTTATTTTGGTGGTTTCGTTTAGCCCTGCTTCTTTCAAATTGGATATTCATATGGTTAGTGTGGCTCTTCATGCCACTTTTGGAGGCTATACCCAAGGTTTTCGAGTTTCTCTTCTCAAGGATAGATCATTCAAGTTCTCCGTTGCTTCTAAGTCTGTTGGTTTCCAAATTTACAATGGTGGTAAAGTGTCTGAAAAAGATTTCGAGATGGTTTTCATCCTTTGGGGTAATGGTGGACCGCATTGGATTAGAGAAGAACAGTTATTTTACAAAGAAGAGGAGGATGAGTGGACTCTGGTTGGCCGTAATGGTAGACCGGTTGTTGTTTCCTCCGGCGATCGCCGGAGCAGGTCACCGGGGCGAGGAACACGTTTAGTTTTCCAACGTCTTTCAGGCAGCATTCAAGGAGGGCGTGATTCTAGCGTGCTGCAAATTACTCAAGGTATTACGGGGCAATCTAATGACCTAGATTCCACGTTGCATGGACCGGTCAATAACGTGCATGAGCACATTTATGACCCACGTATGTGTTTTACGTGTGGTGAAGTTGGCCATATTGCTAGGTTTCGTCCCCGACCCCGCTCTATGTGCACTGGGCTATGGCCTATTATTCGGTTTGATCCTTTTCCAAGCCCACCAGCTGAGGCATGGGCTCCAGGGGAGGTGGAGTCTTGGTTTACCCAACACGGGCCCGTTATCCAATTCAGGCAAGCGACATCATTCAAAGAGCTGGTCACGGGACATTTCTCTAATTTCCAACCGAGACCAGTGCCAGACTCCTTGCATTCCTCTGCTCTCTCCTTTTGTGCCGCTCCATCGACTTGTTCGCTACCTACCTCTGACACCTCTCCACCATGCAGTGAGCTCCGCCAGTGCTCTGCTCCTTCAATGGCGAACATGCCCATAGACCCGCAACCTTTCATCCCACAAGGATTCCAGATTCAGCACATCTAAGGCCGTACAGGGGTTTCTCGGGTGGTGCTTCCGCATCGAGCTCGCCGCCATGAGGATTGGGCGATTGCTACTATCCAGCCTCTGCCAGACGAGGTACTATTTCCTAATGTCAGAGCGATTCTAGAGGATTTCCTGCAGCATGATCATGTGGCTCAAGTGGGGGTCAGAGACATCCAGCCATGCCCATTTGGGGAGGCTTATGTTCAGTTACGGCATGTGCGGGGCAGAGATAGGATGGTTAGGGATAGCCCGCATGCTTTTGGGGATGTGTTTATTTCCTTCTCTAGGCACAATGAGGGCCGCAACTTGAGGAGAGTCAATTTCAATAGGGTTTGTTGGTTGTTGATCGTGGGTATTCCTTTTGATAACTGCAACACTGAAGATGTTGCTGCAGCAATTGCGAGATTTGTGAAGATTATTAGTTGGGAAAAAGAGGATGCTCTGAAAGGGAAGGTTCTTGTTAAGGCTAGAGTTACTGACTTTCTTGAAATTCCTAAAATTTTAAGGTGGACTGAGGGCGAGATGTTTGAGGCTGAATCTCTCACAAGTTCAATTGAAGTGCTCATGGAGGAAATGTTGGGTGGAGGCCCACCTGACGAAGACCCTATCCCACCTCCTGGCGTTGATCCACACCCCATTCCCCTTAATGCAAATGATTTTCCTAGTTTTCATCATGCACAGATCAATAATGTGCAAGAGAATGAGGAAGAGTGGGATGATTGGGAGGAGCAGGGGCATTGGGCTTTCCCTCAACCTGTGCAAGAGCCTATGAATGTACAACAAGAAGAAGTTATGGTGGATGAGAATGAGGTAGTGCCCAATAGCAGCATCACTACTACAGTATCTCTGTCAGATGGGATTCTGTCACACAATGTTTTGGGAGGGTTAAACCATAGTGATGAAGTTAATCAAGTTGCTATTGGAGATGTTGCTCCCCCATTGGGTGTTGGTCTGCAGAATTTGCTGCAGGCCTACCCACCTAACTTGGAGGAGTAGAATGATTTTGTCATTCTAGTCCAAGCTATTGCTCAGGAGAATGACATTCAATAGTTAGTTGAACCACTGCAGGTCTTGATTCCTATGGATATTCCTGCTACTACTACTCCACTTGCACCTGCTGAGGTTTCTCAACCTAATCTTGAGGATTCTGCTCAGGTTGCTCAAGATGTTGACCACCTGCCTGTCCCATTGCTGCAGTCTGTCCCTTCTGTTACAGTTCAACAGGAGACCACACAGGCAACCACAGGTCCTGCTGCTCCTGAGATATTTAAAGAAAATCTGGTGATCAGTCAGGGTACATTGCTCAGGAACAAGTCAATGATTCTGATATGGCCTTGGGTGCATCCCAACACAATACCGTCATTCCAGGTACATCTAAAGGTAATACCCAAAATGTTCACTCACTTTCTTCCTTTGACTATTGCAACCTAGTGCAAGCTCATGCTATGTCAGTTATTAATGGAGATCACTTAATTCTGAAGAAGGTTTGGATCTGTGGGTTAAGCATTTTGATCCAACTTCCCAGGAGGGGAATAATTCTATAATAGCTAAAATACCTGTAAGTTGGTTCAACTTCATTCTGAACCTGCTACTTACACCTGATAGATTTGACTGGGCTGTGAAGCTGCTCAAGTCTTCTTTATGGCACACTTTGACTGATAATTGTAATCAGGAAGACACTATGACATTCTTAATTCCTGATACTTGTGCTGTGAACCAGGCTCCTGTTTGCCAGAACATTATTTCTGCAAGTCAATATAAAGAGAATGATGGAGTTAGCCCAGCAGCTCACTCTTCCTCTGAGGCCAGCAGTCCCCTCAAGAGAATCTCCCCAAACAACATAATTCTGCTACCTGTTGGTGAGGCCATCTCCAGGAAAAGAAGAGGAAAGGGGCCCTTAGTGGAAACCCAGGTAAGAAGAAGGGGTAGAATTAGGGAGGAGAATAATGGGTTCAAAAGAAATTCATGTGCTAGAAAGGATTGTTTACCATGCAATGATGCTCCCCCAATCATTTAGAATAAGATTGTTAAGAACCTTACCAAATCTTTTTGCAAGGTTGTTGACGAGGAGCTCCAGGAGAAGTTGGCTAAAAGGCCAAAGAACAAGGAGATGGAAAAGGAAGAATTGGCCATGGTTTCCAAGGCCAAGGAGGACAACAAAGGAGATAGTTCTTAATGATTAGTTCTTTTAGCCCTAGGAGTGCACCTGTGGTGTCTGCAGCTTTTGCTCTGTTTCTGGTACTTGTATGGGTCTGTCAGACTGTATTGCTTTGGGTCTGTAATTCCCTTATTTTGGGCATCTGTCACTGTTGGATTATGATGTCACTTAATTCTCCCTACTATATTGAGGCCCCTGCTATGCCTGCCATGATTCTGATGTGTGTTAGGTTTTGGTTCTCTGGTTGTGTGGATTGACTCATACATGTTTTGCTGTCTGCATGTGAGGGCCTCACTTGGTGGGCAACTACACAGTTTCTAACCAGGGGTCTTTTTCTCAGCAGTTCCTGGCCTTATATAGTTATTTGTCTCAAGGGCTGGACCTTGAGTGTTGCTCAAAAGCCTTCAGTTTTCAATCATGAATAACAACAGATCTTGGAGTATTTTAAATTGGAACATCAGGGGTATTAACTCAGATAATAAATGGCTGGCTATTAAGCAAAAAATTGAAGAGAGTGTTGCTAGTATCCTTTGTTTACAAGAAACAAAGAGAAAATTGAAGAGAGTGCTTCTGGAGGGATTCTGATTGCTTGGAATGCTGGTCTTTTCAAAGGGGAGCTGATGTTTACAAACAGATTCTCTTTATCTGTTAAGTTCACATGTAACAGTTCTGCTCAAACATGGATCTTGACAAACATTTATGGACCCTGTGAGCAAGTTGACAAAGTGGAATTCCTTAACTGGTTTAGTAATATTGAAATGCCTCCTGAAGAGGACTGGATTATTATGGGTGATTTTAATTTCATCAGATCTCCTTCTGACAAAAATAAACCTGTGGGTGACATCAATCAAATGCTCCTATTTAATGAAGCTATTAGCAATTTGGGGCTAGTTGAACTACCATTAAAAGGCACACATTACAGTTGGAGTAATATGCAAGAGAACCCTTTACTTGGAAAGTTGGACTGGTTCTTCACCTCTGCTGCTTGGATGACTTCCTATCCTGACACTACAACCCTGCCTCTTGCTAGGCCAATCTCTGACCACCTCCCTTGTATGATCAAAGTGGGGACTACAATCCCAAGATCAAAAGTATTCAGGTTTGAAAATTACTGGTTAAAGCATTCATCTTTCAAGGATCTTGTTAAAAATGCTTGGGACATTCCTGTGGGGTTTACTGAACCTGCAAAAATCATAAATGCTAAGTTGAAGCACCTCAGAAGGAGTATCAAACTATGGATCAAGGACTAGCCCTGTATGAGAAAACAAATTGCTGAAATTAATGAGTGCATTTACCTCCTTGATTTCTTTGAGGAATTCAGAGTGCTCAGCACATTTGAGTGGAATTGCAGAAACATGCTGAAGGATCACTTATTGACCATTCTCAACAATCAAAAGATTTACTAGAAACAAAGAGGAAAGATTAAGGGAGTTAAGTTTGGAGATGAGAACACAAAGTTCTTCCACACAAAAGCCTCAATCAACTTCAGACATAATAAAATTGCAATTCTAAGAAATGAGGACAATGTAGAAATCTTAGACCATGCTGGCAAAGCTGGAATTCTTTGGGAAGCTTTTAAAAAAAGGTTGGTAAATCAGAGGGACACACCATGCATTTTGTCCTTCACAACTTATTGAGTCAGCAAAACAATCCTGAAATTTTCCAAGATTTAGAAAAACCTTTCTCTGATGAGGAGATCAACTAGATTGTGAAACAGTTGCCACAGGACAAGTCTCCTGGCCTAGATGGTTTCAGTAATGAATTCATTAAGTCTTGTTGGGATATCATAGGGCAAGATGTCATGAATCTCATCCATGCTTTTCATGCTGGTAATATTTCTCTTGAAAGCATTAACACTTCTTACATCACATTGGTTCCAAAAAAAGAGGTGCCTATGAATCCAAATGACTTCAGACCTATTTCTTTACTTAATGGTGTGTTCAAGATCATCACAAAATTGCTGGCAAACAGGCTACAAAAAATTATTCTGCAACTGATTCACATAAACCAGTATGGGTTTTAAAAGACAGTGTGATTCAGGATTGTCTAGGATGGTCATATGAGTATTTGCATCAGTGTTACAAGTCAAGAAAGGAGCTTCTGGTTCTCAAGTTGGATTTTGAAAAGGCATTTCATACTATTGAACACCAAGCCATAATAGACATTTTGAGAGCAACAAGATTTGGGGAGAGATGGATCTCTTGGATACAAATGTTGTTTAACTCTGCTTCTTCTGCTGTCATGCTAAATGGAGTTCCTGGCAAGAGATTTTACTGCAAAAGGGGAGTCAGGCAAGGAGACCCCCTGTCACCACTGCTATTTGTCCTAGCTGCAGATTTACTCCAATCTATCTTATATAAAGCAAGGGACCTTGGGCTTCTTACTAATCCTCTACAAATAAATTCATGCCCTGATTTTCCAATAGTACAATATGCTGATGCTACTTTACTGGTTATGAAAGCTGATGCCAGAGAACTCTTTTGTCTTAAAGCTCTCCTGAATACCTTTGCCACAGCCACTGGGCTTAAGGTGAACTACCAGAAATCCATCATGGTTCCAATTAACATCAATGAGGAAAGGGTGGAGATTTTTACTAATACTTTAAACTGCCAAAGAGGAGTTTTCCCATTCACATATTTGGGTCTCCCTTTAGGTTTGTCTAAACCCAATGTTGAGCAATGTATGCCAATGGTTCAAAGAATTGCAAAAAGACTGGCAGGCTTGGCCACTTTCATGACAAGTGCTGGAAGATTTTTACTGGTAAAGTCTGTGCTGGCTTCTCTACTAATTTTTTTCATGGCTTGTCTAGATGTTCCAGTTACAATTAGACTTCAAGTGATCAAATACCTAAGGCGTTGTCTATGGAGAGGTTCTGACATGGAAGATCATAGACCTGCTTCTGTATCTTGGACTACATTTTGCAGACCAAAGAACCAAGGAGGTTTGGGAGTTATGGAAATTTTTTTCTTAGAACAAAGCTCTGCTAATGAAAAATCTGCATAAATTCTACAACATACATGATATTCCTTGGGTTAACGTCATTTGGGAAACACATTACCAAGACAATAAACTTCCAGGTCAAAATTTGGTAGGGTCTTTCTGGTGGAAATCTATACTTCAACTTATTGATCAATACAAAGCCATGGCCAGGTGCCACATAGGAGATGGAAGAACTGCTCTTTTTTGGACTGATTTGTGGAGCAATGTGGTATTACAGCAAGAATATCCTCACCTGTTCTCCTTTGTGCAAGACTCCACTATGACTATGCAACAAGTGGTCAACACATAATACCTTGAAGATTTGTTCCACTTACCTCTATCTATTCAAGCCCATCAACAGTTTCTCCAACTAGAGGACAAATGTCATGTACTAAGACAGTCAGATTTTCAAGGTATGACTGACACTTGGAGTTATATTTGGGGAAGTAGTACCTTCACTACCTCAAAAGCATACAATGTGATCATAGGAGTCAAACAAGTTCCACCTCATTTTTCTTGGGTTTGGAAATCTTCATGCCAACCTAAGCACAAAATGTTCTTCTGGATGCTCCTACATGATAGAGTGAACACAAGAAACTTGCTGAGAAGGAAAAGTTTTGTTTTGGAGGAATACAACTGTGATGTGTTGAGCTGCCAGCAAGAAGAGACACTACATCATTTATTTTGGGGATGTCAGTTTTCAAGGAATTGGTGGGATTTCATATGTCCACAAAAGATCTCCAAATCTGTCTGTTCTGGAAGCTTTCCAAGATTTAAAGGATAAGTTGAGAGTACCCTTCTTCATGGAAATTATCATTCTGGGTTCTTGGGCTATTTGGATTGTCAGAAACAACAAGATTTTTGAGAACATTCAACCTTCGTTTCAAAGATGGAAGCACATTTATTTTGAGGAATTGAAGCTGCTATCCCACAGAATTAAGAATAAGTATGCCAGTGATTTCAACTCTTGGCTGGAAATCTTGATTTCCTCTTGAAGATAGCTCTTCTCTGTTTTTGTTTCTTTGTTCTTTTAGTTCTTTTTTAGGGGCTCACCTCAAGCCCTCTTTTCTTATTCTTTTAGCTAGCCTAGCTTAGCTTTTAGTTGTTTTTTTCTTTTCTTTGGCTCCTTTTGTACAGTACTTCCTATTCTTTGTTTCATAATATAAAAATTGTAGTGGGCTTTTCCCCTACTGTTCATAGTCAAAAAGGCTCTTCTCTGGATGGTTGGCGTGCTCTCAAACTTGGGCGCAAAGCTCGACAGCTCCAGTTCCCACTCCACTATCTTGTCGGTTGCCTTTGGATTCCTTAGAATGCATTGCAAGGGAAAGTGGGTGACCACCGTAATGTCATGTGCATGAAAATAGTGGCGCAGATTCCTGGAAGCCATGAGCAGGCCAACAAGCAACTTCTGCATGCCTGAATACCTTGACCTAGCCCCCTATAGAAGGGAACTAACAAAGTAGACTGGTCACCGCACCACTTTCTTCTTTGATGTAACTTCATCCTTAGTTGTTTCTCCTTGCACCATTGTGTCTTTCTCAGCATCTAGCCTTGCCATAGAAGTTGCTACCTTGTCGACGGAGGGCATTGCCGCTGGCGCTTCCTCATTATAAGCTTCCCTCTGCGCATCTAGTGCATCACTGACAATTTGATTCGTTACCGCTAAATATAGCAACAATGGCTCTTGTGGTTTAGGCGCGACTAGAACTAGCGCCGAGGACAAGTATCTTTTCAGGTATTGTAGCGCACCATCCGCTTTCGGAGTCCAGTTTACCGGACCTGCCTTTTTCAAGATCTTGAAAAATGGCAGGGCGCGCTCAACAGTCCTTGAAATGATCCTGCTCAGAGATGCGACACAACTGGAAGATGCCTCACATCCTTGACGGACTTGGGTGTTGGATCTGCTCGATGACCTTAATCTTGTGGGGGTTCACTTTGATCCCTCACTGTGATATAAAGAATCCAAGGAGCTGGCCGAAGGGGACTCCAAACACACACTTCTCGGGGTTGAGCTGCATGTTGATCTTCCGCAAGTTGGAGAAGGTTTTCTCCAGATCCTGGATGATTGTGGATTTATCCTTGGTTTTGACCATGATATCATCCATATAGGCTTCTATGTTCCTGTGCAATTGTGGCTCAAAGCTGATCTGAACTGCCCTTGCAAACATTGAACCAACACTCTTCAAACCGAAAAGCATCTGCACAATGTAGTACACGCCACATGGAGTAATGAATGCACTTTTCTCTTCATCTTCTTTGGACATGAATATCTGGTGATACCTGGAGTAGGCATCAAGAAACAAGAGTAGATCACAATCGGCAGTGGAGTCCACAATCTGGTCGACACGCGGCAAGGGAAAGGGATCTTTTGGGCATGCCTTGTTGCAGTCAGTATAATCAATACAAAGCCTCTATTTCCCATTTGCCTTGCGCACGACGACCAGATTTGGCAACCAAGTTGGATGTGGCACTACTCTAACCAGGCCAGCTCCCTCGAGTTTCTTGATCTCTTGTGCTATGAATTGTTGTCATTCCAATGCTTGCTTCCTGACCTTTAGCTTGACGGCCCGAGCGTGAGGGAAAACAACAAGGTGGTGCTCAGTGACCTCCCTAGGAACACCAGGGATGTCAGATGGTTGCCATGCTAACATGTTGCCGCAGCCCCTTTGCTGGTTCGGTAGGGGGTCATTTGACGTGAAGAGCAAGCACATCAGGAGACGTCGTGATCTTACCCAAGTTCGGGCCGCTGAGAAGCTGTAGCACCTAGAATGCGATTCTATCCCAATCACGTGAGGAACTCATGATTGGGGGATAACCGCATTTCAATCGCATAGCATGGTGGATATCATTACAACATACCATGTACCAAATAGATAGAATACAAGATAAAGTCTTACACTCGCCACAAGCTACAACATGAATACAACAGTTCATCAATACATAGCCATCATCATACAGAAGAGCAGGATCCAACTATAGATGAAATCAAAAGAAAAAGAAGAACGACATCCACCCTGCTAATCCCAGGCTCGCGATCCGGACCCTTTCCCTTGATCGAAGAAGAAGAAGTAGAAGAAGAAGAACTCCAAACAAGAAAGCATCACAGTCATGCCATATCATCGCATTACCTGTACCTGGAACTGTTGTTGTAGTAATCTGTGAGCCATGAGGACTCAGCAATCCCATTACCATGGGTATCAAGTCTAGCAAAGCTTAATGGGTATGGAATGGATTAGTGGTGAGGTTGTAGCAGCAATAAGCATTGTATGGTGGCTAACTTATGAGACAAGAAGAAGATGAGAAACTATGCAAACGGTCGCAAGCTAGCACTTATCAAGAAGTGATCCTGAACTACTTACGTTCAAACATAACCCAACCGTGTTCTCTTCTCGAACTCACTCGAAAAGAGACAGTCACGGTTACACATGCGGTTTGTGTATTTTAATTCGGATCTGGTGTCAAGTTCTCTACAACCGGATGCTAAAAAATTCCAAACTGCCACATAACAACGGGCATGGCTCTCGAAAGTTTAAACCCTGCAGGGGTGTCCCAACTTAGTCCATCACAAACTCTCATGATCAATGGAGGAAAATCCTTCTCTCGCAACGACCCGATCATGCTTAGAATCACGGTTCACAAGACATTTAGACAATGATAAAACAAAACTAGCAAGATCGCCTGATGTGCCGACAAATCCCGATAGGAGCCACACGTATCTTGTTCTCAGGGCACACTGGATGGTGTCGAGGTATGTGCGCAGCCACCTATGGGATCGGGCGACCCCTTACTGGTTCGGTAGGGGGACATCGCATTGCACAAAGAGCAGACCAGTGTATGGCAGCGCGACGGAGAGCACACAAGCAATTTACCCAAGTTTGGGCTGCCACGAGGCGTAGGACCCTACTCCTGCTTTGGTGGATTGATGGTGGAGTGAATATGGTGATGCGTAGTACACTTGCCCGACAGGGTTCGCCTTGGGGCCGCAGCGACTACGCGCGTATGGTGGCTTGGGTTCATCAACTTTCCCACCTTCTAACCCCTCCTACGGGTGTTGTCGGATCACGGGGTTCCAGCAGACCCTTGGGGTTCGAACTTTGGGGTGCGCGCGAAGTTCTTTCCCTCCTACCGATCTACACCCTAGCTCGCTAAGGTCTTACAGACGAACTCGACGCACTCGCAACACAAAGACACAAGGTTTATACTGGTTCGGGCCACCGATGTGGTGTAATCCCATACTCCAGTGCGGTGGTGGTGGATTGCCTCTTGGGCTGATGATGAACAGTACAAGGGGAAGAACAACCTCCTGAGGTTGAGGTGTTCTTGTGCTTGGTGGGCTAAGGGTTGGCCTTTGATCAGATCGGCCGAGATCTCTCAATCTCTTTCTCTCTCTCTCTCCCCCTCCCCGCCTCTCTTGGGGGTGGCTAGTTCTACTTATATAGGCCCTGGTCCTATCCCCAAATATTGAGAGGGAACGAAGCCAACAACGGCGGCCAATTTGAAAGGGGACAGCTAGTACAAACTATCATTACAAAAGGTGGTCTTCGCCTGCCAAAGGTTCTGGCGGTGACGCCATCCTGGGCTCCATGGTGACCTCCGTCCTGCCGTCCTTCTGGTCTTGGTCCTGTTGCACCGATATGGAAATCTTTGCCTGATGCCTCGGTACTCCGTGCCTGCGCTTGCCTCCTTAGCACCAAAGAGGAAACAAGGACGCTGCACGCGCTGGCGCCCGCCTGGTGTCGATCGTCGTGGCCCACGTCACGAGAGCCTCGCGAGGTTTGCCCTGCCTTGATATCTCCGCTCCCCGCGAGGCAGCCTGATGAGGTTGCTCCTGAGGAGGTCTTGCGTCATCCGCCTCGCGAGGCTTGCCCCCTCGCGAGGGTGTTTAATGCCTTTGTTGATGATGATGGGCCGTACAGACCTGCCAGCACAGCCACGCCATGGGCCGCAGGCAGGCAAGTCTGGGGACCCCTGTTCCCAGAATGTCGACAGGTGCCATTGGCCTTCTTTTATAGATTAAGGGGTCACCACAATGGCAACACAGTCATTATCCACTGATATCATAGTGAACAGTGCTATCATACCTAACTTTGTGGGCTGACAGGGTGCATTAAATGCGCCGCTTGGTGTCACATCACTGGTCGCCCGGCAAGGCTTGCCGGGCTATTTTACCAGCTCCACACCTGTCTCCTTGACACATCGCAGGAGGGGTGTCATCTATAGGCTTCTTCTGTAGGAAATAGCTGTCATGTGGCGAACGGCTACCAGTTAATCATCTTGCGGCTTGATACCGCACTGATTGACGACGTGGGTCACGCTTGATTGGTTGGTGGGGTGGTTCGGCCCCCGCGAGCCTAGGCAGACCTTGCTAGGATGCCTTGGTCGCCTGCTCCTTGTGGTGACCTTGCCCCTTGCCGAGCTCACCTGCCCGGCAAGGGAGGCCCTTCTCTTGCCGATATCTTGCTCTTCTGGCTCGATCTCGGTCTTTCCGAACTGCATGTTGGTTCCTCAAATCTCTTGGTCCTTCAATCTCTGACTTGGGTTGGTGCTTCAATCTTGATCTCGTGCCTGTGCACAGTCTGGGCAATAGACCCAGGGTTTTCTGAACCGATAGAAGCCCCCGGGCCTGCCCCAAACGTGTTGTTGAGCATCGTCAGGGTAGGGCCTAATAAGTGCACAGGCAAGGTTATTGAAGGGGTTGGCCCCTTGAGTTTTCCATTGCTGCTTCCTCAGCCTTGATTCCGGGCCAGTTTCCGGTTCCCCATGCGTGTTGTAAAGCCAATAGTGGTGGGGCCGCGCTAGTGATGGCCCGTCAGTGACTTTAATGCATGGGGTAAAAACTGCCACTTTACTCTTCCCACAACATGCTCTTATCCATAGCCAGGTATGCAACATGCATCGCGCGGGGTAGGTAATGGAGTCGCGTGGCGTGGGAGAGTACTTTGGAAAGTGCCCGCCCATCTCGAATTGGTGGAGGAGGGCGGTGGTCACCCGTGGATGGAGCAGCTGCCCCTCCCTGCCCGGCCTATAAAAGGGAGGGGCGGAGGAGGGCGGAGTCACCCACCTTCGTGGTCCTCCTCTCCTCATCTTCTATTTCTGCTGGTCATGTTTGAGAAGGAAGCCTGGGGCTAGCCCCCAGGCTTTGGCTTGGGGCTTTTCTTGCCTCATGTCGGTGCGAATGCTTGGGGAGTGAGCCTGGTCCTTGGCATGGCGAGTCTTTTGGTATCTCTGATGCTTGTCCGGGAGGAGGGGCTGGAGAACGTTGGTAATTCCAGAACTTCCCCTCCCGGAGGTCTTAGGACCGACGTCGACGAGAGGCGCGCTTTCCTACCCACCAAGGTGGGGCGCGGCGCACCTCGAGCCCCCTGGCCATTCCGGTTGCTTACTGTTGCTCCACTGCAGGCTTTGGACCAGAGTCTTGGTGCTTCCCGGGAGCAGCGGTGGTGAGGAGAAAGCGGGGCAAGACGGAGAAGGCGAGTGGCATGGGGTCAGGTCGGAGTACGATGGTGTGGATGCCTTCGCCTTCGACCATCGTCCTTCCGCCTCATCTTCCTGCTCTTCCCCTCCCACCTAGGCACTGCCATCACCAGCCTCTTAGGGTGATAGCCGGGGAGGGATGTCTTCTTGGTGCCTTCTCCTCGCCTCCAGCAGTCTTCCGGTTGAGCTTTGGTGGATGACTCCACCGGCGCCCAAGCCAGGGCTTCTTGTTGGTTCTAGAGCTGGTGACCAGAAGGCGCCGCCCCATCCCCCGCACTCCTCCTTCTCAGCCTCGCCACTCCCGGTCTTGTCAGGCCGTGCCCAATGGGCCCTGATAAGACCGGGGTGGGCTCCTGCTTGGGTGCTCCTTTTCTCGTCTTTTCCTCCTTCTGCCACAATGCCTGAAGGAGGGAAAACGAAAAGAGGGGATCATGGGGCATTTATCTTTTTTTAATCTTAATCTTGTAGGCAATAGCCAAATTTTAATTCAAATAATGTAATCCTTTCATCCATGTTTGTGTTCTGTAATGCTTGTACTTCTATCTGCATGTCAATGAAAGAGATAAACATTGCCAAGAACCCGTGCATGTATATGTCTATGCAGAGGTGGAGTGCCTCTTTACTGTAATTAAACGAGCTTTCCCTGGCAGTATCCTGCCGGCACCCTTTTCGTCTTCCGGAGAACCATGTTTGCCGGGGAACAGACTGAGGTGCCGGCCCCTCGCCCACTCCCTTTTTTACCAAGGGCCACTGTGACCATCCAGGCTGAAGCAGCGTTCGAGCCAAGCATGGGAGCACCCTGGTTCCAAGAGAGCGGCGAGGTTTCTCTATGCACAAATTATAGCTTACAGAACACTAATGGACAAGAGGTAAACTTATCTGTTTGGCTTGCCGGGGATCACTGTGCCGTGCAATCTTCTTGTCCCTTATGAAGTCAAGTTCACGGCAGGAACCTGCAACTTCATGTAGGTGAGAATGAATGCAGGATGCAATCCTATCCATATGCATATGCAAATGCTCATGAAATGCTTATGCAGTGTTCTGGGTGTGCTCGTGCATGCATGCGATCTTGATCAGCCCCCCCACAGCGCTTCTTTATTTTCTTTGACAAGGGGTCATCACCCCGGCTTTGTACAAGGGGTTACATGCAACTAAGGCATGGCCTATACAAAAGGGTGCCCATCAGCCTCGCACCTTATGGGTAGTACTTACGGAGATGCTCAATATTCCATGAGTTTTGCAGCTATGTGCCATCCCCAATCTCTAGACGGACTATTCCAGGTCTGGTGACTCGTACCACCCGGTAAGGGCCTTCCCACTTTGGTGAGAGTTTGTTTGTACCCTTGGCGGACTGAACGCACCTAAGGACAAGGTCACCTTCATCAAAACACCGGGCATGACCCTGAGTCTATGATAGCGATGCAGGGCCTCCTAGTAGCGTGCAACACGCGTAGCAGCCCGGAGACAGTTTTCCTCGAGTAGCACAGCATCGCCACGCCGGTGCTGATATTGTGGTACTTCATCATAGGCAAGCACTCTGGGGGACCCGTAAATGAATTCCATTGAGATAACTGCTTCTGCCCCATAGACCAGGGAGAAGGGAGTATGCCTGGTAGCTCGGTTAGGTGTCATTCTGAAGGAGCAGAGAACTACGAGCAGCTCCTCGATCCACTGCCTGTCGTGCTTTCGCGACGTATAAAAAGTTTGTGTTTTGAGTCCACGAAGCACTTCGGCGTTCGCCCTTTTAGCTTGTCCATTGCTCTAGGGGTGTGCTACATAAGCGAATGAAATTTTGCATCCGAGGGTATGAACATATTGCATGAATGTGTGGCTCGTGAACTGGGTGCCGTTGTCAGTGATGATCCTTGCTGGAATTCCTGAACAACACACCAATTCTTTCAAGAACTTGATAGCTGACTGAGCAGTCACCTTTCTCATGGAAGTCACTTCCGGCCACTTTGTAAACTTGTTAATGGCAACAAACAAGAATTCAAAGCCCCCGGTTGTGTGGCGGAATGGGCCGAGGATATCAAGCCCCCAGACTGAAAATGGCCATGATAGAGGGATTGTTTGAAGAGCTTGGGAAGGTAGGTGTATTTTCTTGGAATGGAACTGGCAGGCTTCACATTTTGTGACTAACTCAACCGCATCTTGGAGGGCTGTGGGACAATAGAATCCTTGGCGGAATGCTTTCCCAACTAATGCCCTTGATCCAATGCGGGAGCCGCACATTTCTTTGTGAGTCTCAGCCAACAGTTCCTTTCCATCCTCCTGGTAAAGGCACCTCAATTTTACACCGTTGGGCCTTCTTCTGCATAGATTGCCATCGACAAACTGGTACATACTGGCCCTCCAGGCTACTCTTTCAGCTTCATCTTGGTTGCGAGGGAGTTCTCCGGTTTTGATGAAGTGGACAATGTGCCTTGCCCAAGTTCGAGCCTGGGGCTTGGCAACAAGGACTAGCGTCGCCTCCTCTGCTGCAGGAGCACCAACCTCGTTCACGGGGTCCATAGGCCCGGCTAGAGGGGGTGGTCCGGTAGGCCGTGAGGTGTTGTTTCTAGTAGGGTCTCTGCCGGGTGTGGATGGCTCTGCCGGGAGAGGCTTACTGTAGTCCAACTTTTTCCTCTTCCGGGCCATTGTGGCTGGTGATACAAAGGGTTGAGATAGATGGAGACCAAAAGTTCCTGGTTCCACAGGAAGCTTCTGCGCATCACACTTTGACAGGTGATCATCTATGCTGTTTTCCGCACGGGGTACGTGTTTGTTTGCAACCCATCAAAGTGCTCCTCCAATCTCCTTAGTTCGTCGACATATGCTTCAATCAATGGGCTTTGGTAATCCTTGTTACTTGTCTCACCATAAGTTGTGAATCTCCTCGAATGATCAGCTTCTTAATTCCCAATTCTGCTGCAATCCTGAGCCCAGCAAGGAGCCCTTCATACTCTGTTGTTTGGTTGGTGTCTTCTTCCCGCGAAAAGTGCATCTGGTCGACGTACTTCAATGCTCCCCGGAGGGGGCAACAAGAAGCATGCCAGCCCCTGCACCTTGTAGGGAAAAAGCACCATCAAAATACATGATCCATTCTTGGGGTGATTCCTTCCGGGGATGACTGTCTTTGTCCTTTCCTCATCAGGGGTTGGCATCCATTCCGCAATAAACTCTGCCAATGCCCTTCTCTGAATAGTTGAAGTGCTCTCAAACTTCAAACCAAAGTTGAATAACTCCAAAGCCCATTCCACTATTCTGCCAGTTGCCTCAGGGTTTCGGTGAATCCTTTCTAAGGGAAAACGTGTAACAACCGTGATCTCATTGGTTTGGAAGTAGTAAACCAGTTTCCTTGAGGCCATAACGAGACCAAAGATCAACTTTTTCACACCAGAGTACCTCGATCTAGACCCTATAACAAGGAGCTGACGAAGCACACTGGGCGCTGCACCACATTCTTCCTTGTCGTGTCCCCGGGGTTGTTTTCGTTGTCATGCTCACTGGTGTCCTAATCCTTCTCCGACTCTGTTGTTTTCTGTTTAGTTTCTGTTTCATCCACCTCTCGCTACGCTACCAAAGCCGCATTGACCACCTGGTTGTTTGCCGCTAATTATAGCAACAATGGTTCTTGGGGTTTGGGCGCAATCAAGGTGGGTATGGACGACATGTAGGCTTTTAACTCTTGCAGAGCTGCATCTGCTTCTGGGGTCCACGTCATAGGCCATGCCTTCTTCAAAACCTTGAAGAACGACAGGGCACGCTCAGCATACCTGGAGATGAATCTGCTTAGCGCGGCAACGCATCCCGTCAAGCGCCTCACATCGATAACTGCCTTTGGCATTTGGATCTGCTCAATGGCCTTGATCTTGTTGGGGTTTGCTTCGATGCCCCGATGGGACATGAAGAACCCAACTAGCTTGACGGAGGGAACACCGAATACACACTTCTCGAGATTAAGCTTCAGATTGATCTTGCGTAGATTAGCAAATGTTTCTTCCAAATCTTGGATAAGGGTGGCCTTATCCTTGGTTTTGACCACGATATCATCCATATAGGCTTCTATATTTCTGTCTAACTGTGGCTCAAAACTGATCTGGACTGCCCTTGCAAAAGTGGACCCAGTACTCTTTAATCCGAATGGCATGCGGAGAAAGTAGTACGTACCACATAGAGTGATCAATGATGTCTTCTCTTCATCTTCCTTGGACATGAAGATCTGATGATATCCAGAGTATGTGTCTAGAAAGGAGAGCAAATCACATCCCAAAGTAGAATCCACTATTTGGTCGATGCGTGGCAAGGGAAATGGGTCCTTCGGGCAAACCTTTTTGAGGTTTGTGAAATCAATGCAAAACCACTAGTTCCCATGAGCCTTCCAGACCACTACTGGATTTGGTAACCATGTAGGATGCAGTACTCCTCTAACCACACTAGCCGCCTCCATTCTTGATCTCTTCGGCAATGAACTGCTGCCTCTCCAAGGCCTGCTTTCCATACTTTCTGCTCAACGGGTCGGGCATGTGGGCAGACAACAAGGTGGTTCTCAATTACCTCCCTGGGAACACCGGGGATATCAGTTGGTTGCCAAGCAAACACATCGATATTCGCCTGCAGGAAGGCAACGAGCATGCTTTCCTATTTGTCATCGAGGGTGGCGCTGATAGTGAAAGTACCATCAATGCCAGCCTACCCTACCGGGACCTTCTTCACATGGGGTGCAGTAACCTTGGATCTCTCGATGTTGGAACACTCCGGCACGTCGTCAATGGGTGTCGTGCACTCGAAGGGGGCACGCTTCCCAGACTCCTTGCCGGAGGTCCTACAATCCCTCTTATTTCCTTTGCTTTCATTGGCAGGAGTGGTCGTTGCTGCCGCTTCCGCTACAACTGCATCCCGATACATCTTGTCCACAGAGATAATGGCATCCTTCTCATCAGATGGGATAGTGTAGACCCCAGTGGCCCAGGCATTTTCAAGGTGTTATAAGCATAGTGGGATGCTGCCATTTTCCAGGGCTGGTTGTCCAAGAATCCCATTGTACAGCAGGGGGAGATCAACCACATCAAACACAATCTTCTTAGTCCGATAGTTCAGCTCTCCCCCAAATGTCACCGGCAACATAATCTTCCACTTAGGATGACTCCTGTCGTGATTACCTCATTGAAACGTGCCGGTGACCTCTAGCTCTTCTTCTCCTATATGAAGTTTCCCGATAATTGCTGGGGAAATCAGATTCAACCCGGCCCCACCGTCCACTAGCATCTCTATAACCTTGAGGTTGCGACTTGTAGGGGAGACCAACAACGGCAAACACCCTACCACAATAGTGTGATCAAGGTGATTCTCTTTGTCGAAGATGATGGGTGTGCGGGACCATTTGAGCCGTTTCCGGGCCTCTGGCACTGGTTCCACAGCATTGACCTCTCGTTCCCATCGCTTGAGTTGGCAATGAGAGGAGTGGAAAGATGCACCCCCATCAATGCATAGGGCGTCAGTGGCCTTCTGGAATTCCTGCTCACTAGTTTCCTCTTCATCCCCTCTATCATTGGCATCATCACATGTTTCGTTCTCTTGGCCCCTGGTGGGCTTTCCATGGTTCCGAAAGGATTTACCGGGGTAATTTGCTTCACCACCCCAGCCCTTACCGCCAGCAGCATTCTGACCATTTTCCTTGTCACACTTATCATACTTTGCCCTCTGCTTCTTGAGGAGCTCCTCAACATGATAACACTCCTGAAGGTCATGGCCTTCGGTCTGGTGGATCTTGCCGTATGGCACATCGCCTTTCCCAACTTTTTCAGCGGCAGCGGCTTCCCGACAGGCAGTGCACACGACACCTTCCTTGCTGGGGGCCTCAACCTTGGCCTTGTTGCCGGTACTAGGCGTGCCCGATCCTTCCACAACCTTTACTTCCTTATCCGTCGGCTTCTTATAGCGCTTCTTGCCCTTCTTCTGACTAGTTGATTCATCTTCACCTTCTAAATCAACATTAATGCAATCTTCTTCTCCAGGCAACTTCCTTCCTTCTTCCATTCGGGCACATGTATCCACCAGCGTATATAGTTCTTTCACAGTCTTGGGCAACCGCACATTCATTTTGGAAAGAATGCGGCGGTTACGCACATTGGACTTGAAAGGTGCTATAACAGCTGCCGGATGGATATTTGGAATATTTATATGAACTTTACTGAATCTCTGCAAATACTTACGGAGGGTTTCTCCTTCCTTGTGCTGGACCTGTCGAGCTCTTGGTGGCCACCAATGAACTCGTGGCCCAGGTCTGCCCATGATGAAATGGAGTTCTTCGGAAGATGCATCAGCCAAGACCTCACATTGGACTTGAGGGCCAAAGGGAAGTAGTTGGCGAACACCTTCTCATCTCTTCCCCCGACAGCCTGAAAAACGATGGTGTAGATGCTCAGAAACTCTATCGGGTTCAGCCTCTCGTCTTACTTCTCAGGTATCTCTGGCTTGAACGTGTGAACGGACAGCCAACGGACTTGCCGCAACTCTCGTGTAAAGGCAGGGCAGCTGACCTCAAAAGGTAGGCACCCGCCAACACCGAGCGCAGGCTGATCGACGTTGAGGCCGTCGCACCCGTCGGTCTGGCGGGGGTCGTTGCGGCGCCGTTCGGCGACGACGCACGCATCTCCCCACCGCCTGTCTTCCGGGGTTCAACGTTGTCCTAGACGTGCTCGAGGGTCAAAAGAAGCACTCGAGATGTCCTCGGGATCCTGATTCTGCTGCGCCCTCGCCGGCTGCTGTGGTGGGGATTGAACTGTGGGGACGGCCCCCTCCATACGGCCGGCAGTGCGGGCGGAGGCTGTCGCTTGGAGCTTGCGGTGGGCAAGCTTATCGTGAGCCCCCAACTTTGGCGAAACCGAGCAGGCTTTGGATGGTGGCACGCCATTCATCCATCTGCTCGGTTGCTGGTGGGAACCTCAACAGTAGCTGAGCTCGTGCCATGGCTCTCTGGCTATGCTTGTGCAGGATTTGATGATTTTTTGGTCGTACCTTTTGTTTCTTGATGTACCTTTGTTGTTTAAAGTGGGAGGGGAACGACTATTTATGGGATCTTGCAACATTTTTTCACGGATGCTATTTAAATTTACTTGTTGTAATTCCCATTCATCCATGATATCTAGTGAGGTGTATGAAGATATTTACAAGGAACTTGATGCATTACTTTTTGGCTATATCTTTCACCCTTTTCTAGTCATAACATGTGACATTTGTCTCTAGGTAAGTCCACAGTTTACGCATTTGTAACTTTATTATCCTAAAATTCTAGATTGAACAAAAACATGCAGAGTTCAGTTTTGTTGATAGCTCTTCCAACTGCGTGGGGAGTTTAATTGAATGAGATAATATACAAGTGATTTAGTTTTCTCCGTGTAATGCGACAGACACATTGTTAAACTACATGCAGATTTCCAATTAAAGAAACAATAGGTCATTGATGTGTAGCCATCACCAACAGTCTTATCAAATTTGTGATGTCTTCAATAGTCAGCGGGAAATGGAACCACAAAGTAAAGTACTGCATATTGAAAGCAGAGTACATAGATTATTCCTTCAGTAGTTGAGGTAGATTAACTGGCTCGAGTCATTAGTTCATTTTGTGACATCTTTACAAGGAATTTTACTTAATGTATGACTATCTTTCACGTCAGGTGGTCCGTGGAAACACTTAAGTTTGTACCTCTTGAGTGGTTGAACCGTGCACGTGTTTGTATGAATCTTGTATACAAATCCCAGTTGATGGAGAAGAGAGGTAGTGATTGGCAGGGAAGAAAGCATGTGTAGTGACAGAACAAGTGGCATCAGGAAATCTGAGAGTGACAAAACAAAGTGGCCATGGAGCCACCTATAGACAATCCATTGAGAATGGGATGCATTGGGAATTGGAGTTGGAGAACAAGCATTGGGAATTGGCTCCTGATGGTGCCAGTAGCATCCGCGGTAGCTACGCCGCGCCCATGCTACTGTGGGATGACCACCGGTGCAGCGGGGTCGTACGGTGGTGGTGCTCGAAGATCAGTGGCTCCGTTGAGTGCAGCGGTCTTGTTGGCTCGTTTGGGAGGAGGCGCATGCGCTGCGGTCGCTCCCATGGTGGGGGCGACCAGAGGGCGATGGCTCTCCCCGTACCGAGCGCCGTTGTTGCGGCAGTGCTCGTCGGAGAGAGGAGGGTGCACGGACGGAGTGACCCCCTTGCCCGTACCTTGTAGAGCCTAACCGTTGAGACGTTACTGATGTTGTTCTCTTCTGGTAGATCCGGCCCCCGGGTCGGCCACGAGGGAGGTGCTAATGGCGCCACCTACTCCAACCACATCCCAGAAGCATCCACGTCCTCGCGCGCCCCTGTGTCCCCTGCGGCATTAGAGGCCACGGCGGTGGAGTCTTCGAGGTGGATGGATGAGCCGAGGCACCAGATTTCTTCTTGGGCGCCATTGTCGATGGCGCTATCGAGGATGAAGATGGTGATGAAGATGATGCGCTGCACACACTTTCAGGTTCGCGCAAGCAAGCCCCCTACCTGGCGCACCAAACATGTTGCGGGATGTCCGCGGCTACCTATGGGACCGGGCGGGCCCTTGCTAGTTCGGCAGGGGGACGTCGCGTTGCACAAGGAGCAGGCCAGCGTATGGCAGCACCGCGGAGAGCACACAAGAAATTTACCCAGGTTCGGGCCGCCGCGAGGTGTAAGACCTTACTCCTACTTTGGTGGATTGATGGTGGAGTGAATGTGGTGATGCGTAGTACACTTGCCCGGCATGGTTCGCCTCTGGGCCGCAGCGACTACGCACGTATGGTGGCTTGGGTTCATCAATTTTACGACCTTCTAACCCCTCCTACGGGTGCCATGGGCCTCCTTTAATAGATTAAGGGGTCACCACAATGGCAAAGTAGTCATTATCCACTAATATGATAGCAAACAGTGCTATCATACCAAAATCTGCAGGCTGACAGGGTGCATTAAATGATGTCGCTTAGTGTCACATCACAGGTCGCTCGACAAGGCTTGCCGGGCTATCTTGCCATCTTCGCGCCCGTCTCCTTGACACGTCATAGGACGGGTGTCATATGTAGGCTTCTACTGTAGGAAATGGATGCCATGTGGTGAACGACTGCCACTTAATCATCTTGCGGCTTGACACCGCACTTATTGATGATGTGGGTCACCCTTGAGTGGTTGGTGGGGTGGTTCTGCCCCCCACGAGCCCCGGCGGACCTTGCCGGGACGCCTCGGTTGCCTGCTCCATGCGGTGGCCTTGCCCCTTGCCGAGCTCGCCTGCCCGGCAAGGGGGGCCCTTCTCTTGCCGATACCTTGCTCTTATGGCTCGATCTCGGTCTTTCCGAACTACATGTTGGTTCCTCAAATGAATTGGTCCTTCAATCTCTGACTTGGGTTGGTGCTTCAATCTTGATCTCGTGCCTATGCACATTCTAGGAAATAGACCCAGGGTTTGTTGCATCGATAGATGGGCAAGACGTCACGTTGGCTGAGACCCTGGTTGCCCAGGGGGCGCCGGACATGGCCCAATTTGGACCAGAACCAACAGCACCGACCCCCTATATTATGTTGAAGTAAGAATCCTCGGGGATGCGACCCCCTATGCCAATTAATTAGTTATCAGTATTATCATGTTGGCAAATGTTAAAACCAAAGTTGGGCCTTGTTGGAAGAGTTTTATTCAAAGCAAACTATCAAGGGGGGCCCATATACCACGACCATGTTAGGAACGCAAAATCAAGGAACCTAACACCGGTATGACGGAAACTAGGGCGGCAAGATGGAACAACAAATCACCAAGCGAAAGGTTAAGCCTTCCACCCTCTACCAAGTATATAGATGCATTAATTAAATAAGAGATCTTGTGATATCCCATGATATCCATGTCCCAACATGGAACATCTTACAACTACACCTGCAACTAGCAGCGCTATAAGAGGGGCTTAGCAAAGCGGTAACATAGCCAAACAATGATTTGCTGGGATGGTGGAAAAGGTTAGAGGCTTATCATGGCAATTTGGGCGGCTTGATAACAAGTGGTAGCTAGCACGACATAGCGATAGCATCGAGACAACTAGCAAAGCAAAGATAGTAGTGGTATCCAGGGTAACGGTCATCTTGTCTAAGATCCTGCTAGGAATAATACCGAGTCCATAAAGTAGTCGAACGAATCCTCATGATCGCAATGTAACCGGAACTATCAAGAAGAAGCAACACTGGAAAGAAGCAAAGAACATGGTAAGCAATCAATCATATCGATGGCATGATGCACAATCAAGCATGATGCATGTCTGGTTTAATGATTCATGTCATGGCAAGGTGCAACAAACAATTCCACAAATTAAGTGGAGCTCAATATGCAATGAGTTGCATATTGAGGAAACACCACATTCAATTATTTAGTTCACTCTCGTTTTTGTACCCACCAATATTAAATGTTGTAAACATGACAAGAAGTGAAGCATAAGCAAACTACACATTTAGGCAAGTTCAAATGAGGCCGGAACAACAAACAACAATTTTAGAAAATCCACATGTGCATATTTTGGGTATGGTACTGTTCTACCTAAAACCATATTTTATTGTTGGTAAACAGAAAAATAAAGTGCACCATGTTAAACTATGCATTTTTCTTCCCCATTTACATGTGAAATTTATTTAATAGGGAGCTACGGTTATTTAGTTATTAAATAAATCATTTTAACATGGCATATATGCAAAATAATGCCAAAAGCAAGTTTAAACATTTTTAACATGGATGAAAATTGGATATTATGAAACTAGATGAAATTCTAAGCTCACATTGGGCCAACAGGCCAGCGGGGAAGCAGAGGCCCACGAGCTAGTGAGGCATGAGGTCGTTGGCCTTGGGGTCACGATCAACGTGTGGCTCAACCGAGTGAGCTGTTGCTGCTCGTTAATGAAGAACGAAGAACAAATGCAGCAGCAGGTTCATCGCGATGCAGAGGACGGCCCCAGTGGAGGTTATGGTGATGGGGTCGACGGGAACCGGCCAGAACGGGCGGATCCACGCGCGGGAAGACGGATCCGGCCGGTCTTGGGGAAGATCGAGGCGCGGAATGCAGCACGAAGCAGAGGGCCATGGTGGCGGCCTGAGTTTCTGTAGAAAGAATGCGAAACAGAGTTTCAGCATAGAGAGGACGGAAGGTGGGTAGAATAAAGAAGGACCCAACTGGTGCTGCTCACCGGCAGAAGAGGAGTGATACGGGGGAGGTAGACGAGGTCCCGTACGGGCAACTTCGTGGCTCCGGCGGGGAGAACGGGCGAGGGCTTCACGGGACCCACGCTGGCGACCTTGAGGAGGAGCAGCAGGTCAACATATGGCAGCGGCTCGCTGTAAAGCAGGGGTGAGGTGGTGCTGTAGTTGGTGTGAACTCCGGTGTGGGCGGAGGAGTCCTAGGCGGCAACAAGAAGAAGTACGGCGGGGACGAGGTGGCGGCGCCATGGTGGCTCAGTTCCCTGTGAATAAGAGAACAAGCCGAGAGCTTGAATGCGTAAGGGAGAGAGAAAGAAGGAAGGGAATGGAGCAGGGGAGCTGGTCTCCAGCGAGATCGAGGCACAAGGGAGGATGCGCACGGTTGCGGTCATGTGGGACGATGAGCTCGAGCACGAAAGCTCTCTATGGTGTGGAGCGCGGGGATGGCTCTGAAGGAAACATGCCCTAGAGGCAATAATAAAGTTGTTATTTATTTTTCCTTATATCACGATAATGTTTATTATTCATGCTAGAATTGTATTAATCGGAAACTTGACTAGCTCGTTAATCAAAGATGGTTAAGTTTACTGACCATAGACATGTGTTGTCATTTGATGAACGGGATCACATCATTAGGAGAATAATGTGATGGACAAGAGCCATCTGTTAGCTTAGCATAATGATCATTATGTTTTATTGCTATTGCTTTCTTCACGACTTATACATATTCCTCTGACTATGAGATTATGCAACTCCCGAATACCGGTGGAACACCTTGTGTGCTAGCAAATGTCACAATGTAACTCGGTGATTATAAAGATGCTCTACAGGTGTCTCCAAATGTGTTTGTTGGGTTGGCATAGATCAAGATTAGGATTTGTCACTCCGAGTATCGAAGAGGTATCTTTGGGCCCTCTCGGTAATGCACATCACTATAAACCTTGGAAGCAATGTGACTAAAGAGTTAGTTACAGGTTGATGCATTATGAAATGAATAAAGAGTCTTGCTGGTAATGAGATTGAACTAGGTAAGATGATACCGACGATCGAATCTCGGGCAAGTAACATACCGATGACAAAGGGAATGATGTATGTTGTTATGCGGTTTGACCGATAAAGATCTTTATAGAATATGTAGGAACCAATATGAGCATGTAGGTTCCGCTATTGGTTATTGACCGGAGATATGTCTCGGTCATGTCTACACAGTCTCGAAGCCGTAGGGTCCGCACGCTTAATGTTCGATGATGATTTGTATTATGAGTTATGTGATTTGATGACCAAAGATTGTTTGGAGTCCTGGATGAGATCACCGACATGACGAGGAGTCTCGAAATGGTTGAGAGGTAAAGATTCATATATTGGAAGGTTATATTCAGACATCAGAATGGTTCCGAGTGAATCAGATATTTTACCGGAGTATCAAGGGGTTACCGGAACCCCCCGGGGGAAGTATTGGGCCTATTGGGCCATATTGGAGGAGAGGAGGATGGCCACGTGAGGAGGGGCACACCCCCCTTGCCCGAACCGAATTGGACTAGGGGAGGGGGGCGGCCCCCCTCTTTCCTTCTCCCTCCCTCTCCCTTCCACTTTTCCTCTTCGGTGGAAGGAAGGAGGGGGGCCAAATCCTAATTGGACTACGAGTCCAAGTAGGAATCCCCCCCCCCATGACGCGCCCCCTTGGCCAGCTACCTCCTCCTTCCCCTTTATATACGGAGGCGGGGGGGCACCCCAAAGGCACAACAGACAATCACTTAGCCGTGTGCGGTTCCCCCATCCACGGTTTGTTAACACCTCAGACATATCATCGTAGTGCTTAGGTGAAGCCCTACGCCGGTAACTTCATCATCACGGTCGCCACACCGTCATGCTGAGGGAACTCTCCCTCATCCTCAGCTGTATCAAGAGCTCGAGGGATGTCATCATGCTGAACGTGTGCTGAACACGAAGGTGCAGTACGTTTGGTACTTGGATTGGTTGGATCGTGAAGACGTCAGACTACATCAACCGCGTTACTAAACGCTTCCTCTTTCGGTCTATGAGGGTACATGGACACACTGTCCCCTCTCATTGCTATGCATCTCCTAGTTAGATCTTGTGTGATCGTAGGAAATTTTTGAATTACTATGTTCCCCAACAGTGGCATCCGAGCCAGGTCTCTGCATAGATGTTATATTCACCAGTAGAACACAAAGAGTTTTGGGCGATAATATTCATACTTCTTACCACCAACGTCTTACTTTGATTCGGCGGTATTGTTGGATGAAGCGGCCCGGACCAACATTACATGACCACGTTCATGAGACTGGTTCTACCAACATGCTTCGCACACAGGTGGCTGGCGGGTGTCTGTTTCTCCAACTTTAGTTGAATCAAGTTTGACTACGGCCGGTCCTTGTTGAAGGTTAAAACAACACACTTGACTAAAAATCGTTGTGCTTTTGATGCGTAGGTAAGAACGGTTCCTGCTAGAAGCCCGTAGCAGCCACGTAAAACTTGCAACAACAAAGTAGAGGACGTCTAACTTGTTTTTGCAGGGCATGTTGTGATGTGATATGGTCAAGACGTGATGAGATATAAATTGTTATATGAGATGGTCATGTTTTGTTAAAGTTATGGGCAACTAGAAGGAGCCTTATGGTTGTCTCTTTATTGCTTAAGATGCAAGCGCCATATAATTGCTTTACATTATCCCTATGAGATAGCAATAGTTGCAAAAGCAATAGTTGGCGAGACGACCATGTGATGGCACTTTGATAGAGATCAAGATGATGGACATCATGGTGTCATGCCGGTAACGATGGAGATCATGACGGTGCATTGGAGATGGAGATCAAAGGCACAAGATGATGATGGTCATATCATGTCACATATTTTGATTGCATGTTATATTTATCCTTTATGCATCTTATTTTGCTTAGTACGACGGTAGCATTATAAGATGGTCCCTCACTAAATTTCAAGGTATAAGTGTTCTCCCTAAGTATGCACCATTGCTATAGTTCGTCGTGCCGAGACACCACGTGATGATCGGGCCTGATAAGCTCTACCTTCACATACAACGGGTGCAAGCCAGTTTTGCACACCATATTCAGGTTAAACTTGACGAGCCTAGCATATGCAGATGTGGCCTTGGAACACTAAGACCAAAAGGTCGAACGTGAATCATATAGTAGATATGATCAACATAGAGATGTTCACCATTAAAAATTACTCCATCTCACATGATGATCGGACATGGTTTAGTTGATGTGGATCGCGTGATCATTTAGATGACTAGAGGGATGTCTATCTAAGTGGGAGTTCTTAAGTAATATGATTAATTGAACTTTAATTTATAATGAACTTAGTCTTGATAATATTTGCAAATTATGTTGTAGATCAATAGCTCACGTTAAAGCTCCCCCGTTTATTTTTGATATGTTCCTAGAGAAAAATAAGTTGAAAGATGATAGTAGCAATGATGTGGAATGGATTCGTGATCTAAGGATTATCCTCATTGCTGCACAGAAGAATTATGTCCTTGACGCACCGCTAGGTAACAGACCTATTGCAGGAGCAGATGCAGACGTTATGAACTTTTGGCAAGCTCGGTGTCATGGATTTGTCACGGTAGATGTCCTCGTTGAAAGGACTTAGTCGTGAGTCAACACATCTATGTATTAGCTTGAGAGGGGTTGAGCGGGATGAGAGACGCGAGGTTTTACCCAGGTTTGGCCCCTCATGGTGGAGGTAAAAGCTGACATCCTGCTTCATTGATATTGATGATGATGATCATGATTACAATGGTGCTCTATCTCGAGAGCTATTGACTTGTCTGTCTAAACCTAACTTGTGAAACTTGTCCCTCTTGGGGTGCCCCGCACCTCCTTATATAAGTCGGAGGGGCGGCTTACATGACTAGTCCTATTAGGATTAGGATTACTCTATTACAAGTGGAGTCTTAGTCTTGCTTCCTTTGTAAGGGAATATTCCTTATGCTTTCCTCTTAAGCCGACACCATAGCTTGAGCCTGATTTCCGTGAACCGCCTTCTGGGCCACCGGGTCTTGTCATTCCCTGACCCTTCTCCCGGTTCACCAATGAGTCACCTGACTCGTCCGGGTCATCAGTGAGTGGAGAGATCCGGGCGGGTCACTTAGTGAGTCGCCAAGTCAGGGTAGGTCACCAGTGAGTCACCAAGTCTGACCGGGTCATACTTCCGACCGGTCATACCGTGGGGTCTATCCCCAACATTAGCCCCCAATTTAATTTGTATTTATCCATGTTAAATTAATCCTGCAAAATAAACACACGAACAACTTTGACAGGTTGTGCTCCAGGTTAAAAGTTTTTCTGAACCGATACCTAATCATCCTTAAGTCCTTGTCATTTCCTTCTTCTCGAAAGTCCGGGTCAATAGGCCAACTTCATAATGAATTTGCTGACAGTGGTTTCTCACAGAAATATTGTGAAGAATAATTCATTTGACTCCGCTCCCAATGCTTAATAAAAATATTGGTCTTTGAAATACTCATCTGATCTTCAGCCGGCTTGAAGATGGAAAACATGCCGGTTTATCATTGCCAAAATTTCCTACTTGTAAATATTGATGGATCCGGGTCATAATTGTTGTTAACATCAAGCTTGAAAATGTGCCTCCCTTATATGCATATCACTTGTAGCCCCCAAGTCTTAAGAAAGGAGCGTAGTAACATCTTAAGACTTGCTTCAATATAAATGTAACAACCTTGAAGAAATCCAGGTTGTTCATCTCAATCACTAGTCAAAATTGAATATTCCACATATGTAGCCCCCCAGGTGCCGGGTTTTCATGCTTGCAGCAACCTGGGACATGTAATTGCCTTATGCTCATAAACACTTTCTACCAGTGTAGGCCCCAAGGGCCGGGTCATTATTCAATAATGATCAGGGACTTTGTATATTCTTCAATGAAAATATGATCATATGATGTAACCCCCACCATGGGGCCCGAACCCACGTCCATAAGGTTAAGAGCCTTGTACTCTACCAGCTAAGCAATAAACCTTTCAATATAATGGATTAAGGCTTGTGTACCTTAAATTTTTTGACAGGAGCGACCGATAGCCCCCAAGGGCCGGCTCATTATGATGTAATGAGTCGGGTTTTCAATAAGTTGAGCAAAAATTACTTTGCATTAGCCCCCAAGTGCCATGGTGCATGCTGGCAGTGACACGGGACTTGCATATTTGAGGTAATCTCAACTTGAATAATGAGCCCTCAAGTGCCGGGTCGTAAGCCTGCAGCGACTCGGGACTATTCCTTCCATTGTAGAATAAATCATATCCATTGATAAAATAATAGCTATTGCGCTGAAGCGGCTTTGAATACCTCAATCTTAATACTTGTTATTGATAACCATAATAAAAATCCAGCCATGTTGGCTATTCAAGATTTGAATAATACAATCTGGTATGAAAACCTCAATCATTCAATATCATAATGAAAATTCGGCCATGTTTGGCTATTAAAGATTTTAATACTTTGTCTGTTGACAAGTAAATCCGGAGTTAAATACCCGGCGTCTCTTGGCCAATGGCAACTTAATGCGCATCTATCGTAATCCAGGATTTTTGTAACCTGGTGGCTTATAGCCTTTGTGAAAATCAATAATTGATAACCCTTTTGAAACACCAATTTCAATTTTTGATGATGGGCTTGAACTTAATCATTTATATAAGTCATAGCTCTGCAAATCCTGCATAGACTTTAAACAACATATGCCCTGGCGACTTAACGTCAAAAGCCAGGGCAGATAACAACCCAAACATAATATAGTCTTATGCATTTATAGAAAAGACTAAAATTAAGGCCATTCAAGCCAAAATGTATGGGCGACTTAAAGTCCAAAGACCAGGCAGGTTATTAAACCTCGCATATTCATACCATTATTGAAAAACATACCTGGAGATTGACATCATAGCGATACCTCAATAATTATAGTCTATCGCATGTATTGACCCGTAGGCATGCAATATCATGATTTTGATTGCACAAGGCAAAGATATCCTGGCGACTTAACGTCGATTTTATGCTTATGATAATGTTGATTTATGAAGATGAGATGTATTACTACCCTGCACATAAGTAAATCACAAGCGCCCTGGTGGTTTACCGCAAGACGGGTCATAATACCCATATAAAACCACTGGTGACTCAAATAGTTCACAAGCAGGGTCAGTTTAATCATAATTAAACATAATCAAAGATATCATACCTGTGACATGTGATTAAACTGCCGGCTTACCATACCAAAGTAGTTAGGGTGATAACCCAAAACTTAGAAGACAATACTTCCAAGTACTTAATATCATCATATGCTGCTGGTTCATCATATACCTATGTTTGAGTTGTGATGTGCAACAGACTCTCTTTGGTCTTTTTAACTCGGTCATTAAACCTCCAAATAAGTCAGAGCTATACTCATATGATGTTATAATACTGGCTTGATAGCTGACATCCCAAGGTAATCAAAGTTGTGCTCTTATGAAGTTATCATATTGGCTTGGTAGCCGAATTACCAAGGCAATCAAAGTTGTGCTCTTATGAAATTATCATATTGGCTTGATAGCCGAATTACAAAGGCAAGCAGAGCTGTGCTCTTATGAAATTATCATATTGGCTTGATAGCTGAATTACCAAGGTAATCAGAGCTGTGCTCTTATGTAATTATCATATTGGCATGATAGCCAAATTGCCAACGTAATCAGAGCTATGCTCTTATGAAATTATCATATTGGCTTGATAGCCGGATCACGAGGGTAGTAACGCTATGTTCTCTTTGGTGAATACACCAATGTTTGAACATGAAGCCCCCAAGTGACATATTTGGTCAAGAGGGTAGTAACGCTATGTTCTCTTTGGTGAATACACCTATGTTTGAACAGGAAGCCCCCAAGTCATTTGTAAGAACGGTGTTGCACATGATCAAGAGAGATATTCACAGTTATGCTCAATGAGCAGGAAGCCCCCAAGTGACCATAAGTGTGGCACTGCGCTGATCAAGAGGGATATTCACAGCTATGCTTCAAATACGAGGAGGAAGCCCCCAAGTGACCAGCTATAAGATGAGCCCATAAAGCAGGATATCCATGTCTGAACCGTGCATTATGGAAACAAGTTCTCTTTGGCAACCTTTAATTTTTCTGAGAACTCAAACTTTGCAAGAGATGACTTTTTTGAATCGGAATTTTAAACCGGATATTTGAGAGCTTCAAAGATTTGCGAGAAAACATATTTCCCTTGAGCTGGATTTTGAACTGAAATCTTCTCATGATAACCCGGAGCTCTTCCATTCAGCTGGAACTTTATAATTGTCAGGCCATTTTATAAGCCAGAAATCTTCTGACGGCCTTTAAATTTTTCACCAATAGGAAGTAGCCTTCGGGGCTGGGTTAATTTCCCTCAAATGACCCAGAGTTCTTGAATTCACTAAAACTGGCCAATTTTGCCAGTCATATCATGGTATCCCCCGAGTCTTTAGACGACTCGAGGAGTTGTCTTGAGATTCTCCATATTTGACCGTGACGTAAATCGTATGAGTCATTCAACATTTCAGTGATATAACAATCCCTTTTGCAGTAGACAACTTGTTCTGCATTAGAGAACTTACAAGCAAGAGTAATTGCTCTTTTTAAAGAAAGCAATATGTAATATAAAAATATACTGGACGGATTTCACTTGATATGTTAGGCCAGAAATTATCCACCATGGAGTTGATGATCACCACGGTGAAGCTGAAATCAATCATGGGCGAGTCGGCCGTAGGAGCAGACAGATGTGTCAGCAGCGGTGTTGTAAGCCGGTGCAGATGGGCGAGTCAATCACAGGCGCGGGAAGCCGCGTGGACGGGCGAGTCAGTCGCGTCATGTTGATGTAAATCAAGCTGCATAGACGGCAGCTTGCACACACCCGTTTAACAACAAGCGGGCCTAGACGCAAGTGCATGATGATGCTAACGCTTACCCTATAGGCATGGCACCACCTTTATAATGAATCATTGTCCTGCACATAAAAATGTACATACCAAAGTGATTGTTCTTTGATTAAAAAATATATACTAAAGGTAGATAGAAATAACAGCACCTGACATTTTTGTTAGATGTACATGGACGCTGGCATTAGATAACACTGGACAGCGACAGAGGATCGCCTAGACGTAGGTATGATAAAGCAGTAGCACCCACGTGGCATGACGCGTCTGCTAAATATGACTAGCAGGCAAACTTCTCGGTGCTGCAACGACCATGTCTCCATCTCAGTACATGTTTTGATGCACAGTATCATCTGATTTTTGATGTGATGGCTTGTCCCTTATGACCACGTGAGAGCTTCCATGGAGGTCTCACTGGCAACATACTCTCAGTAGATGAGCGGCGAAACAATGGACGTGGAGCCAACTGGCCGTAGGCAGCGACTCAGAGGTGGCCAGCGGCTCAACGGAGGCGGCTCAGCGCACGGCACGGGAGCTAGCCAGCGCGCCCGCAAAAGCGACTTGCAGGAGGCGCTAAAGGAGAGTTGGGCACAGCAGCGACCTACGAAGGCAGCTTCTCAGCGAAGGCGCGCCGGCAGAAGCGCGCAGCTCGACGCGAGGTCCGTGCAGGGGCGGCTCGGAACGTGTCCACGGCAGCCACATCAGGCGGCTTTGCGAGGCTCGAAGGCTACGCAGGCTGCAGGAACTCAAGGACTAGGCAGCTGGTGGCTCGAGGTGACTCGGGACCAGTTCGAAATTGCGACAACGACTCGGAGTTGAGCCGCGGATCGGAAACGGTTTCGAAACAGAGCAAGGTTGTCCTAGCGGCAAAATAGACGAGTCCGCGACGGCGAAACCACACCAGCGGGGACTGCTCAAAAGCACATGCGGCTTAGACGACTCCAGTCATGGTGTGAGGTGAGGCGGTGACGGCTTGTCGGTACGGCGGTGCAAGGCTGCTCGCGACGGAGGCGAAGTGGAGGATAGGATCACAATGGTGGCAATGGCTCGGAGTGGAGTTGACCCGGTGAGGCGGCTTCAAAAGCGCCGGCACAGCGGGGTTGCGGCCGAGCGACAGTCGAAGGTCGGGCCATAGGGGTGGAGATCCCTTCCCACTCCCGAGTTGTTAACTCCCCTTTATTTTTTCTTTTCTATGATTGATGAATAGACTACTTCATCTGACATAATAACTAGCACTGTAGTACTACATGCAACCCCATGGCAGACCGTCTCGGATTTTCTTCATGCAAGTAGTAACAAGAGTGATCTATCAAATCCCCCGTCAATTTCTAGGTTGCTATTGCTTCAAAACTTCAGCTAGCGAAAGTTTGCATGACAGTGTAACCGGACAGGTCTCAAACTTTTTTGCTCTGGGAAAAATAATAATATTCGGCGACCCATATAGATTGCCTGGCCATGTGCGGCAACAAAACAACATAAAGTTGAATTCAACGGATCATCTAGCGACGCATGCGGCGGCGCCTGCAACCCTAATCTCTCAATCTTCAAACTTGCATGTGGCAACTTCAAAATTAATCATAATTCTAAACAAAAACCAATGGACATGCCAACTCTGTCCAAGGCTATCTCACGCCATGTTATCCTGCGTGCTTTCCATGATGGCACTTTTTCATCTAACATACCGCGGGCTTCTCAATCCCTGAAAAGATCCCTCCAAGAGCTCAACACCAGCGTGCGCAAGCCCCACGGTGGGCGCCAACTGTCGTGGATTTGTCATGGCAGATGTCTTCATTGAAAGGACTTAGTCGTGAGGCCAACACATCTATGTAGTAGCTTGAGAGGGGTTGAGCGGGACGAGAGACGCGAGGTTTTACCCAGGTTCGGCCCCTCACGGTGGAGGTAAAAGCCTGCATCCTGCTTCATTGATATTGATGATGATGATGAAGATTATAATGGTGCTCTATTTCGAGACCTATTGACTTGTCTGTCTAAACCTAACATGTGAAACTTGTCCCTCTTGGTGTGCCCTGCCCCTCCTTATATAAGTTGGAGGGGAGGCTTACATGACTAGTCCTATTAGGATTAGGATTACTCTATTACAAGTGGAGTCCTGGTCTTGCTTCCTTTGTAAGGGAATATTCCTTATGCTTTCCTCTTAAGCCGACCCACCATAACTTGTGCCTGATTTCCATGAACCGCCTTTTGGGCCACCGAGTCTTGTCGCTCCTCTAACCCGCCTGCCGGTTCACTAATGAGTCACCTGACTCGGCCGGGTCATCAGTGAGTGGAGAGATCCGGACGGGTCACTTAGTGAGTCGCCAAGTTAGGGCGGGTCACCAGTGACTCGCCAAGTCCGGCCGGGTCATACCGTGGGGTATCCCCGATACTCGGTATGATGACAACATGATAGTTTAGTGCGCCATGCTTTACAGCTTAGAACCGGGACTTCAAAAACATTTTGAATGCCACGAGGCATATAAGGTGTTCCAAGAGCTGAAATTGGTATTTCAGACTCATGCCTGAGTCGAGAGGTATGAGACCTCTGACAAGTACTTTGCCTACAAGATGGACGAAAATAGCTCAAGCAGTGAGCATGTGCTCATAATGTCCGAGGACTACAATCGCTTGAATCAAGTGGGAGTTAATCTTCCAGATACTATAGTGATTGATAGTATTCTCTAGTCACTATCACCAAGTTACTTGAATTTGGTGATGAACTATAATATGCAAGGGATGACGAAAATGATTCCCAAGCTCTTCACGATGCTAAAATCGGCGAAGGTAGAAATCAAGAAAGAACATCAAGTGTTGATGGTTAACAAGACCACTAGTTTCAAGAAAAGGGGCAAAGGAAAAGAAAGGGAACTTCAAGAAAGAATGGCAAGAAAGTTGCCACTCCCGTGAAGATACCCAAAGCTAGACCCTAGCCTGAAACTGAGTGCTTCTACTGTAATGGAATGGTCACTGGAAGCGGAACTACCCCAAATACTTGGAGGATAAGAAGGATGGCAAAGTGAAAGGTATATTTGATATACATGTTATTGATATGTACTTTACTAGTGTTCATAGTAACCCCAGGGTATTTGATACCAGTTCAGTTGCCAAGATTGTAACTCGAAACATGAGTTGCAAAATGAACAAACACAAGTTAAGGGCGAGGTGACGATGTGTATTGGAAGTTATTCCATTGTTGATAAGATCACCATCGCACACTCCCTCTATCTTCGAGATTTGTGTTGGACCTAAATAAATGTTATTTGGTGTTTGCGTTGAGCATGAATATGATTGGATCATGTTTATTGCGATACGGTTATTCATTTAAGTCAGAGAATAATTGTTGTTCTGTTTACATGAATAAAACCTTCTATGTTCATACACCCGATGTAAATGGTTTATTGAATCTTGATTTTAGTGATACACATATTCATAGTATTGATGCCAAAAGATGCAAAGTTGATAATGATAGTGCAACATATTTGTAGCACTGTAGTTTTTGATCATATTGGTGTAAAGCGCATGAAGAAACTCCATGCAGATGGGCTTTTGGAATCACTTGATTATGAATCATTTGATACTTGCGAACCATGCCTCATGGGCAAGATGACTAAAACTCCGTTCTCCGAAACAATGGAGCGATCCACTGACTTATTGGAAATAATACATACCGATGTATGCAGTCCGATGAGTGTTGAGGCTCGCGGCCGGTATCGTTATTTTCTGACATTCAAAGATGACTTGAGCAAATATGAGTATATCTATTTAACGAAACATAAGTCTGAAATATTTGAAAAGTTCAAAGAATTTCAGAGTGAAGTGGAAAATCATTGTAACAAGAAAATAAAGTTTCTACGATCTGATTGTGGAGGTGAATATTTGAGTTATGAGTTTGGTCTTCATTTGAAACAATGTGGAATAGTTCCGCAACTCACGCCACCTGGAACACCACAGCATAATGGTGTGTCTGAATGTCATAACCGTACTTTATTAGATATGGTGCGATCTATGATGTCTCTTACCGATTTACGGTTATCGTTTTGGGGTTATGCTTTAGAGACGGTTGCATTCACATTAAATAGGGCACCATCTAAATCCATTGAGACAACACCATATGAACTGTGGTTTGGCAAGAAACCTAAGCTATCGTTTCTTAAAGTTTAGAGTTGCGATGCTCATGTGAAAAAGCTTCAACCTGATAAGATCGAACCCAAATCGGAGAAATGTGTCTTCATAGGATACTCAAAGGAGACTGTTGGGTACACCTTCTATCACAGATCTGAAGGCAAGATATTCGTTGCTAAGAATGGATCCTTTCAAGAGAAGAAGTTTCTATCGAAAGAAGTGAGTTGGAGGAAAGTAGAACCACATGAGTTAATTCTACCTTCTCCTGAATTGGAAAGTAGTTCATCACAGAAATCAGTTCCAGTCACTATAAAAAAATACACTTCCGTGATGATACGTGTTTGTCACAGTTGGTCACATTTTCTGTCATGCATGTACATCCATGACGATTTAATGACAGAATCAAGATAGTCATACATGTGCTGTCGTAGAAGTGTTCCATGAAATTACCAAAATTATCATCACAGAAGTGTCTACTTCCATGATGATAAATCGTGCGTCATAGAAGCGCTTTCGTCGAGGGTGACCGACACATGGCATCCACCGTAATGGCTCGCCGTTAAGCTATCGGGTCTGGTTTTGGATCTGATAACCCGTTAACAGCCCCGACCAATGGTGATCTTCACGTGTAAAATTCTCATAGGTTGGAGGAAACACGTGTTTGCTCCTCGGTGGGCCAAATGTCGCCCATCCATTTGAGGAGACATGCCTATGATACGTCGACACGTGGCAGGGCCCAATAGAGGCCCATATAGATTAAATGGGTCGGCCCAACTAAAGGCACACAAGATTTTGCGGACCATAATGGGCTGGCCCAACTAAAGGCCCACAAGATTTTGCGGACCATAATGGGCCGGCCCAGCTAAAGGCCGAAAAGGTTTTGTCGACCATAATGGGACGGCCCGGCTAAAGGCCCACAAGATTTTGCCAACCATAATGGGCCGGCCTAGCTAAAGGCCTAGAAGATTTTGAGGACACTAGTGGGCCTGCCCATTCACAGGCTGTCATGTTTTGGGCCAAATGTCGGCCCATATTTGATCCGGTCCATTAACAGCCTACCACGTTCCGAGCCTAATAAAGGCGAGATGAGATCCGACTCGTTAAAATCCTACCACATTCTAGGCCAAATTACGGCCCAAATAAGATCCGGCCCTTTAAGAGGCTTTGGGCCAAATTATGGCCCATATCAGATTCAGCTCGTCAACTGGATGCTATACTTTTGGGCCTACTTGCTAAAGGCCCATTTAGTAATTAGGCCTGATATTAGTTTCAGCCTGTTAAAGGCACGTTTAACATTTCAGCCCTATATTTATTTCAGCAAGTTAAAAGCCCGTCATATAGTTGGGCCTAAATACGGCCCGGTTTGCATCTGGCCTGCTCACAACCGATAATTTGATTGGGCCAAACAAGAACCAAGACAATTCTGGCATGTTAACAGCCCGTGATGTGATTGGCACAATCATGGGCCAGGGTCTATTTCGGCTTGCTGCCGGCTCGTGAGCTGTTCGGCATGTTTCAGGCCCAACCTACTTTTCAGCCTCCTAAAAGCCCATTGAGTTTTCTGGCGAAAATAGGGCCGACTGTTTACTCGGCCTATTAAAGGCACGAATCTACTTGTGGGCTAGTTTACATTTAGGCCTGTTAATGGACCAAGATGACTGGGCCCATGATGCGGATCATACATAGTGATTTGCATGACGACCCGATTATGTAGCGTAATTTTACTGTTTGGCCGGTTTACTGCGAAGACAGGATATATATACAGTAAAGTAACTGCAGCATCGTGAATAAGAAAAAACCTAGACTATACAATAAAGAACTTACGGCATATTACATCCACTAGGCATCAAAGTTTGCCACTATGATAATAAAGCACAAGCAGACAGCAGATTACATACATTGGGCATCAAAGATCACCACAGTGTAAATAAACACACCGACAGAATAATATACAAAACCATAGGCACTTCAATAGAGTTCAAGAAAGGTCATCCCTGCTCGGGAGCTGCAGCGCAAGCAACTGAGTAAGCTGATGAGACTGCGCTTGTTTGACACTTATATCCTCCTCACTCTGAAAGATAAACAAGCAGACAGATGACAGGTTTTACACATATAAGTATGAGTGCTGACAATTCATCACATTTCTTACTGACGAATAAAGTGACACAGTTTAAAATAGCATTAACACAATATGGTATTATTCAGGTCAAGACATGTCAGGAAATGACATTGTGAAGGAGTTGGTAGCTACATGACACCACTGGATTACAGATCAAGAGCTCAAAAGTATCATTGGTTAGTGTGCTGTCAATTTATGCCATTTCAGATTGGCAAATAAAGAGACGGTTTAAATAATAGTAGAATGATATGACATTGTTCATAGTTAAGACATTGCAGAATATGACATTGTGCTGTAGTGGGTAGGTTCATGACACCACTAGATTACAGATCAAGAACAGAAGCATACATGCAGTGCAAAAGAAGATCACTTGCTCTGTATAGTTTAGTTTACATGGTATGAAGAAGGAACTTGGTTGTACAACTGAAAACTTAAATTGAGAAGGACAAACTTTTATTTATGAACTACATAATAAATTTTAAGCATGCAATTTGATGGAAACACCAAAAATAAACAGCTGTTGCAGTCATGCCTAACCAAATATACACAACAAAGTTTGAAGGCTTGAGAAGGACAAACTTACAGTAAGTAGAGATGTGATAAGCATTGCCTTTATTCTACATTTTGTTAAGAGTAAATAGAGATGTGATAATATAAGAAAAAATGGACAATATTTAAGATAAGATGAAGAGTAATGCTACATAACAAAGTAGCTATACATGTAAGTACAGCGATACAGGCAAAAGGTACAGCCAAGAGCAATGTAGGTCTAAACTTCTTCAGTACCATCGGTGTTATCCAACCTTATGGTAAGAGTAAATATAGATCTGATGTGTAGAAAATGGAGGGAAAAGGAAAATAAGCTGCAGAGTTATGGTACATGTACAACTAGCTGTCAATATAAGTACACTGATAGAGGACAGCAGGTACTTACAAGAACAATGCAGAGCTAAAAAAATTCATTGGCATTGGATATATTCTACACTAATGTAACCATTCATACAGATCAGATAATTTGGAACGAACAATTGATAAGCAAGCTATCACATAATTAACCAGGTATGTATGCAAGTACAGTGATACATGACAACAGGTACTAACAAGATCAAAGCAGCGGGCAGCATATTTGCGATATTCTGTCGTCCTTTTCAAACCAGAATTCTTCTTCGAGCAGATTTCCTGCAAAAAAAGATCTGTAAGGCACATGCGAAAAAGTAGAAGTTCAAATTTTCATGTGATATCATAGACAATACCTCATCCTGGGAATGAGACCAGTGCATAACAAGGTTTTCCATTCAATGTCCTCAAAAGTTAGCACAGGAGACTTCACCGGAAATTCATTTATAGACTTGCCATCAAAGTGTGACTTCCTCAGGTAACATCGATACTCCTGCAATGCTTCCTAGAAAAGCGCAAGCAAGCTTTGCTCGTCATGACTATCCAGATTGACCCTCACCTACTTACAACAATGTAATGTAAATCATTGATGTGTTCAATCAGTAGAAAACAGGAAAATAATCATCATGAATAATAGCACTTACACGTAAGTGGGACAGGAAGATGTGAAAATGGTGTTTGTCTTCACTATAATCTTCCCATGATGGGAATATATGCAGGTAGTCCCTAACAACATTGAAAGCATTGTCTTTTAAAATTGGAATAACTGGAATGGGGTTCCAATCTGCAGGAATTGGCCATCTCTATAGTTGGGATAGGTCTTTGGCCGGTGGACTTGTTGTACTTTTTGGTTGAGTGGGATTTTTCTATGGTACGACTGGTGCTATGGCAACTGAAATCGGCATACCTTTTGCTAGAGTTCAGTCCTGTGTGGTGGGGCTAGTGGTGTGGCTAGTGAAGTATGGGTACAGTCTGCTAGAGTCGGTCCTACGTTTTGTGTCACTAGTTGTAGAAACGATATAAGTGGGGTGCTGTCTGATTTCTCCGGCCCCACCATGTTTTTCAAGGACTTTGCTGGTGCTCCTTCAGGTTTGCCAACCACCCTCTTCCTTTCTGATGTCTGATCCACAAGAACGACATTTGAGTGGAAAAACATGGTATGCTGACAGATGGAATATGTATTGATAATGGATGGGCATGGCTTCTTGACATCTATGATGAGTAAACTAAGCAAATGGCGGTGCTACAAAGTAGAAGAAATCCAAGACAACTTATGCAATATACGCGCAATCAATAAAACCATGCCAAATTAGAACAGGCACCTTGATGGGTGAACAGGACAGGCCATCTGCCTTTGACTCCTCGAGGTCAAAATAGTCATTAGGATCATATTCTGAACAAGAATCTATAGGTGGGGAGTGTATGAGTTTCATTGCATCCAGAATTGCACTCAATGCCTTGGTGCCAATTTTGTAAGTCGTTGGAGTGTTCCACAATATTCTTCTGATGCGCAGATTCCGATATTCGCTGTGATTACGTATAATATCTGAGAAGTATGAAAACATAAATAGTAGTGAGATTATCTTTGTATGCAAAGGATATTCTAATGAGAGAGCCCCTGTAAACCCATGTGTGCTATCACTGGATTCTGATGAGAGAGCCCATGTGTGCTATAATATGGTGTGTGCATTAAAATAATCTGGCACAAGTACACAAAAAAATAGGTTCCAGAAGTAAGGATAGTTGGCAGATGATAGGTTCATAATATACTTTATAGAGAGTTTATTGCCAAACCATGATAACAAGAGCACACAACAACAAGGCAGATCATAGTTTACATAAAAGGGGTACACCATAACCAGGATATATAAATCGGGAAAGTGGAACTAGCAGGAAATTACAGTGTTGTATTGCCGCTACTATTTGAAAGCCTGTCGATCACGTACAGGCCAACTCTATCACCTGTTGACTGCAGATGTCCCTGCTCCCCTTCCTAACAAGGAACATACTCTACATACTAAATACAGAATAACAAAAGAGTAACATTTTAAAGAACAGAAGAGGAAGCATATTCTTGAGGTTCCGCTTCATTGCATACAGTGTTGGTTGCCCACTCATGATGAATCACAGCGCCCAAAGAAATGTAATTCCATGCTATCTCTCTATGTGTGGCAACATGCATTTGGAAAATCAACTGGGAGCATTACCAGACCAATTAAATGTGTGTCTGTTAACTAATATTAGTATCATATCACAATTCGTATTTGAAGAAGTAAGCTTTGGACTTATGGTTGGTGTGTTATTTAGCTTCAAGAGTGGACTGCTGCTGGTGCGACACAAAGCAGCTGCGCAGATCATAGTGTAGATATAACGGGAAAACCGTAAGCATCACAAGTAAAATCAGCAACGTGGAACTTGCTGGAATATACGTGCTAGTATTGCCAGTACGGCTAGAAAGGCTTCGGATACCAGCTCTCTTCAACTGAAGGTGCAGTACTATTAATATCCATGTAACTCTCAAAGGCAACATAGCTCCCTGTATTTCCTTGCTAATCTTATAGGATTCAAGTGGGCAGGCCACTACAATTCCTATTCCTATGTTTACAAAATCCTACGAATCAAAGAGGCCCGAAGAGTTCAAAGTGTCCATCACAACCGACCGTATAGACCTCTACACTGCAAATGTCCCTGCCCATCTTCACTATAAGGAACATATTGTACTACTATAATACTCCCTCCGTTCCAAAATATAAGTCTTTGTAGAGATTTCCACTATGGATCACATACAGATGTATACAGATACATTTTATAGTGTAGATTCACTCATTTTTCTCCATATGTAGTCCATGGTGTAATCTATACAAAGACTTGTATTTAGGAACGGAGAGAGTACTTATTAAAGAAGAACGAAAGAGGAACATGCTAAAGAAGAGCAAGAAGATTTTGGATAATAAAATGCTCTTTGCGCAGTGCCCACACATGATGAACCAGAGCGCATTAAGAATGCAACTCCCTGTTGTCTCTCTATATGTGGTGCATGTGCTTTTCGAAAGTAAAGTAGGAACATTAGATGACCAATTAAATGTTATCTACTTCAGTAATATCAGCATCATATCAGATTCGTATTTGAGCAACAAGTTTGGAATTATGAATGGCACATTATTTAGCTTGGTGGATTCAGGAGCAGTGCTAAGCAGGTACGATGATGGTATCGAATATAAAGGCATGTCTGCATGCAAGTCGCGTGACTTTTGTCATTTGAGTCAGTCGACCATTTCAGGCAGTTGGATGAAGATCCTATGTCTCCTAACCCTTCTTCTTCCTCATCTTTGATTCTTCCCATACAGAACACCGCACGGGACGCTGGCTGAACAACTGGCCCCCACCGCATGTGTTCCTCCGCCACCACCACCCACACCACACCCCCACCCGCTTCGAGTTTTCTTCGTTCAGCGAGGCCCGACCACCGCCCCCACAACCACCGTCCCCACCCGAGCCCCTTACTCGTACCGGTGAACTCCGGCGAGCTCTCAAAAATCGACTGAACTAATTTTGAAATTTAGTCTACTGTCATTTAACTAGTTTGGAATATAAAAAGGGAAAACCATAAGCATTGCGAGTATAGTGTTGAGCGTGCCATGGCAGATCTGAAGGTGCAAACCGGACAAAGGCAACTTCAGAACCAATGTTTCCTTTCAACTAACAAGTAAGTGATGGACAAGAAATCAGAGTAAAGCAGTGGCGATCTATTTTCTAGCTGTGGTAAATAAGTTGAGCAGATACGAAAGAGTACCACCTCTGGTGTAGCGTCGTGTATGCATCTGCTGAGCATTTGACAGTGATGTGGTAGCGATGGCTATTAGTGGCGTGGAGGTAGATCAAGGAAGGTAGACGGTGGCGGCGGGGCACGGTGGATGCGACGGTCATGGGAGCAGCACCGGCAAGGTGGATGACAGCGGGGATGAAGCAAGAGGACGGGATGCAAGTATCCCGGTCTGAAGCCGTGGATGAGAGAGGTCGATCTCTTATAATGGCCAATGGCGTAGGGGCATCAGCTCCAACATGGTGGAGCAGGATGGCGGTGGATGGGGTGGCAGACGGAGGAGGCTGGGGTGGAGAGGGTGTTTTGGCGCCCACGGAGTACGAATGGGGAAATGGAGGGAGAGAGGAAGGGGGGAACCATGTCTTCAGGGGGCGCTTGTCTCAAATGCAAGGAAATTTACAAACGTAGCGCCCGTTTAAAATTTCCTACATCACAACAATATTAGTCGGTTGGCGATAGGACGGTAATCTCGCATACACCGAATATTTGCCGACGAGATTTTGTTTTTGGGGCCCACCGTGTATGAATCGGGGAGGGAGTCGATTTCGGCCGAGGAGACACTGTGTTTTGGTGCCCCCGTGTATGTATCCGGGTGAGAGGCGGTTATGTCACGGTTGAGTGAAATTACAAACCTACCCCTATCAAAACCTATAGAAATCGAGTCGATAGGCTTTGCGTGGGAGGGATAGGCAGTACTTTCCATCTTGCTGATTTTGTTTTCGGGCAGTTACTGCGACTTTCCCCGCTTTGTTCAAACTTTTGCAGAGCAAGAGTGCATGTTTACCATGCCAACTCAATTCGAATCCAGTTTGTATTCTATTTTTGTTCGGGCAGGATCCATTTTTGATTGGAATAAAATTATATATACATCATTTTATATATATATAAACTTTCAAAAGCACAACAAAAAATTCTGCTCCTTTATATGTATAATATGATTTACAAATACAATGATCTCAAAATCCTAAGGTTGAATTCAAAAAATTTAAACCAAATTATGTTCTACTAAAATGTATGGATCCGTAATATCTACGTATTAAATAACATAGATGCACGTGAATTCATATGAGTATGCATGTTTGATATATGTTCGAGTATGAATTACATGTATCATCATCTCGAATTCAAATATTTGAATCCCTTTTATGTTGACTCCTTTCACGCCCATCTCTCTCGCATGCATGCTCCTTCATGTAGCTATCATGCCCATCTCTTTTCTCCAGCTGACCCGCATGCTCACTTCATATTTCTCCTATCTTCGCAAACATGGTCCCTCGACATCTCCCTTGAGAAGTGTCACACTCTCCCTATCATTATACATTACACGGTTTTCACTATCTCTCACGTCTCTACCATTCTCTGGTATCACTAGGTACCTAAGCTTTCTTTTTCACTGCCACACACACAGTCTCACTCGTCTTTCACTTTGTCTTTCTCTCTATGGGGTTCTCTCACACACCCTATATGTCTCTAGATATGACCCATACCACTAAAATTACTCTCTCCTACAGACACAACATTTGTTGCGGTCTCCTTTCCGTCTCCATCCCAGTTATAAAACTGACATTATTCATTTGTTTACCGACCAGACAAACCCCCCCTCTCTCTCACACACACACAACTCCTACTTCTACTCCCCTTCCCGACTACCGTCTCTCTCTCACACACAAAACTCTCGCTTTCGCACCGCCGACTTGTATTTCTCTCACAAACATTTATCGACTAGCCTCTAGATAGGTTTATACACCCGCACACTCGTGCGTCCACTATCGCATACATGTATCTCTCGCGTTCCTTGTATCAATGTAGATTTTTGTTCCCTTCTTGAGACACACCCTCTCGATCGTGCACACACACACACTATCGCCTCATTTTAAGCTGATACGTCTCGCACACACACTCTTTGTGTCTTTGTCACACATGCACTCCGTCCTCCTCCTCTCTCCCTCTCTCCCACACACACATGGGCTTTTTGCAACGACTAGCAAGATGCCCATATGTTGCATGGAACATCATGATGCATTTGTATGAGTAGTTTATCTTGTGGGAGAAAAGGATGAACGAGGGACGACCTTATTTGCAAATGTGGAGAGGGGTGTGGGTATCTTTTTGCAAAATTTCCATAGTTTCCTTCCTATCCGCCACATATAAATCGGACGGCCTATATTGCAGGATGGCAGGCACACCATCATCACCGACTCTGTTTTTATCTCTACTCTTATAAAAAGCATGGTCAGTGATGATGGTGTGCCTGCTATCTTGCAATATAGGTCGTCCGTCCTATATCTAACGGATAGGAAGGAAACTATGGCAATTTACCCACACTCCTCTCCACATTTGCAGATAAGGCCTTCCCCCGTTCATCCTTTTCTCCCATGAGATCTTGATGTTCTGTGCAACGCACGAGCATCTTGCTAGTAAGAGTAGAAATTAGACATATACCACTTCTCGAATCTTCAAACCAACAACATTCCTCCCTTATCTCATCAAACCGCCAAAGGAATATATTTTGAGTGAAACGTAACATATTTTTAGTGATATACGTATTTCAAAACTAGACTCTTTTTTCTATCAAATCAGTGAATATGTATTAATCAACTTTGATCGTGTGGCAACGCATCGTTCCACAATGTAGTGCCTATAGATTTTTTAAGAAGTTAAACTTTGCAAACTTTGACCAAGTTCGTGGAGAAAAATATTTATATCTACAATAGCAAAAATATATAATGCGAAACTACATCCTATGATGAATCTAGTGATATATGTTTCGCACTCTAGATGTAAATATTTTTCACCACAAACTTGGTCAAAGTTTGTGAGGTTTGACTTTTCAAAATAATCAATAGGCATTACATTATGGAACGGAGGTAGTAGTTATTACCACTGTATAATTTTTTGGACAACAGACAAACGATGGAGTACATATACGAAGAGAAGAGGCGCAGGCACGCAGTCGGTCTCCCGCTGTCTCGCACACATGAGAGTTACGTAAAGGCAAAGTTAACAAATAAACCCTAAAACCCTAGGTGCACGATCGCTCCATGCGCACCTTTGTAGGAATAGTCATCTCGCATGATAATTTGATCATTAGGAGTTGATGGTCGGGGCCATAGGTGAACAACCTGGGGGTGGTGGCTCGCCAGTTGCCACAGATCGAGTAGCCACGTTTAAAATATCATTTTTAGCAGGGTAAGAGTTCCGATATTCAATGGCGTGTTATAAGTACTAAGTAGTTTTTAGAACGATTGGTATGGAGCGAAAATGGAATTCATAACTACTACCTCCTTGGCGTATGATTGTATGGGTTTATGTTGTGAGCTGTTGAACCTGGTAGTTCTAAGGCAAATACTATGGTTTAGATGTTGGTTTTCATTAATGAAAATCGAAAGGAGGAAACACTTCTTTGACAAAAAAACTACTACCTCCGTTCTAGTTTACTATTCCCCATTGTAGCTTGGGTCAAAGTTTGTCCACGAATTTTACTTGTAGAATGTGAATGAAAAACGAAATTTTGTTATACCCAAACAAAAAAGTACTGGAGGGAGTGATTGCTCTAACACGGATGCGACCTCTCACAGCGCAGGCATTGAACCGGCGCGCCGGCCAAGAGGTCCCCAGTTGCTGCCGGCCTGGCTGAACACGCCTCCTCGCCGCATGCAACCGGCTTCAGACTTCCCCGCCTGCCTCCATTGAATCTGCGCGTGTGCTAGCAACACGTCGTTCCGTGAGCCGGCCGACATGTTAGAACACAAAAAATCACCAAAATATAATTAATTACGAATGGTAGCCGGCCTTGACTTGTTGTGCTCGCAGTGGTAGCCGAAACTAGAGGTTTTTCTTTAGTTATAACTCTCCTCACATTTTTCTTGGCTTTGAAGTGAATCATCATGGTGGACATTATCTATGAATGTGCGAATATCTATGAATATGAGTTTGGTGTGGAAGTTGAACTTGGAATGTCGGGCTTGCGAGTGAACTATACCATGTCCAATGCTTCGTCTGTTATTGTTTGGAAAGTAATTGTTGTTATTACATGACCCAAAAAAATTACTTTGTGCCACATCAGTAGATGCACGGACATCACAATGGGCATGCTGACTAGATAAACATTTGAACCTAGCTATTACAAAGGAAATTTTGTATTGACAATAGTTTTAGATAGCAGGAGACGCCTAGCCTGCTCTGCCTCTGCTAGCTTATTTCTGGCTTCTTCCATCTCTTCTTTGGCTTGGGTGAAGAGATCATCTGATTGCTCTTTTCGCTTCTTCAGGAACTCAGCTACATTCTCAAGGGCTGCTGCATGCTTTTCTTTCATCCTTTACTAGAGCCACACAGACACGAAGAGCTGACGACTCCACCTAGCTTGTGTGTAATCTAGCATCATCTAGGAATTTGCACCTTGTGTCTAATCCAGCATCATTAGGGAATGGGCACCTTGTGTGTAATCCAGCCTCATTTTGGAAACATGATCTCGAGGTTGACCATACTTCCCTCCTCGTAGGAACAACATCCTCACATGAAGTTACTTCTTTTTTAGATCAACACTCAAAGCAACCCAGATCCATTTAGTAGAAGCCAGATAAACAGGACTCGCAGAAGTGAATTCAAAAGGAAAAATATAAAAATAGACTACAAGGTGAGAGCACCCACTTCCTACATCAAGCTAAAAATGAAAGCATTAGGAAGATTAATACTATTCTTATTACACATCGAATAACACGAGGCTAAGAGAAACAGAAACTACAACATATACACATCGAAGAACACAAGGCTAAACGAAAGTAATTGAAAGGGTGTTAATTACCAAAGCTCATTTTACAGGTTTTGTGTAGCTCCCTTTTAACTTGCCATGCTCCTTGAAGATGTCCCCAATATCCCGTGTTTGGTCTTCATTGCTCCTCTGCATGTTCGCACTCGTGGTTTTAAAATCTGAACATGGCAAGAAAAATACACTACTAGTAATACTCACGCATCTTGTGGGCAACATTAAAGCACTCGTCTGCCATGCTAGAGCATCTCCAACAGAAGCGCAACGCGCGGTGCATTAAAAAGCATTTATAGTGCTGAGATCGAGAAGTAGAGATAAAAAGTAGAGACTAGAGAGTAGAGGATAGTTCTCAGCATAGATATAGCATAAATAGATAAAAAAAAGATAGTTCAACTACTCCTCGTCGTCCCACTCCTCCTCGGTGATGTCCTCCTCCGACGTCTCAATGTAGGCGTGAAGATACCGATCGTCGTTGGATTCCTAGGGCGACGCTGCTCCTAGCCTCATGTTGAATTGAGCGTCCGCTTTTCACTTATGCATGTCCTCGCGATAGGTGACTCACTCTGCCCTCCTCTTATCCCTCTCTGCCCTCCTTTGCGCGTAGAACTCGCGCTTGTTAATGATGTCCTGCAGAAATCGTTGGCGCCACGGCGCTATGGATTCCTCGTCCATCTTGGTGATGCCGAGACGATGCTCCTGCCTCCGGTTGTCATGACAATCCTTGTCGGTGATAAGGTGCGGCAGAGGCGCGAGCTCCTGCGCCCACTCCCGCGTCGGCATGTTGGGGAAGTTCAATATTCTATGAGGCCACCGGAGGCGCCACGCCGCCACATTGTACGCACGGGTGGCCTCGTTGGCGGTGTCGAAATTGCCGAGGCCAAGGCGCATCCCGTGGAATGTATCTCAGCGTAGAAGCCGTCGGAGGGGCGCATGTGGACGCCGCGCTATCCCCAAGTTTCCCGGCAACGCAGCGACTTGGTGGCGCCGCGGCGGCGAGGCGAGAAAGAGCGGGGAGAGAGCGGTGGCAAGGCATAGAGCAGGGAGAGAGCGGTGTCAAGGCACAGAGCAGTGGGAGGGTGTTGGATTTTATAAAGCGCGCCGGACGCCGCGCTCCAAAACTAGCGCGTGCCCGGCCGATTTTTCCCGCACGTGCGATCCTTTCCTAACATCCCTGCTATCTCTACTCTCTTCTCTACTATTATATTTATTTTATATTTAATATTTATCTCTACTTCTCTCCTCTCTACTGTTTGTTTCTTTTAAAGAACAGAGTTGGTGATGATGGAGTGCCTGCCATCCTGCAATATAGGCCGTCCGATTTATATCCGACGGATAGGAAGGAAACTATGGCAATTTTGCCAAAAGATACCCACACCCCTCTCTAGATTTTCAAATAAAGCCTTCCCTCATACATCCATTTCTCCCACACGATAAAATACTCATACAAATGCATATTGATGCGTGCAACGCATGGGATCTTGCTAGTTCTAAAAAACTTTTCATCATTTGCCACACTACTGGTTGCAGATGAAGAACCTACCCAAGCACAGCGGTATACAGGAGCTACGCACAATTACAAGCTGATATTTTGTTGGACAATGGAGGCTATAACCAATTACTTTCACGGGAACAATAGCAACCAGGAAATTTGAAGGGTAGGTATGAACAAAATTGGAACTGCACATGTATTGCTAAGTGATTCAATACACACATTACCAATTGAGGAGGAGAATGATGGTCTCGGCGGCCTCTATGCATCATGGTCGGCAACGGGAGTCAGTTCATTTTCCATGACGGTGGTGTTTTTGTGCTTGGCATCGGCTTCTGGGAAGCAGAGCCGAGATCATGGAAGACGGTGCCCGGGAAGAGGCTCCGTGTACGACGACGACGATGGACCGGCTCCAGTGCGGCTTACGAGGTCATCGATGAGACAGATGCGTTGCGGTGGATGAGTCCGCCTATGTAGAAGGGGAGGAGAATGAAGGTTGCGGTGTCATGGAGAAGTCTATTTTGCGGTGGGCATAGAAAATGGGGAGTATTCAAGTGTACTACTCTGGATGGCGGGGTGGGGTTGGCTGGGTAGGGTGAACCTGAAGTTATGAAAACAGCCCCCTACCAAGCGTCATCTGTAGGCCTGTTCTGAGGGCTATGATGGTAACTTCGCACTGCTCGAATGAGGGTCGTGGGAGATTTTCCCGCCGACCTCAAAATTTTGTGACACTGAACTTCCCGTGTGGCGTGCTGGGTGATTGGGCTAAGCAACTACTACCCACGTCCTAGTTTATTGGTCCCCATTGTATATTGTGTCAAATTTTGACTATAGATTGAACTAACAAAACGTTCATGCATGTTACCAAAAATTATATTATAGATAACTATGTTGAAATACAAATCCAACGATATAATTTTTGTTGACATGCATTAACATTTTGTTAGCTAAATATTTGGTCAAAATTTGGCACGAACTATAAAGGTAACCTATAAACCAGGACGAGGGTAGTGGCGAGTAGTACTAGTAACTACTAGTACTCCTTCCGTTTTTATTAACTTTGCATATTAGGTTTGACCGAAGTCAAACTTCCTAAAGTTTTGACCAAGTTTATAGAAAATATAAACATTTACCATAACAAAATATATATGATGCGAAAGTACAGTCAATAATGAATCTAATGGTATTTATTTGTTAGTGTATTGTATATGTTAATATTTTTTGTTATAAACTTTCTGAGAGTTTACAAAACTTGACTTCAACGAATGCTAATACGCGGACTTAAATAAAAACAGAGGGAGTACACATTTGTTTTCTTACTTTTTACTGAATTAATCATTTGTTGTAATTGTGAAATAAATATATTAGGCGACTAACTCCGAATGTAATGGTCTATACAATTCAATAGTTGCTATCATTGTTTATGTTGGAGATATGCCCTAGAGGTAATCATGTATGATGATATTTCCTATGTGTTTATGAATAAAGATAGTCCTTGGATATTATCAATGATGTGTATCAGCAAGTACATGACTTGTTTGTGGGACTATGCATTGTATGATGAATGTCCTAAAAGGTCCCTAGTCGAAAGGGCTATGTGGATGCGCAGCCATCTAGACTAGCATATGACACAGTCGATGGCTTGGTCTCACTAGCTATGGGGCATTCGATGCTAACCAGATAATATGGACTCGGAAGGATCTGGTCGGATTCGACATAGTCGGATCCGAGTTGAGATAAGGTCCGAGTCGGACAGACCCAACTTGAGATGCAGCGATATGTCATCTGTGAGTCTCTAGTACAACATACGTTCTATGTCCCAAGACCTGAGCTGGCGCATGTACTCGGGATGGTAACAGACTTGCTTTGGGCCAACCAAACGCTACACCATGACTGGGTAGTTACAAAGGTAGGTTTCGGGCTTGTCTAGACCCATGCTGCGAGATATGGTCGAGCAAGATGGGATTTGCCCCTCCGATCAGGAGAGATATACTCTGGGCCCCTCGTGTGATCCGAACAGGATAAGCATGGCCATGCGACAAGGATTATGAGATAATCTGGTTTGTGGTCGGCATCAGTGGAACGAGAAAGAGGACAGGCTAGCACAAGGATGACATACTCGCCTTGAGCCCGACAACATATATCGTGTGGCAAAAGGAATGGAAGTGTGATGTACAGGTTCACCTAACCAGCTTCAACGTCTGCTTGGTGGTCGGCACGCCTTGCTAGAGGCCGCTACCAGCCATGTAGGCCGGAGGTGATCCGAACTGTGACCAAGCCGACTTGAACCTAAGGGGTTGCGCTCTTAAGGGAAGGAACCTACGAGGTCGAATCCGAGGACACTGGTCGGATGTGATCCAAGATGTATTCGGATTGTGGCCGATTAGACATATGGGCTTTAGGGTCCGTGCGAGGCCCAAGTGTTGAGCCCACGACGGACGCCTATATAAAGTGGGGTGCGGCACACTCATACGGTTGATCGCTTCGGCGCTGTCACTAGGGTTTGCATGTGTTGCGAATAGACACCTCAACTCGCCGGCAGTTGTCTGATCGGACCTAGCAGTCCGCCACACGATGTTCCACCTGCACGCACGGATACCGTTAGAGGCGGTGCACTTGTGCTGCTCCGGTGAACCTGTACGTGGGAACCGACTATTGGCTGTACGAGGGAGATCGGACGAGGAGGAGACGATCCACACGGACACGCTGCCCCAACTCTTCTTCCGCTGCACGGCACTGCGCGTCTAGTGGTAACGAACTGTGATCCATCTCCCATAGCATGTTCTTGGTTTTTCTGCGCATAGGAATATTTCAATTTGCAGTCGACGCACCCTACCGTAGATCCCAATAGTTGAATTCCAAGATGTATATGGGGTCTATAGTACTTCACAATATGCTCAAACTCACATAATCCCAGTCAAATGAGAATCGAAATGCATTTCATAGTTACTACAGTATGTTGTAGGATGCAACAAAACCAACCATAACTCTACATCATCCATTATAAAAGCAACATTTTGAACACATCCCAACGTGGGAATGAAATGTGTGGAGAGAGCTTGTGCAGATGGAGCAGATAGGGTGGGATAGATTGTATGTATGTGGACGAGAGAGTAGGAGACAAACCTAATTAGACAAAGAGAGATAGAGAGAGAAAGAGAGAGAGGAACAAGTTAGGTCTGTGAGAAAGATGAAGACATGTAATATACATGAGATGCATGTGCATCGGGATTCTGTACACGTGGAAGGAGAAGAGACAAGGGGTTTGATGAGAGAGCTGGAAAAACATGGACGAGAGGGGAAGGATCTTGCGGGTTGAGGGATTGATCATTTTGTGCGGGGGAGAGAGCGATTGGTAATTTTGTGCGGGAGAGAGAGAGGGGGGGAGGAGTCAGTCAGCCGTTGTCACATCATCCTGCTTCCAAATGGCCTTGCATTCTCTAGTGCAGTGTGGTCGCCGTCTTCGATCTCCTCGATGCCCTCTTTGAAGATTGAGGTGTGGTGCATGATGTGTTGTAGAGAAGCACAAGCAAGAGTGGTTGTCATATAACCTTGGATGGGGATGAATTGTCTGCTCGGGGGAGGGTGTGTGTGTGTGTCAGATATTGAGAGAAATCAAACCTATGGAGAGAAATGTGTCTGTATGTGACAGAAAGCTACATGCTAAATAGGTTTTTCACAAAGAGATTGTGCGTGCAAGATAGAGAGCGATGTGCGGGCCTTGAGGTGGGCAGGGCCCGGCTGAGGGTGTCAAAATGTGTGCGTTGATGCATGTGTTACATGGGATCATGCGAGGGACGGACGAATCGATAGAGATGGTTGTTGTGTTATGGATGCTCCCCCCACTCTCTTCTCTCTCTCACACACACACACAAGTAAAATAGAAGACCGTTCTCTCATGTATACACAACGTATCGGCATCTGTCTATGTCTCACTCATGCACGATCATTTGCACATTCACACCTATCTATGTCTCTATCACACGCACACCGTCTCCACACTGCCCTTCTGTCACAACACACATATGGACACATACACACATTCTGTCTGAGTCACACACACAAAATCAGTATTAAAAAAAATTAGGGCGCACCTAAAATGTACAAATCCAAATAAACACGAATAGGGGCTAAATTCAAATATATGGAAATATTGTAGCGTCAAGAACTTTTCCAAGAAAAAAAGTTGAGTAATATTCGGGGATTGTTTTCACACACACAAAAAGGTTCGGTGGATGTCCTTCGAGCGCGACACGGTGACGCACCGTTCGATCGACCGCGCGGCCGTGGTTCACGTGCTTGCACAGGATTCCGTATCATGGCTGTGGTAACTAATATAAGTGCTGCTTTAGTCTAATGTTTACGTTTACTAGTACAGTTTTCTTTTAAGTTTGACCAACCCTATATAAAACTAAACTAAGCTCCCATACATGCACTCATCAATATGCCGCCACCGTTGCGCATGCCGGCGCCCCCTGCTCCGGCCAACAATTTCTCGCCCATCACTGCCATGTCGCCGCCATCCCTATGCCATGAAGCCGAAGGCTCGCCCGCTCATGTCATCTGCAGTCCCTCCTCATGATGCCGCCGTGCTGCCAAGCACGAGAGCAGCTGGTGGAGCCAAGTCTATGCATGCAGCGTACGAAGAGGAGGACGAGCGTGTGCTCCAACACGCCTGCAAGAAGGAACTAGCATGTCATTGTCGTCTCAGCCCGTGCGGAGGAGGTGCGCATGGTGGCTGTCGCAGCGGAAGCCGGTCGCGCCCGCGTTGAGCCCGCAAATCGGGTGCGGACACGGAATCTACCTTCGGGACCTTGAATGCCACGTGGATCCTGCAATCTTAAGAAACAATTTGGGTCAGTTGACTCTCGTGAGCCGTTGGATGCAACATGGATGGCTAGAAGGGCTTCTTCAACCTCCGAAACTAACGCACTGTTCAACCTCTCAGCCCGCCACACGCCTAACCGCCTGCCGCCAGCACCCCGCCCTCCCCTAAACCACCTGGCACCGCCATGCTCCCCCACCTCCACAATCCATTTAACCCCGGGCATGATCCATTTTTTCAGGCGAACTGCATTCCACACCCAACACTCATAAGATAGATCACGGGCACCCTACCACCCTAATATAGATACTGGGTAGCTTCTCTTCCATCTTCTTCCTTCGCCCCGTCGAACTTCTTTCACCAAAAGAATGACCCAAATTATACTAACAAGTACGAACGTATTAAGTACAGTATGAACACGAAGATACGAGCAGTAGTACCAACTGCAAGAAGAACAGTAGTAAGACATACTAGTACTAGTACTACTGTACATACTAAAGAGTTCAAGTAACGAGAAAGAACATAAAGTTCAAATAACAAGAAAGAACATAAACATAGTTCTGCTGGGGGCTCAGCACAACACACCCCTGAAATAAAACTAAGCAACTAGTCCGCTTGACACTGTAGTAGAACCATCATGAGCGACTGCACTGCCTCTCGCCATGACGAAGGGAAGGAAAGGTATTGGACGGAGAGAAGATGGATGTGAGTAGACGCTGTCCTTCTCCCCTTATATAAAAAGGGACTAGGCCAAACGAGCCCAGGTGCGACCACCCCAATCAGCCAATCCAACCACTGGAGGCACGAGGAAATATGACCGACTCACTGCCCCAATCAGCGATGCCCGGCTACCCGCCCTAGCAATAAAGCCCACGTCTTCAGTGTCCAGCGCCTGCCCTCCCGGACGCATGCAGGACACGTGGCGGACGAGCCAGGACTCAGATGGTGAGTGGAGCGTCCGTTTCACACCCCGTGGTCGTTGGGCATGCGCGCCATGATGGCCACGACCCAAGTCTACTTAGTAAATGAGCCCCGCCTCGGCATCTCCCTCTATTTTTGTGAGAAGAACACAGACCGCCTCTTTACTATTGAAACCACGGAGTGACGCAAGCGTGCTACGGTCACTCCATGCATGACCTCCGTGTCACGCACAACCCCCACGTCGCGCATTCAACGCGGGTCGTGGGGAAGCGTAACCAGCGAAGAGGTTACCGCAGTAAAAACTCCGCCCCGCGTGCCAGTGCATCGTTTTGAGCCCATCCCAACAATGCGTTGTGCTTATGTGTGGCCCAGGCTCGGGGGATCTTGTTGGTGCAAAAAAGTAGGGGCTCTCTTTTGTGCCCCTTTACCTGTGCACGGGCAGTCAGAGCCGCACCCGCGACCACACTTAACACAGCAGTGGAGGGAAGCAGAAGTGCAAGGCTACCAAAGCAATGCTCTAACCAAGGGTGCAGAAGGCGGAGTGATTAGATAGGCTTCCTCCTGGCAAGACCCTTGCCGGGGCGACCTACATAGCCCCGGCAAGAGCCTTGCCAGGGCAGCTCGCCCAGCACCAACATCACAGCCACCCTTGAGCCTGAGAGTTTCGACGCCATCGACAGCATTGGAACCAAGGCTCGGGAAGTGCCTTCATGGTGGCATGCAGATCTTTGTGAAGACAGAGAGCCTACAAATCCTAGATGAGGACCAGAAGACAAGACAATCGCAAGGCTCCTTGCCGAGGATGCCCACGAGGCCCCGGCAAGGCTCCTTGCCAAAGACACTTGCAAGGCCCCAGCAAGACTCTTGCCTAGGGCGCTCACAAGACCCCGACAAGACCCTTGCCAGGAATATACGAGAGACCGCGGCAAGAACTTGCCGCCCCGTCACCGCCCTAGCTCACTGGCCAACCCAACAGCTGAAGCAAGTACCCACGTGGCAGTACGTGGGTACTAATAAAACCAGCCAAACACTTGCATTGTGGCATACAGATCTTCGTGAAGACCCTACCACCATGCCAACTCAACAGCCAACCAGCCTACATGGCGCTGCATGCCTCGTTGGCCTGGACACGTGTCGGAGCAAGGCAGAGCGGCGACAGATGGGACGGGCCTCGTTAGCGCCCCGATAAAACAAGTGGACACCTAAGTAGCGCATTTAATGCACTTTGTCCTATAATGACAGGCAATAAGCTTGTACACTGTATACCTTGCCACCTCCTGTGTGCCACTGTGGCAGCCCCTTTTGACTATAAAAGGAGGACCGAGGCGTACTGGAGAGGGATTCAGATCTTTTGGATGACACACGCATCGACCTAGTTCAAGAACTCAAGAACACACAAATATACACCAAAGCAGGACTAGGGTATTAGGCATCCTCGCGGCCCGAACCTGGGTAAATGATCCTCATGCTGGCTTTTAGACCCGCTCTTTGCACAACCTCGCGCCCGCCAACCATAGCAAAAGGGATCCATGTGATCCCATAGGTGTCGTTTCCCCCAACATTAATGTTACTCTCCACTGTGACTAGTCTTATGGGAAAAGCCGGGGAAGAGACGACTTATTTTTTAAGCCAGCAAAAGAACAGGCTCTAGGAGTAGTAGCTAGGGATACTAGGAGTGGTAGCTAGGGATCGAGTTTGCGAGATGAACCGGAGAAAGTAAATGCAGAGAGATGAAATGCAAAAAAGACGGAGGGATGTGATGGTTGGTTGTCCGTTTATTTTACCAGGCCACTAATTACTGGGAGTGGTTGCCCTCTACACTAGTACTACATCGGTCATGGTTTATTAGTCCCCCATTGAATTTCACTAAAGATTTAACTGACAAAATGTTAGTGCATGTCAACAAAAACTATATCGTTGGATTCGTATTTGAACTTAGTTTTCAATGATATAATTTTAGGTGACATGCATTAGCATTTATCTTACTATATATAATGTTAGTTCAATTTTTGGTCGTACCAATCTATAGGAAGGTGCCAGTGCGTTGCACGGAACAGTGAAATGCATTGATCAGGGAGTTGTTTTTTTGACAAAGTATGTGGGGGTCATCTCATGTGTAACGGGTATCGATAGGTTTCTTTGGATATTATTTCATCTCTAGAGCTCACAAACATCCGGGTGAAATAGATAAAAAAGTATCTTTTGCAAACAAAAGCGTTCGTTCAACTATTCAATCTACATCCAAAACTTGTGAAGAAATAACACTTATTGTGCTTTGCAAGAAATGATCTTTAAGAATTAGTTCTTGAGTATCAATTGTTATACATGTTGGCTACAGATGACATGGTAGTTTCTTATAGTAAACAGTTGGCTATACTATTAAGTATTAACCATGCCCTTATACACCTAGACGGAGGCATTAAATCAGGATGACTTGGAAGGGGGCAGAGGAGATGTAAGAAATGGTTCATCATAAGTCTTTCACCAGTACTGTAGTAAAAATTTCATACATGGAAGATTCTAGACTAAACCATAAATGGATACACTTTTATTCATGCGCGATACTCCAATAGAGCAATAGTATCATGCATGGAAGTCTCCACATGCTTAGACAACGGATTACATTGAGCGAGGACTAATGATCAACATTTAACTTCGTAATGCATATGTCTAGGTGAACCTCCTTGGAGTCCCCGTGCACATTGTTGGGTGTCAAATCATACCGTGCATCTTCCATATCAACATCGGCGGTAAGGTCCCAGCTCGGCATAGTCCTAGTCAGCTTGACGTAGCTAGTGTCGCCGCCCACTTACCTCCGAGGGGAAGTAATAGTGAGCATGCACCCGTACATCAGCCTCGTGTCAATGTCAGCGTCAGCGGCGTCGCCCCTGATGCACACTACAGATATGGGGCGACAACCTATGCAGGCCTCATCGGTGCCCACGATCAAGAGGAAGATGGTGATGTCCTCCTCTGAGACTAGCAGCCGGCGGTGATCCTCTAGCGACTCCGGCACGGTGAATGGGTAGCACATCTCGTACTTGATGTTCTCCGCTAAGGGCCAATAGTGATCGCCGCACGCCTGTGTGAGGTGATGCACGATGTCTGCCGGCGAGCCCCAAAATGGCATCGGGCACTCATAGCAGTAGACGAAGCGCTCCTTGGAGGCAATGATCATGCCATGCACGAAATGGGACTGACTGTAGGGGATGTTCCGCCAGCTGAGCAAGTTATGACGAGATTTAGTCCAAATAAGCACAAAATAAATCATGCCCGCTATAACAAAGATTATACTAATCATGTGGACTAGCATAGTAGATGAACAGATTGAATCTAGGACACAGACTAGAAACATGAATTCTACCACGATTTCGAACAGGAAGGACATAAACACATACGCAGGGGCGGAGCCAGGGGGACGAGCAGGGGCCTGCCCCCCCCCCAACGATCAACAATTTTAGTAGAAGCAACTAGTAATTATCAACAAGATTCTATCAATATACGTACTCGGCCCCCCCCCATACTCAAATCCTGGCTCCGCCACTGCACATACGTGCAACGGGAGCAGCACCGTTGGCGTTGAGGTTGTCGCCCATGTCATTGAGGAAGAGGTTGGCGAGGTTGGGGAAGCAGTCGTCGTGGGTGAAGTCATCGCTACCAGTAGTCGCGAGAGTGCTCTCCCCAAATTTCAACAGCACCCGCTGAATGGAGCGTAGGAGGGAGTGGCTGTAGGGGACGTTGTGGCCGCCGAATGGAGCGCAGGAGTAGCCCACGAAGCAGTAGATGGTGCTCCTCCCTAATCTCTACTCCTATCTCTATTTATACTACTCTTCTTTGTTTTTTATAATATACTAGTTAGCTATCAAATCGAATAGTACTGTGTCGTCCGCTACACGCCCGTCTGAACACGCATCCTCGCCTCCATCAAACCCCTCCGTTACACCCGCATGCAAACCGAGAAACCTACTCCGGCCCGCTGGAGGAAATTTGCCGGTTGCCATTGGAGAATAATAGAGTCACGTCCAATCAATTTGAGTTAATTGAATGTATGATTCTCCCTACATAACAAGTTAATCCATCCTTAATCTTCTATTCTAAGTACTCTGTGGGTTCCACTGTCAGTACAGTATACATGACTTGCAGGCTAGCTACCAGATTCGTACAAAATGTTAAAGTGAAACAAATCCATCCTTAATCTTGTATTCTCTGTACTCTGTGGGTTCCACTGCCGGTACAGTAGCGAAAGAAGTATATACTAAAGAATATAAAAAGCTAAAGTTTAGGTCAGAATTCTAACTCAGGTCATCACGCTGCGAGCATCCGGCCTAGGTGTTCGTTGCCAACAATGGAAGACATAAACCTTTATAACAATGAGCCCATCCGTTGCAAGGGATCCAAAGTAGAATAAAACATAATCACAAATTTGAAAGAAAACAGTTTAGTTTTGATATACATATCACTAAAAATATCTTATGTTTCACTACAAATATATTCTTTGGGCTGTTTTGATGAAGTAAGGGAGGAATGTGGTCGGTTTGAAGATACTAAGGGGTTTTGTGTAAACTAGAGTAGAGAAGTGGGAATTGTTGCAAAAGGCCACAACTTACATCACAGCCGTTAGATGAAGATCTAATGGTTAGAAATGGCGGATGGCAGACACACCATCATCACCAACTGAGTCTTTTATAGGAGTAGTAGTTGAGAAAAAACCGAGTTGGTAATGATGGTGTGCCTACCATCTTATAATATATACTGTCCGATCTATATCTAAGAGATAGAAAGCAAACGATTATAATTTTACAAAATATACCCACACCTCTCTTACAGATAAGGCCTTCCCTTGTTCATCCTTATCTCCCACAACCTCATTGTTGAGTAATTAAAAAAGGATGTCTCTGGAACAATCTGGCATTGTGGCTGCTACCGGTGCCGTCCATCCCCATGCCTCCGCCCAGTCCGACCACCAGTCACCACCATGCCCCACTCCTCCTCACCTTTCTCGAGATATCATTATTTTGATGAAATGGTTGACATACCATTTTTTGATAAAATTCTCAAGATATCATTAGTTTTTACACATGGCATTACTCCTGCATGGGTGAATCACCACATGTGTTTTGTAAAAAATCATCTTGATGTTCCATGCAATGGACGGGCATCTTGCTATTTTTTCTGCATATAATTCCAAACACCATGTAGACACGGTCTTTGACCATTTTACAACTATGTTACTATCACTCTTAGTGGTCAGTCGGTGCAAGTTATAGCCCCGGGTGTTTTAACCTTTTTTTAGTAATGATATATGGCGATTGTTCGCCACGAGCACACTCCTGGCAAATTCCACATAACCGTCAGATTTCCATCCGACGGTGGCCTATTTTTGTAGTCGGGCATTGAACTTTGTAACTATTTTAGATTAGAATATACTACTCCTCCAGTCCTACTCCACTACTACTCTAGTCAAGCAAGTTAGGGCATAGTAATAGGTACTGTAGGGAGTACCAGTACTGTGATAACTCAAGCAAGTTGTCTGGCATCAATATGACCCTACACTGTTGGTTTGTTTCTCGTATGTCAAGCGGCGTGCTGTAGTCATCATCACCTGTCCACTTCCCGCAGCACATATTCGCTTCTCCACCTTTGTCCGCACATAATCTCGTCCAATCTTCCATCCCCACTAAGGTGCCTCCCCCTTGTCTGAATCCCAAGCATTAACAATGGCAGAACCGAGCAGCATCTGCCGAAAGAGGGGATGGAATTCGCTCCCCACAGAGGTAATCAAGCTCATTGTTTCATGTGTGGACAATCTCAGTACCATGCCGCTCGCCGCGCGCTCGTCGGGGCTGTACCGTTTACTCAAAGCCCTCAGGCCGGAGCTTTTTAAGCCAGCTCCTTACTTGCTGATGCCGCCTGATCTTCAGAAACGGCATGTCACACAGCATAACGATCGTAGGGTGGTGAGCATCAACCCCCTTGACTGCGATCCGATCCTCGTCATGCTCAACTACATTAATGGTATGTACTGGGTTGGCATGAACACGTCTTGGATGGTGCTCGTCGACAGTCGCAGCAGCTGGGTGCTCGTGGAGGTCTACACCCAGTGATTGATCCCCTTCCTTCGATTAACACTGCACTACTTTGGCACCACGGCCTAGAATACTTGGAATCTTAAAGTAGCCAACATGATACCAAGTTTAATTTTCTCAAGGTTGTAATCTACCAAGTGCCCACAAGATCTGTGAATTATAAAGCCTTCAGGCTAATTGTGCTCTTCAACCGCGGTCTCGCCTATCTGACAGGTCACTGCGGTAAGTGGATAAATCTGCACGTCCATCGCAGGATCATACATCCTCCATGGTTGTCTGATGCCATTGAACACAAGGGCTTCATTTATGTTATCGACTCCTTCTATGGCTCGACATATTGCTGGCCTACTCCAGTCATCGCTACAAACGGCTGTTACAGCAGCATGTTACTTTCCTATGATATCATGATGGCTTTCTTATATTACTGTCAACATTTACTGAAAAATATTCATGCTCATAACATGCTATTCTTAAGATTGACTACATTAAGATCCATTTTTTATTTGAGTCCAACTTGATATGATGTTGTAGGACGCCTGGTGTCCCTACCCTTCCTAATCCCAGAACCTTTCAAAGAAAAGCGGCATGGTAGTTGCAGGTGGTTCCTGGCTCTATCAGACGACGGCGAACGATTGATGATCGTTCGCACATACTGGATGTGTTGTTTCGCGGAATACAATCACAGTCACTGCAAGGTCTTTGACCAGGATCCCAGCTTTTCTAGGCCTTCAGGAATTTTTGACTGAAGGCTGGTAGTTAGCCTTAGTACACACTCTCTATTTCTTGGACTGAATTATCCAATTAACCAGGAGATAACCGACAGCAAGGATCATGATGACAGTGCAGTTTCGTTCATCAGGCAAAACTGTGTGTACACAACGTACCATGCGTCTCTGTATGCACCATACCCTGATATGTGCCGCCACGCTCTACAGCCCAAAGTAGGAGAGAGGGTTGCAAGTATCAGACTTTGACCTGCTGGCTGGAGTTTCCCTCGTCAAGGACCCATTTGGTTCATGTTGTCAGCCAATCTCCACAGCTTAATAAATAGTAACATCTAACTGAGCAAGTTAGTTAGATGCATACACTTGGTGTAGTAGGATCTTTTATTTAGTTTGATAGATACACTTGTTCTTTTTTGGTAGCCCTTTTGTAATGATGGTTGATGTTTGGTTTGGAAGAGAGAGCTGCATCTTTACTCTTCTGGCCTGCTTACTGCTTCTGTTGCACCCCCAGCCCTGGTTGCTGCTGCTGCTGTTTTCAATGTACAATCAGTAGTATATTTCGTCTATTGGTTGAATAAATGTGTTGTTAGAACGACAAACACTATGTTTCAGAACTCATTGCACGGTTTGATTCTTTAGTGCCCCGTACCATATGTAGCGCATACTATTTTTGGTACGGAACACATTTTCCACTTGTTGATAACATGCAGCCCACTGATGAAGGCCTAATAGAGGAGCCCATAATTAACTGGAAGGGAGGCTCTCACATGAATCCGGCCCAGGTACATGCTCATGTTCCCCTAAACATAAATAAGTAAGTAAATAAATAAAGCTAAATGCTCATGCACCAATTCTTTAAATTCACGATTTAACAGGTGGATATTATTTCCTATGATAGTTTCGTTACATTCAGTCAATATTATTCTTAGGCAAAGATAGCGACCAGTCTTCTTTCTCCCACCATTTTATTCCTGCAACCAGCGGACCCATGCAAATCGTAGTCAATGTCTAAAATAGTTCTGGTCCATTTTTATTTTTCAATAAGAATGTCCAACCCAGCCCAGCACATTGGCAACAGCACTTTATCCTCTGCCTTGGTGCGCTCGCCGCAGCGCCGACGTCCGGCCCTGTCAACATAGTGAATCGGGAGAGGACCGTAGTTGTGAGTATGACAGTACTGACCCACCAGGTCCACTCCCGAACACAAGCAAGCGCCTCTTTTACTACTCAGATGCAACCCTCATTTTATTACTCTAATCCACCCTGCTGATATCACAGACCCACATCATTTTCAATGTATAGTCAATTAACGATAGAATTGCACAACTTTTTTGAGTAGTAATTCGGAGAAGCAGGCTATAAACTGGGTTGTGCGGTCTCTGCGGCCCGTCTAACAACATGACTAGCCCAGCAGTTTTTTCTTTGGGAAAATAGGTAGCCCATTATTTCTTTTTGAAGAATACCCAAGCTAGGCCTATTTGTTTTCTCCGACTTACTGGGCTGCAAATATTTCAAGACAAGGAGGGATGCATTCCGGCCTGGCCAAAGAGTATGGTCAGTGTCTGTTAAATGTAATATCAAAGGGGTTGAAAAATCCAAAAAAATCTAGCAAATGGGAAATTAGTTTCTTTTTTTGTTTTTGTTCTTCACTGATATTTTATATTTCATTGGATTTAACATGACATAGTACTAATTTATTTTTAAATTTGTTTTAGTATGGCTACTAATTTTTGGATTAAGAATATTTTGTTCCCTAGCAAAAATTTGTGAATTTTCAAAATTTCGCACATATTTAGTTCAATTTTTTAACCCTTGTACTGACAAAAACGGGCAACAATTCTAAAAATGGAAAATGGGCTTCAATAAATTCCATATGAATTAGAAAATGAGTACAAATTATAAAAATAATAGAAAATGGGATGTACACACCACAGATTTGGAGGCTGACTTGTTTACGCAAGGCTTTGTCAGTCAACACACGATTCTAGCAGAAGTGACTGGTGGATGTCCATCCAACAGCTGACGTGCTTTTTCAATCTTTGATCTTCCTGCTCCAACCGCCTAAACTAGCACCGGCGGGACTGCCTGCTCCTACCTCTTGTGGCCCGTTGTGATGCCACGCAGGCTTAACCGGCCCACCCTACTCCCTCCGTTGGCCTGGCCGCACGCAATCAACATCCTCCTTATTACGCGAAAAAATAATTCCTCCCACTGACATCTGGGGTGCAACGGTTGGGAGGCTGACCTGTGGGCCTACTAAGTTGACGCATATGCAGGGTTGTCAACTTAGTCAACAAACGATTTTAGCAGCAATGACCGTTGGATTTGAATCGAACGGTCCTCCTGCTTCTTCAATCGTTGATCTTCTTGCTCTAGCCGCCGAAAGCAGCGCCGGTCGTGCCGCCTGCTCCTGCCTCCCGTCGCCGGCTGTGCTGCCGCAGAGGCCTCACCGCTCCCTACTACTCCCATCGCTGGCCAGGCCCTGCGGCGATGGTCGCGTCACACCACAGCCAAACCAGTGAACCCTCGTACTCCTCTCCGCGTGGCCATCCACTTCCGCGTCTTCCCCGACTTCGTGTCGTCCCCTTCCTAGGCCTCACCATCGTCCACCGCCTTGGTACTCTCGCCATGGCATGGTCAATGTGGTCAACGAACGACTTCCATCGGAAGAGTACTGTACATGGAGAGGCTGACAGTTGGGTCCACGGCCGCAGCAATGAAGTGCCTCCTTATTACGCACAAAATAATGCTTCCTCCACCTGACAGCAGGGACCTACCGGACGGGCCATCGTATTTCACAAAAAAAATGTTTCCCCTGACTGCTGGGACCCACCAGCTACATCTTCGCATGCAAGGAAGTGCCTGATAGTCGGGACCAACCTGGCCGAAGCATACGTAGCATTGTCATTCTGGTCTCCAATTTGTATGTACATATGATCGGTCTGTCTACAGGCTGCAGCGATGAACCGTGGCCATGCAAGGAAGGGCACATGTCGTAGTAGAGGCACGCACGTGTCGTAGTAGAGGCGCACACGTAGCATGTACACGTACATACAGCAGCCAGGATGCAAGAAAGTAAATACGGCCAAGTACGTACATACGGGCGGGGTATCGAATGCCTACTCGCGCATACGACTTGTGTACATGGCTTGGTCGGAAAGGAGAAACTGCATCATCGTTGTGTTCATGGGGAGGCAACGGAATGCGTCGTATTCATCGGGAGGCAACGGAATGCATGCTGTTCATCGGGAACCAACCGGCTTGGACGGAACAGGCAATGGAAACGAGGCCTGGCATACCGCAGAACGGAGGAAACGGCTTTATGTTCGACCAGCCATGGTGGAAACATGATCCTGTTCATCGGGAGGGGTCTGGCGTACAGCAAAACGGAGGAAACGGACCTCCTACGGTCGACACGGGGTCCTGTTGATCCGGAGGGGTCTGGCGGACCGCAAAACGGAGGAAATGGACTTGTGTTGGAGCACGACGGTCGAAACGGGGGTCATGTTCATCGGGAGGGGTGTGGCGTACCGCAAAACGGGACTCCACGGGATACTGTTCATCTCCACCGTCGACCTCCTCCACCCTCCACGGGCTATTGTTCATCCATCGTCGACCTCCTCCAGCCTCCACCTGCGACTCTTCATCCACAGGCTCCTGTTAATTCAACCTCCACCGGCTACTGTTCAACCAGCCGTCTCCACGGGGTCCTGTTCAACCACCCCTCCATGGGCTACTATTCATCTAGCCCTCCACCGGCTACTGTTCAACAAGCCCTCCACTGGCTACTGTTCAACCAGGCCTCCACGGGGTCCTGTTCATCGACCGGCTCGATCAATCAGGGGTACTGTTCATCCAGCGGCAATGGCCTCTACTACCACGGGTTCCTGTTCATCCAACCCCCACCGGGAACTGTTCATCCAAAGCCCCCAACAACACTTACTGTTCATCCATAGGCAGTATCGATCGGCTTCAGTTAGCAACAGTAGCGAAGGAATCGCTCGATCGGGTTCAGTTAACAGCCATCGATCGATCGCTCAGGTTCAGTAACGCGTAGCCTATAGTGCAAACGCTCGGGTTCAGTTGGAGCCCAATGCCTCTCATACACATGCATACGTACGAGAGAAACACACATCACTCGGCCCCGACCACCCACCGTAACCGGGAACTCCATGATATTTTCCTCTCCCTCGCTTCTACCATGATTTTTTTAATCATGGACGGCCCAAAGAATGTCATGCAGCTGCGTCTCCGGCCCGCCCAGGACGAAAATCCCATTTTCTGTCATGATTTTTTGTCATAGAAGTAGGACCCCACCACATCTATGATGATACCGGGTTTTGTCACAATTATCATCATAGAAGTGTCATAAGTATGACAGAAAAAATTTCGTTCGGCCCAAAATGTCACGGATGTGTCTTTTTTTTGTAGTGAGTGATTCCTACACCAATTAGTGAGGAAGCTGATGATGATGATCATGAAACTTCCGATCAAGTTACTACCGAACCTCGTAGGTTAACCAGAGTATGATCCGCACCTGAGTGGTACGGTAATCCTGTTCTGCAGGTCATAATACTTAACCATGACGAACCTACGAACTATGAGGAAGCAATGATGAGCCCAATTTCTGATAGATGGCTTTAGGCCATGAAATCTGAGATAGAATCCATGTATGAGAACAAAGTGTGGACTTTGGTGGACTTTCGCCATGATTGACAATCCATTGAGAATAAATGGATCTTCAAGAGGAAGACGGACGCTGATACTAGTGTTACTATCTACAAAGCTCGACTTGTCGAAAAGGGTTTTTGACAAGTTCAAGGTGTTGACTACGATCAAATTTTCTGACTCCTATCGATGCTTAAAGTCTGTCTGAACCATGTTAGCAATTTCCACATTTATGAAATCTGACAAATGGATGTCAAAAGTGCATTCCTTAATGGATTTATTAAAGAGAGTTGTATATGATACAACCAGAAGGTTTTGTCAATCCAAAAGGTGTTAACAAAGTGTGCAAGCTCCAGGGATCCATCTATGGACTGGTGCAAACATCTCAGAGTTGGAATATATGCTTTGCTGAGTTGATCAAAGCATATAGTTTTATACAGACTTGCGGTGAAGCTTGTATTTACAAGAAAGTGAGTGGGATCACTACAGACTTTCTGATAACTATACGAAAATGACATATTGTTGATCGGAAATGATGTAGAATTTTCTAGAAAGCATAAAGGAGTGTTTGAAAGGAGTTTTTCAAACAAAGACCTCAGTGAAGCTGCTTACATATTGTGCATCAAGATCTATAGAGATAGATCAAGACATTTGATAAGATTTTTCAATGAGTACATACCTTGACAAGATTTTCTAGTAGTTCAAAATGGAACAGTCAAAGAAGGAGTTCTTGCCTGTGTTGCAAGGTGTAAAGTTGAGTAAGACTCAAAACACAACCACGACAGAAAATAGAAAGAGAATGAAAGTCATTCCCTATGCCTCAGCCATAGGTTCTATAAAATATGCTATGTTGTGTACCAAACCTACTGTGTACCTTTCCATGAGTTTTTCAAGGGTGTACAATATTGATCCAAGAGTGGATCACTGGACAACGGTCAAACTTGTCCTTAGAAGACTAAGGAGATATTTGTCAGTTATGGAGGTGATAAAGAGTTCGTCGTAAAGAGTTATGTTGATGCAAGCTTTTGCACCGATCCGGATGACTCTGAGTCTCAATCTAAATACATATTGAAATTGGGAGCAATTAGCTAGAGTAGCTCCATGCAGAGCATTGTAGACATAGAAAATTTGCAAAATACATACGGCTCTAAATGTGACAGACCCATTAACTAAGCTTATCTCACAAGAAAAACACGATCACACCTTAGTACTATTTGGGTGTTAATCACATAGCTATGTGAACTATATTATTGACTCTACTAAAACCCTATGGGTACTAGTAACATGGCGATGTGAACTAATCACATAAAGATGTGAACTAGTGGTGTTAAATCACATGACGATGTGAACTAGATTATTGACTCTAGTGCAAGTGGGAGACTGAAGGAAATATGCCCTAAAGGCAATAATAAATTTGTTATTTATATTTCCTTATATCATGATAAAATTTATTATTCACGCTAGAATTGTATTAATTGGAAACTTGATACATGTGTGGATACATAGACAAAACAAAGTGTCCCTAGTATGCTTCTACTTGACTAGCTCGTTAATCAAAGATGGTTAAGTTTCCGGACCATAGACGTGTGTTGTCATTTGATGAACAGGATCACATCATTAGGAGAATGATGTGATGGACAAGACCCATCCGTTAGCTTAGCATAATTATCATTAAATTTTATTGATATTGCTTTCTTCATGACTTATACATATTCCTCTGACTATGAGATTATGCAACTCCCGAATATGGGAGGAACCCCTTTTGCATTGTCAATCATCATAACGTAACTGGGTGATTATAAAGATGATCTACATGTGTCTCCGAAGGTGTTTGTTGGGTTGGCATAGATCAAGATTAGGATTTGTCACTCCGAGTATAGGAGATGTATCACTGGGCCCGTTCGGTAATGCACAGCACTATACACCGTGCAAGCAATCTGACTAAACAGTTAGTTACAGGATGATGCATTACAGAACGAGTAAAGAGACTTGCCGGTAACGAGATTGAACTAGTTATGATGATACCGACGATCGAATCTCGGGAAGTAACATACCGATGACAAAGGGAATGACGTATGTTGCTATGCGGTTTGATCGATAAAGATCTTCGTAGAATATGACGGAACCAATATGAGCATCTAGGTTCCGCTATTGGTTATTGACCGGAGATATGTCTCGGTCATGTCTACATAGTTCTCGAACCCGTAGGGTCCACACGCTTAATGTTCGTTGACGATTTGTATTATGAGTTATGTGATTTGATGACCGAAGTTTGTTCGGAGTCCTGGATGAGATCACACACATGATGAGTAGTCTCGAAATGGTCGGGAGGTAAAGATTCATATATTGGAAGGTTATATTTAGACATCAAAATGGTTCTGAGTGATTCAGATATTTTATCGGAGTACCGAGGGGTTACCAGAATCCCCCAGGGGAAGTATTGGGCCTATTGGGCCATATTGGAGGAGAGGAGAAAGGCCACGTGAGGAGGGGCGCCCCCTTTCCCAAAATGAATTGGACTAGGGGAGTGGGGTGGCCCCCTTCTTTCCTTCTCTGTCTCTCTCCCTTCCCCTTTTCCTCTCCGATGGAAGGAAGGAGGAGGGGGCCGAATCCTACTTGGACTAGCAGTCCAAGTAAGACACCCCCTATGGCGCGCCCCCTTGGCTGGCCACCTCCTCCTCCCCCCCATTATATACAGAGGCGGGGCACCCCAAAGGCACAACAGACAATCTCTTAGCCGTGTACGGTGCCCCCCTCCACAGTTTAACACCACGGTCATATCGTCATAGTGCTTAGGTGAAGCCCTGTGCCGGTAACTTCATCATCACCATCGCCAAGCCGTCGTGCTGACAGAACTCTCCCTCATCCTCAACTGGATCAAGAGCTCGAGGGACACCATTGTGCTGAACGTGTGCTAAACACAAAGGTGCCATACGTTCGGTACTTGGATCGGTTGGATCGTGAATACGTTCGACTACATCAACCGCGTTACTAAACGCTTCCGCTTTCGGTCTATGAAGGTACATGGACACACTCTCCCCTCTTGTTGATATGCATCTCCTAGTTAGATCTTGCATGATCGTAGGAAAATTTTGAATTACTATGTTCCCCAACAGGCTCACCTCGATCTGGATCAAGGACAACTACAGGTTGTGGTAGGCCCGTTGGGGAAAACGAGGGAGAGTGGGTAGATTTGGATCGAGGAGAAGGTGGCTGGGCGGTGGAAATTGGATCAGGAGTGATCCCAGGGAAGAAGATGAGAGGGGGTTGGCTGGCTACGCAAGAAAAATGGGTGAGGTTGTCAGGCGGTCGCAACTGAGGGATTCATTTGATGGATGGGACTGATCCTAGGACGAGGGTTAGCATGTTTAAGTAGGTAAGAGGCAGATTTTGGATCCTCCGATTAGATCGGGCGATGGAGAAGAAAATGCTTTGGGGTCCCAAACAAATAACTGAAGATGTTTTAGGGATGTTTGGGGATGATCTGGACCCATCGGTCACGACTGCCCGGGTCGAGTCCGGGAGAAGTTTTGGACTAGCTTGCGAGGGTCTGAGAGAGGTCGACAAAGAGAAGGGGCTTGGCAAAAGGTCAACGGAGACAAAGAGAGAAGCAGAAACTACAGATGACAACGATTTCATGAAAACATGCGGATGCAATGTGGGTGACGCGATGATGAATGCAACAAACAAATAAATTACATGGCGACAACGAAATAACTGGAAGGCTACTGGAGCGTCGGTCTCGGGTCGTCACAACACTCATCCAGTTACAAGAGATCTTGCCCTGAGATCTAGGGATGACAAACGGAAGAGAAAGAGAAGAGGTAAAGCTAAGTTGCTTCTTGACAAATGAGTGAAACCAAAGAAAAAGAAGGACATAATTTGGACAGCACTCAGGTTGAACATGGAAGGAATAGAACATGAACTTGACAAGACGAGATGAAGGTTTGAAGAAATCAACCTCACAATACATTTGAACAAGTGAACGGTCAATTAGATACTTGAACAAAAGAACGGATAAGAAATAACATCTTCTACCACAAATGAACTTGAAGAGCAAGCTTACGAAGAAGGGTTGAACGGAGTTGTTGGAAAATAAACAAAAGATATGATTTCCAATGGTCTTATGGAAAACATCCCAAAATTATGAGGTGAAGACCTTCCACTAACGAAATCAATTAATTTGATTGAGAACACCAAAGAGATGGAAACCTTCTTCCACCAAGATGATAAAGAGATAACTTGGATCAATGATAGCACCACAATTAGCTATATACCATAGGGAAGGATTTAGGTCAAATCTATACCAAGATAACCTCCAATTAAGAAACGATGGGATTAAACATCTCATTCTTGACAAATCTTCTTCGAGACGCCTCGTGAATAAAGAATGTTACAACACCATCTCAAGAGCGCGTGGAGGAAGAATTGCACTTCGGAATGCAACATGAAGAATACTTGATCTCGTCGAACAAGAATCTTGAAGAACACTTTGAGAGTGAATTAAATCCTAAATGAACCACTGTTGGGAAAAATTTACAGGGGTATGCATTTTCCCCAGACTCGTGCACAGGCAAGACAAGGCCAAGATAGAATACAAGAAATCAAGGGATCCAGAGGAACCAACACGCAGTCTAGGGAGACCAAGGTCAAGTGAGAAGAGCTAGATATCGGCAAGAGAAGGGCCTCCCTTGCCGGTCAGGCGAGCCCGACAAGGGGCAAGGTCACCGCAAGGAGCAGGTAACCGAGGCACCCCGACAAGGCCTGCCGGGGGCCTGAAGGGGCAGAACCACCCCACCAACCACTCAAGCGCAACCCACATTGTCAATCAATGCGGTGTCAAGCCGCAAGATGATTAAGTGGCAGCCGTTTGCCACATTGTAGCCATTTCCTATAGAAAAAGCCTACGGATGACACCCGTCCTGCGATGTGTCAAGGAAACAGGCGCAGAGCTGGCAAGATAGCCCGGCAAGCCTTGCCGGGGAACCAGTGATTTGACACCAAGCGGCACATTTAATACACCATGTTTGCCCGCAAAGTTAGGTATGATACCACTGTTCGGTATCATATCAGTGGATAATGACTACTTTGCCATTCTGGTGACCCCTTATTCTATAAAAGGAGGCCCATGGCACCTGTAGGAGGGCTTAGAAGGTTGGAAAGTTGATGAACCCAAGCCACCATACGCGCGTAGTCGCTGCGGCCCCGAGGCGAACCCTGCTGCGCAAGTGTACTACGCATCACCACATTAACTCCACCATCAATCCACCAAAGCAGGAGTAGGGTCTTACGCCTCGCGGCGGCCCGAACCTGGATATATTTCAGGTGTGCTCTCCACCATGCTGTCGTACGCTGGTCTACTCTTTGTGAAACGCGACGTCCCCCTACCGAACCAGCAAGGGGCCGCCCGGCCCCATAGGTGGTTGCAGACATCCCGTGACATCTTTAGAGCACCAGGTAGGGGGCTCTCTTCCATGAACCTGAAAGTGTGCACAGCGCATCATCTTCATCACCTTCCTCATCTTCGACGGTGCCATCGACTATGGCGCCTGCGAAGGCGCAGAAGCGGGGTTGGGGAAGATCCACACTCGCACCATGTTGTCGCTCTCCAAGATTTGTCGTAGCAATATTTGTCGGGGTTCTGGGAACGGGGGTCCCCAGACTTGCCTGCCTGCGGCCTGTGGCATGGCTCAAAGGGGGGCCCAGCACGGCCCATCTTCATCAACACAGACTTAAGACCCCTGCGAGGGGCCAAGCCTCGCGGGGCGGACGACGCGGAGCTTCCTCAGGCACGGCCTCACCAGGCTGGCTCGTGAGGAGGCGGAGAGATCAAGGCAGGGTACCTCATGAGGTGCCCGTAATGCAAGCCATGATGACCAAGGGCACCAGGCGGGCGCCAGCCCGCGCAGTGCCCTCCTTTCCCTTTTGGTGCAAAGGGGGCAAGCGCAGCCGCGGAGTACCGAGGCATCAGGCAAAGGTTGCCATTTCGGTGCAACAAGACCAAGACCAGGAGGACTGCAAGATGGAGGTCATCATGGAGCCCAAGACGGCGTCACCACCAGAGCTTTGTGCAGGCGAGGACCAACTTTAGTCAGGATAAGTGTACTAGATGTTCCCCTTCAAAATGGCCAATTGTTGGCACGCTTCCCGCTCAATATTTGGGAAGAGGCCCAGGGCCTTTGCATATAAATAGGACCGGCCACCCACAGGGTAGGGGGATCGGATCGAAATCAAAGAGAGAGAAGGGTGATTGAACTCCTCCTAGTAGTTCGTCCCCCCAGCAAAGAACATACCCTCGCGAGGCTGTTCTTCCTTGTATTGTTCATCATCATCAGCCCAAGAGGCAATCCACCACACCACACACTGGAGTAGGGTATTACACCACAACGGTGGCCCGAACCAGTAAAAACCCTGTGTCTCTTGTGTTGTTCTTTCCATAGCATAGATCTTAGCGAGGCGGAGGGGTGCAGGTAGGTAGAAGGCGAAATCTCCGCGCGCACCCCAGTGCTCGAACCTCAAGGGTCTGCCGGAAACCGAAATCCGACATTTGGCGCGCCAGGTAGGGGTGCACCGGAGTTTTCCCTTCCGCCACCGCCACGACCTGCCTCGCGATGAGTAGCGCGTCGCCCGCTCCGGACGCCGGCGCCAGCACGGGGGCCAGGGGGCTCCGAGCCCTGGCCACAACCCTGCAACGGGTATGGTGGCCAGACAAGTTCAAGCTAACGACGCCACCGCGCTACGGTGGCGCGACTGATCCGCTGGCCTTCTTGCTGGCGTACGAGGAGGCCAACCTCGAAGCTGGAGGTGACGATAGGGTCATGGCCAACTGGCTCCCCATGGCCCTCACCGGCGCTCAGCGCGCATGGCTGCTCCACCTGCCGGTAGCCTCCGCGGCCTCTTGGGAAGAGCCCCGCGGCCTCTTCTCCGCCCATCACACTACACCAACACCCCCGGTCGTCGCGGCCCTCCTGGGCGGCTCGCAGGCGCCGCCTACAAGTCACCACGTCAAGTCGTTCATCCGCCGGGTCAGCGCCACTTCCACGCGGCAGGGGGCTCTCCCGGACCGGGCGGCGCCCAAGGCCGGCCTGACCTTCAGCTCGGAGGACCACCCCTCCAACTCGGCCTGCTCGGGTGCACTCCCCATGCTGTGCACCCCCACCATCTGCCAGGTGGCCGTCACCAGAACTCTCATCGATGGCGGTGCGGGCCTCAGCGTGCTCTCGGTCGAGGCCTTCAACCTCCTCTGCATACCCCTGGAATGGGTGCAACCCAGCCGGCCCTTCTCAGGCATTGGGGGCGGATCATCCAGCTCCTTGGGACAGATCCGGCTCCCAGTAACCTTCGGCACCTACAGCAACTTCCACACGGAGCTGGTCGACTTCGACATCGCCCCCATCGGCCTCCCCTACAACGCCATCCTCGGCTACCCAACGCTGGCCCAGTTCATGGCCGCGACGCACCCGGCGTACAACCTCACGAAGATGCCCGGGAGCAGCGGTGTCCTCACCATGCACGGGGACACCGGAGACGCGCTGCGGGTGCTCAAGCTCGCCTTCAAGACGGCGGCGTCCGCATAGCCTGCCGACTCGTAGACCACCGAGCCCAAGGGGGCTGCACCCGCCAAGAAGAAATAGTTGTTCACCCAAGACAAGGCAGAAACCAAGCAGATACCCGTCGATGAGGACGGGTCCACCAGCGCCACTTTCACCATAGGCGCCAACCTCGAACCCGAGCAGGAGGAGGCCCTGGTCGGGTTCCTGCGCACGAACAAGAAGGTATTCGCTTGGGAGCCTGACCAGTTGGCGGGGATCCCTAGGAGTGTAATCGAGCATCACCTCAACGTGTGCCCCAACGTGCGCCCTGTGAAGCAGAAGGCAAGGCGGCAGTCCATAGAAAAGCAGGCCTTCATTGTCCAAGAGACCCGCAAATTAGAAGCCGCTGGGGTCATTCGCGAGGTCCGATACCCGGATTGGTTGGCCAACCCTGTCGTTGTGCCAAAGAAGGGAGGGAAGGAGCACATGTCTGTCGACTTCACCAACCTCAACAAGGCATGCCCGCAAGATCCGTTCCCGCTCCCCCGCATCGACCAGATCGTCGATTCCACCGCAGAATGCAACCTGCTATGCTTCTTGGATGCCTTCTCCGGGTATCACCAGATCAAGATGGCGGTTAGAGAGGAGCGTCACATCAAAACCACAGCAGCAGCCCGGGACAAGGCAAAACAGGAACAAGGAAGGCCCATAGAAACCACCACCGTGGCTGAGGAGGATCCGCCACCGCAGAGGAGTGCGCCGGAGGCGGGAGAGGCCCCTCTCCCAGATGGCCAACCTTAGGAGGCCTCATCACCTCAGGAGGCCTCATCACCTCAGGAGGCGCCATGGTCTCCCAAGGGAGCCACCAGCACTAACGCACCCATCCTCGTTGAGCACCGAGTGTACTTCGTCAGCACGGTGTTGCGGGACGCGAGGGCATGGTACCCCATGCCTTAGAAACTCCTCCTCGCGCTACTGGTGGCCTCGCGCAAGCTGTGGCACTATTTTCAGGGTCACCCCATCAAGGTCGTCTCGTCATACCCCCTGGAGAGAGTGCTCAGGATCCCTAACTCAGCTGGAAGGGTCGCTGAGTGGAACATAGAACTGCAAGCGTTTCAGCTCGAATTCAGCACGACCAGAGTCATCAAGGGAGCAGCATTGGTGGATTTTGTGGCAGAATGGACGGAGGCACCAGGCCTCAAGGCCGACGAGGATCGGTCCCTCTCCCCGGGAAGCGAGGCGCTAGAAGGCTGGGTCATGTACTTCGATGGGGCGTTCTCCAGGCATGGCGCTGGGGCTGGGGTGGTGCTTATATCGCCCACTATTGACAAGCTCTACTATGCTGTGCAGCTCTGTTTCCAGCAAGGTGAAAAGGTCTCCAACAACATAGCAGAGTATGAAGGTTTAATAGCAGGCTTGAAGGCCGCAGCTGCCCTGGGGTGAAACGCCTCACCATCAAGGGCGATTCGCAGCTCCTTGTCAATTTCTCCAACAAGGTGTACGAGCCGAAAGATGAGCACATGGAAGCCTACCTTGCGGAGGTCCGCGGGATGGAGAAGCAGTTCTGGGGGTTGGAGTTGCAGCATGTGCCCCATGGCACCAATTAGGAGGCCGACGACATTGCCAAACGGGTGTCCAGGCGGTTACCTCAGGAGCCTGGCATTTTCGAGGAGTGGCTCTTCAAGCCCTCAGCCCTGCCGTCATTGTTAAACACGGCTCAACCTCAGGAGGAGCTCCCCCAGCCACCTGCCTCAGGAGCCCCGGCCTGTGGCCCGGCTTCAGGAGCTCGCCTGCTTCTGACGATGGAACCTCAGGAGGGGTGCTGGATCACGGAGCTCCGGAGTTACTTAACACAAGGGACCCTGCCGGAGAAGGAGGAGGAAGCGGAGCGTGTGGCACGACAGGCCACGGCATACTGCATCAAGGATGGAGAGCTCTACCGGAAGCGACCAAACGGTGTATCTCTGCGCTGCATCTCCAGGGAGCAAGGAAAGGACTGGTGGAAGATATACACGGCGGAGACTGTGGACATCATTCATCATCACGGACCCTCGTCGGCAAGGCGTTCCGCAGTGGGTTTTATTGGCCCACCGCACTCAATGACGCCGTCGAACTAGTGAAAGCTTGTGAGGCCTGCCAGTTCCACGCCAAGAAGATCCATCAGCCGGCAGGAGGCCTGCAGACTATACACCTTTCGTGGCCATTCGCAGTCTGGGGGCTGGACATCCTGGGCCCGTTTCCTCGGGCGCCAGGGGGCTACCGCTACCTCTACGTCGCCGTGGACAAGTTCACCAAGTGGGCTGAAGTAGAGGCCGTCCGCACCATCCCCGCGGGTTCCACGGCCAAGTTCATCAGGGGCATCGTGAGCCGGTTCAGGGTGCCGAACCGCATCATCACGGACAACGGTTCGCTGTTCACCAGTAACCTTTTCAAAACATACTGTGCTAACCTTGGAATGCAGATATGCTACGCTTCGGTGGCGCACCCCCGAAGCAACAGCCCGGCCGAGCGAGCCAACGCAGAGGTCCTGAGGGGCCTCAAGACCAGGACGTTCAAGAAGAAGCTGGAGGCCTGCGGCAGAGGTTGGTACGACGAGCTTCAGTCCGTGTTGTGGTCCGTCCGCACAACCGCGACCAAGCCGACTGGAGAGACCCCGTTCTTCCAGGTATACGGAGCCGATGCGGTCCTCCCTCACGAGGTCAGACGTCGCTCCGCGCGGGTCCTAGTGTTCGACGAGGCGCAGCAGGACGCCATGCGGGGGATGGACCTCGTGCTGGGGGAGGAACATCACCGAGAAGCCGCGCTGCGAGCGGCGAGGTACGAGCAAGCACTATGACGATATCACTGCCGCAACATCCGCCCAGAACTCTCGAGGTAGGAGACCTCGTGCTCAGGCGGGTTCTCTCCAGGGAGGGATTGCACAAGCTCTCTCCCATGTGGGAGGGCCCATTCAAGGTTGTTCATGTTTCCAGGCCCGGCTCCGCGCGCTTGGAGACTCAGGAGGGGGTGCCGGTCTAGAACGCATGGAACATCCAGCACCTCCGGAGGTTCTACCCCTAAAAAGGCCCAGAGCCTGTGAAGAAGGCGAATGCCTATGAAGCTATCACGTTTTGGAAAAGGCCCAGAGCCTGTGAAGAAGGAGAATGCCTGTGAAGCCGCCGCGTTTTGGAAAAGGCCCAGAGCCTGTGAAGAAGGCGAATGCCTGTGAAGCCGCCGCGTTTTGGAAAAGGCCGAGAGCCTGTGAAGAAGGCGAATGCCTGTGAAGCTGTCGCATTTTGGAAAAGGCCCAGAGCCTGTGAAGAAGGCGAATGCCTGTGAAGCTGTCGCGTTTTGGAAAAGGCCCGGAGCCTGTGAAGAAGGCCAATGCCTATGAAGCTCGCCGCCCGTGACACTCTCACGTAATAATGAGTTGGGGCTGTACACGCCCCGGAGTCTCAGGAGCGCCGGCCTCAGGCCCTGGGGCTCCCTCCCACGCCCAGTGGCAGCACTTAGCTCCGCGCTGGTGAGAAGACGTCGAAGACTAGATTAGGTGCCGGACGCGGCTTTTTCATTTGCTTTCCGCAGTTGGCTTGTTCATTCTCATTCGAAGTTTTATTGAAGTTGTTGCCGTCTTTGGCTTGTGGTTCTTCGACTTTTCACTCTCCTGCCTTGATTTCTCTTATGCAAGGCCTCGCGAGAGGGGAAGCCGAGCGCCCTCGCGAGTGTTCCTATCCTAGTCGTTCAAAGGCTTCGTGACCTGGGTCCATTACAGGAGCACCCCTCCAGTCCGTGCCCCATGGGCACCGCGACACGAACACAGGGCCTGGGTCGGTCGCCCCCCACGGCTGGGGCCGGGAACTATCCACGCACGGGCACGTAGCCGGAAGGCACGATAACGGAAGCAAAACGATGATTAACATCAATAACCCAAACACGCCCCCATGGGGCTCCACACTATTGTCTTTTTACGCAGGAAAAAGGAAAAGAAAGAACGAATCGGGCGCAGCTCGGCTCACACCGGCCTGCAGGGAAGACTCGAGCTGCATCCGGGGCTCAGGCCGACTCCCTCTCGCGCTTCACCGAGGCGCGACGGCGGGCAGACACGCTACCACCTCTCAAGCAGATACGACGGCGTGGAGGCTGACCGCGGCCATAGCTAGAAGAGTCGCCGCCTGAAGAAGAACCGGAGAAGCTTGGGGAACCCTGAGCGCCGCCAGTCACGCGAGCGCTGTCCTCTCCATCAACGCCGGAGCTGGGTTCCCGTCCGCGGTCATCGTCCTCAGGGTAGCACCCTGCACGGCGACCATCTTCCCCAAACACCCTCACGTAGAGGGTGGCATCGCCGTCAAACTTGAAGTGTAGGGTGCACCGACGGCTCAGGCCACGCGCGCAGGCAAACGTCTGCCAACCGCGGGCGAAGGCCTGGCTACCGGCTGCGGAGACCTCCAATGAAGCCCATGAGGCCCGGCTGCAGCAGCCGTCAGCCTGGAGCCAGAGGCCGCCCGGGGCGCCGGCCGGGAGCTCGCGCAGGAGGAAGCGAGGAAGTGGAAGCCGGGTGCTAGTCGGCTCCGCCGACCACACAACAAACTCTGGCAGCACCTCTGCAGCGCGAAAGCATGGCCTAGGGGGACGCGCGACTGAAGTGCGCCCCCCGGCCGTAGCAGTCCGCCCGTCACCATGCTATAAATCATCTCCGCGGCCGTGGGGAGCTGCCGTGGTGGCCACAGGATGTTTGCGATGGCGCCCTCGGCCGCGCTTGGGCGGGGGAGAGGCAGACTCTACCCGGCGAGCCTTCCCCTTCTCTGCGGCTGAGAACCTCCTCGACGGGGCCATGAAGAAGAAGGAGAAGCAAAGGGGGATGAACTGGAAGGGCGCGCGCCGATCCGTACTTATAGCCGGTGAGGGCCAACCGTCGGCCCCCACTATCGCAGGTAATCATTACCCGCTTTGCATGCCGGGACTTGTCCAATCCGTGTAGTTGCCGAGGCGCCATGGGCAAGTGGAGACGCCCACGTCCAATCAACCGCCACACGGCACCCAAGGCCGCAGGCTGTTAGGGCCCGCGGCGCTTCACGCTTACCCTTTTGCCTCCCTGCACGACCAAGTACGGGCGCGCCTTGGGCCCGGGGGTTGCTGTCGGCATTCTGGGAACGGGGGTCCCCAGACTTGCCTACCTGCGGCCTATGGAGTGGCTCAAAGGGGGCCCCAGCACGGCCCATCTTCATCAACACAGACTTAAGACCCTCGCGAGGGGTCAAGCCTCGCGGGACGGACGACGCAGAGCTTCCTCAGGCACGGCCTCACCAGGCTGGCTCACGAGGAGGCGGAGAGATCAAGGCGGGGTACCTCACGAGGTGCCCATGACGTAAGCCATGACGACCAAGGGCGCCAGGCGGGCGCCAGCCCGCGTAGTGTCCTCCTTTCCCCTTTGGTGCAAAGGGGGCAAGCGCAGCCGCGGAGTACCGAGGCATTAGGCAAAGGTTGCCATTTCGGTGCAACAAGACCAAGACTAGGAGGACTGCAAGACGGAGGTCATCGTGGAGCCCAAGACGGCGTCACCACCAGAGCTTTGTGCAGGCGAGGACCAACTTTAGTCAGGATAAGTGTACTAAATGTTCCCCTTCAAAATGGCCAATTGTTGGCGCCCTTCCCGCTCAATATTTGGGAAGAGGCCCAGGGCCTTTGCATATAAATAGGACCTGCCACCCATAGGGTAGGGGGGATCGGATCGAAATCAGAGAGAGAGAAGGGTGACTGAACTCCTCGTAGCAGTTCGTCCCCCCAGCAAAGAACAGACCCTCGGGAGGTTGTTCTTCCTTGTATTGTTCATCATCATCAGCCCAAGAGGCAATCCACCACACCACACACTGGAGTAGGGTATTACACCACAACGGTGGCCCGAACCAGTATAAACCCTGTGTCTCTTGTGTTGTTCTTTCCATTGCTTAGATCTTAGCGAGGCGGAGGGGTGCAGGTAGGTAGAAGGCAAAATCTCCGCGCGCACCCCAATGCTCGAACCTCAAGGGTCTGACGGAACCCGAAATCTGACAACAGTCAAGACCAAGATCATGGTTGATGATGGTGGATTTACCCCGACGGCTCATATGGCGCTATGGCCATCCGAGCACTGTCCGGAGGAAGGGGCACGAGACGTGCGGGCGCGAGCTCCCTCCTTCCTGTCCCTCGACCTCGTCAGCAGTCGAGTTGCTTTATCCTCGGCATCATCAATGTCGACTATTACCATGCAACGCTAGGTCCAGTATTTTCCCCGCTATGGGTAATCCTGAGCAGAATGCTGGTATGAGTCCATCGATTGATGCCCTGGAAAGCACACTTCGGGGAGGCTGCCTACACTAACACAACCCATGCGACGGCAGCCGCTGCACTGACTTGAGGGGGAGCAAAAGGGAAGGGGACCAGCGAAGCCCGACACCATGCCCCTATGCCCGCCAGCTACAAGAGATACATGTCATCCCTTGTTGGGAACGAAGAAACCACCTGACCGCCTTCTACTTCTCCAGGCGCCGTGGACACGTTGAACACGCGCAGCCCGGCAGACGAAAAAGAAGCTTAAAACAAAAGCTAAGTCCACGTTATCACTTCTATTTGATGCATTTCAGATTTTTGCAGTCGTTTATCCCTTAACTCCAGTAAGTGTTCGTATCGTGAAAGCCCTCAAGCCATGGAACCTTGGCTAGTTTCTTTGATCGCACCATCGTCCTGTCCAAAGCCATGCTCGTAGGACGAGAGGCTGCGTCTAGCGCTAACTAGGAAAAACCTACCGAGACACATCCATGCGAAGATGACTGTTAAGGACAAGACCCTTACGACAATCGCGGCAATATTATATCGGCAGGCATCCAGAGCATACATAGGAATTGATCATACGAACACGAGCATATAGAGTTTAAAGGGATAAACACACATTTAAAGATCTAGCTAGAAGCATCATCCTCACACAAATACTAGAGATAAAATGACTAAACACAAAAAATGCTTTCATGTTCTGTTACAGGACCAGAAGGAATAACTTAAACATGGAGAACCCTGTTGGCGCGGGGAGCGGCCTTCTTCTCAGTGGTAGCGACATCAGCACCCACTGGCGGCTTCTTGAAGCCGTCATCAAGGTCGAGCTCTGGGTGGCGATAGGCGATGTTGCTCAAGACCATGAAGAGGGCGTTGCGAGCGAGCCTCCGCGACTTGGTCACGAAACGCTCGGCTCTCCCCTCTTCATGCACCTTCAAATTGTCGATCAACTCATCGAAGAAGATCCCTAGCTTGACACTCGGGACCTCACGTTCATCGGCTGAGTAGACTAGGCCGTCCATGCCCATCGCCGGAACTTTGGCTCCAAGGCGTTCTGTGATATCGATCAAGCTCTTGAGCCAAAGGTTGCTCATGTCGACTTGGTTCTTCAGCCTATCCACATCTTGCCAAAGGCGCTTGGCGGTTTCCAAGTCCTTGGACAGCAACTGTTGCCATGATTCAAGGGATTCCGCCGACTGCTCCAGTGGGCTGATCATCGTCCTCATATCAGAGATGTTGCCCTTGGCGGTCTCAAGGCTTTGGGTCTTGGAGGAGAGCTGTGACTACACATCAGCCAGGTGAAGCTCTGCTTGCCATCCCTCTTCTTTGAGTGCCTCCACCTCCTTGGCACTCCCAGCAAGGTCTTCATTCAGTTTCGCCACCTGTCGGTCGAGCTTGGCCTTGGGGGAAGACGCGGTGTCCAGATCTTCAACAAGCTTCTTCAGCTTGGTAGCATGGTCAGTAGCGAGGGTGTCCAGAGCAGCCCATGCTTGTCCTTCAATTCATTGGTGCATTGCGGCACCAAGGTATCCAAACTTTCATCCTTGGCACGGAGGGTGACTTCAAGATTATCCTCCCGAAGGGAGATCTCTCGCTCCCTGGCATCCAGTGATGCTTTGTGATTCGCCAGGCGCCCCTCCCAGGCCATGACGTCCTCCTTCATCATCTAAAGGGTCTCTTGCTGCCTCATGAGTGCCTTGAACTGCTTGTCATGCCATTTACATATCTCCAGGCATTTGTCCTTCAGCCTCTGATCCACTTTGCCGGCGGATTTGCGCCGTTCCTTGAGCTCCTACCACTTTTGGCGGTGTTGGGCCTGCATTTCCATCACACCTGCCGCCATGGATTCCATAAAGGACAAATCCAAATTGATGGCAGCTGAGTCATCGGCCTCCACGCCTCCCCGATGTAGCAGTGCCAGATGGCGCTGAAGCTCTTCATCAAGCTCTACATTTGTTAAGGACGGGCCGGGGGCTCCGATGTCAGGCAGCGACAGCACCACAGCCAGCATGTTCAAAGAAGACGACGGGGCCTCAACGGCGCCACGGGAAGAGGGGAGTGGACCCATGGTTTGAAGGGGAATCTTTGCCTCGATGACCACTTCCTCTATCGGGGCACCCTCCAGAGAATTCTCCAGCACTGCCAAAGAACCTAGTGTTTCCCCGGCAATGAGATCATGCCCCTCAGCAGCTGCAACCTTCGTGGCCTCGTCCGTGGCAGGCCTCCCTATGTCCACCACCACTTCCAATACATCTAGTTCTTCAGATTGAGGGGCTGCAGATGAAAGGAGCCGGTGGACAAGCGAAGAAATGGAAGTCTCGAAGTGAATAAAGGAACCAGAGGAAGCAGTCCGAACATGGGGGAAAAGAAGAACTACGCAAAATACCTAGGGAAGTCTTCCGGGCGGGGATCTCCATTTCCCTGGCAGTAGTTTTTGCCGGGTCGCAAGCTTTGTCCTCTGATGGGACGGTCTCGGTAGCCTTCTGCATAGTCTCTGTCGCGAAGGGTTCCACGGCGACCTTTTCGGCTTGAACGACAGGGGAGGCATGCCCTTCAAGGAGGGGCTCGCCTTGCATCATCTTGCCTCCTCCTCCTGGGGGGACAGAGAGGCGGTCTCCATCATCACCAGCAGGCAGGGCCAAGTCTCTACTCCTAGGCCAGGGCTCGATCGGGGGCTCGGCAGGGGGTCTTCTACATCCGTCCCCGCGAAGGCCGAGCTCTCCACGCCCTCAAGAGACCCTATGCACCGGAGCCTCTTCCGGGGATGATGGACGAGGGTCTCCGTGTCCTCCTCCACCTCCCTGATCGGCAACAACAAACAAAAACAAGAGGTCAGTCAGTAGAAATGTTCAAATATGCTTATGAGGATATCTAACATGAAGAAAAATCCTCCTTACTCCTCCATGATGAGCATGGAGGTCAAGTTGAACTCCGCGGGAGGAAGGGACTCCCGTCCTCTCTTTAGAGACGGAAGGGTGGAGATCCTTGGCAGCTTCGGTGCCTGCCATGACATCAAGGGATCAGGGGAAGGTGAGCTCTGTGAAGAACTCGAGCAAAGGCAGGAGATGGACTCTGCCTCCATGGCAACCGGCCATTTGGCAGAAGGTGGTTTGGCCTGAGCAAGGCGAGGAGATTGGCCACACAGCACCTCGGCCTTCATAGACTTGGTGGAGATCTTCTTCACCTTCTTGGTGGGTGGCGTCGGGTTCGAGGTCGCCACTCCTCGGGCGGTGGTGCGCCTACGGGTACGTTGGTCTGGGTCCGGTGCAGGGGCTTGCGGTCCTGCCGCAAGCCATTCCTCTTCAAGGTCTGCCGCCGCGCCCCTTCCTTCCTGCCTCCTCTCCCTCCTGGAGCTCCTTTCCTACCATGGCTAGAGCATCTAGCCCGGCGAAGTTATCCCCGACAAGCTCTCCCCCGGCAGTATCTTCCATGGCTTGCGCCTCACTCCCACCCCGGGAAGAGCTCCCATTTCCACCCTTCCCTTTGCCCTTCCTGGCTTTTGCAGCCTTCTACATTTCTGCGCGGCAGGCATCTTTGTCCTCCGCAACTTTCTTCAGGGCCTTCTCCACCAAAGTACTCGACCACTAGAGCTCTTCGTCAAGAGAAGGGAGCTAACAAGTACCCGATATTCCTTCAGCGTTGCAATCCGGCAACCACTTCAGTATTTGATCCCGGGCAGAGTTGATGTTGGGGAACAACGTTTGCCTGGAGCTTGAAGAACTCGAAGCGACCAAATAGCTGGTCGCACAACCAAGCATGGCCATAAACTGACAAGTTATTGGCCAGCCCTGGTAGCAACCTCATCCTATCCGAAGTGCTGCCATACAACCACAATGTTTGTCCCTTTCTTGCAGCGGTGAGATGCGGCGAAGGAGGAAATCTGCCCCCACATGCTTGATGGTTAACCTGGCAGCTGCCAGGCGGGTGATCCTATTAATTGTCAGGCCTAACATATCCTCAGTAAGTCCAATGGCGCTCCAATCCTTGCCATGCTCGACGCACTCTTATCATGCTTCGCAAAACTCGGGAGCCTCTTTATACTGGATCCAACACCAGTCCCCTCTCCATTCATCCCACCTCTCGCGCTGGTATCCGGGGAGGTAATCCCAGATCTTCAAGCTGATAATCCTAGAGCGGTTAACCCTGCTCTCTACCCGTGGGATGAAGTAATGCCGGAATAGATCCACATTGGGTTTCACCCCAAGGAAATTCTCACACAAATGCGCGAAGATGGCTATGGTGTCCATTGCATTGGGCGTGAAATCAAGGAGGCGAAATCCATAGATGTTCAGGATTTCCTCAAAGAACTCAGAAAAGGGAGGGCACATACCACAGACGAAATAAGCGGCAAAGAACCGATAAGAATCGGGGGGATTCACCTCACCCGCTTCATAGACCACGGGCGCCTCGTGCCCTTTCTCGACGGGCCGCCCCCAACGATACCCGTACTTCGCCTGAAGGACGGGGTCGCTCAAGGTGGATGGAACGAAGACAACATCCTCGCTCCGCTTCTTGTTCAGCTCCGCCGACCTCTTGTTCCCTTCGGCGGCGGCATCCTTCGCCGCAGTCGTCGGCTTTCTCTTCTCCGCGAGTTTCTTCCCCATTGCTGCGGCAACAGAAAAGGGGATGGATTCATTGGGGAAGGAAACGGCGAAAGGAGAGATGAGATGAGGAATTGTCACTTGGCTTGCGGAGGAAGAAGATGGAGGAGCGGAGCGAGGGGCGAGTAAGTCATGCCACTCTGTTTTTCCCCACTCTTACGGGGCGGGGGCACAAGCACGACGCTCCAGAAAGTTACCGTTTACCATAACTGCAACCATCCCACCACCCCACAACGTGCACTAATTGCACAAAGAGGACGTTGGATTGACTGGTTGCCGTAACGAAACAGCATGCACAGCCCCTCCCTGCCACGTGTTTGCGCACTGTTTGGGGCCTAACCCAACGTGCCATGCGACACGTATGCCTCAGGCCCGGGGGCTTATGTCAGGGAAATATACAGGGGTACGCATTTTCCCCTGACTCGTGCACGGACAAGCCAAGGCCAAGTCAAAATACAAGAAATCAAGAGATCCAGAGGAACCAACACGCAGTCCAATGAGACCAAGGTCTAGCTAGAAGGGAAAGATATTGGCAAGTATTGGTGTCAAAACCGGCCGATCTCGGGTAGGGGGTCCCGAACTGTGCGTCATAGGATCGAAGTAAATAGGAGACAAGGGTGACATAATGTTTACCCAGGTTCGGGCCCTCTTAATGGAGGTAAAATCCTATGTCCTTCTTGATTGTATTTGATGAGTATAGGGTTAGAAGAGTCGATCTACCTCGAGATCGTAATGGCTAAACCCTAGATGTCTAGCCTATGTGATTTGTCTTAGCCTCTATGGACTAAACCCTCTGGTTTATATAGGCACCGGTGGGGTCTAGGGTTGTACATAGTCGGTTTACAGAGAAAGGAAATAATACATCTCAATGCTAGGCTTGCCATCCACGCAAAGGAGAGTCCCATCCGGACACGGGGAAAAGTCTTCTACCTTGTATCTTCACGGCCCATCAGTCTGGCCCATATCAAATTGTCCGGACACCCGAGGAACCCTTAGTCCAGGACTCCCTTAGTAGCCCCTGAACCAGTCTTCAATGACGATGTATTCAACTCGTTGCTTGTCTTCGGCATTGCAAGGCGTGTTCCTTCTCCGCGTACAAAGCAGTCTCTTCAACAAAAGATCTGTATCTAGCTCTGCATTATAGCTACAAGCCTAAACCACAACGACATATTGTTTAATAAAGCATATCTTTTGACAACTTTTTTGGCGAAACGTTATGTCTGGCCTTTTTATTATTTCTAACCGTTTTTGGCCTCCCGCTTCATGTTTCGACGCGTGGCCTCATTGACACGTCTTATCAAAGCAGAGATCGTGCCCCCTTATTATGGGATTTTCATCAATACGGGTTTGGGAAATCCAACCGTGACATTCGCATGACCCCTTGGGAATAGGCGAGTTTTAAGGCTAGTGGGGGCGCTTGATATTCATTGCCTTTATAAGCGGATAAACATCAATTCTTTACCCCACGCCTTCTTCCTTCCTCAGCCTTCCTATCCTTGAGCTGCAGCACCCAAGCTTTCAGCCCTTTCCACCGCCCGACCCTCCAACCATGGATGGATCCGGCTCGCAGGGCAAGTGGATGGCTTCCTCCGTCACGGAGAGAAACATCGAAGTACTCCCAGAAGCGGGGTACCTGGCCGCGAACATCCCACATTGGCTCCCCACCAAAAAACAGATTATCCCTACTCCGGAGCCCAATGAGAGGGTGGTATTCATCCCCCACTTCCTCTGCGGACTAGGGTTTCCCCTCCCCCCGTTCGTCCATGGCCTCATGTTCTACTATAGGCTAGATTTACACATTCTAGCCCCAAATTCCTTCATCCACATTTCGGCGTTCATCGTCGTGTGCGAGGCGCTGCTCTGCACCCCCCCCCCACTTTGGCCTATGGCTTAAGGTCTTCAATGTGAAGCCAAAAGTGGTTGACGGGAAACATGCGGACTACGGCAGAGCCATGGTGAGCAAGCTCCCCAACTTCAACTGGCCCAAAGGGGCTTTTGTGGAAACCATGAAGGTATAGCAACAGGAGTGGTTCTACATCACCGAACCTCGCGGCGCCACATGGGCAGCCACTCCTGAGTTCAAGTCTGGACCCCAATGCGGCACGTCGTGCATTAGCAAAGGCCTGGATTGGGCGTCATCCGACGAGGTGATGACGGTGCAGAAGCGCATCAGGAATATGATGGAGAAGAATACCAGTCTTGCTGATGTGATCCAGGTTATGCTTTTTCGCCAGATTTTCCTCTGCCAGCGTCGGCCTCTCCACATGTGGGAATTCAATATGGCTGGCCCTCGGACCTTGCAGGGATTCTTCGGCTTGATGCACGAGGAGATCTGGAAGCTGCTTTTCAAGGCCCAGAACTCATGGCCTCGACTACGATCATCCGGCCACTCTAGTAAGTTTTCAGACTTTCAAACATAACTCCAACTTGTAAATCAAAGGGTATGCTTAGTCTTCCATTCTCTCCCCAGGTCTGAACAAAGAAGGCAGAGCGGATCAAGTGTCTGGCACCGCTACCCGAAGACCCATCCATTCCCTTGTTAACAAGGATGCTGGTCCCGGCGCCATACCAGGCGCCGGAGAAGAAGACCAAGAAGAAGGGCATGGAGGCCAAAAGTGGCCTCCGCCGTAAAGGTTCTTCAGACGCTACGTCCAGAAATACCAAAGCTCCCTCCTCCTGTCGGTGGGAACGACACCTATGGGATCACAAGAATTCCTATTGTGGTTAGCGGGGCGTGGGGTCGTGAGAAGATCGGATCAAACAGATAGCACATGGTTCGTTTTTCTAGGTTCGGGCCGCGAGGATGCGTAAAACCCTACTCCTGCTTTGGTGGATTGTATATCTGTGTTCTTGAGCTAGCTATGGGGCGTGAGGAGCTCCAAAAAGCCGAATCCTCCCACTGGTCGCCTCGGGCCTCCTTTTATAGAAAAAGGGGTTGCCACAGTGGCACACAGGAGGTGGAAAGGGTACAGTGATGCGAGGTTATCCCTCGCATTACATGACAAGGTGCATTTAATGCGTCTTGCTTAGGTGTCCTTGCTTTATCGGGGACGGGGGAGAGACCTGTCTCGTCCGTCGCCGCTCCTTCTTGTGTCGACACGCGTCCTGGCCAGCGACGCCTGTGATGCCACGTAGGTAGCCAGGCAGCTGAGGTGGCGCAGTGGTGGGTCTTCACGAAGATCTGCATGCCGCCACGCAGGTGCCTGCCCAGCTGGTTGGGTCGGCAGCTGCATGCATGCGGTGGTGGAGGTTTAGTCGGCGTGGGCCTGGTGGTGGTCCTGCGGATGTCCTTGGCAAGGGCCTTGCCGGGGCCCCGTCAAGGGTTTTGCCGAGGCGCCTGCTGTCATCCCCGGCAAGGTGCTTGCCGGGGGCCGTGTTGTTTTCCTCGGCTGGGATCCCGCCAAGGGTTGTCATCTTCTATAGTGTGTATCTGATCTTGAGTGTCTTCACAAAGATCTGCATGCCGCCATGGGGATGCCTCCCGAATCCTTGCCCTTTGGGGGCAGTGGACTCAAGGGTGATTTGCTCCGCAGGCGCGGGAGGAGTCGCCGCGGCAAGGGTCTTGCCGGGGTTGCTAAAACTGTCTTCCGGCAAGGATCTTGCCGGGGGAGTCCGCTTCGTCCCCTTTGTTCTTCGTGTTCTTGGCCTTGGCGTCGTTCTAGTTCTCTTGAGCTTCGGTCTTACCCTGGCTCACCTCCCTTGCCTTGCTTGGTGTGGTGGTGCCCGTGGCTCAGACTGCCCATGCACAGTTATAGGGGTACAAAAAGGGTACCCCTCTTTTTGTACAACGACAGGAGCCCCCGGGCCTGGGCCACACATAAGCGCAATGCGTTGTTGGGCTAGGCCCAAAAACGGTGCACGGGCAGGTGGGGCCGTTTTTACTGCGGAAAGATTCTTCGCGCGCTGCGCTTCCCACGATTCCCGCACGTGGCGCGGCGTGGGGAGGTGTGTGTGACGTGGGCAGCATGCGTGGGGTTGGTTCCCGCGGGCATGCGTCACACCACAGTTAATGTTAAAGGAGGCGGCCCATGTTTTCCCCCATAAAAAAGGAATACCCGCGGGCGCGCTGCTCACTTTCTCCGCTTTCCTCGTGCCTTTTCCAATCTCAAAGCCGCCGTTTCCTCTCTTCCTTCCTTCCTAAGCTTCCGCCGTCGCCCGCCGTAGTTGCTTCGCCATCCCACTTCCTCAGCTCTCTAAACTTCTTGGCCGCCATGGCGCCCAAATCCGTCAAGGGAAAGGGGGTGGCTAAGGGCGCTGGGACTGTGGAGCCGCCGGAGAGCGCGCTGTCGGGGGACCAGATGAAGTCTGCCTTCTTCTTCCCCTCGACGGTTGATGTTCGTGAGCTCCTGGACTCCTTCATGCCTCTATGGGGAGTGAAGACGGGGGGAGAGAATTCGGGACATCCAGCGACGCACGTCATTCCTGCCGCTTGCGCCGATCCTGCCCCAAATCCGTATCCCTTTTTCGTCGATTATCTTTCTTGTGGGTTATGTCCCCCTTTCTCCGATTTCTTTTGCGACATTATGCACACCTTTGGCTTTCGTCTCTTGGATTTTACTCCGAATGCGGTGGCGTGCATGGCTTTCTTCACGCATCTTTGAGAAGGCTTTGCCGGGGTGCAGCCCAACACGGCGCTCTTCCGCCATTATTTCTTCCCTCGGATCCAGCCGGGAGGTGCCGTCTCTGGTTGCGTCACCTGGATCCCAAGATCCAAGGGGGCGTACCCGGACGGTGCCGTGAAGGAGAGGTGGGAGGAATGGTGTGGCCGGTGGTGTTGGATTGAGGATGAAGACCCGCCGGAATTCTGCAAGGTCCGCCGAGTGCCGCCGGTCCGTGGCAGCGATTGGAGCGATGTCGATGCCGCCGACGGGAGGCTCATTGTTGCCACTACTAGGATTCTCCGGCTCACCCGGGCCGGACTCACCCTTGAGATGATCGGGCGGACTTCATTCGCCGCCGGATCATCCCGTTGCACAACAAGGGGAGGCCAGCTTGGCTCTTTACGAATCCGGCTGACATTATGCGATGCGACTCCGCCCTGGCCTTGATCACAACTTCACAGTGATGGCGCATGCCCACTTCTGCCAGCGACTTTTCCAGCTTGATGTGGGTCGCGATGGCGAGGTCGAACGGACCGGCAAGGCCGTGAGGGCTGCCACAAAGGTTGGCAAGGCCCTCAAGGGGCCGTTTTTCAAGCTGCCAGCGAGGGTGGTCCCGTTGTGCAACAATTCACGTCGGTCCGAGATTATCGCCATGATGCCGGACTGTAATGCGCACGGCCCTGTCCCGAGCTGGAAGGAGCCGAAGGACGTGGATGTGCAACAATTCTTGGACACCCTGATTGAGGTACATGTCAATGCTGACGCCGAGCGGTGGCTTGTCATGGACACCACCCAGGCAGAGCTGGACTACATCGCCACTAGGGCGAGGGAGGCGCAGCTTGCCATGGAGGTCGGCAGTGCCGGGGGCGTGGAGGACAAGGCCACAACGGCTGCGGAGGAAGGGCAGCTCACCCGGTGGGCGGCGGCCACCAAGGAGGTCAGCAACACCGATACTGGAGCTCCGGTTGTGGAAGACGAGGCCGACGAGTCGTCGTCGGAGGAGGATGTGGCGGCGGGCTCGACGCCAGCCAGGGGTAGAGGGCGAGTCCTGCGGCTGTCTGGCTCTGGCGAGCCGGTCCGGCCCGGCAGGGCTACGCGGCCTCAATTGACCCTGGAGGGGTCCGGGCGTCACACGAGGGCCACGACAGCGAAGAGGCTGACGAAGGCCGCTGAGAAGAAGAAGACAACAGTCCCTTCCTCATCTGGGCATGCACAAACCCTGCCTTCTTCGCCTCCTTTGGCAGACGTCGACTCGGATGTCAACGCGGAGGTCGCTTTTGATATCGGGCCTCTCAGCCTGAAGAGGAAAAGAAAAGTGGTGGAAGAGGAGGAGATGGATGACGAGTAAGTACTCCGTTCCTTACTGCCATTTCCATTCCCCCAAATTAAGTCACCTCTCCTGGTCTGTTTTTGCTTTTGCAGCGATGCAGAGACGTTGGCCCAGAGGGTGAAGAGGGCGAAGGCCTCGGCGAGCAGTCAGCCCCCGGCTGGGGCTTCAAAGACGACACTGGTGGTGTTGAGCAGCCCGGACAGCAGCCCCCGGCACAGCCCCCAGCTAAGTTCGTCAACCTCCTCTTGTTAGACATGTGGTAGGCGTTCGATGCTATGGTGTTGACCTTGTCGGGTTTGCAGGAGGGGAGCGGCAGCAGGAGGAGCCGCAGAGGGCTACCCCCAACACACCACCCCCATCGACTATGCCGCCGCGAGGGGCGTCCCCGGCAAGGGCATCAAGCACGGAGCCCACACCCATGGAGGAAGAGGGGAACTTGGGCGCTGGTGACTCTGCCACGGCGCCAAATCCTGGCGGGGAGGGGACTTCTGCTTCATAGCCTGACACTAGTGAGTCGCCTGTCCTCTGTCTCTGTTTTTCCCTTATTCTTTTTCTTGGGTTCAATGCTCCCATTACTACCCAGGCCCTCCTTCAATAGGTATGGAGGACGTGGATATTGTTGTTGGGAATATTGCTGAGGAGGCCGCGGCGGAGGCCGACAAGATTGTTGCCGAGGAGGCCGCCAGAGATGCTGATGAGGCCGCCGCTGATGAGGCCGCCAAGGATGCTGCCGAGGACACCGTTGCGGGGGCCGCCAAGGCGACCGGCGAGGCTTCTGCCGAGGGCGCCAGCGGTGGGCCCGCCGGGGAAGCCGGCAAGACCACCGCCGAGGAAGAGGTGGTTGATGATCAGCCTCCTTCCTCCTCAACCTCGGGCCCCGGCAGATACCTGAAGGTGGGCGACGATCTTTTCGTCCATCTTCCAGGGGCATCAAGTTCCCGAGCACCCGCCGAAGGGAAAGTCTTTGACGGCGAGGTGCTTGCCTCCATCGGGCTCGAGGTTGTTGATGAGCCGGGCGTTGGCGGCGATGGTTCTCCAGAAGAGCAGCTTTTCCACGCTATGGGGGCCAACTTCCGAAAACTCCAGGCGCTCTACCGTGTCCGTCTGGACAAGGTTAAGTCCAGGACGACAATGGTGCACCAGGCGGAGGTGTATTTCAAGGCGCGCGTTGCTGAGACGCAGACCTGGTTCCACCAGACTCGCAAGGAGTAGAGGGCCTTTCAGGAGGAATTGGCTAGGCGCAATGTCGAGCTCACCATGAAGATGGCTGACATCGAGAAGGCCCAGGAAAAGGCAGCGAACTTGGCTGCCGCGGCCGAGGCCGTACGAAACCAGCATCAAGCCGCACTGGATTCCCAGGAAGAGGACATCACCATTCGTGAGGCAAAGCTTGCCGCAGCGCTCTGTGGCAAGGATGAGGAGCTCGAAGCCCTTGTCGTGCTGCAGACTCGCGAGCTGGAGCAGAGGCACAAGGAGGCACTCGATGCCCAGGCTCTGGCCCATGCCGGCAAAGTAAGGGAGTTGGAGGTGGAGCGCGATGAGCTGAAGGAGCAGGCCCTCAAGCTGTCCAACGAGAAGAGCACGCTCAACAGCGCCTTGGTAGAGGCGCAAGGAGCGGTCATCAGCAGGGCTGGGGAGCTCTCCGAAGTGCAAAACTCCATCAGAGATCTCAAGCTGAAGCTGGAGAATCTCGAGAAGATGTTGTCGGAGAGCAGGGCTCAGGAGGAGACCTTGACCAGGAGTCTGGAGGAGGAGAAGCAGCTGCGGGCGAACAAGGCCGCCTCCCACCAGAATATGTGGCGGGCGAGAACAGATGGATCAGCCGTCTAGAGGACGTCGCCGGTAGGGTCACCTCGCAGTTGGCCACCATGGGGATGCCAAACGTGAGGTATGCCCCTGAGCGCAGCGGGACCGTCAACGCCAAGCTGACCCAGTTCTTCGAGGGCGTCCTTGGAGCCTTGGCTTATCTTCACTCCAGCAGAGCGTCCACGTTGGCCGGGGAAGCCCGATGACTTTGCCAGGGGGTCATGACCAAGGTCCTCACCAAGATGGCGTACTGGAATCCCGACCTCGACTTCGAAGCCGCGAAGGGTAGCTTGCCGGATGGTACTGACCTCACGGTGCTCAAGGAGCGCATCAAGCCCATCATCAGCAGTATCGACGAAATCAAGAGGGTGGAAGGCCAGCGCCGGGATTAGGCATCCCGTTCTTCTTCGCCGCTGCAGGTTCCTGACCAAGACAAATTTTATCTTTAGTTAGAACCGCAACAATGATGTGATGTAACATAACTTTTACAGTACTCTTAATTTCATGCACGTTATTTCCCCGTTAAATTCCTCTTTGTATGCGCGCCCTACATCGATTGGGTAGGCTCGCTGGCGCGGAAGCCCCTAGCGGCGTTTTGGGGACGGATCCCCATGGGCCTGCTGGGTATGCGTGCTGCCGGACGAGCCACCTTTCCATTCTGAACGCGGCCGCTCGAACTGTCGAGCTTGACTCGAGTCAGAATCGAGAGCGTTGTTGATCGCGGAAGGCTACTCTTCCATTCTCGACGCAGCCACTTGAGCTGTTGAGCAGACTCGAAACAGGGCAAGGGCATTGCCGATCGTGGGAGAGCCCCCTGGCGTGCAGGTTTCTCATACAAAGGCGTGACATCTCCGGGGGGGAATAACCTCATATAAGAAGGATAGAACAAATAAGGGTTCAGTGCAACTTAGCTTCTGTTTGCACTCGCTCGAGTGCCGATCTTCTGGCCTCCTTTCTTCTCCAAGGGCCACGAAGACGAAGGAGTGCTGGGCTAACTGCTAGAGCCAATTCTCTCAACTGCGCCCCCTACCTGGCGCGCCAAAGATGTCAGTGGGAACGACACCTATGGGATCACAAGAATCCCTATTGTGGTTAGCAGGGCGCGGGGTCGTGACAAGAGCGGATCAGACACATAGCACACGGTTCATTTTTCCAGTTTCGGGCCGCGAGGATGCGTAAAACCCTACTCCTGCTTTGGTGGATTGTATATCTGTGTTCTTGAGCTAGCTATGGGGCGTGAGGATCTCCAAAAAGCCGAATCCTCCCTCTGGTCGCCTCGGGCCTCCTTTTATAGAAAAAGGGGTTGCCACAGTGGCACACAAGAGGTGGAAAGGGTACAGTGATGCGAGGTTATCCCTCGCATTACATGACAAGGCGCATTTAATGCGTCTTGCTTAGGTGTCCTTGCTTTATCGGGGACGGGGGAGAGACCTGTCTCGTCCGTCGCCTCTCCTTCTTGTGTCGACACGCGCCCTGGCCAGCGACACCTGCGATGCAACATAGGTAGGCAGGAAGCTGAGGTGGCGCAGTGGTGGGTCTTCACGAAGATCTGCATGCCGCCACGTAGGTGCCTGCCTAGCTGGTTGGGTCGGCAGCTGCATGCGAACGGTGGGGGAGCTTTAGTCGGCGTGGGCCTAGTGGTGGTCCTGCGGATGTCCTTGTCAAGGGCCTTGCCGGGCGCCCGGCAAGTGTTTTGCCGAGGCGCCTGCTTTCATCCCCGGCAAGGTGCTTGCCGGGGGCCTTGTGGTTTTCCACGGCTGGGATCCCGCCAAGGGTTGTCATCTTCTATAGTGTGTATCTGATCTTGAGTGTCTTCACAAAGATCTGCATGCCGCCACGGGGATGCCTCCCGAATCCTTGCCCTTTGGGGGCAGTGGACTCAAGGGTGATTTGCTCCTTAGGCACGGGACGAGTTGCCACGACAAGGGTCTTGTCGGGGTTGCTAAAACTGTCTCCCGACAAGGATCTTGCCGGGGGAGTCCGCCTCATCCCCTTTGCTCTTCGTGGTTGTTGGCCTTGGCGTCGTTCTAGTTCTCTTGAGATTCGGTCTTACCCTGGCTCACCTCCCTTGCCTTGCTTGGTGTGGTGGTTCCCGTGGCTCAGACTGCCCGTGCACAGTTATAGGGGTACAAAAAGGGTACCCCTCTTTTTGTACACCGACACCTCCCACGAGGGAGATGAAGATGAGGAAGAGGAGGAGTAGAGAAATTCCCCCTTAAGAGGGGGAAGATGAAAAGGGCGGCCTCCGTGGACCTAGAGGCGGAGGCATCCAAGAAGGGGAAGATTTCCCCTTCGAACGACTCGGACTTGGACGCCGAAGCCATCCTCGAGTGGCGCCCTAGGCCGAAGCCCCTGGCTGCATCCCGGCCAGGGAGAAGTGTGGAAGGCTACCAAGACGGCGCCAGAGGGTAATGACTCGGCCACTAAGAACATGGGGGTACAACCCCCATGGAGACTGACGACCGAGGGCCGGACTGGTCCGGTCCCCAGCAGAATACCACTCCGGATACCCATACGGCTCCGGAGTCGAGCGAGGAACCCCCTTTAAAGGAGGGGGAGTGCCGACTCCACCGGCGGCCTCCATCAATCTGGAGGCGCCAGCCATGTTGATGGAAGCACTTCGAGGTGCTTCCGTCGTGGAGGAGCACCGTACACTGATGGGTATGGTGGTTAAGAAGGTTCATCCGCCAAAAGCGGACTAAACGCAGCCTTCATCAACCTATTAACATGATTCGAGGTATGTGATGTAGTATTCTTAGCTGCTTTGTATATGCAAAAAATATGCCTGTGTGTATATAGTAGCCCCTGTGACTCTGTTCGGTTTTTGCAAAGAAGTGCCGAACAGAGGATCAAATAGTTATTCACAGGAGATAATATATGTGTCGATGTGGATAAATAGGCTTCACTATTAGCGGCAACCGCCCAAGCCACCGAAGTGTCCGAACTTAAGCAGAAGTTGCAGCGGGCCGATGATGAACTTGTCCGCACCAACAAGCAATTTGAGAAATCGCAAAGTATGGTTGGAAAATATTATTGACACACTTAAAGGAATATGTCCATACGGAGTCTAATCTCCTGTGTTGCTGATCATATTTTTAGATAGGGCGACCGAGGTCGAGGACCTGAAGGGCGCCCTTGACCAACCCAAGCAACAGGCGCGGGTGAGCCAAGCGGCCACTAACAAGGCAGTTGCGGATTTAGAGGCCGAGTAGATCACCCGCCGCAAGTATGAGGAGGGGGTGAATGAAGTGGAACATGAGCTGCAAGATGCCGCCCACAAGTGTGAGACCTTGGAGGAGAAAAATAAGGGCCAAGCGGACGATCTCACCAAGGCTCTCCAAGAGGCCAAGGAGGCGCGGGCCGAGTCTCGGACAGCTCGCGAGGAGATCAAGCAAGCCAGACAGATAGCGGCTGATACGTCTCCAACGTATCTATAATTTTTGGTTGTTCCATGCTATTATATTATCTATTTTGGATGTTTAATGGGCTTTAATATGCTCTTTTATATTATTTTTGGGACTAACCTATTAACCGGAGGCCCAGTGCCAGTTTCTGTTTTTTTTTGCCTATTTCAGTGTTTCATAGAAAAGGAATATCAAACGGAATCCAAACGGAACGAAACCTTTGCGAGGATCTTTCTTGGAACAAACGCAAACCAGGAGACTTGGAGTGGAAGTCTGTAGGTCTGCGAGGCGGCGACGAGATAGGAGGGCGCACCTGGGGGAGGGGGGTGGGCGCGCCCCCACCCTTGTGGGCCCCACGAAGCTCCAACGACGTACTTCTTTCGCCTATATATACTCTTATACCCTAAATACATCAGGGGGAGCCACGGAACCACTTCTTCACCGCCGCAACCTTCTGTACCCATGAGATCCCAAATTGGGGCCTTTTTCGGCGATTTGCCGGAGGGCGATTCGACCATGGAGGGCTTCTACATCAACAACATAGCCTCTCTGATGATGTGTGAGTAGTTTACCACAAACCTTTGGGTACATAGTTATTAGCTAGATGGCTTCTTCTCTCTCTTTGGTTCTCAATACAAAGTTCTCCTCGATGTTCTTGGAGATCTAGTTGATGTAATACATTTTGCCGTGTGTTTGCCGAGATCTGATGAATTGTGGATTTATGCTCAAGTTTATCTATGAATAATATTTGGTTCTTCTCTAAATTCTTATATGCATGATTTGATATCTTTGCAAGTCTCTTCCAATAATCTGTTTAGTATGGCCCACTAGACTGATCTTTCTTGCAATGGGAGAAGTGCTTAGCTTTGGGTTCAATCTTGCGGTTTCCTTTCCCAGTGATAGTAGGGGCAGCAAGGAACGTATTGTATTGTTGCCATCGAGGATAAAAAGATGGGATTTATATCATATTGCTTGAGTTTATCCCTCTACATCATGTCATCTTGCTTAAAGCGTTACTATGTTCTTATGAACTTAATAATCTAGATGCATGCTGGATAGCGGTCGACGTGTGGAGTAATAGTAGTAGATGCAGAATCATTTGGGTCTACTTAACACGGACGTGATGCCTATATTCGTAATCACTGCCTAGATATTCTCATTACTATGCGCTCTTGTATCAATTGTTCGACAGTAATTTGTTCACCCACTGTAATACATGCTATCATGAGAGAAGCCACTAGTGAAACCTATGGCCCCCAGGTCTCTTTCTTATTATATTGCATCTCTTTTTTTACATCGCATATCGTTTACTATTTTGCAATTGTTACTTTCCAATCTATACAACAAAATACCAAAAATATTTATCTTACTATATTTATGAGATCTCATTTTCGCAAGTGATCGTGAAGGAATTGGCAACCCCTTTATCGCGTTGGCTGCGAGGTTCTTGATTGTTTGTGCAGGTATTAGGTGACTTGCGTGTTATCTCCTACTCGATTGATATATCTTGGTTCTCAAAAACTGAGGGAAATACTTACGCTACTTTGTTGCATCACCCTTTCCTCTTCAATGGAAAACCAACGCATGCTCAAGAGGTAGCAAGAAGGATTTCTGGCACCGTTGCCGGGGTGATCTATGCTCAAGTCAAAACATACCAATTACCCATCATAAACTCTTCACCTTCGCATTGCAATATTTGCCATTCGCCTCTCGTTTTCCTCTCCACCACTTCACCTTTGCCGTTTTATTCACCATTTTCCATTCGTTCTTCTGTTTGCTAATGTTACCATGTGCCTTCTATTTCCTTGCATCTTCACTTGCTAAAAATCTATTGTTATGGATCCTCATCCTCTTGCTAATCTTTTTAAAATATCCAATTATGATGAACCAATTGCTAGTAATTTTTGTGCACTAGATTATCTTTATGAGGTTTTGCTTGAAATTCGTGAATCTGAAAATTGTGATAAAGTGTTGAAAACAGAAACTTATGAAGTGATTCACAATAAACTCCTTGAATGAAAAGCATGATTGCAATGATTTTATTATAAATTCTATTGATGTCAATTGTGCTAATAATATGCAACACTCTAAGCTTGGGGATGCTAGTTTTGCTATGACTACTATTTGTTGCAATGATCATGATTAGGGTGATTCTTCTTTTGATATTGAAAATTTATTTAAGCCCCATAACGAATATGAGATTGATAATAGTGTTTGCAATATTATTTAATGTGTGTTTGGAAGAGTGTCAACTTTAGATCCCACATATTTGGAGAATGTTCAATCTTATGAAATTTTTGATAAAAGTGGGTTTGGAGAGGTCATGACGTTAGTTAATGTTAATCCCACTATATTGGAAGAGTGTCAACTTTGCATGCATGTGGATCGTGTTGAAAATATTTTATGTGATAGCTATTTTGTTGAATTTGCTTATGATCCCACATGTAATTATTATGAGAGAGGAAAATATGATTGTAGAAATTTTCATGTTACTAAATTACCTCTTGTTATGTTGAAATTGCTATTGTTTCTTTCCGCTTCCTTACAAATGCTAGTTTTTGCTTGCTATGATAATTTGTTTGCCTATAAGATTCCTATGCATAGGAAGTTTGTTAGACTTAGATGTTTTTGTCACGTGCTTCATAATGCTCTCTTTGTGCTTCAATTCTTGTCTTTCATGTGAGCAGCATCAAAATTATTAATGCCTAGCTAGGCGCGTTAAACAATATCGCTTGTTGGGAGGCAACCCAATTTTATATTTGTTCTTTACTTTTTGTTCCTGTTTAGTAATAAATAATTTATGTAGCCTCTGTTATGATTGTGTTTTTACGTTTTAATTAGTATTTGTGCCAAGTAAAGCATTTAGGATCTTCTTGGGTGATTGTTGTTTGATCTTGCTGAAAAAAAAGGAAGTATGCGCTCACGAAAATATATTTTTTTACCAGGGAGCGATAAAATAACAATTCCAAATGTAGTATATCAATATACAAATTATTTAGGTCTTCCTAATATCTCAGAATTTTTGGAGCTACAGAAGTATTCGAAACCTCCAGATTGCTACAGACTGTTCTCTTTTGACATATTTTTTTCCGTGTGTTGTTTGCTTATTTTGATGAATCTATGGCTAGTATCGGGGGGAATGAACCATAGAGAAGTTGGAATACATTAGGTTTAACACCAATATAAATAAATAATTAGTTAATTACAGTATATTAAAGTGGTGGTTTGTTTTCTTATACTAACGGAGCTCATGAGATTTTCTGTTAAGTTTTGTGTTGTGAAGTTTTCAAGTTTTTGGGTAAAGATTTGATGGATTTTGGAACAAAGAGTGGCAAGAGCCTAAGCTTGGGGATGCCCAAGGCACCCCAAGGTAAAATTCAAGGAAAACCAAAAGCCTAAGCTTGGGGATGCCCCGGAAGGCATCCCCTCTTTCGTCTTCGTCTATCGGTAACTTTACTTGAGTCTACATTTTTATTCACCACATGATATGTGTTTTGCTTGGAGCGTCTTGTATGATTTGAGTCCTTTCTTTTTAGTTTACCACAATCATCCTTGCTGTACACACCTTTTGGGAGAGACACACATAAATGAAAATTTATTAGAATACTCTATGTGCTTCACTTATATCTTTTGAGCTAGATAATTTTGCTCTAGTGAGTCACTTATATCTTTTTAGAGCATGGTGGTGGTTTTATTTGATAGAAATTATTGACCTCTCATGCTTCACTTATATTATTTTGAGAGTCTTTTAGAACAGCATGGTAATTTTCTTTGGTTATAAAATTAGTCCTAATATGATGGGCATCTAAGATGGGTATAATAAAAACTATCATATAGAGTGCATTAAATACTATGAGAAGTTTGATATTTGATAATTGTTTTGAGATATAAAGATGGTGATATTAGAGTCGTGCTATTTGAGTAACTATGAAATTGAGAAATACTTGTGTTGAACTTTGCAAGTCCTGTAGCATGCACGTATGGAAACAGTTGTGTGACAAATTTGAAGCATGAGGTGTTCTTTGATTGCCTTCCTTATGAGTGGTGGTCGGGGACAAGCGATGGTCTTTTCCTACCAATCTATCCCCCTAGGAGCATGCGCGTAGTGCTTGGTTTTGATGACTTGTAGATTTTTGCAATAAGTATGTGAGTTCTTTATGACTAATGTTGAGTCCCTAGATTATACGCACTCTCACCCTTCCACCATTGCTAGCCTCTCTTGTGCCATGCAACTTTCGCCGGTACCATAAAACCATCATTTACCTTCCTCAAAACAGCAACCATACCTTCCTATTATGTCATTTCCATAGCCATTCCGAGATATATTGCCATGCAACTTTCCACCGTTCTGTTTATTATGACACACTTCATCATAGTCATATTGCTTTGCATGATCATGTAGTTAACATCATATTTGTGGCATGGCCACCATTCATAATTTTTTGTACATGTCACTCTTGATTCATTGCACATCCTGGTAACCTGCCGAAGGCATTCACATAGAGTCATATTTTGTTCTAAGTATCGAGTTGTAATTCTTGAGTTGTAAGTAACTAAAAGTGTGATGATCTTCATTATTAGAGCATTGTCCCATGCGAGGAAAGGATGATGGAGACTATGATTCCCCCACAAGTCGGGATGAGACTCCGGACGAAAAAAAGAGGCCATAAAAAGGGGAAGAAGTCCCAAAGAAAAAAAAGAGAAAAATAGAGAAGGGTTAATGTTACTATCGTTTTTCCACACTTGTGCTTCAAAGTAGCACCATGATCTTCATGATAGAGAGTATGTTATGTTGTTACTTTCATATACTAGTGGGGATTTTTCATTATAGAACTTGGCTTGTATATTCAAATGATGGGCTTCCTTAAATTGCCCTAGGTCTTCATGAGAAAGCAAGTTGGATGCACACCCACTTAGATTCTTTTGTTGAGCTTTCATACACTTATAGGACTAGTGCATCCGCTGCATGGCAGTCCCTACCCACTGACATTGATATCTATCGATGGACATCTCCATAGCCCATTGATACGCCTAGTTGATGTGATACTATCTTCCTCCGTTTTGTCTTCGCCACAACCACCGTTCTATTCCACATATAGTGCTATGTCCTTGGCTCGCGCTCATATATTGCGTAAAAGTTGAAAAAGTTTGAGAATGCTAAAGTATGAAACAATTGCTTGGCTTGTCATCACGGTTGTGCATGATGGGAGAATTTTGTGTGATGAAAATGAAGCATGGACAAACTATATGATTTTGTAGGGATGAGCTTTCTTTGGCTATGTTATTTTGAGAAGACATAATTGCTTGGTTAGTATGCTTGAAGTATTATTATTTTTATGTCAATATTAAAATTTTATCTTGAATCTTTCAAATTTGAACATTCATGCCACAATAAAGAAAATTACATTGAAAATTATGTTAGGTAGCATTCCACATCAAAAATTCTGTTTTTATCATCTACCTACTCGACGACGAGCAGGAATTAAGCTTGGGGATGCTTCATACTTCTCCAATGTATCTATGATTTTTGATTGTTCCAAGCTATTATGTTATCTATTTTGGATGTTTAATGGGCTTTAATATGCTCTTTTATATTATTTTTGGGACTAACCTATTAACCGAAGGCCGAGTGCGAGTTTCTTTTTTTTTTACCGATTTCAGTGTTTCATAGAAAAGGAATATCAAATGGAATCCAAATGGAACGAAACCTTCATGAGGATCTTTCTTGGAACAAATGCAAACCAGGAGACTTGGAGTGGAAGTTTGGATGTCCGCGAGGTGGCCACGAGATAGGAGGGCGCGTCCAGGGGGGTAGGCGCGCCCCCACCCTCATGGGCCCCATAGAGCTCCACCGACGTACTTCTTTCGCCTATATATACTCGTATACCCTAAAAACATCAGGGGGAGCCACGAAACCACTTTTCCACCACCGCAACCTTCTGTACTTGTGAGATCCCATCTGGTGCCTTTTCCGGTGTTCTGCCGAAGGGGGATTCGATCACGGAGGGCTTCTACATCAACACCATAGCCTCTCCGATGATGTGTGAGTAGTTTACCACAAACCTTCGGGTCCATAGTAATTAGCTAGATGGCTTCATCTCTCTCTTTGGTTCTAAATACAAAGTTCTCCTCGATGTTCTTGGAGATCTATTCGATGTAATACCTTTTGCGGTGTGTTTGCCCAAATCTGATGAATTGTGGATTTATGAATTCTGAATTCTTATATGCATGATTTGATATCTTTGCAAGTCTCATCGAATTATCAATTTAGTTTGGCCTACTAGATTGATCTTTCTTGGAATGGGAGAAGTGCTTAGCTTTGGGTTCAATCTTGCGGTGTCCTTTCCTAGTGACAGTAGGGGCAGCAAGGCACGTATTGTATTGTTGCCATCAAGGGTAAAAAGATGGTGTTTATATCATATTGCTTGAGTTTATCCCTCTACATCATGTCCTCTTGCTTAAAGCGTTACTCTGTTCTTTTGAACTTAATACTCTAGTTGCATGCTAGATAGCGGTCGATGTGTGGAGTAATAGTAGTAGATGCAGAATCATTTCGCTCTACTTAACACAGACGTGATGCCTATATTCGTAATCATTACCTAGATATTCTCATAACTATGTGCTCTTCTATCAATTGCTTGGCAATAATTTGTTCACCCACCTTAATACATGCTATCATGAGAGAAGCCACTAGTGAAACCTATGGCCCCTGGGTATCTTTATTATTATATTGCATCTCTTTTTATTTACATCGCATCTCGTTTACTATCTTGCAATCTTTACTTTCCAATCTATACAATGAAAAACCAAAAATATTTATCTCACTATCTTTATCAGATCGCGTTGGTTGCGAGGTTCTTGATTGTTTGTGCAGGTACTAGGTGACTTGCATGTTATCTCCTACTGGATTGGTACCTTGGTTCTCAAAAACTGAGGGAAATACTTATGCTACTTTTCTGCATCACCCTTTGTTGGTGGGAGTGACACCTATGGGACCACAAGAATCCCTACTGTGGTTAGCGGGGCGCGGGGTCGTGAGAAGAGCAGATCAAACAGATAGCACACAGTTCGTTTATCCAGGTTCGGGCCGCGAGGATGCGTAAAACCCTACTCCTGCTTTGGTGGATTGTATATATGTGTTCTTGAGCTAGCTATGGGGCGTGAGGAGCTCCAAAAAGCCGAATCCTTCTCTTGGTCGCCTCGGGCCTCCTTTTATAGAAAAAGGGGTTGCCACAGTGGCACACAGGAGGTGGAAAGGGTACAGTCATGCAAGGTTATCCCTCGCATTACATGACAAGGCGCATTTAATGTGTCTTGCTTAGGTGTCCTTGCTTTATCGGGGACGGGGGAGAGACCTGTCTCGTCCGTCGCCGCTCCTTCTTATGTCGACACGCGCCCTGGCCAGCGACGCCTGTGATTCCACGTAGGTAGGCAGGCAGCTGAGGTGGCGCAGTGGTGGGTCTTCACGAAGATCTGCATGCCGTCACGCGGGTGCCTGCCCAGTTGGTTGGGTCGGCAGCTGCATGCATGCGTAGTGGAGGTTTAGTCGGTGTGGGCCTGATGGTGGCCCTGTGGGTGTCCTCGGCAAGGGCCTTGCCGGGGCCTCGGCAAGGGTCTTGCCGAGGCGCCTGCTGTCATCCCCGGCAAGGCGCTTGCCGGGGTGCTTGTGCTCTTCCTCGGCTGGGATCCCGCCAAGGGTTGTCGTCTCCTTAGTGCGTATCTGATCTTGAATGTCTTCACAAAGATCTGCATGCTGCCATGGGGATGTCTCCCGAATCCTTGCCCTTTGGGGGCAGCGGACTCAAGGGTGATTTGCTCCGTAGGCGCGGGACGAGTCGCCGCGGCAGGGGTCTTGCCGGGGCTGCTAGAACTGTCTCCCGGCAAGGATCTTGCCGGGGGAGTCCGCTTCGTCCCCTTTGCTCTTCGTGGTCTTGGCCTTGGCGTCGTTCTAGTTCTCTTGAGCTTCGGTCTTACCCTGGCTCACCTCCCTTACCTTGCTTGGTGTGGTGGTATCCGTGGCTCAGACCGCCCGTGCATAGTTATAGGGGTACAAAAAATGTACCCCTCTTTTTGTACACCGAAAGGAGCCCCCGGGCCTGGGCCACACATAAGCGCAACGCGTTGTTGGGCTAGGCCCCGCGGTAAGATTCTTCGCACGCTGCGCTTCCCACGATTCCCGCACATGGCGCGGCGTGGGGAGGCGCGTGTGATGTGGGCGGCATGCGTGGGGTTGGTTCCCGCAGGCATGCGTCACATCATAGTAAAGGGGCGGTTCGTGCCTTCCCCATAAATGGAGGGAGGCATGGAGGCGCGTCCCATTTACTGAATGGGGCTGAGGCGCGGTCTTCAAGGCGTCCACTCCCCACGATCACGGGGTGGGGTGTGGTCGTCTCACCCGTCCCCTCAGCTCTGCACGTCCGCCACGTGTCTCCCATGTGCCTGGGGAGGCAAACGGTGGAGGCGGGAAACCGGGCCGTCGCTAGTTGGGGCGGCGGGTCGGTCCTGGCTCCCTGCGCCTTCCGTATCTTGATTGGCCGAGCGGGGCGGCCGAGCCCCAACCCCGATCCTTTATAAAGAGCGGGAGGGGGGATGGTGTCCCGCATTCTTTCATCTTCTTCTTCCTTCAGCTTCTGCTCCTCCGTTCCATCCGTCATGGAGAGAGGGAATCCCGGTTCTTCAACAATGGCGGTGAGGGTCGCCGCTCGACAACGCGTCCCTCCTTCTCCTGCGCCTGCGGTGGCAGAGCCAGCCGCGAGGGGAAGGGGGAGGGGCGAGGCCATGGGGGAGGCCGGGGCACTCGGGGAAGAGGAGGACGGGGCAGCGCGCCAGCCTCGCCTCCGCCAACAGCTCCTCCTCCAATGGAGGGCCATGTTGGGGATGACCCTTGTGAGTTCTTCGTCAGGCTGCGCCGGCCACCGCGCTGTCACCTTCGTCTCCCGACTCCATTTGCGTGGGAGATGGGGCTGGATCCGCCGGAGTCGTTGCGGCTGCACATGAGGGGCTACGGGATCAGTGGCACGCGGGTCCGTGTCGACTTCCCCGCCCCTCACGTGATGTATCTTTGTCGGGGATGGAAGACATTTGCTCATATCCACCACTTGACGGAGGGGCTCACTCTCAATTTTAAGCTAATGGAGGGTGGCCTTCTCTCCGTCAAGGTCTTCGGGCTCTTTGGGACCCGTGCAAGGTGCTGCGTAGAGAGCTGTTCTGATAGTGAAGACTCCTCCTAGAGGGAGTGACGAGGAGGACAGCGGCAACGACGATGAGGGTAGTAGGCGGCAGGATGACGGGTCCGATTAGGTGTCGGGTGCCGCTCTGTGCGGCACCGGCGACCCCATCATCCGTGTCGCCGGCTCCTTGAACTTCTCGGGGTCGTCTCCTTGGGCGGCTGGCGTTGGGAGGCTGCAGAAGAGGAAGAGGGCGGGCGGCAAGGCCGTCAAGTCGGAGTACGTGGGCACCGACGCCTTCGACGCGTGCTGACGTCCTACCGCCTCGTCTTCGAGCTCTGCTTCCGGCGCCGCCATCACCATCCAGCCTTTGGACGGCCACCAAGATGTTCTCTTGGTGTCTTCTGCCACCCGTAGCTCGCCTAGGCGCTCCTTTTGTCCTTTTCGCCTCCTTGACCTGCCTCCTGAGGAGAGGGACAAGAAAGGGATTACGGGCACCTTATCTCTTTTTAGTTTGTAAGCCTTCGGGCCTTTGCTGAATTTAAAACTTGTAATCCCATCATTCATGTTTTTCATTCCCTATGGACTGTACCTGAGTGGAATGTTTTTAATGAAAAAGGGATGCTTGCCGGGTCATTTGTTTGTGGGTGAAACCAACGGCAAGGAGTAAATCCTTGATATCTTCAAGATAAACATTTCCTTGCCCGGCAACAGGCCTTGCCGTCTCCCCACTTCGCTCGACCTTCCTCACGCCTTTGGCGGAGGCAGGAATGAGGCGGGTTCAGGCTCCTTGTTTTATCCTTTCGCTGCCGTGACTACGACCAAACTTGGCCCCAGGAACGACCCCTAGGGCCTAGAGTTAAGGGAGCACGGTAGCTTAGGGGAAAACGAGGTTTCACATACCTCAGTCCATAATGGAATGCATGATAAGGGATGAAGAACTTATCTAAAGCTGCAGTCCCCGGCAACCCTGGTTCGCGTGGGTGAATCTTTGCTCTTGCAGCCCCCGGCAATACTGGCTTGCCGGGGGCTAGATGCTGGTCTGTTCCTCTTTTTTTCTCCCCAAGTGGTTCGGCACGGATATCTATGTGTCCTGTGAACCAAAGAAGATAAAAGAAAGACAAAGAGACGCACACTCGACCTCTTGAGAACAAGGGAAAGTTGTATACATGTTCCAAAAAAGGAAAAGGTGATCTTGAAGATCCTTTTGACACTCTGCCGCACGTCTGTGCCGCTTTTCGCCTTGGTGTATGATCCTTTGAGAGGATCAACGACCGAGTATACATAAGGGGCCTGGAAAAGGGCCCTCGGTACCATCGCAAAGTGATGTGGGTTGTAAAGAACCTGCAAGATAGAAATAAGAAGGAAAAAGGAAGAATATGAGGGTCCGGATAGGGTTGAGCCGTATTGTGGACTTTGTTTTTAGTGTGCCTCCGTCCTCGCCCATGGTATCTTTATTGTGTAGTTATGTACGCGTGGTACGTATGCCACAATCAAGTTGGGGTTTTGACGGAGGCCAAATTGCTAATCTAGCTCTAGACGAGCCGGACTGTCATTCTGCAGGGTTGACCGGACACATTTGATAGTGTCCGGGGGCTTGACTGCCGATGCAGTATTCGACTTGATAAGGCCACCATGTACTTTGGATGCTAGGGCTGCGGTATGCTACTCAGTACGGAGGGAGCGCTCCATGTTTACGTTGACTATTATAACACCGCGTAGTCCGGGCACCTTGAGTTTTAGATATGCATAGTGCGGGACTGCATTGAAATGGGCGAAAGCAGTTCGTACGAGCAGTGCACGGTAACCACTGCGGAAAGGGACGATGTCGGAGATCAAGTTTTCACTTTGGAAGTTATCCGGTGAGCCGAAGACAACTTGCAGCGTGATGGACCCTGTGCAGCAGGCCTCTATGCCGGGTATCACTCCTTTGAAGGTCGTTTTAGTGGGCCTGATTCTTGACGGATCAATGCCCATTTTGCGGACAGTATCCTGGTAAAGAAGGTTAAGACTGCAACCGCCGTCCATAAGGACTCACGTGAGGTGGAATCTGCTGATAATTGGATCTAGGACCAATGCTGCCGAACCTCCATGACAGATACTGGTCCGATGGTCCCTGCGATCAAAAGTGATCAGACAGACTGACCATGGGTTGAATTTTGGGGCGACTGGCTCTATGGCGTAAACGTCCCTTAGTGCACGCTTGCGTTCCCGCTTGGGGATATTCACTATTCGGCTCCCGCTTGGGGAAATTTCTTTTGCCCCCTGTGTTTGATGGGCGAGGCTCATCATCATCCTCGCTAGGTGGCTCTTTCCCCTTATGTTCGGTGTTTAGTTTACCTGCCTATTTAAATACCCAACAATTTCTGTTCGTATGATTGGGAGGCTTGTCCGAGGTGCCATGGATCTGGCAAGGCCAATCTAGTATTCGGTCTAGACTAGATGGACCGTCTTAGTTCCCTTTGAATGGCTTCTTCCGCTGACCGGCTTTAGAGCCACTGAATCCGGTGTTAACTGTCATGTCTCCGGTATCTTCATTGTTGCTTCGACGCTTTTGTTTGTTGCCATTTAGGGCTTTAGAGGTACCGGGGTCGCTAGTGTTGTTGCTTCTACGAGCTAGCCTGCTATCTTATCCCGTGCAAAAGTGGGTCATAAGTGCGGTGAGAGCTGCCATGGACTTTAGTTTTTCTTGGCCGAGGTGTCGGGCGAGCCACTCGTCGCGGACGCGGTGTTTCAAGGCCGCGAGGGATTCACCGTCCGGACAATCGACAATTTGGTTCTTCTTAATGAAGAACCTAGTCCAAAGCTTCTGGGCTGACTCTCCGGGTTGTTGGACTATGTGACTAAGGTCATAGGTGTCTGGAGGCTAAACATAAGTACCTTGGAAGTTGTCTCTAAATGCATCTTCCAAATCTTCCCAGCTACCAATAGAGTTTTCTGGGAGGCTGTTTAACCAGTGTTCTGCTAGTCCCTTGAGTTTCAGGGGGAGGTACTTGATGGCATGGAGATCGTCACCATACACCATGTGGATGTGGAGAAGAAAATCTTCAATCTATACTGCGGGATCTGTCGTTCCATCGTATGATTCAATGTTCACGGGTTTAAACCCCTTCTGGGAACTGGTGCTCCATTACCTCATAAGTGAAGCATAAGGGGTGTGCGGCGCCTCTGTATCGGGCGACGTCACGACACAGTTCGGATGAAGTCCGTATGCGGTTTTCGGCCCGAGTGAGGTTGTGCCTGTCGCGCCTGGCCTGATGGATGTCTTCTCACGTTGGGGCTGGCCCCCTTGATACATAGATTGATCTGGCTTGGCCTGCTTTATTGTCCAGGTCCTGTCGTAGGTCATAGGTGTATCCTGGAGCTGTTGTCCCTCTGCCCTTACGACGACGTGGTGCGGGTTGGTGTTCTGCGTAGGTGGCCGCTTTATGTCGCCCATGCGGTGGCCGATTTGGTTCATCAGCGCAGTCATGTTTCGACGGTATTGTCTCGAAGGCCCCATCATCGAATTGTGGTGGTAGCCGACGCTTCAGCTACCTTTTTATTGGGTGTTGTAGGCCATATTCTTCGGCAGCTAGGACATGTGTCCATCTGTCATTGAGCGTATCCTACTCGGCTTGGAGCCGCCGCTGCAGCTTTTTTAGGCTTCTTTAAATCCTCGTTGAGGCCATATCCTCCTCAGAGAGTGGTAGATAGTTACTATCTTCCGAATCCTCGTTCCCGACCTAATCGTCGGGGTTAACTTGCTCGTCCTCCACATCATCATGTTCGGATGTGGGCTCGACGGGGGCTTCAGGGTCTTCGGTGTCCTCTAGAATGTTATCGTCTCCGGTGTCGGTATTACTACCCTTGCCATGACGCGATTTTGAGTGGTGTCACTGGTGTCGACGCTTCGGCGGTGCCTCATCAGGTTTGTCCTCCACCAGATCTTTCCTGTCTGCACCGTCATCCTATTTGGGTGTGTCCACCATGTACACGTCGTATGTGGAGGTGGCCGTCCAATGTCTGGTAAATGGTGGGTCTTGGCCTTTTGTGTCTCCGGCATCGTCGTCCATGCCGTCAATGTCTTCAGAGGTGTAATCTAGCATATCAGTTAAGTCCTCGACGGTGGCTATGAAGTGGGTGGTGGGTGGGACGTAAAATTCCCTATTTTCAACCCCTAGTCTGGGCTGGGCATAGTTTAGAGGCGATTCCTTTGTGATGGCGAGGGACCGCATCAAGTCTAGAGCCTCGTTTAAAAGTGAGGGTTGGACAAGGAAACGAGAGTCCATGGGGCTGGCCAGGGCATGGGCCTCTTGGCCACGCTTCAACAGTTCGGAGCTAAAGTCCGGGGCGAGTCCGGTCTTCCCATAGCAGGGGGCCCAGCCTAACTCCGGGCTGGCCCAAGACAATTTCGCCTCCGAATCCCCGATTGCGAGTTTCATAGACGAGAGTCCGACAAGCTTCAAACTCCCATCTTCAGACCCGACAATTTGCTCCGGATCTAAGGCCAAAGCGGTGATCGTGGCCGCGAACCCTTCGAAGAACAAATCTCCTCGGATATCAACGATATAGTTTAGGCTCCCGAAACTGATCTGATGACCAGGGGCGTAGCTGTCGATCTGTTCAAGGTGACCAGGGGCGCATAACGAAGCAGCTGGACACAAAAATCTGGCTGGGGAGGAAAACATCCCCGAAAACAGCATAATGGCTGATGATCGAACGAGCCATCGAACCTTCTGTTGACGACATAGTGGAACTCTCAATAAAAGCACCAATGTCGGTGTCAAAACTGGCCGATCTCGGGTAGGGGCTCCCGGACATTGCGTCTGAGGATCGAAGGAAAGAGGAGACAAGGGTGACATGATGTTTACCCAGGTTTTGGCCCTCTTAATGGAGGTAAAACCCTACGTCCTGCTTGATTGTATTTGATGAGTATAGGGGTTACAAGAGTCGATCTACCTCGAGATCGTAATGGATAAACCCTAGATGTCTAGCATGTGTGATTTGTCTTAGCCTATATGGACTAAACCCTCTGGTTTATATAGACACCGGAGGGGTCTAGGGTTGTACAGAGTCGGTTTACACAGAAAGGAAATAATACATCCGAATGCCAGGCTTGCCATCCGCGCAAAGGAGAGTCCCATCCGGACACGGAGAAAGGTCTTTTGCCTTGTATCTTCACGGCCCATCAGTCCAGTCCATATCAAATTGTACGGACACCCGAGGACCTCTTAGTCCAAGGACTCCCTTAGCAAGAGAAGGGCCTCCTCTTGTTGGGCAGGCGAGCCAGGCAAGGGGCAAGGCCACCGCAAGGAGCAGGCAACAGAGGCACCCCGGTAAGGCCTGCCAGGGGCTCGCAGTTGCAAAACCACCCCACCAACCACTCAAGCACGACCCACGTCGTCAATCAGCACGGTGTCAAGCCGCAAGATGATTAAGTGGCAGTCGTTCGCCACATGGCAGCCATTTCCTATAGAAGAAACATACAGATGACACCCGTCCTGCTACGTGTCAAGGACCAGTGTTGTGACACCAAGCGGCGCATTCAATGCACCGTGTTAGGTATGATAGCACTGTTCTCTATCATATCAGTGGATAATGAGCCATCATGGTGACCCCTTAATCTATAAAAGGAGGCGCATGGCACCCGTAGGAGGGGTTAGAAGGTTGGAAAGTTGATGAAACCAAGCCACCATACGCGCGTAGTCACTGCGGCCCCGAGGTGAACCCTGTCGGGCAAGTGTACTACGCATCACGACATTCACTCCACCATCAATCCACCAAAGCAGGAGTAGGGTGTTATGCCTCGCGGCGGCCCGAACCTGGGTAAATTGCTTGTGTGCTCTCTGCCGGCACTGCCCTATGCTGGTCTGCTCTTTGTGCAACGCGACGTCCCCCTGCAGAACCAGCAAGGGTCTGCCAGGTCCCATAGGTGGCTGCGCACATCCTGTGACAACCACCATGTTGAGTCTCCGAGATGAACTCCGGTAAAAAGAATGATCCATCGAATGGAAATTTGAAAAGAACAAGATGAACCCTTGCAATGATTTAGATGGAGATTTGTGACGATATAACCGATAAAACTTGGAACTCTGGAAAAGGAAAAAGATGAAACACTTGATATCATGAGCAAACTCCGGAAAAAGGAATTAATCACGTGTATGAAAAAAGAATAAGAATTGTGTTATGCGTATCCTTCATCAAATTAAATTGATGAAGAATAATGGATTTGGCATACTACTTATACTCGTTGAAAAGGATCAAGGAGAGATATAGCGCACACTTGAAAAGTCTTCAACGAACCACAGGTAGAATTTTGGAAACAATGAATGGAATGATACAATAATATAGTAAGAGGAATGTTGAACGAACCACCGTAAGAATTTGAAGTGATTGAAGAAAAGTGAACGAATCACCGGGAAGAATTGGAAAATGAACGAAGATACTTGGGAGAATTTAGATACAAGAGAACAAAGAGATCATGAGCTGACAAGAGTATATTTGAACGAGACACCAGTAAGATTTGGAGAACAAGAGCTGAAAACTCAGAACGAAAAACTCTTTTGAAATGATGGCCTTCAGATGATATAGAAACGAGAATAACTCTTGAAACTGCTTTGGATGGTTATGAATAGAATTCCCACAATCGAAAACAATTATGAGGATGGCATGAAGCTAGAAACATGCATCTTCACGAAAATGGGAAATGACTTCAGAGAAACTCCTATCTGGCCTGCAGATGACAAGAATGACAATGATAAATACCACCAGATTCTTGAGACACTCTGGATGAATGAAAGAATAAAAGGTTGAGCTAAAGATGAAAATAATTTGAAAGCGATCTTGGAGAGGGCATTTGACTGATGAAAATTCATTCTTACGTCAAACTTTGAAAAGAATTTGAGAATCACTCCAGGAAAAATTAGAAGAGTCATTGAACATCTTGGGAAAAGACATGTGGGTTATGGTCCCACTCGAAAGAAACACCGTTGAACGATTTACTTAAAAGAGAGATTGCACCAGTTGAATTAAATGGCTTGAATGAGATAACATCATCAAAATAGCTTGAATAGATTGAGAATGGAAATGCGAATCTTCTGAGATATCTTCAGCACTTTGGATATGAATAGAGAGAGATGAATCATTAAGAGGTGCACCGGCATGAGAAAACATTTGAACTAAGGAAAGGGATATGATCAACACTAAAAGTTTGAATTTAGACCATCGGAGAAGAAAATGATAATAAAGAATGATGAACTTGAAACTTCCTTAGAATCTTCATGAGAATCACCAGATTAGAACATTGAAGGAAAAGAATGAAGATACTTCACATAAATAAAATGGATACTTGATTAAGAAGTATGGGTCCTTGAAGGAAAAGGGTGAGATGGGGAAAAAACAAAGGCAACTTGGGACGGATGAAACGGACACTGTTGAGAAAAATGAGAATTGCTCCCGCAAATAAAAAATGATGATTGAATTATCTTGAAGAGAAGCACACCGGTTGGAAGAAAAAATAATGGCATGACAAACTTGAGATCAGGACGGATTAACTCTCCCATAGAAATATGAGAACAACACTTAGAAAAGGTACGAAATCAACACTTGACATTGAAGCAACTCGAATACCACAACCAAAACAAAACAAAGGATTGGCTATGGAAGTAAGCCAGAAACAAACATATGATAGAGATTTCGCCCAAAGTGTTCGCGGTGAGGCCGCACAGGCATGACGTACAGTGGACATCACTAATGACAAACGAGACGCCCCCGAATCAGTATAGCCAAGGATTCTTTAAGAAGCCTCGCGACCACTTTAAATCGACTATGAAAAACGAACCACTAGACATTAGACCCCAATCTCAAATCATACATCTGTGGAAAAGAAATCCTGGGTAACTACTTGAATTCCTACCTATGAACTCCCGAAACTTTCTCTGGTTATGCAATCTTGTGTTGGCGTTACAAGGAGGCACAAATATCTCACACAACTAACAAATCCTACACTCCAACCAAGAAAACCTCAGAAATTGTGTACCTCAGACCTTCAAAAAAACATCCGATATACTAGTTGTGGCAATAAATCTGGTCGCTCTCCCCAGTATTGGGTGGCGCCAAACTACTCTCGCCACAAAGAGTATAGAAGCATTTTCGATGTCGGCGTCCTCTGGTGTTTCAGAACTTAAACGATAAACACTATGACGAAAACACCATGGAGCTCAACTCCCCGAGACACTGCCACAACCCCTAAATGTCAGGAGGCACCAAGACAGAATTCCCATCACAATGATATCGAAACGATTCCACAATACCCGCGTGATAAAAAAAAATTGTGCGAAAAAGGATAGAAGAGTGGGGTAAACACCTACGTCACGAGTCCTCACCAGAGTGTCGAAGGGGATGAGGAGTAAAAAGAACTCCTACTCTCCAATATAACTAGACTCAAAATAGTTTTATTCTAGACTCAACAACGGCAGCGGTTCAATCAATCAAGGGGGCTCCTGCGGTCGGTAAGGGTATGATACCAACTTGTAGTGCCCAAGATGCGATTGTATCCCAACCACATGATGAGTTCATGATTGGGGCACAACCGCATTTCGAACAAATAGCAAGGTGGATATTATTACACAATACCATGTACTGAATAGATGAGAATACAAGATAAAGTCTTACACTCGCCACAAGCTACAACATGAGTACAACAGTTCATCAATACATACTAATCATCATACAAAAGAGAAAGATCCGACTATGGATGATCAAATGAAAAAGAAGAACGTCATCCACCCTGCTAATCATAGGCTCCCGACCTAGAACCTATCCCTTGATCGAAGAGGAAGAAGAAGAAGAAGAACTCCAAACAAGCAAGCATCGCTCTCACGTCATATCATCGCATTACCTGTACCTGCAACTATTTTTGTAGTAATCTGTGAGCCATGAGGGCTCAGCAATCCCATTAACATGGGTATCAATACTAGCAAAGCTTAATGGGTATGGAACAGATAAGTGGTGAGGTTGCAGCAGCACTAAGCATTATATGGTGGCTATCTTATGAGTACAAGAATAAGATGAGAAACTGCCCAAATGGTCGCAAGCTAGCAATGATCAAGAAGTGATGTTGAACCACCTACGTTCACACATAACCCAACCGCGTTCTCTTCTTGAACTCACTCAAAAAGAGACAGTCACGGTTACACACGCGGTTGGTGTATTTTAATTCGGATCTGGTGTCAAGTTCCCTACAACCGAATATTAAATAATTCCCATTTTCCACATAACCACGTGCACTGCTCTCGAAAGATTAAACCCTGCAAGTGTGTCCCAACTTAGTCGATCACAAACTCTCACGATCAACAGAGGAAACTCCTCCTCTCAGAACAACCTGATCAATCTCGGAATCTCGATTCACAAGACATTTCGACAATGGTAAAACAAAACCAGCAAGACCGCCTGATGTGCCGACAAATCCCGATAGGAGCCGCACATATCTCGTTCTCAGGGCACATCGGATGGGCAAGACGTCGGGTAGGCTGAGACCCTAGTTTCCCAGGGGCGCCGAATATCGCCCAGTTTGGACCAACACCAACAACACTTTCCCCCCTATATTATGTCGAATTAAAAATCCTCGGGGATGCAACCCCATATGCCAATTAATTAATTATCGGTATTATTATGTTGAAAAATGTTAAAACCAAAGTTGGGCCTTGCTGGAATAGTTTTATTCAAAGCGAATTGTCAAGGGGGGGGTCCATAAACCCCAACCGTGTTAGGAACGCAAAATCAAGGAACATAACAGGGTATGACGGAAACTAGGGCGGCAAGAGTGGAACAAGACACCAAGCAAAAGGCTAAGCCTTCCACCGTTTACCAAGTATATAGATGCCTTAATTAAATAAGAAATATTGTGATATCCCATGATATCCATGTCCCAGCATGGAACAACCTGCAACTATCAACGCTATAAGAGGAGCTGAGAAAAGTGGTAACATAGCCAAACACCGATTTACTAGGATGGTGGAAAAGGTTAGAGGCTTATCATGGCAATTTGGGAGACTTTAGTGGTAGGTAGTGCGACATAGCAATAGCATCGAGACAACTAGCAAAGCAAAGATACTAGTGGTATCCAGGGTAACGGTCATCTTGTCTGAGATCCCACTAGGAAGAGGACCGAGTCCATGAAGTAGCCGAACCAACATAGTCCAACGAATCCTCACGGTCGCAACATAACTATAACTATAAAGAAGAAGCAACACCATAAAGAAGCAAACAACATGGTAAACCAACAAGCATAACCATGGCATGATGCACAATCAAGCATGATGCATGTCCGGTTTAATGATTCATGGCATGTCAAAGTGCAACAAACAATAACACAAATTAAGTGGAGCTCAATATGCAACGAGTTGCATATTGACAAGACACCACATTCCATTATTTTGTTCACTCTCGTTTGTGTACCCAACAATATTAAATGTTGTTAAACATGGCAAGATGTGAAGCATAAGCAAACTACAGATTTAGGCAAGTTTAAATGAAGCCGGAACAACAAACAACAATTTTGAAAAATCCTCATGTGCATATTTTGGGTATGGTACTGTTCTTCCTAAAACCATATTTTATTTTTGTTAAACAGGAAAAGAAAGTGCACTATATTAAACTATGTATTTTCTACCCCATTTACATATGACATTTATTTAATTCGGAGCTACGATTATTTAGTTATTAAATAAATCATTTTAACATGGCATATAGGCAAAATAATGCAAACAACAAGTTTAAACATTTTTAGCATGTATGAAAATTGGATATTATGAAACTAGATGAAATTCTAAGCATTTTACATATATAAAACATTTTAATCCAATGCATGGTTCATGAGTTATTAAATGTATGAACATGGCAATTTGTAAAACAGGTTTTCCCTGGAAAATGCTAAAATCGCAGCACTCGGGAAAAAAACACTGGCCCGAATCTGAGCGCACTGCTGGGTCAACAGAGATGGGATGGGCTAAGCTCACATTGTGCCAACGGGCCGGCGGGGAAGCAGAGGCCCACGTGAAGGCAAAGGCATGAGGTCGTTGGGCCTGGGGGTCGCGGTCAACGCGCGGCTCTACCGAGAGAGTTGCTACTGCTCTTTACTGAAGAACGAGGAACAGAAGCAGCAACAGGTTCATGGCGATGCAGAAGACGATGCCAGGGGAGGTTATGGTGATGGGGTCGGCGGGAACCGGTCGGAAAGGGCAGATCCGGGCGCGAGAAGATGGATCTGGCCGGTCTTGGGGAAGATCGAGTCGCGGGATGCAGCGTGAAGCAGAAGGCGATGGTGGCGGCTCGAGTTTCTATAGGAAGAACGCGAAACAGAGTTTCAGAGTAGAGAGGAGGGAACGTGGGCAGAATAAAGAAGGACCTGACTGGTGTTGATCACTGACAGAAGAGGAGTTATGCTATAGAGGCAGATGAGGTCCCGTACGGGCGACTTCATGGCTTCGGCGGGGATGAACGGGTGACAAATTGGTGGGACCCATGCCGGCGGCCTTGAGGATGAGCAGCAAATCAACACTGGGCAGCGGCTCACTATGAAACAGGGGCGAGGCGGCCCTATGCTTGGCGCTAACTCCAGTGCGGGCGGAGGAGGCCGGGGCGACAACGAGATGATGGACGACGGGGATGAGGTGGCAGCGCCAGGTGGGCTCAGTTCCCTTTGAAGAAGAGAACGAGGGGAGAGATTGAGCACATAAGAGGGAGAGAAAGAAGGGAGGGAAAGGAGCAGGGGAGCTGATCTCCAGCGAGGTTGAGGCACGGGGGAGGAGGCACGCGGTTGAGGTCATGCGGGACGATGAGCTCTAGCATGGGGGCTCTCTGTGGCGTGGAGTGCGGGGAAGACAAACATCAATCTGGATCGAGGACGACTGCAGGTTGTGGCAGGCTTGTTGGGGAAAACGAGGGAAAGTGGGTGGATTTGGATCAAGGAGAAGGAGACTGGCCGGTGGATTTTGGATCGAGAGTGATCCCAACGAAGAAGGAGAGAGGGGGTTCATTATCCTCATTGGTGCCTCTCTGGTGACGCGTGAGTAGTTCATTGTAGACCTACTGGTCCGTAGGTAGTAGCTAGATGGCTTTTTCTCTCTTTGTATCTCGATACAATGGTCTCTTGGAGATCTATTTGATGTAATGACTCTTTGCGGTGTGTTTGTTGGGATCCGATGAATTGTGAGTTTATGATCTGATTTTCCTTGATTTAATACCCAATCTTGATTGTCATAGCCACGTATTTCTTCTCCGATATTTGGATTTTGTTTGGCCCACTTGATCTATGTGTCTTGTAATGTGAAGATGTGCTTTGTAATGGGTTCGATCTTGCAGCGTCCTTTCCCAGTGACAGAAGGGGCAGCAAGGCACGCATGTGTCGTTGCTATTAAGGATAAAAAAGATGGGGTCTATTCCTACATGAATCGATCTTGTCTACATCATGTCATGGTTCTTATTGCATTACTCTATTTTTGCATGAACTTAATACACTAGATGCATGCTGGATAGCGGTCGATGTGTGGAGTAATATTACTAGATGCAGGCAGTAGTTGGTCTACTAATCTTGGACGTGATGACTAAATACATGATCATTGTCTTGGATATCATCATAATTATTTGCTTTTCTATCAATTGCCCAATAGAAATTTGTCTACCCATCGTTGCTATTTTCTTGAGAGAAGCTACTAGTGAAATCAACAACCCCCTGGTCTATTTTCCTATCATATACTTTCAGATCCATATTGCCAATTTCCTTCTATTTTATTTTCTTCTTTTATTTTCAGATCTATGTTATCACAAACCCAAGAATACCTTGCTGAGTTTAACTTACTTTTGTTTGCATCTATTAGTCTACTACAATTTTATCCTATCCTTACGTCACTTTTTGTCACCGCTACCCGAAAAGGATTGACAACCCCTTTAACGCGTCGGATTGCAAGTATTTATTATTTGTGTGGAGGTACCATTGATGTAGTATTGCATGGTTCTCCTACTGGTTCGATCACCTTGGTCTCATCACTGAGGCAAATACCTTACGGTTGTTGTGCTGCATCCTCCCTTATTCCTTGGGGAATCACCGACGCATCTCAAGCGACATCAAAGGAAGTTTCTGGCACCGTTGCCGGGGAGACATCATCAAAATCTATCATGTTCCTAATCACAAATCTCATCTTCTTGCAATTTACATCATTTTCCATTTACCTCTCGTTTTCCTCTCCCCCACTTCACAAAAACTGGCCATTTTATTCGCCCTCTTTATCGTTCGCGTTTCTCATTCGATTTTTGTTTGCTATATTTGTCGCCATGTGTGACTTTGGTATGGCAGAAATAGATGATGGCCTAACTCCTAAAATTGGACGATCTGGGAATCTACATGCTAAAAGTTTTGTTTTGGGGCAAGGTAATGTTATAGGAAAAGAATGTATCCAAGAATTTTTTAATTGTGTTGGAAATTTAAGTCTTGAAGCTGTTCCTATACTTAAGAGGACTAAATCTTATGCAAAAGCTATTTCGGAACTAGTTCTGGAATTTGAAAATCAATTTATCCATACCCATCCTACCTTGCAAGGATTGTTTTTCGAGTTACCTGTTATAAAGAATCCCAAGCCTAAAAAGTTGGCTACACTTGTCCTTATGAATGAATCTGATTACATAATACGGGAAGCTAGGGAGATTTTTGATTTCTATGGTATGAATCGTGAAAAATTGGTGATAGATGAAATTCTTTATAATGGTGATTATGTGCTAATACATTTTCTTGGGGATAATCAAATATTTGATGAGAATATTAAGAAGGAAGTCCCTGTTTTAGATATAATCCAATAAGTTTGCAGTGATGTTAATCAACACTATTCTTGGATTGTTGCTAGAAATCAAAGGGGTTATGATGATAAGCAACTTGATAGTGCTAAAGTCTCTATGTATAATGTTTTGTGTTGTTTTTGCAAAACCTCCTGAGGAAAACACCTCTAAGGAAAATAAAAACAAAAATGACAATACTTAGATCCTTCGCATTATGCCTAGATAGGAGCGTAAAACGATAGCGCTCATTGGGAGGAAACCAACTTGTATCTTTTTGCTTTTTAGTTTTCTTGCTGTTTTCAATAAAATACCCAATTATGCCTCTGTTTAGATGTGTTTTTTTGTTTTAGTTAGTGTTTGTGTGAAGCAAAGCCTTTGGGATCATGTTGGGTGATAGTTTATTTGATCTTGCTGAAAAACAAAACTTTTATGCTCACGGAACTAATTTTCATTTTTAACAGAAGCCCAATAAAATACTGATTCTTTTTGAAGAAGATTTGTATGAAAATTTCCTACGTTGTGCTAAGTTTTCAAAATTTTTGGAGTTACAGAAGTATTCGAAATATTCAAATTGCTACAGACTATTCTGTTTTTGACAGATTCTGTTTTCGTTGTATCGTTTGCTTGTTTTGATGATTCTATGGTTTCCTTTGAAGATTTTTTGCCATGGAAAAGTGAAAATATAGTAGATATAATACAATAAGAAAATATGAATGGGTTTTCAACAGTACTTAAAGTAGTGATTTGCTTTCTTATACTAACGGATCTCACGATGTTTTGTTGAGTTTTGTGTGATTGAAGTTTTCAAGTTTTGGGTGAGATCGCGATGGAAGAAGGAATAATGTTTAACAAAAGGCTAAGCTTGGGGATACCCAAGGCACCCCAAGATAATATTCAAGAAGTATCAAGCAACTAAGCTGGGGATGCCCCCGAGTGACATCCCCTCTTTCTTCTAACAACCATCGGTATTTTCCTTGAAACTATATTTTTATTCTTCACATATTATGAGTTTTGCTTGGAGCGTCTTGTATGATATGAGTCTCTGTTTGTTTTTCTTTTTAATTTTTAATAAGAATCCTTGCTATACACACCTATTTTGGAAAGCCAAATTCTTCTATGCTTGCTCCTATACTTCACTTAATATTTTAGACCTTTGGAATTGCTCTAGTGGTTCACTTATATCTTTCTGAGCACGGTGTGCTTTGTTATGTTTGAAGAAATTCTCTCATGCTTCAGTTAGATTAATTTGAGAGAAATAAATATGATGCTCATGCTCTTAACTTATATTTGTTTGAGCTTATTAAAAGAAACATATGAAACTAGTTCCAAAGTGATAATATCCAAGAGGATATAATAAAAACTTTCATGATGATCATTGGACAAAATAAACTTTATTCTTTGTAATAGTTTTGAGATATGATGATAATGATATGTGAGTCACGTTGATGAGTAATTATGCTTTAGTAAGTATATTGGTGTTAAGGTTTGTGATTCCCTATGCAAGCACGGAAGTCAATAGTTATGTAATGAGATTATATCCAACTTTTGGTGCATTATTCAGTGTTTGTTATACTTAATGCTCGCTTATGAGATTTTTCGTTTCTTGGTTGGATTCTTCTCAATCTTTTGCTAGCCTTCATTTGTACTAAGTATGACCACTACTTGTGCATCCAAAATACTTTAAACCAATTTTTTCCACATGAGTCCACTATACCTACCTATATGCGGTATTCTTTTGCCATTCAAACAAAATTTGTATGTGCCATCTCTAATCTTAAAACTAAATTTATCTTTTGTGTGCTCGTACCGCTCAAGATGATATATTTCCATGCTAGATGTGTTATTCTCAAGATGAGTGTTTATTCACTTGTCATTGCACGAGAGTACGGAAAAGGTATTAGGGATGCCCAGTCCCGAAATTTACTTTATGTTGTCAAATAATAAATTCCTTAGGAAGTGTTGGTATGGACGACACCCGTGGATCCAGTTAGCCGTGGAATGTGAAAGTATGGTGGAAAAAGTAATACACTTTATTTTCTGTTTGGGAACCGTTGATGATATATCTAGCATGGAAAGAATTGGGAACTACTCGATCATTTTCATTAATAGGAAAAGCATTCCACCCAAAATGTTTTATCTCTATCTTTTTCGCTTTGAGCTCCGGCACCTCTACAAATCCCTACGTCCCTCCGCGAAGGCCTATCCATTTACTTTATGCAGTTTTTATTTTTACTTGAGTCTCCATCTTCTCTTATAAAGCACCAACTAAGGGGCACTATGATCATACTTGAGCATTGGGTGTAGCTAATATTCGAGTGTGTTTCATGAATGGATCAATGATTGAGCATAATGGGCAAGGGATAAATTGCTTTAGTGTTGATATTTTGAAAGACATGGTTGTTTGTTGATGTGCATGAGTATTAAAGTCCTCATGTCAAAACTAGAATATTGCTTTGAACCATATAAAAGTCCAATTGTCCATGCTATAAAGGAAAGAATAGGTGATGAACATGTTAGGCAACATTCCACATAACAAATTCTATTTTTATCATTTACCTACTCGAGGACGAGCATGAATTAAGCTTGGGGATGCTGATACGTCTCCAATGCATCTATAAATTTTGATTCTTCCATGTTGTTATATTACATTCTTGGATGTTTTTCAATCATTTTTCAATCATTTTAAATCATATTTTGGGACTAACATATTGACATAGTGCCAAGTGCCAATTGTTGTTTTTTTGCTTGTTTTTTACATCGCAGAAAATCAATATCAAACGGACTCCAAATGCAGCGAAACTTTTTGTGGATTTTTTTGGACCAGAAGACACTAGATGGGCCAGAGAAGCGCCCAGGTGGATTGTGCCCACCTCGGTGGCCTCCCGCACCGCCTCTTCGCTCTATAAATACCTCCTTGCCTCAGAAACCCTAGGGGAGTTCACAAACAATAATTCGAGCCGCCGCAAGTTCCAGAAAGCACAGATCCAATCTAGACACCATCATGGAGGGGTTCATCATCCTCATTGGTGCCTCTCCAATGATGCGTGAGTAGTTCATTGTAGACCTACGAGTCCGTAGGTAGTAGCTAGATGGCCTTTTCTCTCTTTGTATCTCAATACAACGGTCTCTTGGAGATCTATTTGATGTAATGACTCTTTGTGGTGTGTTTGTTGGGATCCAATAAATTGTGAATTTATGATTAGATTTGCCTTGATTTAATATCCAATATTGATAGTTATAGCCTCATATTTCTTCTCCGATATTTGGGTTTTGTTTGGCCAACTTGATCTATTTATCTTGCAATGTTAAGAGGTGCTTTGTAATGGGTTCGATCTTGCAGTGTCCTTTCCCAGTGATAGAAGGGGCAGCAAGGTATGCATGTATCATTGCAATTAAGGATAAAAATATGGGGTCTATTCCTACATGAATATATATTGTCTACATCATGCCATCATTCTTATTGCATTACTCGATTTTTCCATGAACTTAATACAGTAGATGCATGTTGGATATCGGTCGATGAGTGGACTAATAGTAGTAGATGTAGGCCAGAGTCAGTCTACTAATCTTGGATGTGATGCCTACATACATGATCATTGTCTTGGATATCGTCATAATTATTTTCTTTTCTATTAATTGCCCAACAGTAATTTGTCTACCCACCATTGCTATTTTCTTGAGAGAAGCCACTAGTTAAATCTATGACCCCCATGTCTATTTTCCTATCATATACTTTCAGATCCGTATTGCCAATTGCCTTTTCTTTTTTTTTCTTCTTTGATTTTCAGATCTATATTATCAAAAACCAAAAAATAGCTTGCTGGGTTTTATTTACTTTTATTTGCATCTATCAATCTACTACAATTTTAATATATCCTTACGTCACTTTTTGGCACCACTACCCGAAAGGGATTGACAACCCCTTTAACACGCTGTGTTGCAAGTATTTGTTATTAGTGTGCAGGTACCATTTACATTGTTTTGCATGGTTCTATGTAACACCCACGATGTGGCTATATCTCCCACGTGTTGGAGCACGACTTAGAGGCATAACCGCATAGTAGGCATGTCGCAAGAGGGGTAATCTTTACACATCCCATGTACTGAATAAGAAAGGGATAAAGAGTTGGCTTACAATCGCCACTTCACACAATACATAAATATAGCGTTACATCATCCAGAATACAATCAAGGTCTGACTACAAAACCAAATAAAGAAAGACAACCCCAAATGCATAGATCCCGATCGCCCCAACTGGGCTCCACTACTGATCAACTGGAAACAAAACAACACAACGAACAGGGTCTTCATCGAGCTCCCACTTGGGCTCAGTTGCGTCATCTGCACTGGTATCATCGGCCCCTGCAACTGGTTGGAAGTAATCTGTGAGTCACGGGACTTAACAATCTCACACCCGCGAGATTAAGACTATTTAAGCTTATGGGTAGCAAAAGGTAGTGAGGTGGAGCTGCAGCAAGCACTCGCATATATGGTGGCTAACTTACGCAAATGAGAGCGAGAAGAGAAGCAAAGCACGGTCGTGAACTAGAAGTGATCAATATGTGATCCTGAAACTACTTACGTTCAAGCATAACACAAGAACCATGTTCACTACCCGGACTCCGCCGAGAAGAGACCATCACGGCTACACACGCGGTTGATGCATTTTAATTAATCTAAGTGTCAAGTTCTCTACAACCGGACATTAACAAATTCCCATCTGCCCATAACCACGGGCACGGCTTTCGAAAGTTCAAAACCCTGCAGGGGTGTCCCAACTTAGCCCATCACAAGCTCTCGAAAGTTTTATGCAATATTTATGAAAATGTTGGCATGATAAGATATGATGCACTTGTCATCGTGGCGGAAACAAAAGGGGTGCCACGCGAAGATAACAAAATGGTGCCACAGCAACGTTCCGGTTCCGACAACTCATTGAGACGTCGGTGCAAAAGAAAGTGTGGCGGGAGCGTGCAAAAAATGGTGGGGTGATCCCGGTTACTGGGTTCCCACGGGTCGACGACGGTGACAAGGCAAAAGAGGGCAACGTGCGCCGAGAATTCGAGCATGGAGCAACCACGAGCATCTCATACATCACACATGCATTCGTTCACGGGCGGTCATCTCGGGGTTATACCTTCGAAGCGTGCGTTATCGGAGGGGTTCGAGTTCGATGCGGTGTAGGGGAAGTAGACGTTCTTGGGGAAGTCAAAGTGGAAGTAGTCGTTTACAGGTTGTTGTGGGAAGTAGTCGTTCTTGTGGCGACGGTAGTCATTCACGTTCTTAGTCGCACAGGTTTTCGTAGATGTTCGGGGTCGCGGCGAGGAATTTGTCGTCCACGGAGTCTTCACGGTTCGACGGTAGTGGTACACATTTCGTAGCCGTTCGAGTCATCGGTAGAGGAACTTGATGGATTTGAATCCCTTCGGTGTTTTCATGGTACTTGGGGTCTTCGGACTTGCCGGTCACGATGAAACGAAGGGGTACTTGGTACAATGCATGTCGACGGTAGTTGTTCTCGTATCATCGAGGTACTTGGCGATTTCAGAGACGGCGAAAAACGAATTTGGTGTAACTAGGGTATTCACGGATCATCATTGTACTTGGCGTCCAATGGGATCTTAGGGGTTCGGGCGTGTAGGCGAACGGCGGTGATGCTGTTGGTCTTGCGTCAACGGCAACCGACAGTGAAGGCGCACAAAACGGCAACATGAGGCTGCAGAGGTGGCCACCATGTGGCTCTCACGATCACACACAGTGCAACAGAGGAAGATGAAGCCTCGGCCAGAAGAAGCAATGGAGCAAGGCGCACTCAAGGGAGAGCTCGGGCGACTGCCCCTCTGGCAGCTCGACAAGGGGTAGGGCCAACTGCCGTGCAGCAAGGCGATGGCAACAGAGCAACCGCGGGAGGCCAAGAGGAGCGACGAGGAGGAGGAGCAGGTGGCAGGCGTGGGGTGCTTGGGGCGGCGCTCAGTAAAAGGAGCAACTCCGGCGATGGCGCTCGCCGGCGCGGCGCCGAAAATGGCAAGGGGCGAGGTGAAGACCGGCGGCGGCGTTGGGGGACGGAGCTCCTGCAGGGCCGGTCCAGCGGCAGGGGAGGACCCCGCCAAAGCGCAGCCTGATCCGGCACGGTGGCGTTGTCCCGGACGGAGGGAGAAGGAGGCGCGGGCGCGAGGAAGGAGGGCGGCGACACTTGCAGTGGGGCACGCCATGGGGATCAGCGCGAGGGAGGAGCAGGGGTTAGGGATAGATAGAGAGAGGGGGATGGGGGATCGAGCGGCTGTGATGGGGATTGGGCACATACGGCTAGGGTTGGGAAGGCAGGGGCCGGCTGGGCCTTGGGAGGCCGGCCCAATGGAGAGGAAAATGGCCAGAGCCTGCTGGGCTGCTCTCTCCTACTCTTCTATTATTTCTTTAGCAGAAAAAATGTGGAGAAGAAAAAGAAAGAGGGAGGGGTTAGGGAAAGAATTCGCGCACGCGGATAATTGTCCTGGACTCATAAAAATGAGTTTGTTCCGAGAAAAATAGAAAAGGACAAGATGGAAGGATGTAAATTCGAACTCATTTGAATTTAATTCAAATGGGTTTGAACTAGAACTTGGATTTAGCAGTGCCCAAAAATGTTCGGATTTTTGGAGGAACCTCGGAATATGTTGAAATAATAAATAGCAAAGTTAGAGGTCAAGAGTTGTGATAACAAAGGCATTGAGATTTATTTTGGAAGTGTGTTCCGGTTAATTCCAACAAATGGAATATTTAATATAGCTCCCTAATATCGGGAGGATATGTTATAAAGAGAATCACCATGTGAATTCCCTCGGTTTAAATGGATCAAAGATCCATGCCATTTATTTAGTTGAGTTAAGAAAAGAAATGACATGATGACATGATGACATGATGCAATGCACATGATGCAATGATGAATTTCAATGAACCAAACAAATCACATGACGAAACCCAGAAATCATGGAAGTCATCTGAAGCTCCGGTCTTGGGGCGTTACATTCTCCTACTGGTTTGATAACCTTGGTCTCACCACTGAGGGAATTACCTTCCTGTTGTTGTGTTGCATCCTCCCTTATTCCTCGGGGAAACACCGAAGCTTCTCAAGGGACATCATGGCCCATTTGGAAATGCGGCCAGTGGTGTCTCTGTTGTAAAATGATGTCATTCAGAGGTAACTCAGATGCCACCGTGACCGAACACTCTTGAAAGTAGTGCCGATGTTTTTGGGATGCCATAAAAACTGTATAAGCTATCTTCTAATAGTGCGGATACCGAGATTTGCACGGGGTGAGCACTTATGATATGTAGTATACTGGCTTCTACACCCAAAACTTGTGGGCCGCCGCTTCTTGTTCTATGACGAGAACCATGCTCACGACTTGATTCATGGCCGAGATGTATAAAATCATGGGTTCACCGATGTGGGATGCAACTAGTAAAGGCTTGCCAAGCAATAATGTTTGTATTTCTTCTAGTGCTGCAGTTGCTTCATCAGTCCACTCAAAGTTTTTAGTCTACTTGAGCAATCTATAGAGCGGCGGTGCCTTTTCACCAAGGCGGGAGATGAAGTGGCTCAAGGCTACCATGCAATCCACCAGTTTTGGATGTGTTCAGCTCTGTAGGGATCGTTAGCTGGGATAGAGCTCAGAGTTTGGCCGGATTGGCTTCGATTCCTCTATGGGAGACAAAAAATCCGAGTAGTTTTCTGGCAGAAACTCCGATGAAGCATATGTCCGGATTTAGCCGTATATCGTAAGCCCGCAGGTTGTCAAAGGTTTTGTGGAGGTCGTCCACCAAATGGTTTATGTATATGGTTTTAATGACCACGTCATCTATGTATGCCTCCACTGTTTTCCCAATTTTATTTTCCAGGCATGTCTGAATCATGTGCTGCTATGTTGCGCCTGCATTTTCAACCCAAAGGGGGTGATGAATGCGGTTGCAGCTTGGTCAGACTCATTGTTTTTAATTTTATGGTATCCAAAGTAGGCATCGAGGAAACATAGCGAGTCATGTCCTGCGATGGCGTTAATGATCTAGTGTATACGAGGTAAAGGGAAGGCTTCCTAAGGGCAGGCGTTATTTAGGTCCCTCAAATCCACACACAACCACCAAGACTTGTCCTTGTTAGGAACCATGACTAGGTTTGCCAACCACTCGGGGTGCTTGATCTTTCGTATGAATCCGGCTTCGAGTAGTTTTGCTAGTTCTTCACACATGGCTTCATGCTTGGGTTGGAGAATCAGCATAGAGCCTATTTGATTGGCTTAATGACCTTGATTATGTTCAGACTATGCTCCGCTAGTCTTCATCGGATTCCTGGCATATCGGAAGGGTGCCAGGAAAATATGTCCCAGTCCTCGCGCAACAACGTGTGCACTGCTTCTTCAACCGCAGGGTCCAACTAAGCTCCAATGGACGCTATTTTGTTGGGATCCATTGGATGCAATTGGAATTTGATGATTTTATCTGCTAGTTTGAAGGATGTGGATTTGGGCCCTTTACTGAGAACTACATCATCCCTGTCCACAATTGCATGAAGTGTAGTTAATTCCTCGGCTACAAGAGGCTCGAAAAGTGCTTCCAGGGCGAGCGAGATTGTTGTGTTTTTGGCCTAGAGAGCTATAACCGGATTGCTTGCGATTGTGATCACGTCATTGGTCCTGGTAGGGCATGGTAACCACTATGGAAGGGCACAATGTGGAAGAGTAGTTCTTCAGACCTGTAGGTCTTGAGAGTGCCGAATACCATGTCGAAAATGACTCGATAGGAGCAGCATGACTCTTTTCTGGGTATAATCCCTTGAAAGGTAGTGTGACTTTGTTCGATGTGAGATCTGTTGAATTTCACTTTGTCTAGGGTGTCCTCATAAATGAGGTTTAAACCGCTACCCCCGTCCATTTGCACCTTGTGGAGTCTGGAGCCATCTACTATGGGATCGAGGACTACTGGGCGGGTGCTCGATCGGGGCAGGCCCTTGGCTCATCTTTCTCGTCGAAGGTGATTGGTGTATCCGTCCATTAATATGTTGTTGTCACCTGGTGCATTTCACTGAGCTCTCAAAGGTCTCTTTTCCTCTGATTATTCGAGAAAAACGTCTCGTAGGTCATCAGGACCGCGGTATTGTTGTCCAGGGTGTTGCTAGCAGTCTGCTGGAGGGTGTGCTTCTCAGGAGAGCCTCCCCACTCTTTGCCACTTGCCTAACCACCCAGCAAGCTCAAAGGTTGTGGCATGGGTTTGTATTGAGCAAGACCGAGTGTATGGGGCATGGTTTGTCCAGTAGACCATTGTGGAATGATTTGGGTCCTACGAGAGGTCTATTCTTTTTCTCGGCGGACTCGTGTTCGGTCGACCGTCGTGGGTGTAGGCGTTTCATCCGAGCCTTTCTGGGTTCCTCGGCATGTGTTGACTCCACGCGCATGTGTTGTGCCTCCAAGCGCTTTCCATGGCGCGATATTTGGGTACCAGATCCGATAGATCGGTGAAGTTCCGAACATGGTGACGGGCGAGGGCATTCAAGATTCCATTGTCTTGGCAGTTATGCCGAAAAGTTTCCTGGTCACAGCAGTCCGTCATTCTGTTTTTGACCAGTAGGAATATGGCCTAGAAGTGGTGGACCATTTCTCCGGGCTGTTAGTTTACATACATCAGATCCCATATGTCTAGCTTCCCTGAGTTGATTGGAGAGTATTCAACGTGGGGGTGGGAGGGAAAAACTTTGTGTCCCAGGGCGTCGGCTACGGTGTCATGCGCCATCGCAGTGTCTAGCACGCCAGGTTCGGACTCCGGACTATTAACCAGATACTATTGTGTGGACTCAAGGTCCTCCTTCGAGATGGGGCTTGATCCTTGGCTTCTTCTGGGGTGAAAGACAGATTCTGAGCTAGAGGCATGAGCTGCATGATTGGAAACCCTGACATAATCCGTCTTCAGCTCTGGTGACTGTGAGCCTTCAGCCAAGTCCTCAATAGTGGCAATGAGGTGTATGACAGGCGGGTGTAAATTTCCAAGTTATCAGGTTTGAACCTGATTTGATAATAGACCAAGGATCAGCCGTCGAAGAGTCCCATGGCTTGGATCCGGTCTAGTAGATCATTCAACGATGAGATGTTTTTTGCGTCCATACTCCTGGAGTATCCGGTCCGGGGGTGCTCGAAGTTGCGCCTAGGTGGTATTTGGCCGGAACTAGTTCATATCAATCAACGAGGTCAGGCTTTAGGGCCCGTCCCTAGGCGACATCAGTCCCTGTTAGATTTATCGCTTTCGAGGTCAAAGCGTTGGGATTAGGAAGTTCTTCAAGGGGACCTAAAGATTTTGCCAGAGTAAGATCTCCCCTGGAGTGGGCGATGAACTCTAGGTTCTTGAACCTAATCACCTGATCGGGAGCAAAACTTCTGACCTAGCCAAGACGATCGACCGGATCGGCATGTAGTATGATAATGCCGAACGTGAAAATCTGGCCGAAGGCGAAGATGTCCCCAGTATAGATGGTGTTGTCGATGAGTAGGCGATCCATTGACCCTTCAGCGATCCAACAATAGAACTCTCAATGAAAGCACCAATGTCGGTATCAAAATGGGCAGATCTCATGTAGGGGGTCCCGAGCTATGGATATTTGATCAATGGAGAATAAGAGATGAAGGAGATGAAGTTTACCCAGGTTCGGGCCCTCTCGAAGGGGTAAAACCCTATGTCCTGCTTGATTATACTGAAGTTTATAGGATGATGTAACGCCCCGGATACAACTTTCTATATTTGTAACTCTGACTCTTGCCTTTTCCGGAGAAGCGATACGATTTTCCCTTCGTGGTTGGGTTTTTTTCTTTGTTTTGCTTTTGTTCATGTCATGCATTTCATATCATGTCACCATGTGCATCGCATCGGCATACGTGTTCGTCTCATGCATCCAAGCATTTTCCCCATTGTCCGTTTCACAATCCGACACTCCTACATGCTCCGGCGCACCTCTCTTGTCTCTTTTCGTGAGTGGGTGTTAAACGTTCTCGGAATGGACCCAGATTTGCCAAGTGACCTTGGTACACCACCGGTAGACCGCCTGTCAAATTTTGTTCCATTTGGAGTCCGTTCGATACTCCAACGGTTAACCGGGTATCCGCGAAGGCCTCTTGTGTGTTACAGCCCAACATCCCTTCAAAACAGCCCAATAACCCATCCAAACCACTTCCATGTCCTCCGCCGTCGGATCACAATCGTGTGGGCAAAAACTACACCTCATTTGGACATTCCTACCTCCCTCTATCTATATATATATGTGATTCCCTCTGAAATTTCGCACAGATCAAACCCTAGCATCTTCCTCCTTGCGCCGCCCGACAAAAACCCCGCGTCGGACATGTCCGCGCCGTCGTCCACCTCGAACGGGAGCACGCCATGTGTCCCACGCCTACCCCGCCACCGCGCGGCCCGTGAGCCCACGGCCGGCCCTCCCCGGCCCGCGCACCCGCCGCTGCCGCCTGGCCGGGTCAACGCCCCGTGCCGCCCGAGCCTTCCCCGTGCCGCTGCCTTGGCCCTTCACCGGCGCAGCTCACCGCACCTCCACGCTGCCGCCGTCCTGCCGCTGCACTGCCTTGCGCCCCCGCGTGGCCTCGCCGGCCCCCACCGCCCGACCTCTGGTGAGCGCCCTGATCTTGTCGCCGGCGCGTGTCACCGCCCTCGCCGGATGCTCGCCGCCCTGCGTTGTCTCCTCCTCGCCGGAGCTGCGCGCCGTCCTGCCAGATCCAGGAGAGGTGGACGATATCCACCAATCCCGGGAACCAAACGGCCTGCACCTCCCGGTCCGATCCGTCCCCGTACCACGAGATCCCGTTTTCCCGTGAGGTGAAATATGGCTAAGTCACAGTTCTGTAACTTTTTGTGCATCTTTTCATCATGCTATAACTTGTTGCTCAGTGCTCCAAATCATGCATATGATACATCAAAATGTTCATTGAGAGATTATCTTCAATTAATTCCATTGTGGCATGCTTGTTTGAGTTCATCTTGATGCCCTAATAATTGATGCAAGAGTGTTATAAAGTATTTACTGCTGCTACTTATCAGTTTTGGGTGATTTGTCATTTTTGTCACATTTGATGCGTGCTTCATATTGGCATGAGCTCTACATGTGTTTTGATCTATGCCATGCCATATTTACAGAGGTGCTTGCCATGTATTTTTGTGATCAATGTGGTGACTAGCACAAGCATTCAAAGTAGCCTTCGTGATATTGCTGTTTTCAGGAACTTTGGATTTTACTGTCATTTTCCTGCTGTTATTTTGATGCCATGTAAACATGATGCTACAGTGAGATCCATGCTTGTTTTGAGTTGCTTCAGTAACGATGTTTTGAATATATGGTTATGCTCTATCCATCCATGCCCCTGTTTGAAATTATGGATTGCCCTAGCATGTCTTAATCTTGCTCTACTTTTGCTATAAAATGTTCCTGGCAGATTGTTTACATGTTAATCAATTTTGCCATGGTTGTTATTAGTGATCCATGCATGCTATGAACTTGCTCTTGCCATGGTTAGCTTGATGATCATGTCATCTTGCTTATTTTATGCTTTTTTTTGTCGTGCAATGCTTTTGGTGAGTGGTTTGAGCTTGCAAAGATGCCTTCATAAGTCTGATACTGTTAATAAAACTTGCTATGTTTACATGGGTGCCATCATATATTCTGTGCCTTTTTGTCTCATGATCGGTAAGGGACTTTTATTCTATGCATTTAGTAGAATCATGCATGCCTTGTATAGATATGATATATTCATGTATAATGTTTTTTCCTAGCTCGAAACATGGCTTCCTGATGTTATTTCTAGCATGTTAGTATTTTCACTAAGTCTGCAATGTTGATATCTTTTGCACTTTTGCGATGCTTGTTTTAACCTGCTCTTGTGTTATTTGGCCGTAGCTCAGTGTTCATGTTTTGTCAAGCATCTTGAGTACATCACTGCCATATGGCTTGTTGATATGTTGGGGTGCAGTAGCTTAGTTTCTTGTTGCATTCTAGATGGCATCGTGCTGTTAATCGCAGAATTGTGCCATTCTTGTTTTGCTTGCCATTTGCAAACCGTGCATCTGTTTCCGGTGATCTTTATATCAATTATGACCGAAATCATCTCATCTTTCCAGTGGCACACTTGGTTTGCCAAGTTGATGCCTTGATCAATCTTTCCCTTCCGGAGCACGCGTATGCATTGCAAATCATATCTTGCATATCATGCCGTGTATTGCATCATGTTGTTTGTGCATTGCACCATGATTGATTGTTGTTCCTTTGCTTGTGTTCATGCTTTGGGTAGAGCCGGGAGACGAGTACGTGATGAGGAACCTGTTGTGTCCGCTAACGAGGATCAAGCTTTCGACAACTATGAGAACTTAGCAGGCAAGATGACCATACCCTCGAAATCACTTCTATCTTTGCTTGCTAGTTGTTCGCTCTATTGCTATGTCGCGCTACCTACCACTTGCTATACCATGCCTCCCATATTGCCATGTCAAGCCTCTAACCAACCTTTCCTAGCAAACCATTGTTTGGCTATGATACCGCTTTGCTCGGCCCCTCTTATAGCGTTGCTAGTTGCTGTTCAAGTTGAAGTTTGTTCCATGTTGGAACATGGATATTTATTGGGATATCATTATTATCTCTTATTTAATTAAGGCATCTATATACTTGGTAAAGGGTGGAAGGCTCGGCCTTATGCCTGGTGTTTTGTTCCACTCTTGTCGCCCTAGTTTCCGTCATACCGGTGTTATGTTCCTTGATTTTGCGTTCCTTACGCGGTTGGGTGTTATGGGAACCCCTTGATAGTTCGCATTGCATAAAACTCCTCCAGCAAGGCCCGACCTTGGTTTAACATTTGCCACCTAAGCCTTTTTCCCTTGGGAGTCGCGCTCCCGAGGGTCATCTGTATTTTAACCCCCCGGGCCAGTGCTCCTCTAAGTGTTGGTCCAACCTGTCAGTCACCGGTGGCCACCAGGGGCAACTCTGGGCTGGCCTACCTGGGTGATGCAACATAAGCAAGCATGTTAATCATGTCGTGCACACTAGTGGAGCGAACATGCAACACACTAGAAGAAATCATGGCAATCATGTCACATGAGCAAATAATAGGCATAGACAATGCACATGACATATCGCAAGCACAGACACAAAGCATGATCACAGTATAATCATAGGCATGGGGCATAAAGCAAACATGGCAATAACAAGTGATATCTCCACCACGCTTGCAAATACGCATACAAGTACTAGAATCAATCATCATGTGTAATGCAAAGCATGGGTCACAAATGCATGGCAAAGGCATATGAATGGTCATATCATGCAAAGGGAACATGGCAAGATGGGCATAGAATATGTATTGGACAATAACCCATAACCATGCGAGGGCCATTTAAAATAAATGCGCGAAGTCTTTGTGTGAAGAGAGCGGTGGGAAAGACAATCCATGGGATCCCAAGTCACCGTTGCTCTCTAGAGCTCGTTTTGTCAACTCATGGGATTGTGAGGTTGACATGTATTCATGGGTACCTACACAAAAGAGACATAAACCAAATAAATTGTGTGCATGGTAAATGTACACATCATCCATCATGATGTGTATGTGCATGTGATAGTTAGCACAAGTAAGAATCGCTCAAAGAAATTTGATGCATGGTATAAAAACATGTCATCCATCATGAATGAATAGTTATTGTGTATGACACAATGGGGACACAAATTGAGAATGCAAGTATATGGAACATCAATAGCATGTTTATTCATGGGGAACATATTGTGCACACAAGTATTGGGATCATGCAATGGATGGGAGTGATCAAAATCTCCAAACATGTATGAGGTAACTATGGGGGTCTCCTCATGAGCAATATCATAAACATAATATGGAGAAAATGGACAACATCCAAAACAATGCATATCCGAAGCTAGGTGTTCATGGCATGGCATATGAGATAAATGATGCAAAGGGAGCATACAAATATCATCACAAGAAAAACAAATTCCAATAACCATGGGCTTGTCATTTATGCCATATGTGCAAATTGGGTTAATTTTAATGGCATATGCATAGTCACTACAATGAGATTGCAAATATGACATATGGGTGATCTCATTCATGCATATGAAAAGTCAAGCGGGTTGTCAAACATGATGTGACCTAAAGAATTGTCACAAGAAATCCTATGTAACATGGCATCACAACTAATAGACTCCACATGAGAATCATCATACTCATTGTAAATGGGCAATAAATCATCACATGGGGAAGTCACACTAGCATGAAGCATGGTATTAGGTTGATCAACATCATGCAAGCAATCAGTTGCAAGAACGCCCCCTAGTGGGACTAGAACATCACCTTCACCTATGTTACCTTGTTTGCTCCACTCAAGTGGTGTAAGTGAGGTGGCAAAGACCAAATGGTGGTCATCATCATCAACTTGATGGAACCATGTGGGGGGTGCATCATATTCCACCATGGCCATCGCCTTGTCCAAAGGAAGGACGTAGTCGTTGCTAATCGGCGCGTCATCATATATGGGACCTAGCACCAAATGAGAAGACACAAAAGAGGTAGAGGTGAAGTTGTTAGAAATCATAGTGGCCTCACATGCCCTATCAACTATCACACTCTCTCTATGTGGTGGTTCACTCACTCCCTCAAAGTTGGTGCACTCAAACTCACATATGGTGGAGTCACTCATCTCACTCAAGTGGTAGGAGTTGTGTTTCTCCTCACATGGGAATTGTGGCAACTCATCATATATGGGGCTAGTGGTGAAGTCACTCTCACTCTCAATATGGTGGCACAAGTCACTCAAGTCATCATACGTCGCCAAGGTCGAAGGGAAAGTCCCATGCTCAACCATCGCGTCATCGTTGCCATGGATGAAGGCCGAAGATGGCACATCATCGCTCTCGCCTCCAAAGATGGAAGCATCATCCCTTCTCGTCACCATGTTGTTCTTCTCCAAAGCTTGGTCTTCGAATGGCTCTGTAGTCGTAGTCGTCGCCGCACCATCTTGAAAAAGAGTCGAAGTAGACTCGACATCATCAATGCCACAAAGAGGGATGACGATGAAGTCGAACTTGGGAGCATCGTCTTGGAGCTCATCGGGCTTGGACATCTTGGTGGTACAACCCTCATGCTCATTCTCATGGAGCTTGGTCGTCGCGGAGTGTGCTTGGGGTGGAGAAGCCTTGGCCTTCATGAGTTCTTGTTCTGCCTTGAGAGCACCAATGTAGTAGTCGTCGAGGGACTTGTAGTTCTCGAGGAAGATAGTCTTGGAGATGTCGTTGTGCAATCCCATCATGAAGTGGAACTTCATTGAAATGGGGCCGTCCACGTCGGTTCGTCACAAGGCATTCTTCATATCCTTGAAGTATGCGTTGATGGAATTGGATCCTTGGATGGTGTTCTCCAATTGGCGTAGAAGTTGTCCGTGTAGGTCGGAGGCACGAACTCCCACTGCAAAGCTCTCTTCGTCTTGGGACAACTCATGTCGTAGGTCTCCGAAGGTGCGTGAAGCCACCATGTGGATGCATAGTCATGGAAGATCCTTGTGGTGCACTTCACTTGATCTTTGGGAGGAACTTGATGTTGCTTAAGGTAGTCGTCCATCAAACGCTCCCACTCGAGATACTCCTCGGGTTCTAGAGTCCCATAGAAAGGAATCTTGTGGTTGGTGTCAAGGTCGTAGTAGCTCGTGGAAGTCGCAGACTTGAGCTTGGAGAGCTTCTCCTGAGCGTAGTCTTGAGGTGCTTGTTGGCGAAGATGCCTTGAAGTCGCTTGGCGAAGATGCCAAGAGAGATGGTGAAGTCGTTGAGCGGTTGTTGGTGTTGAGCTCTTGACCTTCACATTCATGGTGGTGATGGTTTCGTTGCTGATGTGACCTTGCCGGAGATGGTAGCTTGGAAGCATGTGTACTTGAGCGTCTTCTCAAAGATGAGGAAGATCGCTTGTAGGACTTGCTGAGGGCTTTGATCTCCTCCATTTAAGCTTGCATCTTGGCGTCGGTAGAGTTTGTCATGGCATCAAACTCATCATTGTTGTTGTGGACCAATGGTGAAATGCCTTGCCTATCCATCACAAGACTCGAGCAAATATGAGTGGGAGAAAGAGAAGAACTATGCCAAATGTACCTTGACCGATGTTGAAGATGGATCAATGACCACTCAATAATGTAACAAGGAAATATCACAATTGGTACCGGATCTTGTCAATTATCACACCTACACAAGTAAGGCTTATGGTGGGGCTCGGTGAGGATAGTGGCACAAAAATTTAATGCAAAATGTTAGCAAGAGTCAATAATGTTGAAAGAGATTCACAAATTCACAAGTGAAACAAGTAGACCAATAGCAATGAATGGCACACAGAAATGCACACACGGATAGATAAATGGGGTCGTGCAACCAAGGAATGAGCACAAAATATGGAATCCACGGAAAACGCTCGTGTTGCACAACTCTAGAGAGACGCTAGCACGATTGTGCAATAGGCAGATATGAAACTTGTGCACAACCTATAAGATGCAAAATATATCAACTTCTATCCCAAGTATGCTATGTATGTATGGTTCCCGGTGTTTCTCTCAAGATGATCCAAGATGATCGTATATTACAATCTTATGTGCAATGTGGTATGATGCTATGGAACTTGCTTACAAGCTTCTTTGCTCTTTCTCTTTGCTTAAAAGCTTTATTCTTTTTTATGGCAACTTATGTGAAATGCACAGACCAAGATAGCAATTGTGTATATACGGAACAACCTTGTGACACAAGGGATGATATGATACCAATAGGATATGGTATGTATGCAATGGAAGGTGTAGACCACTAATGTGCACAAGTAACATTACCGGCAATACTAAAATGGCTAGTCTCGATAGGCAAGTAACACAAAATGGGCTAGGGGTTATCAATGCAATGGCAAGGGAATATACAATGGAGGGATACCATGATACCAAGATGATATGGAGGTTACCGTCTGTGGCGATGATGAGTGGCGGTGTTCTTGATGTAGATACCAAGATGATGGATACCCGTCCCTAAGTAGCCGAAACACCTTAGGAAACGGAAAAAACGCGAACTCAAAATCTCAAACATCAAATGTAAAAATGGTGGTAGCGGGAATGCGGTGGTGGTTTTGCGGAAGCTCAATGGGATTGCGGAAATGCAATGATGGGTTTTGGAGTATGCAATGGGAAGTGGAGGTTGTCGGATTTCGGGTTCCGGCAGACCCTTGAGGTTCGAACACTGGGGTGCGCACGGAGATTTCGCCTCCTACCTACCTGCACCCCTCCACCTCACTAAGATCTAAGCTATGGAAAGAACAACACAAGAGACACAGGGTTTATACTGGTTCGGGCCACCGTTGTGGTGTAATACCCTACTCCAGTGTGTGGTGTGGTGGATTGCCTCTTGGGCTGATGATGAGGAACAATACAAGGAAGAACAGCCTCGCGAGGGTCTATTCTTGGCTGCGGCGATGAACTGCTGGGAGGAGTTCAGTCACCCTTCTCTCTCTCTCTCTCTCTCTCTCTCTCTCTCTCTCTCTTCTATCGTTGGTCTCGATCCCCCTAAAACTCTCTCTCTTTTCCTCTCCTCTCTCTTTTTTCCCCTCTGCCTCGTTTGCCCTATGGGTGGCTAGTCCTATTTATAGAGGCCCTGGTCCTCTTCCCAAATATCAAGCGGGAAGGGAGCCAACAATGGCAGGCTAATTCGAAGGGGGACAGCTAATCCTAGCTATCCTAACAAAAGTAGTCTTCGCCTGCACAAAGCTCTGGTGGTGACGCTGTCTTGGGCTCCACAATGACCTCCATCTTGCAGTCCTCCTGGTCTTGGTCTTATTGCACCGAAACGGCAACCTTTGCCTGACGCCTCGGTACTCCGCGGCTGCGCTTGCTCCCTTTGCACCAAAGAGGAAAGGAGGACATTGCGCGGGCTGGCACCCGCCTGGCGCCTTTGGGCGTCATGGCTTGCGTCACGGGCACCTCGTGAGGTACCCCGCCTTGATCTTTCCGCCTCCTCGCGAGCCAGCCTGATGAGGCTGTGCCTGAGGAAGCTCTGTGTCGTCCGCCCCGCGAGGCTTGGCCCCTCGCGAGGGTCTTGGGTCTGTGTTGATGAATATGGGCCGTGCTGGGCCCCCTTTTGAGCCACGCCGCAGGCCGCAGGCAGGCAAGTCTGGGGACCCCCGTTCCCAGAACCCCGACAGTAGCCCCCGGGCCCAAGCCACGCCTGGACTTGGCCGTGCAGGGAGGCGGAAGGGCAAGAGCGAAGCGCCGCGGGCCCTAACAGCCTGCGGCCTTGGGCGCCGCGTGGCGGTTGATTGGACATGGGCGTCTCCACTTCCCCATGGCGCCTCGGTAACTGCATGGATTGGACAAGTCCCTGCATGCAAAGTGGGTCAAGATTACCGGTGATCGTGGAGGTCGGCGGTTGGCCTTCGCCGGTGTAACGCCCCGAGACCGATGTGCCAGGTGTCCTCCAGTTATTCGCTATTGTTGCGTTGTCATTGCTTGCGTGTCATGCATTGCATATCATGTCATCATGTGCATTTCATTTGCATACATGTTCGTCTCATGCATCCCAGCATTTTTCCCGTTGTTCGTTTTGCAATCTGGCGCTCCAATGTCACCCGGTGTCCCTTTCTACCTCTTTTCGTGTGCGGGTATTAAAACATTTTCGGATTGGACCGAGACTTGTCATGTGGCCTTGTTTTACTACCGGTAGACCGCCTGTCAAGTTTCGTGCCATTTGGACTTCGTTTGATACTCCAACGGTTAACCGAGGGACCGAAAAGGCCTCGTGTGTGTTGCAGCCCAACACCCCTCCAATTTGTCCCAAAACCCACCTAAACCTCTTCCATCATCTCGGTCGTTCGATCACGATCGCGTGGCCGAAAACCGCACCTCATTTGGACTCTCCTAGCTCCCTCTACCTATAAATAGGTGATTCCTTCCGAAAATCCCGCAGTCCAAACCCTAAAAACTCCTCCGCGCGCCGCCGGACACTTCCTCCCGCGCCGGCCGGACATGTCCACCCCGGCGCCACATCACTTCGGCCACTCAGGTGCCGCCACCTGTCGCCGCCGCCGTCCCCGCGCCCCCGGGCCCGGGACGCCCAGATCCGGCCCGCCCGGGCCTGAGCCAGCGCCACCGCCTCGACACACACGTGCCTCACGCGCCTCCGTACGCCGCTGCCTCCATCGCCGGTGCAGCCGCCCGCTGCCGCCTCTACCTTGCTCCACCACCGCGCCTCCTTTCTCCACCGTAGCTGGTCACCGTTGCGCCTCGTCGCGCCGTCGACCTCGGCTTCCTTGCGCGCGCCGCCGTGGAGCACCTCGTCGGCGCCGAGCCCTTCGATGGCGCCCCGCTCTTCCGACCCGGCCACCTCCCCCAACTCCGGCGCCCCAAGCATCTCCGGCGAGCACTGTTCCGGCCGCCTCGGTTCGCGTTCCGCGAGATCCAGATCCAGATCCATCCCCTCTCGGTTGACTTTCCCTCCTAACCCTAGATTTTTTGCATATGTTCATCGTACCGTAACTTTGCATCCGTAGCTCCGTTTTGCGCATATAGCACATCAAATTGTTCGCCTTAGAGAGTACATAATTTCATCCCATTGCATCATTTTCATTTGAGTTCATCTTGATGCCCGAAATGTTGTTAGAAGAGTGCTACTTGAGATAATTGTCAGATCTGCTGCTTCATTTAGATATTTGTCATTTTTGCCATGATTATTGTGTGCATTATATGCCCATGAGCTCTACATATGTTTTGTTAAGGGTTTTGCCATCTTTCCAGAGTTGCAACCCATTTATTTTTGTGATGTGTGTGGTGACTAGCACAAGCTTGCAAAGTGAGGCACTTGGTAATGAGTCAATCGAGCTCTACTTTTGCTATTTCGTGAATCTGGGCAGATTGTCTACTTGTTAGCGATTTTGCCGAGGATGTTGTAGTTGATCCGTGCATTCTATGTTATTGTTCTTGCCATGTCTAGCTTGCATTTTGTGTATTCTTGATGGGTGTATGCTTAGAATATCATGACTTGCTCTGTAGTGAGTGCATCGAGCTCGTAAACATGCCTACTTGATATCTGTTTTCAGCATGCTCCAGTTTTCACTAAGTCTGAGAACTGAGTATGTTTTTGCCATGTTCACATGCTTGCAATTGTATTTTCTGATCCCTTTTGGCTCAAGGTCACTAAGGGACTTTTGTTAAGCTCTTTGAGTAGCTCCATGTCATGCTTTACTTTGCCATGTTCAGGTCCTGTAGCATATAGTTTTCATGCTTCGAAGAGTGCTATCTGATCTGAGATCTGTTTACCATATGCATTTTTGCCATACTTGTTTGAACCTGTTAATGGATGATTTGGCCGTAGCTTAGTGCTAGACTTTTGTTAAGCATCATGAATGCATCCCTGCCATGTATTTTGTTGTCATGTTTGGGTGCTTTAGCATGTTCATCTTGTTGCATTTAGATGGCTACTTGCTGTAAATCGCAGAACATGGTCATATTTGATTTGCTTGCCATTTCCAAACCGTAGCTCCGTTTCCGGCGTTCTTTATATCGTTTTCAAGCGATTTCATCTCATCTTTCTAGTGGCACACTTGGATTCCCATGTTGAGGCCAGGTTCATGCATCCCTTGTCAAATCTTGCATATGCATCCCGCATCGCATCCCGCATAGCATACCATCCTTGCATCATATTGTTTGAGATTTGCACGTGGTTGATTGTGTTCGGTTTGCTTGTTTTTCTTGTTTGGGTAGAGCCGGGAGACGAGTTCACTAACGAGGAGCCCGTTGAGTTTGCTTTCGAGGATCCAGTCAACTCTGACAACTTTGCAGGCAAGATGATCATACCCTCGAAATCACTACTATCTTTGCTTTGCTAGATGCTCGCTCTTTTGCTATGCCTATGCTACGATGCCTACCACTTGCTTTCATGCCTCCCAAATCGCCATGTCAAACCTCTAACCCACCATGTCCTAGAAAACCATTGATTGGCTATGTTACCGCTTTGCTCAGCCCCTCTTATAGCGTTGCTAGTTGTAGGTGAAGATTGGAGACCGTTCCTTGTTGGAACATCATTTACTTGTTGGGATATCATTATATTGCCATGTTATCTTAATGCATCTATATACTTGGTAAAGGGTGGAAGGCTCGGCCTCTCGCCTAGTGTTTTGTTCCACTCTTGCTGCCCTAGTTTCCGTCATATCGGTGTTATGTTCCCGGATTTTGCGTTCCTTACGCGGTTGGGTGATAATGGGAACCCCTTGACAGTCCGCCTTGAATAAAACTCCTCCAGTAATGCCCAACCTTGGTTTTACCATTTGCCACCTAGCCTTTTCCCTTGGGTTTCGCGGACTCAAGGGTCATCTTATTTTAACCCCCCCCCCCCCCCGGGCTAGTGCTCCTCTGAGCATTGGTCCAACCTAGACCACCGTGCGGGGCCGTCCCTTGGCAACTTGGGTTACGTTGGCTCCCGTACGCTTAGCTTATACGGTGTGCCCTGAGAACGATATATGTGCATCTCCTATCGGGATTTGTCAGCACAGCAGGTGGTGTTGCTGGACTTGTTTTACCATTGTTGGAGTTGTCTTGAAGAACCGGGATACCGAGTCTGATCGGAACGTCTCAGGAGGAGGTCTATTCCTTCGTTGACTGTGAGAGCTTGTCATGGGCTAAGTTGGGACACCCCTGCAGGGATTGAACTTTCGAAAGCCGTGCCCGTAGTTATGGGCAGATGGGAATTTGTTAATGTCCGGTTGTAGATAACTTGAACCTTAACTTAATTAAAATGAATCAACAGCGTGAGTTATCGTGATGGTCTCTTTCCGGCGGAGTCCGGGAAGTGAACACGGTGTTGGAGTTATGCTTGACGTAGGTTGTTCTAGGATCACTTCTTGATCATAGATTCTCGACCATGCTTTGCCTTCTCTTCTCGCTCTCATTTGCATATGTTAGCCACCATATATGCTAGTCGCTTGCTGCAGCTCCACCTCATACCTTTTACCTTACCCATAAGCTTAAATAGTCTTGATCGCGAGGGTGTGAGATTGCTGAGTCCCCGTGGCTCATAGATACTTCCAAAACCAGCTTGCAGGTGCCGTTGAACCGTGCAGTTGACACAACCAAGCTCAAGGAGGAGCTCGATGGAGATCTTGTCCTTTGTGCTGTTTCATTCAAGTTGATCAGTAGTGGAGCCCAGTTGGGGTCGATCGGGGACCTTGTCGCATTTGGGGTAGTCTTCTTATATTTTGGTTTCGTAGTCGGACCTTGATTGTATCTGGATGATGTAATGCTTTAATTCATGTAATTGTGTGAAGTGGCAATTGTAAGCCAACTATGTATCTCTTTCCCTTATGTATTACATGGGTTGTGTGAAGATTACCTCACTTGCGACATTGCTTTCAATGCGGTTATGCCTCTAAGTCGTGCTTCGACACGTGGGAGATATAGCCGCATCGAGGGCGTTACAAGTTGGTATCAGAGCCTTCCCCGACCTTAGGAGCCCCCATTGCTTGATCGTTTTAGCAGCCGAGTTATGTCTAGAAAAATGTTTTGAGTCATTTAGGAATTATATATCGGAGAGTTTAGGAATTCTTTTTACTTCCCAGTCTCCTCATCGCTCTGGTAAGGCATCCTGACGTAGAGTTTTGACTCTTCTCTTCTCAAATTTCTCTAAAAAAAATTTAGGATCACGCGGGTATCTTGGAATCATTCCGATGGTTTTATGACGAGAACATTGTCTTGGTGCCTCCTGTCAGGGGTTTTGTGGAAGTGTCCCGGGGAGTTGAGCTCTGAGGTGTTGTCTTCATAATTTTATCATTGCAGTGGAATACCTGAGTTTACTACGCCGACAACAAAAATCTCTTTTATGCAGTTCGTTGGTGAGATAACCTCGATGCCACCCAGTACTGGGGCGGGAGTTCGGGAGTATCGCCATAACTTGTATAACGGATGCTTTTCGAAGGTTGAGGTAGATGGTTTCCGAAGTTTTTCTCGGTTATGTGTTGAAGGATGGATACAACTGGATGTAGGATTTGCTAGTTTGGGTGAGATATTATGCTTCCCTGTATCCCCAACACCTGATTGCATAACGTGAAAGGTTCGGGAGTTCCATAGGTGGGAATTCAAGTAGCTCGTAGGATATCTTTCCCACAGATGTATGATATGAAATTGGGGTTCGACGTCTAGTGGTCCGCCTATTCACGGTTGGTTTTAAAGTGGTCTCGTTGTGTCTTAAAGAGTCCTTAGCTATGCCGACTCGGGGAAGCTTCGTATGTCATGTGCACTGCCTTGTACATGATGGTGCTGTACGATCGAGCCCATGTAGGCCCCACCACGAAAACTTCGGACGAAATCTCTATCATATGTTTGTTCCGGCTTATTTTGCAAGCCAATCCATTGTTTTGTTTTGAGTTGTGGTATTCGAGTTGCTTCGAAGTAAAATGTTGATTCTATACCTTTTCCAAGTGGTGTTCTCATATTCCTATGTGAATACCAATCCTTCATGATAATCGAGACTGTCATGTCAATCCTGTTCAACCGGTGTGTTTCTCTTCAAGTGGATCCGATCATTTCAACTTCCGCAAGATCAATTATCAGTTCTTCTCAACGGTGTTTGTTTCATCCGTCTCCAAGTTGCCTTTGTTTTTCCCGCCCTCCCTCCCTTGCTTTTCTCCGAGGACTCATATATCTCTATCTAGTATCCTTTTATTCAGGTGAAGTCTTTTCATTCTTTTCTTTCAATGTTCTACCCAGTAGTTCACATGAAGATGCTCTTCTAGTTCGTCACCCCTCACTCATTTTTCTTCTACGGTGGATTCAAGCCAAGCCTTGTGGATCATATCCTTTTTCCTCGTTTCAAATACCTTTTTCTTACCGGTGCACCTCTTTATCATTCACCTCTCGCTATTCATGTGTTCCAGAGTGCTCAAGATATCTCGAAGATTCATGTTTTCCACTCTGCATTCATTCAAGATCTTTTGAGGTTGTTATCTCATTCAAGTCATTTAATTCAACCGGTGCAACCTCTCTTTCAAATCATTCAACGGTGTTTTCTTTTGAGTGGGCCCTAACCCACAGGTCTTTTCCAGAATCTTACCTGACTCTTCTTATTTTCCTGGAGTTATTCTCAAATCCATTTCGAAGTTTGACGTAAGAATGAAGTTTTTCATCAGTCAAATGTTTTCTCTAAGATCTATCAAATTCTTTTCATCATTGGTTCAACTTGTCTATTCTTCTGTATTCCGGAGTGTCTCAACAATTCATGGTGGTGTTTCTCGTCGTAATTCTCAGATTTTGAAGACCGAAGAAGATTTTTCTCTCAATCTTGCTCCACTCTCCTCAAGATTCGTGGTTCAAGCTTGATACCATCCTCTCATAATTGTTTTGATTGTGAGAATTCATTTCACCCATCCAAAGTAATTCAAGAGTCTTCTCAGTTTGATTATCCGGAGCCCATCAACTCAGAATTTATTCATTCTCAGCTTTCAGCTATGGTTCTCCAAATCTTCCGGTGCTTCGTTCAAGTGATCTCTAATCAGTTCGTGATCCCTTCGTTCTCATGTATCTAAATTCTCTCAAGTATCTTCTTTCGTTCTCTAATTCTTCCCGGTGATTCTTCATCTTTTATTCGTTCATTTTCAATTTTACGGTGGTTCGTTGAAGACATTCTTAAGTTTGCGCTATATCTATCTAAATCCTTTCTACGAGAATAAGTAATATGTCAAATCCGTTGATTGTGATCAATTTAATTGGTGAAGGATACGCATAATGTAATTCTTATTCTTGTCTCATCGAGTAAACTTAATTCCGTATTCCGGAGGTTCATCAAATTCTCGATTCAAGTTGTCCATCTTTCTTTCCGGAGCTCAAAGTTATTTAATTATATCATTCCAAAGATCTATCTAATCATTGAAAGGATTCACCTTGTGTTTTCAACTTCTCTTTCCTTTTGATTGATCATTCTTTTATTACCGGAGTTCTTCATGGAGGCTCTACATGATGGTTCATCAAGGATTTAATTCCTTCTCGAAGTGTTCATTGAGATTCTTTTCAGAGGAGCTCAAGCATTCTCCATCTTGCAAACCGGAGTGAAATTCCCTCTACCATATCATCGGAGGTGGTATTATGTCATTCTTGATAATTTGAGTTCATGTTTCATGATTCATGGGTTGTTAAGAATGGGGTATTTTAAATCCATCAACCTATTCATTGGAATTATCTTGGGTTATATTTCACCTAGAGAGTTCCCTAAGGATTGTTGCTACCTATGGTGCTCATAAATGATCCAAGTTCTTCATTTATCCCTTTTCCGGTGCGATATACTTTCTCGTCAATTTGTTCATATCAATCTAATTCTTTTTCCCGTGAGTGGCAGGTTGTCACCTCATAATTTGAGATGTACTACATAAGATTTATCAAGCTTATTCTTTTCGTTGATGGTTTTCCAACAACTCCATTCTACCATTTGTTGTAAGCGTGCTTCCTCAAGATCTTGTTTCTCGTCGTTCATTCCATTCCATTCTCTCTTCTGTTCCGGAGGCATTGTGATGTTGCTTTCTTCAACAATCATCTCGTTTCATCTAAGATCATGTTCTTTCCTGTGCTTATCCATTTAACCGGAGTGTGTGCCCGCTTCTCAAGTTCTTTCTTTTTACCAAGTCTTGCTTATCTTTCCAACCGGAGTGCTGTTAGAAGTTGTTCTTCCTTGTCTCTCTTTTCTAACGGAGTGTTTTCAACTTTGTTCATCTTCGCTATATGCTGTCTTTCAATTTGTTCAACCTCTTCAAGGTTTGTGGTTTAAATCGTTTGTCAATGAAGCAACTTAGTTTTACCTCTTCTCTTTCTCTTCCGTTGTTCCTCCGGTGCCATTCTAGATGTCGGGATGAGATCCTCTCGTAGTGGTGGAGTGTTGTAACGCCCCGAGACCGATGTGCCAGGTGTCCTCCAGTTATTCATTGTTGTTGTGTTGTCATTGCTTGCGTGTCATGCATTGCATATCATGTCATCATGTGCATTTCATTTGCATACATGTTCGTCTCATGCATCCGAGCATTTTTCCCGTTGTCCATTTTGCAATCCGGCGCTCCTATGTCACCCGGTGTCCCTTTCTACCGCTTTTCGTGTGCGGGTATTAAAACATTTTCGGATTGGACCGAGACTTGTCATGCGGCCTTGGTTTACTACCGGTAGACCGCCTGTCAAGTTTCACGCCATTTGGACTTCGTTTGATACTCCAATGGTTAACCGAGGGACCGAAAAGGCCTCGTGTGTGTTGCAGCCCAACACCCTTCCAATTTGGCCCAAAACCCACCTAAACCTCTTCCATCATCTCGGTCGTTCGATCACGATCGCGTGGCCGAAAACTGCATGATAGAGGCTAAGGTGTCCCGATGTTTTGATGAGATGGTGGCTATCGTTTTCTGTGGGAGTCGACCTTGACGATCCGACTACGAACGTGCGAGACGTCGCGCCTTAGCAATCGCTAAACCAACTTCCGAGGGTTATTGACCACGCCGGAGCACGATCAACCTGACCACGAGGGTCTGTTTCCTGCGAGCAAACGAAGAACAAGCAAGAAACTGAGATTGCAATCGGGATATTGCGAATATAAGATGAAAGCTTTATTGATCAAGGTGGGGCTCTGTGACGCCTTGGTCTGGTCGTTGGACACAAACGAAGTATGCGAAGTTGCAGCTATGGGGAACTTTTAATCTAAACAAAACCCAAAGTCTAAACGACGCCCTAAGGGCTGTATATATGGAGGAAGAGGGGGGAATTTCGTGGCCCTTGAGGGTGGGGTCCGAAACCAACCCTAACTCTTGTTTCCCCACACATACGGACTCTAAAAATAGCCTATACTTAAGTATTTCGAAATTACATGGGCCTGGCCCATTAATAAGGTGACGCAGCACCTAGAATAGCCTATGGACGAATATTATGAAGTGGCATCTTGTATATTTCGTCCAAGGCTTCATGCACTCCTTATGGCGGCTTCAAAGTCCTGAAATCATCACTTGTAACTCCGTTCTTGATCCCCTTGCGCATGCCATCAACTCCATGCGTGTTCTTGCTCCAATGTTCATCCTTCTCCAAGCTAGGCCCTTCATTTGTAAGCAAAACAAATGTATCCAATTTAGGCAGCATCATAATCTCATGAACATTAGAATCATTACCAAGAAACGAAAGTACCTGGTAATTTAATTGGCGTGCGCGAGCTCTAGTAATTGGTCCAGTATATGTAACAGTAGGGGCTGTGGGTGTAACAATGGTATTGATGTCCTCATCATCCTCCCCTTCTTGAAATGAAGTCGTCCTCGACGGAAGCGCATCTTCCTCACCCAAATAAGGCTTCAAATCTGCAATGTTAAAAGTGGGACTAACCCCAAAATCTACAGGTAGCTCAAGTTTATATGCATTATCATTTATTTTCTCTAACACCTTAAAAGGACCATCAGCACGTGGCATTAGCTTTGATTTGCGCAGATTAGGAAATCTATCTTTACGCAAATGTAACCAAACAAGATCTCCAGGCGCAAACACAACATGTTTTCTACCCTTATCTCCAGCAAGTTTATATTTAGCATTCATACGCTCAATGTTTTCCTTAGTTAACTCATGCATTTTTAAAATCAATTCAGAACGTTCTTTAGCATCAAAATTAACCTTCTCTGAAGATGGAAGAGGCAACAAATCAATAGGTGCACGAGGTAGGAAACCATACACAATTTCAAAAGGGCACATCTTAGTAGTAGAATGCAATGAACGATTATAAGCAAATTCAATATGAGGCAAGCATTCTTCCCACATTTTCTTGTTATTCTTCAAAACAGCCCTAAGCATAGTAGACAATGTTCTATTGACTACTTCAGTTTGTCCATCAGTTTGGGGGTGACAAGTAGTACTAAAAAGCAGCTTAGTCCCCAACTTAGCCCATAAACATCTCCAAAAGTGGCTAAGAAATTTAGTATCACGATCTGAAACAATAGTATTTGGCACACCATGTAAGCGAATAATTTCACGAAAGAACAAATCAGCAACATTAACAGCATCATCGCTTTTATGACATGGTATAAAGTGTGCCATTTTCGAGAACCTATCCACGACAACAAATATGCTATCCCTCCCCTTCTTTGTTCGAGGTAAACCTAAAACAAAGTCCATAGATATATCCTCCCAAGGAACACTAGGTACAGGCAAAGGCATATATAAACCATGAGGATTGAGTCGTGACTTAGCTCTTTGACATGTAGTGCAGCGAGCAACAAAACGCTCAACATCCCGTCTCATCTTTGGCCAAAAGAAATGTGTAGCAAGTATATCCTCCGTCTTCTTGACGCCAAAGTGTCCCATTAATCCTCCTCCATGCGCCTCCTGCAACAACAAAAGACGAACGGAGCTAGCTGGAATGCATAGCTTGTTAGCACGAAACACAAATCCATCGTTAAGAACGAACTTGTTCCAAGTTCTCCCTTCCTTACAATTCTGCAATACATCTTTAAATTCAGCATCATGAACATATTGATCTTTGATGGTCTCCAAACCAAATATTTTAAAGTCAAGTTGTGAAAGCATAGTATAACGACGAGACAAGGCATCAGCAATAACATTTTCTTTACCCTTCTTGTGTTTAATGACATAAGGGAAAGTCTCAATGAATTCAACCCATTTAGCATGTCTACGGTTCAGTTTTGCTTGACTTTTAATGTGTTTCAAAGATTCATGATCAGAATGTATAACAAATTCCTTGGGCCATAAATAATGTTGCCATGTTTCTAAGGTCCGAACAAGAGCATATAATTCTTTATCATAAGTAGAATAGTTCAGACTAGGCCCACTCAATTTTTCAGAAAAGTATGCAACAGGTTTTCCATCTTGTAATAACACACCTCCTAATCCAATTCCACTAGCATCACATTCAAGCTCAAAAGTCTTATTGAAATTAGGAAGTTGGAGTAAAGGAGCATGTGTCAACTTATCTTTCAATACCGTGAAGGCTTCTTCCTGTGCGGTACCCCAAACAAAAGGCACATCCTTCTTTGTAAGCTCGTTGAGAGGTGCAGCAATGGTGCTGAAATCTCTCACAAAACGCCTATAGAAACCAGCGAGGCCAAGGAAACTCCTCACTTGTGTGACCGTTTTGGGCTGCGGCCAACTCTCAATAGCTTCAATCTTGGCTTTATCAACTTCAATTCCCTGTGGAGTAACAACATAGCCAAGAAAAGATACTCGGTCGGTGCAAAAGGTGCACTTTCCAAGGTTTCCAAACAAACGTGCATCACGTAGAGCAATAAAAACAGCACGTAAATGTTCCAAATGTTCCTCCAAAGATTTGCTATAAATCAATATGTCATCAAAGTAAACTACCACAAATCGTCCAATGAAAGCACGTAAAACTTCGTTCATTAACCTCATGAAAGTACTAGGTGCATTAGTTAACCCAAAAGGCATGACTAACCACTCATATAATCCAAACTTAGTTTTAAATGCTGTTTTCCATTCATCACCCAATTTCATACGAATTTGATGGTATCCACTACGCAAATCAACTTTGGAGAATATTGTAGAGCCACTCAATTCATCAAGCATATCATCTAGCCTAGGAATAGGATGACGATAACGAATAGTAATATTATTAATGCCTCTACAATCAACGCACATACGCGACGTACCATCCTTTTTCGGCACTAAAATGATAGGAACAGCACAAGGACTAAGGGATTCGCGTATATAACCTTTGTCGAGCAGTTCTTGTACTTGACGCATAATCTCCTTCGTCTCCTCTGGATTGGTACGGTATGGTGCACGGTTGGGTAGCGAAGCACCGGGAATTAAGTCAATTTGATGCTCAATCCCTCGAATAGGTGGTAATCCCGGTGGCACGTCTTGTGGAAAGACGTCAGCGAACTCCTGCAAAATGTTAGTGACAGCAGGGGGCAAAGAGGAAGGCACGTCCTCGAATGAAAATAATGCCTCTTTGCACACAAAAGCATAGCAAACAGATTTGCTAAAATCTAGCTCATCAATATCAGATTTGGTGGCAAGTAAACATGCACTTTTCAATTTAATTTCAGAAACAACAGTAGATGGTTTATTATTAGGCTTCATTTGGTGCTCAAATTCTTTTGCCACAATCTGATTTTCACTCTTATTTGTCTCCTGTTTTGCTTTATTAGCTCTATTAATATCATCTTTCAAAATGGAATCAGGAGTCATAGGAAGCAAAGTAATATTTTTATCGTTATGAACAAGAGTATACTGATTGTTTCTACCATGGTGTACAGAATTTTTATCAAATTGCCATGGTCTACCAAGTAATAAGGAACATGCTTGCATAGGTACCACATCACAATCAACATAATCAGCATATGTAGAGATACTAAAATGCACACGAACAGTACGTGTTACCTTAACCTTGCCGCTGTTGTTGAACCATTGGATGTAGTAAGGATGTGGATGTGGTCTTGTGGTGAGAGATAGCTTCTCCACCATCTCCATGCTAGCCAAGTTATTGCAGCTCCCTCCATCTATGATCACGCGAACAGAACGTTCCTTCACAACTCCCTTTGTATGGAACAAATTATGCCTCTGATTTTGCTCAGCTTGTGTAACCTGCACACTCAAAACACGTTGAGCAACTAAACATTCATACCTGTCAGCATCTTCAGGAGCCATGTATTGCGTCTCATGATCAGAATCGTCTCCACCGTGTTCTTCACGTGTAATAAGAGCCAAAGTCTCCTCATCATAGTCACTAGCGGACTCATACCCACCATCCTCAGTAACAATCATCACACGCTTAGATGGGCATTCTCTCGCATAATGACCTCCACCCTTGCAACGTCGACAAATAATATCATGTGTTTGCCCTGTTGATGCCATGGATGAAGAAGAGCTCTTTGCAGGCCCAGAAGGTGTGCTCTTGGCAGATAGTGGTGATTGTGCCTGCTTTATTGTATCACGGTTGGAGGTGGCAGCCGACGGAGGCGCCGGTGTAGCAGAACGTGTGGAAGTAGATGATGCACGTGGTGTCCATGATGAAGGTCGACCTGCAGAAAAGTTAGTCCGCGCCAATGCCTGTCGATCCTGCACTTCACGTTCAGCTTTACAAGCAAGATGGAATAAACGAGTGATATTAGTATACTCCTTATACTCTAGAATCGTCTGAATCTCTCTATTTAATCCACCCATAAAACGTGCAAGCATAGCTTCATTCTCCTCAACAATACCACATCTAATCATGCCAGTTTGTAATTCCTGATAATATTCTTCTACAGAATTTTTTCCCTGTCTTAAGCGCTGCAATTTTTGAAGTAATTCACGTTGATAATATGGTGGAACCCAACGAGTACGCATAGCAGTTTTCAAAGCAGCCCAAGTAGCCGGAATAGGATATAATCTACAATGCTCAGACCACCAAACACATGCAAAACTAGTGAATGCACAAACAGCAGCAGGAACACGTCTCTCCTCGGGATATTGTAAACATGTAAATCGTTGTTCAGTTTCTAACTCCCAAGTAAGATATATATCAGGAACATATCTACCCTCAAATGGTGGAATATTCAATTTTAGTTTAGGGAGATGGTCATGATCTCGTACCTGAGGGTGAGCCCTACCATTGCCATTATTTGCATGTGGACGACCTGGTGGTTGCTGTGCTGGTGGTGGCACGTAGTTCTGATTTTGATCAACCTCATCCTCATAATCTCCCACATAATCATCCTCCTCCACATCAGCAGTAGGAGCCACAGAAGTATCAACAGCAGCACCAGCAGTTTGGCCCGACTGAAGAGGGACACGGCTCGCTCGGCGGAGGGCTGTTTCCCGACGTGGAGGTAGTCGATGTTGTTGCTGTTGTTGCAGAGGTGCGGCAGGAGCAGCCGGTGGTGGTGGTGGAAAACGCGAAAGCAATTCAGCAAACTTGTTATCGAGCTTTGTTTCAAACGTCTTCTCCATGCCATCTATCTTCTCCATGGCCTCTTCAAATCTGTTTATCACATCTTGCACCTGTCCACTCATCATTTGCTGAAACGTATCATGAAGCTCCTTGTTCGTCAAGTTCTCCCAGTCAGTCTCGTCGGCTTGTGATCCTGGCATGGTTAGCAGCAATAGAAACACACAAGAATATGATCCTACAGACTACTAACAAGTGGTGGTGGTGGCGGGTGTCACAAATCCGTCAAGCAAATCTCAAATTCTTACCAGTTCTTACCCAACAGCAGGCGGTGATCGGCAACCGTTGTAGTCAAAACTCTCAAAAGCTTGGATAGAGCGATTGCCAGGGAGAGTCAAATGCACGACGTAGATGTATGTGGAGCTGGGAAGGCTTATAGTATGGTAGCAAAAAGGGTCAGCAATAATCAATTCAGAGATGCAAAGTTGAATAAACGCTCAACGACGGTACTGTGCTGGTCCTAGGCTAGACCGTGCTAGAGACGCGAGCCTAGAACACTAACAAAATCACGGCGCTGCACGTAAATAAGGGAAAAGCACACTCTGGAACTCTTTTTTTTTTGCGCTCCTTTTTTTTGCGCTCCTCTTTTTTTGCGAAAAATCACTATAATGGCGAGTGTCTCAAAACTCTTCCCTCGTCAAACTGATAGGATGGGCACGAAATTTTTTTTCACTTTTTTTCGGAAATCAGGGCAGCGACGACGAAAAAGTGCGACAAAAAATCACTATGATGGCACGTGGCTCAAAAGACTCAGAAAAGCCTAAAAATAGGATAGGGAAAAAAAATTTGCCCGTGAAAATTTTGGCCTAAAAACTGCCCGGGGGTCTCCAGACTCTTTTTTTTCGAGACCTACGCAGGCAAGGAAACACGAATCAGAATTTAGATTGATCTCAAGAACAAACCTAATATGAGAAGAACTCGGATTGGTGGTGGATATATGGTTGTGGTATATGGCAGCGGTGGTGGTATATGGTAGCGGTGGTGGTATATGGATACAGATTGGTGGTGGTATATGGATACGGATTGGTGGTGGTATATGGATATGGATTCAGAGCGGTGGCGGATAAGCAAAAGTGGTAGATGGGCGATGATGATGGTGCGGCGGCGGCGTGACAACTTATGACCAGAACTCGAAACTCTAAAAGACTAGACTCTAAGACCAGCAACTTGACACGACGATGCAACCGCAAATTCAACAAAGCAAAAACCCTAAAAAGATTATGCAAAGGCTCAGATTGGTTCGGATATGATGAACTAACCCTAATTTTTTTCTGGCTTTTTCGTGGACTGTAGGTATGAAGAACAGACTCGATCTAATCTACGAAAAACTGTAAAATCTCACCGAGCAACCTGGAAATCTGATACCACTTGATAGAGGCTAAGGTGTCCCGATGTTTCGATGAGATGGTGGCTATCGTTTTCTGTGGGAGTCGACCTTGACGATCCGACTACGAACGTGCGAGACGTCGCGCCTTAGCAATCGCTAAACCAACTTCCGAGGGTTATTGACCACGCCGGAGCACGATCAACCTGACCACGAGGGTCTGTTTCCTGCGAGCAAACGAAGAACAAGCAAGAAACTGAGATTGCAATCGGGATATTGCGAATATAAGATGAAAGCTTTATTGATCAAGGTGGGGTTCTGTGACGTCTTGGTCTAGTCGTTGGACACAAACGAAGTACGCGAAGTTGCAGCTATGGCGAACTTTTAATCTAAACAAAACCCAAAGTCTAAACGACGCCCTAAGGGCTGTATATATGGAGGAAGAGGGGGGAATTTCGTGGCCCTTGAGGGTGGGGTCCGAAACCAACCCTAACTCTTGTTTCCCCACACATACGGACTCTAAAAATAGCCTATACTTAAGTATTTCGAAATTACATGGGCCTGGCCCATTAATAAGGTGACGCAGCACCTAGAATAGCCTATGGACGAATATTACGAAGTGGGATCTTGTATATTTCGTCCAAGGCTTCATGCACTCCTTATGGCGGCTTCAAAGTCCTGAAATCATCACTTGTAACTCCGTTCTTGATCCCCTTGCGCATGCCATCAACTCCATGCGTGTTCTTGCTCCAATGTTCATCCTTCTCCAAGCTAGGCCCTTCATTTGTAAGCAAAACAAATGTATCCAATTTAGGCAGCATCATAATCTCATGAACATTAGAATCATTACCAAGAAACGGAAGTACCTGGTAATTTAATTGGCGTGCGCGAGCTCTAGTAATTGGTCCAGTATATGTAACAGTAGGGGCTGTGGGTGTAACAATGGTATTGATGTCCTCATCACCACACCTCATTTGGACTCTCCTAGCTCCCTCTACCTATAAATAGGTGATCCTTCCGAAAATCCCGCAGTCCAAACCCTAAAAACTCCTCCGCGCGCCACCGGACACTTCCTCCCGCGCCGGCCGGACATGTCCACCCCAGCGCCACATCACTTCGGCCAACCAGAGGCTGCCACGTCAGCTTCCCCTCCGCCTCAGCCACTCAGGGGCCGCCACCTGTCGCCGCCGCTGTCCCCGCGCCCCCGGGCCCGTGACGCCCAGATCCGGCCCACCCGGGCCCGAGCCAGCGCCGCCGCCTCAATGCGCCCGCGCCTCGCGCGCCTCCGTACGCCGCTGCCTCCATCGCCGGCGCAGCCGATCGCCGCCGCCTCTGCCTTGCTCCGCCACCGCGCCGCCTTTCTCCACCGTAGCTGGTCGCCGTTGCGCCTCGTCGCGCCGCCGACCTCGGCTTCCGTGCGCGTGCCGCCGCGGAGCACCTCGTCGGCGCCGAGCCCTTCGATGGCGCCCCGCTCTTCCGATCCGGCCACCTCCCCCAACTCCGGCGCCCCAAGCATCTCCAACGAGCACTATTCCGGCCGCCTCGGATCGCGTGCCGCGAGATCCAGATCCAAATCCATCCCCTCTCGGTTGACTTTCCCTCCTAACCCTAGATTTTTTGCATATGTTCATCGTACCGTAACTTTGCATCCGTAGCTCCGTTTTGCGCATATAGCATATCAAATTGTTCGTCTCAGAGAGTACATCATTTCATCTCATTGCATCATTTTCATTTGAGTTCATCTTGATGCCCGAAATGTTGTTAGAAGAGTGCTACTTGAGATAATTGTCAGATTTGCTGCTTCATTTAGAATTTGTCATTTTTGCCATGATTATTGTGTGCATGATATGCCCATGAGCTCTACATATGTTTTGTTAAGGGTTTTGCCATCTTTCCAGAGTTGCAACCCATGTATATTTGTGATGTGTGTGGTGACTAGCACAAGCTTGCAAAGTGAGGCACTTGGTAATGCTGATTTCAGGGACTTAGCATTTCCACTAAGTCCTTGAGCTGTTTATCTCATATGGCCATATGTTCATGTTGTTTCCTAGTGATCCGTGCCTCTTTTGAGGATGATCAGTAAGGATGTTTTGTTAAACCTGTAGTGCTCTATCCATCCACGTCTTTGTTTGCAATTATGGAGCACCCTAGCTTGAGTCAATCGAGCTCTACTTTTGCTATTTCGTGAATCTGGGCAGATTGTCTACTTGTTAGCGATTTTGCCGAGGATGTTGTAGTTGATCCGTGCATGCTATGTTATTGTTCTTGCCATGTCTAGCTTGAATTTTGTGTATTCTTGATGGGTGTATGCTTAGAATATCATGACTTGCTCTGTAGTGAGTGCATCGAGCTCGTAAACATGCCTACTTGATATCTGTTTTCAGCATGCTCCAGTTTTCACTAAGTCTGAGAACTGAGTATGTTTTTGCCATGTTCACATGCTTGCATCTATATTTTCTGATCCCTTTTGGCTCAAGGTCACTAAGGGACTTTTGTTAAGCTCTTTGAGTAGCTCCATGCCATGCTTTACTTTGCCATGTTCAGGTCCTGTAGCATATAGTTTTCATGCTCCGAAGAGTGCTATCTGATCTGACATTCCAGACAAGTGTTAATTTCACTAAGTCTGAGATTTGTTTACCATATGCATTTTTGCCATGCTTGTTTGAACCTGTTAATGGATGATTTGGCCGTAGCTCAGTGCTAGACTTTTGTTAAGAATCATGAATGCATCCCTGCCATGTATTTTGTTGTTATGTTTGGGTGCTGCAGCATGTTCATCTTGTTGCATTTAGATGGCTACTTGCTGTAAATCGCAGAACGTGGTCATATTTGATTTGCTTGCCATTTCCAAACCGTAGTTCCGTTTCCGGCGTTCTTTATATCGTTTTCAAGCAATTTCATCTCATATTTCCAGTGGTACACTTGGATTCCCAAGTTGAGGCCAGGTTCATGAATCCCTTGTAAAATCTTGCATATGCATCCCGCATCGCATCCAGAATAGCATACCATCCTTGCATCATATTGTTTGAGCTTTGCACGTGGTTGATTGTGTTCCGTTTGCTTATTTGTCTTGTTTGGGTAGAGCCGGGAGACGAGTTCGCTAACGAGGAGCCCGTTGAGTTTGCTTTCGAGGATCCAGTCAACTCTGACAACTTCGCAGGCAAGATGATCATACCCTCGAAATCACTACTATCTTTGCTTTGCTAGATGCTCGCTCTTTTGCTATGCCTATGCTATGATGCTTACCACTTGCTTTCATGCCTGCCAAATCGCCATATCGAACCTCTAACCCACCATGTCCTAGCAAATCGTTGATTGGCTATGTTACCGCTTTGCTCAGCCCCTCTTATAGCGTTGCTAGTTGCAGGTGAAGATTGGAGACCGTTCCTTGTTGGAACATTATTTACTTGTTGGTATATCATTATATTGCCATGTTATCTTAATGCATCTATATACTTGGTAAAGGGTGGAAGGCTCGGCCTCTCGCCTAGTGTTTTGTTCCACTCTTGCCGCCCTAGTTTCCGTCATATCGGTGTTATGTTCCCGGATTTTGCGTTCCTTACGCGGTTGGGTGATAATGGGAACCCCTTGACAGTCCGCCTTGAATAAAACTCCTCCAGCAATGCCCAACCTTGGTTTTACCATTTTCCACCTAGCCTTTTCCCTTGGGTTTCGCGAACTCAAGGGTCATTTTATTTTAACCCCCCCCCCCCCGGGCCAGTGCTCCTCTGAGCGTTGGTCCAACCTAGAGCACCGTGTGGGGCCGTCCCTTGGCAACTTGGGTTACGTTGGCTCTCGTACGCTTAGCTTATCCAGTGTGCCCTGAGAACGAGATATGTGCAGCTCCTATCGGGATTTGTCGGCACAGCAGGTGGTGTTGCTGGACTTGTTTTACCATTGTCGGAGTTGTCTTGAAGAACCGGGATACCGAGTCTGATCGGAACGTCTCGGGAGGAGGTCTATTCCTTCGTTGACCGTGAGAGCTTGTCATGGGCTAAGTTCGGACACCCCTGCAGGGATTGAACTTTCGAAGGCCGTGCCCGCGATTATGGGCAGATGGGAATTTGTTAATGTTCGGTTGTAGATAACTTGAACCTTAACTTAATTAAAATGAATCAACAGTGTGAGTTACCGTGATGGTCTCTTTTCGGCGGAGTCCGGGAAGTGAACACGGTGTTGGAGTTATGCTTGACGTAGGTTGTTCTAGGATCACTTCTTGATCATAGATTCTCGACCGTGCTTTGCCTTTTCTTCTCGCTCTCATTTGCGTATGTTAGCCACCATATATGCTAGTCGCTTGCTATAGCTCCACCTCATACCTTTTACCTTACCCATAAGCTTAAATAGTCTTGATCGCGAGGGTGTGAGATTGCTGAGTCCCCGTGGCTCACAGATACTTCCAAAACCAGCTTGCAGGTGCCGTTGAACCGTGCAGTTGATGCAACCAAGCTCAAGGAGGAGCTCGATGAAGATCTTGTCCTTTGTGTTGTTTCATTCTAGTTGATCAGTAGTGGAGCCCAGTTGGGGTCGATCGGGGACCTTGTCGCATTTGGGGTAGTCTTCTTATATTTTGGTTGCATAGTCGGACCTTGATTGTATCTGGATCATGTAATGCTTTAATTCATGTAATTGTGTGAAGTGGCGATTATAAGCCAACTATGTATCTCTTTCCCTTATGTATTACATGGGTTGTGTGAAGATTACCTCACTTGCGACATTGCTTTCAATGCGGTTATGCCTCTAAGTCGTGCTTCGACACGTGGGAGATATAGCCGCATCGAGGGCGTTACAGCCGGCCATAAGTACGGAACGGCGCGCGCCCTTCCAGTCCATCCCCCCTTGCTTCTCCTTCTTCCCGGTCCTTGCTCCGTCTTGCTGCGATGGCTCCGATCCGCCGGTTCTCGACGGCAGAGAAGGGAAAGGCTCCCCAAGAGGAACCAGACCCGCTCCCGCCGAAGAAACGGCTCGTCCTCCGTGGCCCGGACAAGGGGGCCCATCAGGTGGTGTCGAGGCCTTGGTGCGAGCGGGCACCGCCGGGGTTCCCGCTTCCCTTGTACGCCCACATCGAGGGCCCTGAAGGAGCTGATGCTGATCGCCACGGGAGGCGCCGCCGTCGGCGTCGACGGGTCAGGAAGGTGTGGGTCGCCCCCCCTGGGGTCCACATCGAAGGCTCCTCCCGAGAGCTCGTGCTCCATGTCGCCATGCCTCCTCAGTCTTGGATTCGCCTTCCTCCCTTCTTCACCTCCATCGTCCCGCAGGGAGAGCCCCTGGAGCTTTGGCTGCAGCACGCCGGCTGCAGCACCCTCGCGACCGAGGCAGAGGTTGCCGTCGTTGCCCCGGGCGAGGTCTTCATGACTCGAGGCTGGAGCGAAATCGCCCGGGTTTGCAGGACAAGAGGCGCCTTCGCGATCCACTTGGAGTACGACGGTGCTTCGGTGATATTCTTCAAGGTCTTCGATGCGAACGGGCGCCGGCTGGAGTGCTGCCCTGGGAGAGGTGGCCGGGACCCTGCTGTGGCGAGGACTGGGTCTGCCGACCGGTCCCTTGGCGGCTCTTCAGGCGGTGGAGGCATCGGAGGTTCCAGCGACTCCGGTGAGCTCTTCGCGACTCCGGAGACGAGCGACGACAGCTACGAGCCCCCGAGCCGGCGCCACTCTTGGAGCAGGGCGGGCTCGTCAGGCCGCCGCCGACTCTGATCTGGATGGGGTTGGCGCCGGTGCTTGACGGCCCACTGTTGATGATGGCGTTTTTTGCAGGGGCGCGCGTAGTTAGTGTCCCTTTAGGATCTGTTCCCTGCGAGGAATCAAAGACGCGTCCCGTGGGGGCTTGCAAGGTGCCTGTGATCCTGTTTTATTAATATAACCCTTGTCGTAGAATTGTGCGAGTTGCTCATTCCGTCTTAGCTCAGTTCTCCCTTTCGAAACTCATGGGGGCTTGGTGCTCTGCGCCGACAGGTCCCAGTCCCAAGGCGGCTTCAGCCGTCGCTGGTATGCCAGGTCGCGATGCCGTGGTCAAGGCCTGGAGGTGAGCGACCCGGAGTCTGGTAAGAGCCCCTGAGTCGCGATGCTTAGGAGGTCCCCTTTGGCACTCAAGCAGCCGTTGTTCGGTGAGAAAGGGGAGTGGCGTCGCTAACACGGGATTGCATTAGGTGCGGGGATGGTGCCACGGTAGCTGGCGCTTCCGGGTGGTGACTTATCTCGAGAATCAGGGGTCGCTCTCTGGTGTGTCGCCAGGTCCGTGCATCCGCAGGTGTGAGGTTTCTCGGCGAGGTCCTCGTGTGTCCCTCCCCTCTCGCCTTTGCTCCCCTTTCTGCTCTAGGTCCTCGGGTCCTAGCCCTCGAGCGAGTCTTAGCCGTCGCTGGTATGCCAGGTCGCGATGCCGTGGACAAGGCTAGAGGGTGAGGGCTGGAGAGCCAGTAGGAGCCCTGAGTCGCGATGCTCAGGCACCCCCCCTTTAACGTGCAAGCGGTTCGCGTGGATGAGAGTGAAGGAGACACCACAAGGGCCTCGCCTGATGCAGCTCCTTTAAGAGATCCTGTAGACCCATCAGAGAAAGAACAAGGGGTTGCCACAACAATTGACCGTCAGCCATTGGTTGCTTCCGAGGGGTAATGTAGCACTGAAGGCTTGACGAGGTGGCGCCATGCGGGGCTGCTGCGTCTAGAGCTCAGCCATCCAGGTTTGTCGGCATTGCAGGGACGGACCCATGCGCAAGCGTCGTGCCGTTTGGGAGCAGTTCCGTCAGTTGGCGTCAGTTGAGCGGGCAGCTAGGTCAAACACATTAGCCGCGAAGGAGTGGATTCATTCAAATAGATGCTGGGAAGGCGGACATCACTAGGTTAGGCCCGAGCGACTTGGGGATCATGCAGCCCGAGGGGCGCCCCCAACAAGGTAAGCTAACAACATGAAATAAAAGGGATACACGCCGCAGGGACGGACCCACGCGGCCTGGGAATAATGCAGCCATGGGGGGCACTCCCAGCTGGAAGTGAAAACTTGAAAGATGTCACCTGATGACGTTGAGGACGAAGGGGTGTTGGTGTAGCAGACTCGGTGGGCTGCGGGAGCCGATCCTCACGAGCCCCCAGGCCCAGGGGCCTCGGGAGGCTCCAGAGGCGCTGGTGGCTCCTCGCGGACCATCTCCATCTCCGCCAGGGCCGCGGAACGCCTGGCCTCTTGTGCCTCCATGATGCCCCTCATGAGGCGCTGGTACATGGCAGCCGCGTTCGGCAAGCCATAAGTCATGTGAACGTAGCCGTGGGGTGGACCTCCGCAGCACCCCACTCACGAGGGCCAGAAGCGCTCCAGAGAGGCGACTCGGTTGAGCCCTGGTATGTTGATGCAGACGCGCAACCCAGCATCCTCGCCTGGATGGGGAGCCACTGCTGGTAGGCGGCGGCCGCCTTTCATGACTCTTGACTCCTGTAGCTCCTGAATGGCCTTGCTGACGAACTCCTGAGGGTCTGGCTCTCCTTGCCTTACTTCTTCTTGGGGGAAACGTTCTTCGAAACATGCCTCCATGTGGTGCCCAAGCGCTTCCCTCGTGACCCTAGCCAGGTCGGTAGCCCTCCAGGGGGGAGCCCCCGAGCCCTGCTTGAGGAGGGCGCCGGGCGCGCTTTCCTATGCGATGGAAGGAGGTTCCCTCTGGGCAGGCACGGGCCTAGAGGGGCCTGCCTCCTGAGGGGCCGGGCCGGACGATGTCTTCTTCTTCTTGGGGGCGGTGTCGGGAAGCCTCCTGCTTCCGCGATCCGGGTCTTCCAGTGACGCGGCCTGAAAGGCTCGTTCCTGGGAACACACTACGTCCTTCTCTTCACAGGGCACCGTGATGACTCCGCCACTTCCTGGCATCTTGAGGACGTTGTAGCCGTGGTGAGTTACGGCCATGAACTTGGTCAGCGCCGGGTACCCAAGGATGGCGTTGTACGGCAGGCGAATGTGAGCGACGTCGAAGTCGATAAGCTCGGTGCGGTAGTTGTTGCGTGCCCCGAAGGTGACAGGGAGGCGGACCTGCCCAATCAGGGCCGTGGAGCCGTTGGTGATTCCGGAGAAGGGCTTGGTTGGCTGAAGCTGGCTGTAGGGCACTTGGAGATTGTTGAATGTTTCCACGGACATGACGTTGAGCCCTGCCCCGCCATCGATGAGGGTCCTGGTGACCACCACGTTGCTGATGATTGGGGAACAAAGCATCGGGAGGACTCCGGCTATAGCCGCACACTTGAGCTGATCTGCTGAGCTGAACGTGATGGCGCACGCCGACAACCTGAGAGGGCACGCAGCTTCGAGCTTGGGGAGGGCTGCATTGACTTCGCGGGTGAACTGCTTGAAGATGCGTTGAGAGGCTGGGGTTTGAGCCCCGCCTAGGATGCAGGCGATCACGCGCGGCTCCTGGAAGCCCCCAGCCCCCTCGTCCTGGTGGCGGTCCTCGTTTCTCCTTGGCCGCGGCGACAGCGGAGGGAGGCCTGCGTTGCCTTGCGGGCGATCCTCGTGAGGCTGATCCCTCAAGTCTCCCTCGCGAGGTGGGTCTTGCCAGCGATCCTCGCGAGGTTGATCGCACCACCCTTGGCACGGGCCATGGTCTTCCCAGCATCCTGCGTTCCTTCCTCCTCCTCGACTGTAGCCCCGGTCACCGCGGTCGGGGCGACGGCCGATCCTTCCTTCTCGCACGGCTCGGAGCTCTTGACATTCGTTGGTGTTGTGGGTGTGGAGGTCGTGGTACACATAGTACCGACTACCCTTGGAAGGTTTGGGCTGATCTCTGCCCCGCTTGGTGTCTGGCTCTGCCGCGAGCACGACAGCCCCCTTGCGCTTCACATCCTTGGCCTTGGGCTTCTTCTCTTCTGGGTCTGTGGCAGGCAGCTCGAGGAGGGAGAGACGCCCTTCCTCAGCCCTGGCGCACTTGGTTGCCAAGTTGAACAACTCCAAGGAAGTGCACAGGTCTTCATGCATCGCCAGCTCTTCCTCCATCTTGACATCGTGCACGCCGTTGGAGAAGGCTGAGATGATGGCCTCCTCAGCCACCTTGGGAATCTTCAGGCGTGCGTTGTTGAAGCGCTGGATGTACTTCTGCAGGGTCTCCCCGGGTTGTTGCTTGACGAGCTCGGCGACGCGGTTGAGCGACAGCCCGGGGAAACCCTACAGAAGTACATCCAGCGCTTCAACAACGCACGCCTCAAGATTCCCAAGGTGATTGAGGAGGCCACCATCTCGGCCTTCTCCGACGGCATGCGCGACGTCAAGATGAAGGAGGAGCTGGCGATGCATGAAGACCTGTGCACTTCCTTGGAGCTGTTCAACTTGGAAAACAAGTGCGCCAGGGCTGAGGAAGGGCGTCTCTCCCTCCTCGAGCTGCCTGCCGCGGACCCAGAAGAGAAGAAGCCCAACGCCAAGGACGTGAAGCGCAAGGGGGCTGCCGTGCTCGTGGCAGAACCAGACACCAAGCGGGGCAGAGATCAGCCCGAACCCTCCAAGGGCAGCCGGTACTGTGTGTACCACGACCTCCACACCCACAACACCAACGGATGTCAAGAACTCCGAGCCGTGCGAGAAGGAAGGATCGGTCGTCGCCCTGACCGCAGTGATCGAGGCTACAGCCAAGGAGGAGGAAGAAACGCAGGACGCTGGGAAGACCGTGGGCCGCACCAAGGGTGGCGCGACCAACCTCGCGAGGATCGCTGGAAAGACCCGCCTCGCGAGAGAGGATGGAGGGATCAACCTCGCGAGGGAGACTGGAGGGATCAGCCTCGCGAGGATCGCCCGCAAGGCAACGCAGGCCTCCCACCGCTGCCCCTGCAGCCAAGGAGAAATGAGGACCGCCACCAGGACGAGGAGGCTGGGGGCTTCCAGGAGCCGCGCGCGATCACCTGCATCTTGGGCGGAGCACAAGCCCCAGCCTCTCAGCGCATCTTCAAGCAGTTCGCCCGCGAGGTGAATGCAGTCCTCCCCAGGCTCGAAGCCACGCGCCCCCTCAGGTGGTCGTCGTGCGCCATCACGTTTAGCTCAGCAGATCAGCTCAAGTGTGCGGCTACAGCCGGAGTCCTCCCGATGCTTTGTTCCCCAATCATCAGCAACGTGGTGGTCACCAAGACCCTCGGGCAGGGCTCAACGTCCTGTCCGTGGAGAAGTTCAACAACCTCCAAGTGCCCTACAGCCAGCTTCAGCCAACCAAGCCCTTCTCCGATATCACTGACGGCTCCACGGTCCTGATTGGGCAGGTCCGCCTCCTTGTCACCTTCGGGGCACGCGACAACTACCGCATCGAACTCATCGACTTCGACGTCGCTCACATTCGCCTGCCGTACAACGCCATCCTTGGGTACCCAGCGCTGGCCAAGTTCATGGCCATAACTCACCACGGCTACAATGTCCTCAATATGCCAGGAAGCGGCGGAGTCATCACGGTGCCCTGTGAAGGAGAAGGACGCGGTGTGTTTCCTGGAACGAGCCTTTCAGGCCGCGTCACTGGAAGACCCGGATCGTGGAAGTAGAAGGCCTCCCGAGACCACCCCCAAGAAGAAGAAGACATCGTCCGGCCCGACCACTCAGGAGGCAGGCCCCTCTGGGCTCACACTTGCCCAGGGGGAGCCTCCCTTCATCGCATAGGAAAGCGCGCCCGGCACCCTCCTCAGGCAGGGCTCGGGGGCTCTCCCCTGGAGGGCCACCGGCCTGGCTAGGGTCACGAAGGAGGCGCTTGGGCAGCACATGGAGGCGTGTTTTGAAGCACATTTCCCTCAAGAAGGAGCAATGCTAGTAGATCCAGATCCTTAGGAGTTTGTCAGCAAGGCCATTCAGGAGCTACAGCAGTCAAGAGTCATGAAAGGCGGCCGCCACTTGCCAGCAGTGGCCCCCCATCCAGGCGAGGATGGTGGGCTGTGCGTCTGCATTGACATACCAGGGCTCAACCGAGTCGCCTCTCTAGAGCGCCTCTGGCCCTCGCGAGTGGGGTGCTGCGGAGGGCCAGCCCACAGCTATGTTAGCATGCCTTACGGCTTGCCGAACGCGGCTGACGCGTACCAGTGCCTCATGAGGGGCATCATGGAGGCACGAGAGGCTAGGCGTTCCGCAGCCCTGGAAGAGATGGAGATGGCCCGCGAGGAGCCGCCAGTGCCTCCGGAGCCTCCCAAGGCCCCTAGGCCTGGGGGCTCGTGAAGATCTGCTCCCGCAGCCCACCGAGCCTGCTACACCAAAACCCCTTCGTCCTCGACATCATCAGGTGACATCTTTCGAGTTTTACTTCTAGCTGGGAGAGCCCCCGGGCTGCATTATTCCCAGGCCGCGTGGGTCCGTCCTTGCGGCGTGTATCCCTTTGTTCCATGTTGTTAGCTTACCTTGTTGAGGGCGCCCCTCGGGCCGCATGACCCCACCCCAATTTGCTCGGGCCTGACCCAGTGATGTCCGTATTCCCAACATCTCTTTGAACGAATCCACTCCTTCGCGGCTAATGTGTTTTACCCAGTTGCCTGCTCAGCTGACGCCAACTAACGAAGCTGCTCCCAAATGGCACGACGCTTGCGCATGGGTCCGTCCCTGCAACACCGACAAACCTGGATGGCTGAGCTCTGGCCGCGGCAGCCCCGCATAGCGTCACCTCGTCAAGCCTTCAGCCCCTCACTACGCCTCGGAAGCATCCCACGGGTGATCGTAAATTGTCATGGCAACCCTTTGCTTTTTCTATGATGGACCTGCAGGACCTTCCGAAGGAGCTGCGTCAGGCGAGGCCCTTGCGGTGTCTCCTTCGCTCTCGTCCGCGCGAACCGCTTGCACGTTAAAGGGGGGTGCCTGAGCATCGTGACTCAGGGCTCCTACTGGCTCTCCAGCCCTCACCCTCTGGCCTTGACCACAACATCGCGACCTGGCACACCAGCGACGGCTAAGACTCGCTCAAGGGCCGGGACCCGAGGACGTAGAGCATAAAGGGGAGCAAAAGCGAGAGGGGAGAGATACATGAGGACCTCGCCAAGCAACCTCGCGCCTGCCGATGCACGGACCCGGCGACACACCAGGGAGCGGCCCCTGATCCTCGAGATAAGTCATCGCCCGGAAGCGCCAGCTACCGTGGCACCATCCCCGCACCTAATGCTATCCCATGTTAGCGACGCCGCTCTCCTTTCTCACCGAACGACGGCTGCTTGGGCGCCAAAGGGGACCTTCTGAGCATCGCGACTCAGGGGCTCCTACCGGACTCCGGGTTGCTCACCTCCTGGCCTTGACCACGGCATCGCGACCTGGCATACCAGCAACGGCTGAAGCCGCCTTGGGACTGGGACCTGTCGGCACAGAGCACCAAGCCCTCGTGAGGTTCGAAAGGGAGGACTAAGCTAAGATGGAATGAGCAACTCGCGCAATTCTACGACAAGGGTTATATATACAAGACAGTGTCACAGGCACCTTACAAGCCCCTACGGGACGCGTTTTTGATTCCTCGCAGGGAATGGATCCTAAAGGGACACAAACTACGTGCGTCCCTGCAAAAGACGCCATCATCAACAATGGGCCGTCAAGCACCGACGCCAACCCCATCCAGATCAGAGTCGGTGGCGGCCTGACGAGCCCGCCCTACTCTAGGAGCGGCGCCGGATCGGGGGCTCGTAGCTGTCGTCGCTTGTCTCCGGAGTCACGAAGAGCTCGCCGGAGTCGCTGGAACGTCCGACGCCTCCACTGCCTGAGGAGCCTCCAAGGGAGTGGGTGGCGTGCCCAGTCCTCGTCATAGCAGGGCCCTGGCCACCTTCCCCGGGGCAGCACTCCAGCCGACGCCCGCTCGCATCGAAGACCTTGAAGAGTATCACCGAAGCACCGTCGTAGTCCAAGTGGATCGCGAAGACTCCCCTTGTCCTGCAAACCCGGGCGATCTCCCTCCAGCCCCGGGTCATGTAGACCTCGCCCAGGGCGATGACCGCGACCTCTGCCTCGGTCGCGAGGGTGCTGCAGCCGGCGTGCTGCAGCCAGAGCTCTAGGGGCTCCCCCTGCGGGATGATGGAGGCGAAGAAGGGAGGAAGGCGGATCCAAGACTGAAGAGGAATGGCGACATGGAGCACGAACTCTTGGAAGGAGCCCTCGGTGTGGACCCCAGGGGGGATGACCCACACGTTAGTGACCCGGCGGCGCCGACGGCGGCGCTGCCAGCATCAACTCCTTTGGGGCCCTCGATGTGGGCGTACACTAGAAGCAGGAACCACGGCGGCGCCCGCTCGCCCCAAGGCCTCGGCACCACCTGAAGGGCCCCTTCGTCCGGGCCACGGGGGATGAGCCGTTTCTTCGGCGGGAGAGGGTCTAGCCCCTCTCGGGGAGCCTTTCCCTTCTCTGACATCGAGAACCGGCGGATCGGAGCCATCGCGGAAAGACGGAGCAAGGATCAGGAAGAAGGAGAAGGAAGGAGGGGTGGACTAGAAGGGCGCGCGCTGTTCCGTACTTATGGCCGGCGAAGGCCAACTGCCAGCCTCCACGATCGCAGGTAATCATGACCCGTTTTTGCATGCAGGAACTTGTCCAATACGTGCAGTTGCCGAGGCGTCGTGGGGAATTGGAGACGCCCACGTCCAATCAACCGCCACGCGGCGCCCAAGGCCGCAGGCTGTTAAGGCCCGCAGCGCTTCACTCTTGCCCTTCCGCCTCCCTGCACGGCCAAGTCCGGGCGTGCCTTGGGCCCGGGGGCTACTGTCGGCGTTCTGGGAATGGGGGTCCCCAGACTTGCCTGCCTGCGGCCTGCGGCGTGGCTCAAAGGGGGGCCCAGCACGGCCCGTCTTCACCAACACAAAGCCAAAACCCTCGCGAGGGGCCAAGCCTCGCGGGGTGGATAACGGGGAGCTTCCTCAGGCACGGCCTCATCAGGCTGGCTCACGAGGAGGCAGAGAGATCAAGGCGGGGTACCTCACGAGGTGCCCGTGACGCAAGCCGTGACGACTCAGGGCGCCAGGCGGGTGCCAGCCCGCGCAGCGTCCTCCTTCCCTCTTTGGTGCAAAGGGGGCAAGCACAGCCGCGGAGTGCCGAGGCATCAGGCAAAGGTTGCCATTTTGGTGCAACGAGACCAAGACCAGGAGGACTACAAGACGGAGGTCACCGTGGAGCCCAAGACGGCGTCATCACTAGAGCTTTGCACAGGCGAAGACTGCTTTTGTCAGGATAGCTGATACTTGTTGTCCCCCTTCAAATTAGCCCACCATTGTTGGCTCCCTTCCCGCTCAATATTTGGGGAGAGGACCAGGGCCTCTATAAATAGGACTAGCCACCCCCAGGGTAGAGGGGATCGAGAATCAACCAACCCAGAAACAAGCTGGGGTCGAAATCAGGGTCAGTCAGTTGGAGGAAAGCAGAGAGAGAGAGAGAGAAAAAGGTGACTGAACTCCTCCGAGTAGTTCATCCCCCCAACCAAGAACAGACCCTCGCGAGGCTGTTCTCCCTTGTATTGTTCATCATCATCAGCCCAAGGGGCAATCCACCACACCACACACTGGAGTAGGGTATTAGACCACAACGGTGGCCCGAACCAGTATAAACCCTGTGTCTCTTGTGTTGTTCTTTCCTTAGTTTAGATCCTGGCATGGCGGAGGGGTGCAGGTAGGTAGGGTCGAAATCTCCGTGCGCACCCCAGTGTTCGAACCTCAAGGGTCTGCCAGAACCCGAAATCCGACAGAGCCCCCTGCGGCACGGACGAGCTCGGCGACGTGGTCGAGCCATTCTTCATAGACGTCATCGACGGGATGGTAGCGCAGGAGCTCGTTTGCCGCGATGAGCGGAGCTCGAGCCTCCATGGGTGCGCGGAGCGCGCGGGACGAAGAACCAGCTAGGGTGAGCGAGGGAGTAGCGGTGCGGCCGTCTTGTCGCACGGACGGATGCTGAGACGATGCTTGCTGCTCATCCCTCGCCGGGACGGTGGCGGCGTTGACGGAAGGTGACGGGGAACGGCGAGGACGCCCGCCGACAGGAGCTATCTGGGCGACGCGGGAAGCGAGAGCGGCCCGGCGCTCGGTGTGGGCCCGACGAGCGTCAGACATGTCGCGATGGGCGGAGGAGAACGGGGTGGTGGAAGACGAATTCCGGCGCACCCCTACCTGGCGCGCCAAATGTCGGATTTCGGGTTCCGGCAGACTCTTGAGGTTCGAACATTGGGGTGCGCACGGAGATTTCGCCTCCTACCTACCTGCACCCCTCCGCCTCGCTAAGATCTAAGCTATGGAAAGAACAACACAAGAGACACAGGGTTTATACTGGTTCGGGCCACTATTGTGATGTAATACCCTACTCCAGTGTGTGGTGTGGTGGATTGTCTCTTGGGCTGATGATGAGGAACAATACAAGGAAGAACAACCTCGCGAGGGTCTGTTCTTGGCTGGGGCGATGAACTGCTGGGAGGAGTTCAGTCACCCTTCTCTCTCTCTCTCTCTCTCTTCTATCGTTGGTCTCGACCCCCCTAAAACTCTCTCTCTTTTCCTCTCCTCTCTCTTTTTTCCCCTCTGCCCCGTTTGCCCTGTGGGTGGCTGGTCCTATTTATAGAGGCCCTAGTCCTCTTCCCAAATATCGAGCGGGAAGGGAGCCAACAATGGCGGGCTAATTTGAAGGGGGACAGCTAGTACTAGCTATCCTGACAAAAGTAGTCTTCGCCTGCACAAAGCTCTGGTGGTGACGCCGTCTTGGGCTCCACAATGACCTCCATCTTGCAGTCCTCCTGGTCTTGGTCTTGTTGCACCGAAATGGCAACCTTTGCCTGACGCCTCGGTACTCCACGGCTGCGCTTGCTCCCTTTGCACCAAAGAGGAAAGGAGGACACTACGTGGGCTGGCACCCGCCTGGCGCCTTTGGGCGTCACGGGCACCTCGTGAGGTACCCCTCCTTGATCTCTCCGCCTCCTCGCGAGCCAGCCTGATGAGGCCGTGCCTGAGGAAGCTCCGTGTCGTCCGCCCCGCGAGGCTTGGCCCCTCGTGAGGATCTTGGGTCTGTGTTGATGAAGATGGGCTGTGCTGGGCCCCCTTTTGAGCCACACCGCAGGCCGCAGGTAGGCAAGTCTGGGGACCCCCGTGACCAGAACGCCGACAGAGGTTATGGTGTTGGAAGGGTATGATGGGCTATACACTGTGTTGGAGTTGAAAGCACGGTCCCTAAGTAGCCGAAACACCTTAGGAGACAGAACTTACAACACAAACAAAATTGGATTAAGTTGGGGTGGCGGAAGTGTATGGTGGTCAAGCCTATGCGGAAGTTATGGTGGAGGTTGATGAAGAAGTAACCATCCCTAAGTAGCCTAAACACCTTAGGAGACTTGATTCACAACTCAAATAACCTCAAATGCTAAGGGGAATAAAAATTGGTTAGGTTGCACAAGTCGTTGGTGGTTATGCGGAAGATATGGTGGAAGGCCTAGGCAAAGATGCCAAAGTGCCAAAAATTTGATGGTGACAAAAGGTGGTGAAACCAAGGTGAGGATCCAGGCATGTCGATAGCTTCAAAACGAGCTAGAGAACACTCAAATTGGTGTTCGGAGCGAAAAGTTGTGATGAAAACGGTGAAGGAGGCTGATGCTGAAATTCCGGGGAAAGTTTCTAGTTAGGCTGGAAGTTCCGGGCCTAGGGCCGGAAGTTCCAGGGTCGCGGAAAAACTGCGGGGAGTCTGGGCATTTTTGGTGTAAACTTCCTATTTAGCCCGGAAGTTCTGGGGCTAGGACGGAAGTTCCGGGGGACGGAAGTTCCGGGGGAGTCCGGAAGTTCCGGGGGTCGTGGAATTTCTTCCGGGACGAACCCTAAATTCTAGATCTGAGAATAGGGGCTGAAAAACTCGATTTCCAAGGTCAAAATTGGGGAGATTTCATGGATATAAATGGGGGAAAAGATGGGGAAGGCTAGATCCACTTTAGACCAAGCAAATCCATGGATCAAAATCAACAAAACATCATCCAAACCAACAAATCACAAAATAAATGGGGGCTATTTTTGGTGGGGATTTTTGAATTTAGGACGAAATCAAGAAAAAGAAGGCTAGAAAACAAAGAGGGAGGCTCCGAAATCGTGATCAACATGGCTCATGATACCAATATGATGTAGGGTAGGACTCGATATGCCCGATCCTTCACGAAAGGAGCGGATCCGCAAAGAACACGAAGAACACGAGGGGGAAAACACGAGGGGAAAGAGAGGAATCACTCAAATCAACAAGAAACAATCACACATGTGCTAGATCCAAGTACCCATAGAGATCACACGGTCCAAATTCAACAAAGGACAATACAAACAGTAACTAGTTCATCTCCGTGAGGAGGTCTTGAGGGGTCATCCCATGAAGGCGTCTTGAATCCAAGGTGGATCTTCTCCGTAGAGGCGTGATTTCTCTCGATGGAGTAGATCTATATGGATGAGCAAAGCTCTATCTCAAATGAGCTAAACCTATGCGAACCCCAGAAAGGAGGAGGTGGAGGAGTATATATAGTCCATGTCCACGAAGGGGTAAGTGAGGGGCGAAAGGGTACATGGCCTTCAGCCCGAGTGTCTGCGCGTAGGCACGGCCGGAAGTTCCAGGATTCGGAAGTTCCGGGCAGGTTCTAGGCTATCTAGAGAGTTGGCACGCTCGGGGCTGGTCTGGACTCCAGGGGACTGAGGTTCCGGGAAGGTCAGAAGGTCCAGGGGCCAGAAGTGTCGGGTAGAGGCCAGAAGTTCTGGGCTTTCCAGAAGCTTGTCCGCGCTTCTTCTTTCTTCTCTTCCATGCTTCCCTTGCGGATGCTGTAGGTGATCCTTGGCGCTTGCACTCCTCCTCGTCATCCATGAAGCTCCGACAATACCTATGCATGCACACATGAGAAGTGTAAAGTAGTATACCATCCTCGAAGGGGTCAAGTGAGCACGTGTAAAGGAGATGATTATGTACGTGAAGTAGATGTGGCACGTGTCATTTGCCGAATGAACTCTTGACATGGTGATGTCCGTAGGATGCTCCGCATCAATCGAGTAGTATGATGCTATGGTTCTTGCTTAAAAGCTCTTGCTCATCTTTTCATATTTTTCTTATAAGCTTGTTTGGCTCTTTCTCTTTTGAGCTCTTTCTCATGCAAAACTTCATGAACCAAGATAGCAATTGTGTATATGCAATGACAACCTTGTGACACAAGAGATGATACCAAGATATGTGCCCAGATGATATGGTATGTATGCAATGGGAACTATGATCGCTAATGTGCACAAGGAACATTGCCGACAATACTCAAATGGCTACTCTTGATAGGTAAGGTATGCAAAATAGGCTATGGGGTTATCAATGCAATGTCAAGGAGTAGACAAAGATGTCGTTGAGGTTACCGTCAATGGTTTGTCTAGTGTAAGCAAGGACGGATGATGATGAAGTGGTCGGTGTCGATGACGAGTTCGTGGTGAAGATGAGCGGCAGTGATGTCGATGTCGATCCGTCCCTAAGTTACCGAAACACGTTAGGAAACGGAAACTGCAACACAAATTCTCAAAGAACAAAATGTGTCAAAATTTGTCGGAGTGCTAGCGAGTAAGCAATGGTGGTTGCGGAAAGCGGTGATGGTTTGACAAGTGGAGTTATTAGAGTGTTGGTGTGGGAGGTTATATTGGGGTGCGTATGTGGAAGTGGGAATGGGTCGATGGCGAACTGAAAATATTCAGTTTCGTTAGGTTTTGTCGGACGTTTGGTGGTGGTCGGACGACCGATAGTCGTCGGACATCTAGAGACTATCAGACGTCCGATGCCTGGGCGATTTCGGGCATGGGATGAACTTCTAGGGTTTATGGTGGAGAGATAAAATTGGGGAAAAATCGGACGAATTTGTGGATGAAAAAGGTGGAGATGATGGGGAAAAGCTAGATCCAATCATGGCAAAGAAAATCCATGGATCCAATCCAACAAAACTTCACCAAAACCAACAAATCACAAAAAAAATTGGGGCTATGTTTGGTGGAGATTTTCTAAATTTAGGACAAAATCAAGGGTAGAGGCCCCAAATTTGTGATCAACCTTGGTTCATGATACCAAGATGATGTAGTGTGGAAACCCTAGGGACGATATTTCATGATTTGGAGGTGATCCTATGATGAACACGAAGAACACGAGGGAAAACACGAGGATAAAACTCAAATCAACAGAAATGGTCACACATGTGCTAGATCCTCAAACATCAAGAGTGATACAAGATACACGATCAACAAAGGACGATACAAGTAGAAAGGTCTTCTCCGTGAGGAGGTCTTGAGGGGTCTTCCCATGAGGGGTCTTGAATACACTTGGGGGATCTTCTCCGTAGAGGTCGTGAACTCCGATGGACAAGTAATCAAGTGGATGAGAAAAGCTCTATCTCTCAAATGAGCTATCACATTGCTAACCCTAGAAAGAGGGGGGGAGGAGGAGTATATATAGTCTTAGTGGGCGAAGGGGTACATGGGCTTCGGCCCAACATGCGGTGCACTCAAAGGTGTTGGACGTCCGATAGTTATCAGTCGTTTGGTGTCTCGCGGGGGACCGTACGTCTGGTAAGTGTCGTCCGGCGGGTCTAGGACTTCTGACGTTTTGGCTGTGTTCCGGAGGTGGCGGATTTCCGGAGGGCGTCGGTCATCCGGTGGATGGGGTACGTCGGTTTTCTGGTACTTGTCGATTGTTCGGCCACTGGAGTCTTCGATGGCTGGTATTTGGGCTGACCGATAGACGCTCCAGGCGTCGGACGTCCGACGAGGACCGGTCGTCCGGTGGCTGTCAACTTCAGGGAACATCTTCTCTTGGTCCTTGTACTTGGTGTCCTCGCCGTCTTGTCTGTTGGTTGTAGCTGATCCATGGCCTTTGTCCAAACACCTGATCACACATAGGGTTTCTGTTAGAGGTAGTAACCATGTCTCATATGTAGGAAGTGGTAGTTCGGAGAGGAGCGAATTCACCTTATCTTCGATAGCTTTTGCTCGAGCCCTTGTCATTGGTCCAAGTGGTGTCGTGGGAGGTGTAGGTAGGTCCATGGGGATGACCTAGGGATGCTCCATATCACACACACCGGTCACCATGGCAACTTGTGGTTTACTCTAACACTCTCCCCCTAAACCAGACCTCGCTTGCCGTCGCCGGAGTTGTTGCAGTTGCTCCTGTCGTCGTTATTGTCGTCGCTGCGACGACCGCGGACTCGACCTGGCAAGCTGACGCCGGCCGCCACCGGCACGGATTCGACCTGGCACACTGAAGTCGGTCACCACCGTGCCTGCTGTGCACGTCCATGTTTGCCGCGCTCGTCGCGGACTCACCGCGCGCCTCCTCCGCATCCGCCATGACAACCGCATTGCCACACACCTCCATAGGCCGACACACGGCCCAGAGCTCCATCGCGCAGGTGCTAGCGAATGCCACCATCACTGGCATGCCTCCGGCACGTCGAATCATGCCCAAGATAACCAAGCTCATGATACCAAATGTTGGGACAAACCCTCCGGCGACAAATGCCGAGTAGCTCTCCGGCGAGCAACGCGAGACGGAGGTAGAAGAAGTGATGAGGACATCAATACAATTGTTACACCCACAACCCCTGCTGCTATACATACTGGACCAATTACTAGAGCTCGTGCACGCCAACTAAATTACCAGGTACTTTCGTTTCTTGGTAATGATTCTAATGTTCATGAGAATATGATGCTGCCTAAATTGGATACATTTGTTTTGCTTACAAATGAAGGGCCTAGCTTGGAGAAGGATGAACATTGGAGCAAGAACAAGCATGGAGATGATGGCAAGCGCAAGGGGAACAAGAACGGAGTTACAAGTGATGATTTCAGGACTTTGAAGCCACCATAATGGGTGCATGAAGCCTTGGACGAAATATACAAGATGCCACTTCATAAATTTCGTCCCGAGGCTATTTTAGGTGCTGCGTCACCTTATTATTGGGCCAGGCCCATGTAATTTCGAAATACATAAGTATAGGCTATTTTTAGAGTCCGTATGTGTGGGGAAACAAGAGATAGGGTTGATTTCGGACCCCTCCACCAAGGGCCACGAAATTCCCCCTCTTCCTCCATATATACAGCCCTTAGGGCATCGTTTAGACTTTGGGTTTTGTTTAGATTAAAAGTTCGCCATAGCTGCAACTTCGCGTACTTCGTTTGTGTTCAACGACCAGACAAAGGCGTCACAGAACCCCACCTTGATCAATAAAGCTTTCATCTTATATTCGCAATATCCAGATTGCAATCTCAGTTTCTTGCTTGTTCTTCGTTTGCTCGCAGGAAACAGACCCTCGTGGTTAGGTTGATCGTGCTCCGGCGTGGTCAATAACCTCTCGGAGTTAGTTTAGCGATTGCTAAGGCGCGACGTCCTCGCACGTTCGTAGTCGGATCGTCAAAGTCGACTGCCACCAAAGCGATATCCATCATCTCATCGAAAGACGGGACACCTTTGCCTCTATCAAGTGGTATCAGATTTCCAGGTTGCTCGGTGAGATTTTACAGTTTTTCGTAGTTTAGATCGAGTCTGTTCTTCATACCTACAGTCCACGAAAAAGCCACAAAAAAAATTAGGGTTAGTTCATCATATCCGAACCAATCTGAGCCTTTGCATAATCTTTTTAGGGTTTTGCTTTGTTGAATTTGCGGTTGCATCGTCGGTCTAGTTGCTGGTCTTAGAGTCTAGTCTTTTAGAGTTTCGAGTTCTGGTCATAAGTTGTCACGCCGCCGCCGCACCATCATCATCGCCCCTGCCATATACCACCATCGCTCCGAATCCGTATCCATATACCACCACCAATCCGTGTCCATATACCACCACCGATCCATATCCATATACTACCACCGCTACCACCACCGCTGCCATATACCACCACCAATCCGAGTTCCTTGCTTATTAGGTTTGTTTTCGAGATCCATCTAGTTTCCGATTCGTGTTTCCTTGCCGGAGTAGGTTTCGGAAAAAAAAGAGTCGGGAAACCACGCTCCGTTTAGGCCCAAAATTTTTCGAAAACGCATTTTTCGAAAAAATTTCTGGCTATCCTATTTTTAGGTGTTTCTGAGTGTTTTGAGACAGGTGCCATTATAGGAAGTTTTTTTTGACCCGTTTCCAGTTTTTGGGTCAGGGCAGTCGAAAAAAAAAATTTGGTCAAAAAAAATAATTTCGTGCCCATCCTGTCAGTTTGACCTAGGAAGAGTTTTGAGACACTCGCCATTATAGTGATTTTTCGCAAAAAAAAAGCAGCGCAAAAAAAAAGAGCGCAAAAAAAAGAGCGAATTTTTTTCAGAGTGTGCTTTTCCCTTGTTTACGTGCCGCGCCGTGATTTTGTTGGTGTTCTAGGCTCGCGTCTCTAGCACAGTCTAGCCTAGGACCAGCACAGTACCGTCGTTGAGCGTTTATTCAACTTTGCATCTCTGAATTGATTATTGCTGACCCTTTTTGCTACCATACTATAAGCCTTCCCAGCTCCACATACATCTACGTCGTGTGTTTGACTCTCCCTGGTAATCGCTCTATCCAAGCTTTGAGAGTTTTTGACTACAACGGTTGCCGATCACCGCCTGCTGCTGGGTAAGAACTGGTAAGAATTTGAGATTTGCTTGACGGATTTGTGATACACCACCACCACTTCTTAGTAGTCTGTAGGATCATATTCTTGTGTGTTTCTATTGCTGCTAACCATGCCAGGATCACAAGCCGACGAGATTGACTGGGAGAACTTATCGAACAAGGAGCTTCATGATAAGTTTCAGCAAATGATGACTGAACAGGTGCAAGATGTGCTGAACAATTTTGAAGAGGCCATGGAGAAGATTACTGGCCTTGAGAAGACGTTCGAAACAAAGCTCGATAACAGATTTAATGAACTGCTTGCGCGTCTTCCACCACCGGCTACACCTGTCGCACCTCTGCAACAACAACAACTACGCCCCCTTCCGAATCAGTATGGACGAGCACAGCGTGTTCCTATTGAGCCAGGACAAAATTTTGGTGCCGCTGCTACTGCTGTTGGTGCTTCTTTGGCTCCTGCTACTGCTGCTGCTGGTACCCAGGAGGATGATGATTATGTGGGAGATTATGAGGATGAGGTTGATCAAAATCCGAACTACGTGCAGCCACCAGCACCACCACCACCAGGTCGACCTCAGGTATATATTCGTAATGGTAGGCCTGCACCACCACCTAAGGTACGAGATGATGTCCATATTCCTAAACTGAAATTGAATATTCCACCATTTGAGGGTAGATATGTTCCTGATATATATCTTACTTGGGAGTTAGAAACTGAACAACGATTTACATGTTTACAATATCCTGAGGAGAGACGAGTTGCTGCTGTTGTTTGTGCTTTCACTAGTTTTGCATGTGTATGGTGGTCTGAACATTGTAGATTATATCCTATTCCAACTACTTGGGCTGCTTTGAAAACTGCTATGCGTACGCGTTGGGTTCCACCATATTATCAACGTGAATTGCTTCAAAAATTGCAGCGTTTAAGACAAGGGAAAAATTCTGTAGAAGAATATTATCAGGAATTACAAACTGGCATGATTAGATGTGGTATTGTTGAGGAGAATGAAGCTATGCTTGCACGTTTTCTGGGTGGATTAAATAGAGAGATTCAGACCATTCTAGACTATAAGGAGTATACTAATATCACTCGTTTATTCCATCTTGCTTGTAAAGCTGAACGTGAAGTGCAGGATCGACAAGCATTGGGGCGAACTAACTTTTCTGCAGGCCGACCTTCATCATGGACACCGCGTGCATCTTCTACTTCAACTGCACCAGCACCTCAATTAGGTGCCTCCTCCAGTCGTGATACAAGAAAACAGGCACAACCACCATTATCTTCCAAGAGCGCACCTGCTGGGCCTGCACGGAGTTCTTCTTCTTCCATGGCATCAACAGGGCACACAAGTGATATTATTTGTCGTCGTTGTAAGGGAGGAGGTCATTATGCGAGAGAATGCAAATCTCCGCGTGTGATGATTGCTACCGCGGATGGTGGATATGAGTCCGCTAGTGACTATGATGAGGAGACTTTGGCTCTTATTACACGTGAAGAACATGGTGGAGATGATTCTGATCATGAGACGCAATACATGGCTCCTGAAGACGCTGACAGGTATGAATGTTTAGTTGCTCAACGTGTTTTGAGTGTGCAGGTCACACAAGCTGAGCAAAATCAGAGGCACAATTTGTTCCATACCAAGGGAGTTGTGAAGGAACGTTCTGTGCGCGTCATCATAGACGGAGGTAGTTGCAACAACTTGGCTAGCATGGAGATGGTGGAGAAGCTTTCTCTCACCACAAGACCACATCCACATCCTTACTACATCCAATGGTTCAACAACAGCGGCAAGGTTAAGGTAACACGTACTGTTCGTGTGCATTTTAGTATCTCTACATATGCTGATTATGTTGATTGTGATGTGGTACCTATGCAAGCATGTTCCTTATTACTTGGTAGACCATGGCAATTTGATAAAAATTCTGTACACCATGGTAGAAACAATCACTATACTCTTGTTCATAAGGATAAAAATATTACTTTGCTTCCTATGACTCCTGATTCCATTTTGAAAGATGATATTAATAGAGCTAATAAAGCAAAACAGGAGAAGAATAAGAGTGAAAATCAGATTGTGGCAAAAGAATTTGAGCAGCAAATGAAGCCTAATAATAAACCATCTAGTGTTGCTTCTGAAATTAAATTGAAAAGTGCATGTTTATTTGCCACCAAATCTGATATTGATGAGCTAGATTTCAGCAAATCTGTTTGCTATGCTTTTGTGTGCAAAGAGGCATTATTTTCATTCGAGGACGTGCCTTCCTCTTTGCCTCCTGCTGTCACTAACATTTTGCAGGAGTTTGCTGATGTCTTTCCACAAGACGTGCCACCGGGATTACCGCCTATTCGAGGGATTGAGCATCAGATTGACTTAATTCCCGGTGCTTCACTGCCAAACCGTGCACCATACCGTACCAATCCAGAGGAGACGAAGGAGATTATGCGTCAAGTACAAGAGCTTCTCGACAAAGGTTATATACGCGAATCCCTTAGTCCTTGTGCTGTTCCTATTATTCTAGTGCCGAAAAAGGATGGTACATCACGTATGTGTGTTGATTGTAGAGGCATTAATAATATTACTATTCGTTATCGTCATCCTATTCCTAGGCTAGATGATATGCTTGATGAATTGAGTGGCTCTACAATATTCTCAAAAGTTGATTTGCATAGTGGCTACCATCAAATTCGTATGAAATTGGGAGATGAATGGAAAACAGCATTTAAAACTAAGTTTGGATTATATGAGTGGTTAGTCATGCCTTTTGGGTTAACTAATGCACCTAGTACTTTCATGAGATTAATGAACGAAGTTTTACGTGCTTTCATTGGACGATTTGTGGTAGTTTACTTTGATGACATATTGATTTATAGCAGATCTTTGGAAGAACATTTGGAACATTTACGTGCTGTTTTTATTGCTTTAAGTGATGCACGTTTGTTTGGTAACCTTGGGAAGTGCACCTTTTGCTCCGACTGAGTATCTTTTCTTGGCTATGTTGTTACTCCATAGGGAATTGAAGTTGATAAAGCCAAGATTGAAGCTATTGAGAGTTGGCCGCAGCCCAAAACGGTCACACATGTGAGGAGTTTTCTTGGCCTCGCTGCATTCTATAGGCGTTTTGTGAGAGATTTCAGCACCATTGCTGCACCTCTCAATGAGCTTACAAAGAAAGATGTGCCTTTTCTTTGGGGTACCGCACAGGAAGAAGCCTTCTCGGTATTGAAAGATAAGTTGACACATGCTCCTTTACTCCAACTTCCTGATTTTAATAAGACTTTTGAGCTTGAATGTGATGCTAGTGGAATTGGATTAGGAGGTGTGTTATTACAAGATGGCAAACCTGTTGCATACTTTTCTGAAAAATTGAGTGGGCCTAGTCTGAATTATTCTACTTATGATAAAGAATTATATGCTCTTGTTCGGACTTTAGAAACATGGCAACATTATTTATGGCCCAAAGAATTTGTTATACATTCTGATCATGAATCTTAGAAACATATTAAAAGTCAAGCTAAACTGAATCGTAGACATGCTAAATGGGTTGAATTCATTGAGACTTTCCCTTATGTCATTAAACACAAGAAGGGAAAAGAAAATGTTATTGCTGATGCATTGTCTCGTCGCTATACTATGCTTTCACAACTTGACTTCAAAATATTTGGTTTGGAGACCATCAAAGATCAATATGTGCATGATGCTGATTTTAAAGATGTAATGCAGAATTGTAAAGAAGGAAGAATGTGGAACAAGTTTGTTGTTAATGATGGATTTGTGTTTCGTGCTAACAAGCTATGCATTCCAACTAGCTCCGTTCGTCTTTTGTTGTTGCAGGAGGTGCATGGAGGAGGATTAATGGGACACTTTGGCGTGAAGAAGACGGAGGACGTACTTGCTACACATTTCTTTTCGCCAAAGATGAGACGGGATGTTGAGCGTTTTATTGCTCGCTGCACTACATGTCAAAAAGCTAAGTCACGACTCAATCCTCATGGTTTATATATGCCTTTGCCTGTACCTAGTGTTCCTTGGGAGGATATATCTATGGACTTTGTTTTAGGTTTACCTCGAACAAAGAAGGGGAGGGATAGCATATTTGTTGTCGTGGATAGATTCTCGAAAATGGCACACTTTATACCATGTCATAAAAGCGATGATGCTGTTAATGTTGCTGATTTGTTCTTTCGTGAAATTATTCGCTTGCATGGTGTGCCAAATACTATTGTTTCAGATCGTGATACTAAATTTCTTAGCCACTTTTTGGAGATGTTTATGGGCTAAGTTGGGGACTAAACTGCTTTTTAGTACTACTTGTCACCCCCAAACAGATGGACAAACTGAAGTAGTCAATAGAACGTTGTCTACTATGCTTAGGGCTATTTTGAAGAATAATAAGAAAATGTGGGAGGAAAGCTTGCCTCATATTGAATTTGCTTATAATCGTTCATTGCATTCTACTACTAAGATGTGCCCTTTTGAAGTTGTGTATGGTTTCCTACCTCGCGCACCTATTGATTTGTTGCCTCTTCCATCTTCGGAGAAGGTTAATTTTGATGCTAAACAACGTGCTGAATTGATTTTAAAAATGCATGAGTTAACTAAGGAAAACATTGAGCGCATGAATGCTAAATATAAACTTGCTGGAGATAAGGGTAGAAAACATGTTGTGTTTGCACCTGGAGATCTTGTTTGGTTACATTTGGGTAAGGATAGATTTCCTGATTTGCGCAAATCAAAGTTAATGCCACATGCTGATGGTCCCTTTAAGGTGTTAGAGAAAATAAATGATAATGCATATAAACTTGAGCTGCCTGCAGATTTTGGGGTTAGTCCCACTTTTAACATTGCAGATTTGAAGCCTTATTTGGGTGAGGAAGATGAACTTCCGTCGAGGACGACTTCATTTCAAGAAGGGGAGGATGATGAGGACATCAATACAATTGTTACACCCACAACCCCTGCTGCTATACATACTGGACCAATTACTAGAGCTCGTGCACGCCAACTAAATTACCAGGTACTTTCGTTTCTTGGTAATGATTCTAATGTTCATGAGAATATGATGCTCCCTAAATTGGATACATTTGTTTTGCTTACAAATGAAGGGCCTAGCTTGGAGAAGGATGAACATCGGAGCAAGAACAAGCATGGAGATGATGGCATGCGCAAGGGGAACAAGAACGGAGTTACAAGTGATGATTTCAGGACTTTGAAGCCACCATAATGGGTGCATGAAGCCTTGGACGAAATATACAAGATGCCACTTCATAAATTTCGTCCTGAGGCTATTTTAGGTGCTGCGTCACCTTATTATTGGGCCAGGCCCATGTAATTTCGAAATACATAAGTATAGGCTATTTTTAGAGTCTGTATGTGTGGGGAAACAAGAGATAGGGTTGATTTCGGACCCCTCCACCAAGGGCCACGAAATTCCCCCTCTTCCTCCATATATACAGCCCTTAGGGCATCGTTTAGACTTTGGGTTTTGTTTAGATTAAAAGTTCGCCATAGCTGCAACAACGCGTACTTCGTTTGTGTTCAACGACCAGACAAAGGCGTCACAGAACCCCACCTTGATCAATAAAGCTTTCATCTTATATTCGCAATATCCAGATTGCAATCTCAGTTTCTTGCTTGTTCTTCGTTTGCTCGCAGGAAACAGACCCTCGTGGTCAGGTTGATCGTGCTCCGGCGTGGTCAATAACCTCTCGGAGTTGGTTTAGCGATTGCTAAGGCGCGACGTCCTCGCACGTTCGTAGTCGGATCGTCAAAGTCGACTGCCACCAAAGCGATATCCATCATCTCATCGAAAGACGGGACACCTTTGCCTCTATCAAGAAGATGAACAGAACACACTTGGTTATGGCGTCGAACGCCCCGGTCGACGAACGACTTGTATGTTGGCCTCTATTTAACTCAACTCCCTGAAACACATACATGGAGGTAGACATGCACACACACGGAACTACTTGGAAGAACTCTCACATCGACCGGGCGCACACCACGGTCTCGACGGAGACTACATATTCCTTAGGCCCCTCTCACTTGACTCGGCACATACCGGCGCACTTACAATGAGTACACCGAGGGCTTTTAATACTCAAGCTACACACACCAGCCCACTCACTCACACGACCCGGCCACCACACCGGCCACTAATCCATGCATGCACCATCACACCCGGCCACTAACTCAATTAACTTGGTGGGTACACACGCACTAGCTAACAACCTTATCCAGCCAATCTGATACATGCACTAACTAACCTCATGCATGCAGGTCTACTTGGCCAATACCTATGATCCAACCAAATACACACACGTATCCATCTGATGCATGCAGCTAGCTAACTCACACGACTCACGCGCACACCACTTACACGGGCACGGCCAGCCACCGGCGCCGCCTACACCTAGGCACACACTAGTCACCGTGACAACTTGTGGTTTACTCTAACAATTGTTTAGATTCAGTTTAAAGTTTCAGTGTCTCCAGAATATTTTACTCACTGATCAACCGTTCTCCTCCAACCCAAATTTCATGTTTATGTTTTTATCCTAAGATTTTGTCCATCTCTGGTTTACTCAAGAAACCAAGTAGGATATCATGGAGGTTGACACAAGTACATGCCAAGTAAGTGTATACCTGAGATGGAAAACCAAATTGAGCAACTTCATAAGCATAATGCACAATCCAAGGTAGAAAAGCAGTAGTACATGGGCACTCTCAAGATACTCAAAACCATGAAGTGAGTTTTTGAATGTGCATCTTCATATATCTCATGCATTGCATATAGATGTGGGACCATGTAATGGAAGACTATTCTTTTTATTATTGCATTTGTATCCTCTGTTTATTATATTGTAGAGAAGAGAACCACATAATGTTTCTTATAGAGGCAAAAATCTTGAGACTAATAGTTTCATTTTTGTAATGGTACAAAAAATTGTCTGTAGTTTTCAGATATCTTGGTGATGCTCTAATAGCCAGGAAGAGCAGCAAGAGGGAACACGCCTATGGTATACATGGGAAACAACAAACAGTGGCCAAACACTTCAATATTGTATAAAAAAGAAACAAACCACCAAAAACAAGTGCATAAGAACTAGCTTCATCTCTCTATCATTACATCACACAGACAACCCAGCTGGAGGGTCAACATCTTAGTTCTAAGATGAGAACAAGATCTTCGCAATCTGGATCCAGTATCCAGTATCACTATGCGTCGTAGATCACTTATGCATGTGGCAACTAGATGTACCATTTCCTTGTATGAACTACTTTCCCATGAATCAAATCTTGGGATGACTTATCAAATATTACAAAATAAACTAAATAGCTTATGAATCCATGTGGCGCCCGGTGCCACCGCGCACTACCCGCTAGTAAGTATGACACACGCATGAACCAATGAAAGGATGAATAGACCATACACTCCAGTGGGGAAGATCAAAACTGCAATGGCCATAGCAGCAATTTTCTTGGTGTTGTCGGAGTTGTCACCTGTAGCATTGTCAGGGAAGTAAGAGAAAGTAGTCGAAGTTGTAGACGTAGAAGTAGATGGATGAAAGTGACCAATTGTGCCAAGATGCTCCAAAAAACATTATGCCCCTTTTTTGGAATTTTGGAATTTATCCTGAAGTGGATTAGCCCCAAATAAATTTTCATGTATGATGAGAAGTCAAAGGGTTGGAGAGCATGTGATGTTTAGTCCCACATTAAAAATGGGACAAAGGTTTGGACCAACATACAAGGGCATCTCACAGTCCTTTAGAATGAGGGGACACCAGAGAACTATGCTAAGTGTAACTCTCGCGTAATTGCGTATGACTTGTAACTTTGCGATGAGCAACCGCCACATGAGTTTTTTTGAAAAGGAGGATTACCCCCATGTAAGTGCATCTAGTGCCACCCCTAGTTGGTTTTGGAGTATTGACGACAAACCTAGTTGAGGGACTAATGTGTTTGTGAGAATTGCAGGATGACACAGGTAGAAGTCCCTCATTGATTCGGTTTTCCTACCAGAGATGACCCCTAAAAATGTATGAAGACATTGAAGTCAAAGGTGGTAAGTAAAGACATTCACCTTGAAGACTATGACAAGAGAAGACATCGCATGAAGACTATGGAGCGCGAAGACTTAGATCTTTCATAGTTCTTTTTCTTCTTTGTTGAGTCATAGGAACCACCGTACTGTTAAGTGGGGTCCAAGAAAACCAGTCAGAATGACTGAAGTGATGCTAAACCAAAATCCTATGTCTTCGAGTGAAGACTATGAGAGCGAATCTTGTCCAGAGTTGGACAAGTCAGCTTTGCTTATAGCCCAAGTAAAGTTGCTGTGTGTGTTTGAAATCTGACCGTTGGAACACGTGTCAGTTCCTTTGTGACCCAGGGTCATTTCGGACAAATTAGGTCGGGTTGCCTAGTGGCTATAAATAGCCCACCCCCTACAACCATAAATGGTTGGCTGCTCAGAGTTAAAGTACGGCTGTTGTCGTTTGAGAGTAACCCACCTCGAAGCCTTTGAGAGAGAATTCCTTGCGAGGATAAAGTCCTAACCACCCAGAGCCAAAGAGTGTGAGGCATCCCTTAAGTCGTCCTGTCTGTGTGATCTGGAGACTTATTACACTTGAGGACTGTGAATCCTCCAGCCGGTTAGGCGTCGCGTTCTGAGCATCCAAGAGTCATTGTGGATCGCCGGTGAACGTAGTCTATGAAGGTTTGGAAGTCTACCTTGAAGACTTACCAGAGTGATTGGGCGAGGTCTGCGTGACCTTAGCTCAAGGGGAATACGGTGAGGACTAAGGGTTCTGAGCTGCGTGTTCAGGACTGGGTGTCCGGGACTGTGTGTCCTCAGGTTTAAATACCTAGCCACCCTAACCAGACGTACAGTTGTCACAGCAACTGGAACTGGTCCAACGAATCATTGTCTTCGATGAGTCACTGGTTTCATCCTTCCCTTCCCTTTACTTACTGTTGGTCCTTGTGAAGTCATTGCTTGATTGCATTATCTTTTGTCTTCACTGAGTGACTGCTTGTTCTAATTGGCTTCACAATATCTTCCTACCTGATCTGTACTGCCTAGCTGCTATTAGTCGTTGTTCTTTCACTTCTTTGGTTGCTTGACTAAGGTTGCCTAGTGTAGTCTACCTTCCACTGCATGGTAATAGGTTTACTTCTATCATTTGTCTTTGAAACTTCCATGTTTTGAAGACTTTCTTAAAAATCGCCTATTCACCCCCGCTCTAGTCAATCACTAGCACTTTCAATTGGTATCAGAGCAAGGTACTCCCTTGTTCTGTGTGATTCGGTTTAACCACCTGGAGTTTTAGCTATGTCGACTGCAGGGATAATTAAAGTCTTCGCTGCGTGCCCCGTCTTTGATGGAACTGAATATCCCTACTGGAAGAATAAGATGCGCATGCATCTTGAAGCCATTGATGTCGACCTATGGTATGTTGTCAAGAACGACGTTCCCAAGGCTGGAGAAGGTGTCACTACTGCTGATGTCAAGAAGTTCGTTCAACTGGACTCTACTGCCAAGAATATCATCTGTGGTCATCTGACCAAAGGACAGTATGGCCGTGTGAGTGTGTTGGAGACTTCCAAGCTAGTCTGGGACTGGCTCTCCAAGGTCAACGAAGGCGTCTCCACCCAGAGAGATCAGAGAATCAGTGTCCTTCGCAACCTCTTCAACCGCTTCAAGAGAAATGACAATGAGAATATCCAGCTCACGTTTGATCGACTCACTGACATCACAGATGAGCTTCAAGCCCTCGGCGCCACTGAGATCACAAAGCATGAAGTCATCAAGACACTCCTAAGATCACTTGACAGTTCGTTTGACACCCTAGCCCTGATGATTCAAGAACGCCCTAATTTCAAGACACTCGATCCGTTTGACATACTTGAGAGGCTCAACACACATGAGTTTCAGCTTTCTGAGAAAAGAGACATCTACGGTCCCAACTATGGGCGAACTCGTGGCTTGAAGGCAAAAGTTGTCTCCTCATTCGAAGAAGAATCTGACAGCAGTTCTGATGATCCTGAAGACATTGGAAAGGAGCTTGCTATGCTTGTGAAAAAGTTCCAAAAATTCACCAAGAAGAAAGGGTTCAGAAAGTCTTCACGATCAAGCTCAAGGAACGATGAAGCATCTACTCATGACTACAAGAAGAGAACATGTCACAAGTGCAAGAAACCTGGCCACTACATCTCTGAGTGTCCACAGTGGGACAATGAGAACAAGAAGAAGAAGAAGAGCAAGGAGTATGACTCCGACGACAAGAAGAAGAAATACTCAAAGTCTTCTTCCAAGTCTTCCTCAAAGTCTTCATCACACAAGAAGAGCTCATCTGGCAAGGCACGTGCATTTGTTGGCAAGGAAATGGATTCTGAGGAGGGGTCTGCTTCTGAGGAGGCGGAGGTGGAGTCTGAGGAGGAGTCCGATTCTGGCGTTGCGAGTCTGGCTACAGCATACGTTGCCAAGTCCATCTTCAACACTAAAGACAATGACTTCATCACCGACACCGATGCAAATGACAAGGACTACTCCGCTCCTTCCTACTGCTTCACGGCACGTGGTGCCAAGGGAAAGGTCTCCAGCAGAAAACCAAAATCGTTTGACGCTATTGCTGGGGACCTTAAACATCTTGTAGGGCGCAAGATCAAATGCCCAAATGGTCTTATTATGTACTTTGTTCCTGAATCGCTTGCTACTCGCCCTATCAGTCCAAATCTCGATTTAAGCTTTCATAACCCACTGGTTCGTCAAATGTTTTTGCTTCACAACTCTCTTCGTGAAGCCTATCCCCCTAACTGCACTATAGGGTACGACACCAGCTGCTTCAGAATGGATTATTGATAGTGGGTGTACCAATCACATGACTGGCAAGCGAAGCCTTCTTATGGACTCAACCTTACGTCCATCCAACAAAAGTCACATCACATTTGCTGACACTGGTAAAAGTAAGGTATTGGGTCTAGGTAGAGTTGCAATCTCAAAGGATCAGCACATGGATAAAGTCATGCTTGTTGAATCCCTTGGTTTCAACTTAATGTCTGTCTCAATGCTCTGCGATTTAAACATGATTGTGATGTTTGGAAAATATCGTTGCCTTGTTCTAATGGAATCTGACAAGTCTCTAGTGTTTGAAGGGTATCGGAAAGATGATTTGTATGTGGTAGATTTCTCAGCAGGACCACAACTAGACGTATGTCTTCTAGCAAAAGCTTCAGAATGCTGGCTCTGGCATCGGAGGCTAGGGCATGCTGGCATGAGGAACCTGCATACCCTTGCAAAGAAGAAGCATGTCATAAGCATTGAGGGGGTCAAGTTCAAGAAAGATCACTTATGCGGTGCCTGTGAAGCAGGAAAGATGATGAGGGCCAAGCATCCCTCGAAGACAATCATGACAACGACTCGACCCTTCGAACTGCTCCACATGGATCTTTTCGGTCCCACTCATTACTCAACTCTTACTACTACTGCTTGTCTCTATGGCTTTGTCATTGTTGATGATTATTCTAGATATACTTGGGTGCATATAATCCTCTACAAGACTGAAGTGCAGGATGTCTTCAGACGCTTCGCCAATCGAGCAATGAACAACTATGGCGCCAAGATAAAACACATCAGAAGTGACAATGGCACTGAATTCAAGAACACTAGCCTGGATACATATCTTGATACTTTGGGCATCACACATGAATTCTCAGCTCCATACACGCCACAGCAGAATGGTGTCGTCGAACGCAAGAACAGAACACTTATTGAGATGGCCCGAACGATGCTTGATGAATACAAGACTCCAAGAAAGTTCTGGCCTGAAGCCATTGATACTGCATGCCATACAATCAACCGTGTTTATCTTCACAAGCTTCTGAACAAGACATCCTATGAGCTCCTTACTAGCAAGAAGCCAAATGTCAGTTACTTCAGAGTATTTGGCGCCAGGTGCTAGATCAAGGATCCACATCACACTTCAAAATTTGCACAAAAAGCACATGAGGGTTTTATGCTCGGATATGGAAAGGATTCGCACTCCTATAGAGTCTTCAATCTCTTTCATTATAAAGTGGTTGAAACAGTGGATGTGCGGTTCGATGAGACTAATGGCTCACAAAGAGAGCACCTGCCAAATGTGCTAGATGAAGTTCCATCCAGTGAATCAATCAAACTCATGGGAACTGGAGAAATCATACCTTCTGAAGCTCAACCTGAAGAGGAACTTATCATCTCCCCACCTGATCAACCTGAAGACAATGCTTAGCCTGAAGACAATCTCTCTAACAATGACAATGATCAGCAAGAGCAAAATCTTCGCCCTGTACATCCTCGTGTTGCCAATGAAGTGCAGATTGAGAGAATAATTGATAGCATCAATGCACCCGGTCCACTCACTCGTTCAAGGGCAACACAGCTAGCAAATTTCTGTGGGCACTTCGCATTCGTCTCAATAACAGACCCCAAGAAAGTTGAAGAAGCCTTCATGGAACCTGAATGGATTCAAGCTATGCAAGAAGAGCTTCAACAGTTTGAGCTGAATAATGTATGGGAACTGGGAAGCACAATATAATAGGCACCAAATGGATATATCGCAACAAGCAAGATGAGCATGGTCAAGTTGTCAGAAACAAAGCTCGTCTCGTTGCTCAAGGATACACTCAAGTTGAAGGGATTGTCTTCGATGAAACATTTGCTCCTATGGCTAGACTTGAAGCTATCCGCATACTGCTGGCCTATGCAAATCATCATAATATTCTTCTGTATCAAATGGATGTGAAGAGTACCTTTCTCAATGGCAAGATTGAAGAAGAGGTGTATGTTGCACAACCGCCTGGTTTTGAAGATCCAAAACATCCTAACATGGTGTACAAGCTCAACAAGGCACTGTATGGCCTCAAACAAGCCCCTCGGGCTTGGTATGACACACTCAAATACTTCCTGAAGAGCAAAGGCTTCACACCTGGTTCCCTCGACCCCACTCTCTTCACGAAGACATATGATGGTGAACTGTTTGTGTGCCAAATATATGTGGATGACATTATCTTCGGCTGCACCAATCAGAAATACAGTGAAGAGTTTGGATATATGATGCAAGAGCAATATCAGATGTCCATGATGGGTGAGCTGAAGTTCTTCCTTGGTCTTCAAATACGTCAGCAACGCAACGGCATCTTTATATCTCAAGAGAAGTATCTCAAAGATTGCCTGAAGAAGTTTGGTATGCAAGACTGCAAAGGCTTCACGACGCCAATGCCAGCCAAACATCATCTGGGTCCCAACGACAATGGTAAAGAGTTTGATCAAAAGGTATACCGCTCCATGATTGGTTCTTTACTTTATCTATGTGCATCTAGGCCAGATATTATGCTTAGTGTTTGCATGTGTGCTCGATTCCAAGCGGCACCAAAGGAATCGCATCACTTAGCTGTGAAGCGAATTCTTTGATATTTGGCTTACACCCCAACTCTAGGATTATGGTATCCAAAGGGCTCAGAGTTTGATCTGGTTGGATTCTCGGATGCTGATTATGCTGGTGACAAGGTGGATCGCAAGTCTACATCAGGCACATGTCATTTTCTGGGACGATCACTTGTATGTTGGTCTTCAAAGAAGCAGAACTGTGTATCTCTCTCCACTGCTGAATCTGAATACATTGCTGCTGGATCTTGCTGCGCTCAGCTTCTGTGGATGAAGCAAACACTCAAAGACTATGGCATTCATCTGAAGCAAGTGCCACTCTACTGCGACAACGAAAGCGCCATCAAGATTGCCAACAACCCAGTTCAACACTCGAAGACAAAGCACATTGAAATTCGTCATCACTTTCTCAGAGATCATGTTGTGAAGGAAGATATTGATATCATACACGTCAACACTGAAGAGCAATTGGCAGATATCTTCACCAAGCCATTGGATGAGAAGAGATTTTGCAAGTTACGGTGTGAGCTAAATATCTTGGAATCCTCAAATGTCCTGTGATCAGGCACACATCCTAACACTTATGCATATTGATGACTTAGATGTGCAACACACGAAGTAAAGTATATCTTCAATCAATGAAGACATACATTCTAAGTGTGAATACATTAATGTGGAATTTGACTTCGGAGCGCCACGATAATTGTGCGCCGTGTCTGGGTCTAATACTTCCTATACGGTGGGTAACGCCACCACCAAATTCTTCTGTTTGAAGTGTTTTACCCATGGCGTTACATTTGCTATGTCTTCACATTTGGTTTGGCTTCAGTCTCAACATGTCTTCATGATTATCTTCATTATGTTGATCATATATATATACTAGTGTTCTGTCCTCTACAGCATTCACTTATAGCTATGTCTTCTTGTTGAATCTTTTGAACTAAGTGAATGTGATCGGACCCTAACCTCTCTATGCTTTCTATCTCAAACTCTATCTCTCCAAATCATATGGATTCTATTGAAACTATCGAATATCTTCTCTGCGTCCTTGTCAGCAGAAGATACAGAGACAAACATTAAGTCTGTTTTCAATGCTAATTCCTTCACCTGAAACCCGGAGAAGTGGGAACGACCACCAGACAATCCAGGCGTGCGTGGGAACATGGAACAACCTCCGATATGTTGCATGATGGCCACGTGTTCTTCAGATGTGAATCGCCAGGGGCACCTGTGTAATAACGCTATGCCATCCCTGTCCCTATAAATACACGCCTTGCCACAGTCATTATCCTTTCTTCCACTCTCGCACGAACTCTAGCGCCACCGCTAGACCTCGACGACGCCAGCGACAAAGTGCTTAGCTACCGCGACCTCTCCGACGCCGCCTTCACGCCGGCCATGGACATCGTCTTCTCCGCCGTCGCCGTAGGTGTCCTCCGTCGCCAAGTTAGGGCACGGACGATCGAACTGCTCGACCTCCTCTTCCACTCCGTCTAGCAGTTCCTTGTGTGGTAAATAAAACTTCCTTTTTACGGTCCCTTTGATCCTATAGATTCGTCACTTTCTACCACAAGCAGTTTCTGTTCACACAAGTTGGATCCACTTCATACTGTATCTCATATTATGCCTAGTATGTTCACTTATGCTTCACAAAGTAGTTAGATTCCTCACTTGTACTGAACTGTGGATTCGTACAAATCTGGAACCAACTCCTTATCTATGAGTGAATGTCTTCGCACGATGAGGTCAATGTCTTCTAAACTAATTTATCTTCAAAATCTTCTGAGAATGCATATGACCTCTTCCCCTTCCCTCGCACCTTAATGCTGTCACAAGTACATGTCCGTGGGAGAATCCCTTGGTTCTCATAGTCTGCATTCATTTGCAGAATTCTTACAGCATCATATAAATTCTCCCGAAGCCAGTTCCTATTTGTCCAGCAAGCAAAAGCCTTTGAAGCCTTTGAACGTATTGAAGCCATTCAGTCTAAAGTTCATGGCTACAGAGAAATCAGTAAGGAAGGGTGGCAAAAAGCGTCGAGGAGAAACATCAAGAGATCTGCCCGATGGCCTCTCAGAACTGTACAAGACAGATCCTGAAGAGGATTACAATCAGCGCAAGACACGAATCCAATGGATTCGACGATATTGGGCAGAACAGTGGTTGAAGTACAGGTTTGTGACAAAGGAATATGCTGAGAAGAATGCCATCAAGCGACCATGGGGAGACATCCTATACAAAAATCTTCAACCCAGGTCCAGAGATGAAGCCATTGAACAAGGCTTCTATCCCTGCATGGTCCGTGGACCACAGCCTGCGGATGCTGACCCATCGTCACTGCTATGGTGTCGTGACGACAATCTGTTCGAGCGCAACTTCCAGTTTGCCCAGAATTTGGCGAAACAGAATAAGAAGTCATTGCGACTAGAATTCAATCCTGGTCCCTTTGCTCCCTGTGCAGATGGCACCCGCGATGCCGAACCCAATGTTGTCGGTCCGTTCTACAACCTGGATGGCCTCATCACTCACATCTCTGTTCAAGGTGCTAAAGTGGATCATTCTGATGATGATGCTGGCACTGATGAAGCCCCAGCTCCCACTCCAAGCCGCAGAAGCCAAAGCTGCCTAAAGCTTCAAAGCCTGCCTCAGCGCCAAAAATCTCACGGGCGAAGCCACTGGCTACTGCACCTCCTGAAGACAGTGTGCAGTCTGAAGATCTGTCACGCATCTCCAAGCCCCCGAGAGTCAAGATGCCTCTGCCACATACCAGCCAAGAACTGACTACTGCTGCTATTCTGCGCAACGATGCCATTGATCTGTCCAACGATGAAGATCTTGCAGATGACGCTCTTGAGCAACTGATCAAGAGCAAAGAAGAAGCAGAAATCTTCAACAATTTGCTTCTCTTTGACGTGGCAATCATCCATGACTTCATCGATGAGTGGTTTGACACGCCCAACCTCAGCTTTGAAGATCTGCAACTTCCCATTGGCCTCAGTGTTGCCTTCCATGGCGCCATTGCTTCAGAGTTAGCTATAGCCCAGCGCACCGTTGAACTGAAGCAGAAGATTGACTTTGAGAAAGCTCAGTTCAAGAAGCATATGGCCAAGCTCAGCGTGCAAGAGGTCAAGAACTTCAAGATCATGCTACACGAGCTCAAAGAAGCCTTTCTTAAGAAGCATGAAGAAGCTCAAGGTTCTCGTGAGCGCATGAAGATCCTGGTTGACAAGTGTGTGCAAGCCTACAATGAGGCTAAGAAGCGCAAGGCCCTTGGGCGTCCTGGCATCGACCCCAGGATGGCTGCAAAGCAGCAGAAGAAGAAGCCCGCTATGGCCGAACCCGACGCACCAAGGCAGGAAGCACATCCCATTGTCTTCCCAACCAGCATGACTGGCTCGAAGCCAAAAGCCAGGTCTACTGCTTTAGAACTGAAGAAGACGAGGACTGCTGAGGCTGAAGCCAGAAAAAGGAAACATCCTAAAGCCTCTGGTGCTACTCCCTCCAAGAAGAAGCGCAAGAACAAGAAGGAACGGGCTGCTCCCACAGAGCCCTTAATTGTTGAACCTATCTCCATGGTTCACCCTGCCGCTGAACATCAAGAGCGCCAACTGACTGTCCATGAGCCTGCTTTCACAGAGGCTCATGAAGTTGAAGACATTCCAGCAGCTGATCCCACTGCTGCTGAAGACATTGGTCACCATGACCTGAAGATGATGTAGTTCTTCCTCAGATCGAGCACCAACATGTATCATCGCCTGTGCTTACGCACAGCGAACTCATCAGCATTGGTCGTCCTCTGGTGCCAATTGCTCAGGATGCATCATGGGCTGATCACCCACAACAACAAGTCACACCAACCCGGCAAGAAGAAGAAGATGACTTTGAGGCCCAGCCAACTCCATCTCCAAAGGCGTCGCTAGCGTTACGCAGGCTTCGCAAAGGACCAAGGTCTCAAGTCTCCGAGTCTGAGGCTAAAGCTGCTGAAGACATTCCGGCTGCATCAGCCGACGACACCCAAGAAGACGAACATGCCCCTACTCCCCCAACTACTGAAGAAGTCGTTCTCGAGGAGAACGTGTCTGTGCCGGACCCTCCAACTCATCAAGTGGAGGTAGAAAATCTTGAGGCTGCCACCACCAACACCAATGAAGCCACTGACGCTGTCATGGCTGAAGCAAATGTGGAGCCTACACTGACCCAAGAACCAGAAGTCAGCGAAGCCAATGATGCTACTGCTTCTGTTCCTGCGCCTGCTGCTGGTCCTCAGTTTGACTATCATATTGAGCATAGGCCTCAGGTACACAAGCCAATGCCAAGGTTGCCCAGGTTTCCAGGTCCTGCATTAGCACTTGGATCCTTCAATGTCAACGGCTTCAAAGCAGACAACACCTTCTTCAATAGCTCCAAGAAACCCTACTCAAGGGAACGAATATCTTTTGATCGGTTCTGGAGCTATCCGCATTCTGTACAATCAAGGTCGCATCTTCCCACATATGCGTCTTGACACCGAAGCAATAACTGGTCTGTCCTGTTTGGAAGAAGCTCTGGATTGCTACAAAGAGGTTGGATTGTTGCCTTTCGTCACCGACCAAGAGCACTGGAACGAAGAGTTGCTGCTCCAATTTTATGCCACACTTCACATACGTGGTTACAATAGAGATCCGAAGACTTGGATCCTTGAGTGGATGAAAGGAATTGTTCATCACGAAGCCAAAGCCTTTGATATCATTGAGCTCACTGGTCTGCCCACTCCTGGAGATCTCTATGAACCTGGCTGTCAGCTTCACAGTGAAGCTATGGAGAGCATCTTTCAGAAGCCTGAACCGAACACGAGTCAGATGCTCAGTATGATGAAGCCTTTGCCACAAGACGCTGCATATCCTAAGGAGTTCTTTGTTGAAGACCTGGAGTATCTTCCAAGGACCATCTATCACATTATAAGGCAAACTCTCTGGCCCATCAAAGGACATTCTCCACATGCAAAGCTGGAAGGTGCAATGAAGACTTTGGTCTTCTATATTCTTCATGGCAAATGCCTCAATGCACAAGACTTCTTTATCCGCCAACTTGCTGCATCAGGATCTGATCTTTTTGGCTTGAAGTTCTATGCTCCATGGATAATGCGGCTGATTAAACTCCACTCAGCTATCTCATATCAGCCATCTGCTCGCAATCATTGGATCTTTCTACCTGATGTGGATATGTCCATTGAAGCCATTTATCCAGAGCCTGCCAAGGAACCTCTTAGTCTTCAGAATGCGGAGCATCAAAGTTTCACTCAGAACACTGAAGGAGTTGAAGCAGTCACTCATGTTTATCCTCTGGCTGGTACTACACGTGCACCTCATCGTGCCCTTACTGAAGCCACTGAAAGCACTATTGCCCAACGACCCAAGAAGCGATCTCGTGTTCTCAATGACTGAGAGCTTCTGGTTGCTCTTCATCAGAAACATGATAGGCATCATGACTGGCTGAAGTGCCAAATGCACAGCCTCTTGGTGGATGTCAACCGCATTCGCAATATTGCCACCAAGAATGCCTTTGTTGCCCATGAAACCTGTCGGCGTACATGGAAAGGGCTGACGCTTATGTGTTCTGAGGATGATCTTCAAGAGGATGGCTTCTCTGAACGTTTCAAGTTTGACTCCACACCTCCCCGAAGGACTGTGCTACGACGAACTCCATCTCTTGAAGACTCTGAGTTCTCTTCCTCTGCGGCAACTATGAATGCCAGAGTGATCGAGGACGAAGATGATGCCACTTCACCGCCCCCTACTTCTGCACGCCTCGACACTGCCCCCAAGTTCTTCTGCACTGCCGAACACCACCGACGACCCTGCTGCTTCACCTACTCTTCCTGGGAACGAGTAGATGCTCTATGTCTTCACACCTTTTTGGTCCTCACTGACAAAAGGGGGAGAAGCATATGAGTTTGATAGTCTTCAAGCGGGTCCATATGGGCGGTTTCTTTATGTTTTGCCTAGTGTTTACAACTCTCGTTTTGATACATTTGTTTCTTTGAGTTGTAACACTTAAACTCGATGGTCGTCTGCTACTTATTTGCTATTTTGTGATGCGATGATAAATTCCGCATGTGCGACGATAAATTCCGCACTTAGATCATTTTGCAGATGTCCATTTTTCATTATGCATGTCATTATCTTCACATACCTTTCATGCATGATGAATTGTCATCATAAGTTGAAGAGGATCTCCACAAGTACAACCTGCCATGTGCATTTGCATTCCAAAAGCAAATTACTTATATGCACATCTTCAGGGGGAGCCCTTGCAACTTATGAAGACAATTCCTTATCCTTTACAATTTCACATATTATATTCCCCGTTGAAAACTTCAACTAGTTTGTCATCAATCACCAAAAAGGGGGAGATTGTAAGTGCATCTAGTGCCACCCCTAGTTGGTTTTGGAGTATTGACGACAAACCTAGTTGAGGGACTAATGTGTTTGTGAGAATTGCAGGATAACACAGGTAGAAGTCCCTCATTGATTCGGTTTTCCTACCAGAGATGACCCCTAAAAATGTATGAAGACATTGAAGTCAAAGGTGGTATGTGAAGACATTCACATTGAAGACTATGACAAGAGAAGACATCGCATGAAGACTATGGAGCGCGAAGACTTAGATCTTTCGTAGTTCTTTTTCTTCTTTGTTGAGTCATAGGAACCACCGTACTGTTAAGTGGGGTCCAAGAGAACCAGTCAGAATGACTGAAGTGATGCTTAACCAAAATCCTATGTCTTCGAGTGAAGACTATGAGAGCGAATCTTGTCCAGAGTTGGACAAGTCAGCTTTGCTTGTAGCCCAAGTAAAGTTGCCGTGTGTGTTTGAAATCTGACCGTTGGAACACGTGTCAGTTCCTTAGTGACCCAGGGTCATTTCGGACAAATCAGGTCGGGTTGCCTAGTGGCTATAAATAGCCCACCCCCTACAACCATAAACGGTTGGCTGCTCAGAGTTAAAGTACGGCTGTTGTCGTTTGAGAGCAACCCACCTCGAAGCCTTTGAGAGAGAATTCCTTGCGAGGATAAAGTCCTAACCACCCAGAGCCAAAGAGTGTTAGGCATCACTTAAGTCGTCATGTCTGTGTGATCTAAAGACTTATTACACTTGAGGACTGTGAATCCTCCAGCCGGTTAGGCGTCGCATTCTGAGCATCCAAGAGTCATTGTGGATCGCCGGTGAACGAAGTCTGTGAAGGTTTGGGAGTCTACCTTGAAGACTTACCAGAGTGATTGGGCGAGGTCTGCGTGACCTTAGCTCAAGGGGAATACGGTGGGGACTAAGGGTTCTTAGCTGCGTGTTCAGGACTAGGTGTCCGGGACTGTGTGTCCTTAGGTTTAAATACCTAGCCGCCCTAACCAGACGTACAGTTGTCATAGCAACTGGAACTGGTCCAACAAATCATTGTCTTCGACGAGTCACTGGTTTCATCCTTCCCTCCCCTTTACTTACTGCTGGTCCTTGTGAAGTCATTGCTTGATTGCATTATCTTTTGTCTTCACTGAGTGACTGCTTGTTCTAATTGGCTTCACAATATCTTCCTACCTGATTTGTACTGCCTAGCTGCTATTAGCCGTTGTGCTTTCACTTCTTTGGTTGCTTGACTAATGTTTCCTAGTGTAGTCTACCTTCCGCTGCGTGGTAATAGGTTTACTTCTATCGTTTGTCCTCGAAACTTCCATGTTTTGAAGACTTTCTTAAAAATCGCCTATTCACCCCCCCTCTAGTCGATCACTAGCACTTTCACCCCAGCCTTTGACCATGGCATGGGTAATTTGCAGTCCTTTTGTGCCGGTTAGGTATTTATCTTTTCTACCAGCCGCGCACAATCCAATGATAGCTATGCACATCAACATGTGGTTAGTGGGTCGTGGGTAGTGGAGACATGCGAGAGGCACGACTGCTTCACCTTTATTTCTTGACTTTTTCTATGACTACTACTTCTGTGACTTCGGCTTCATCCATATATTCATGAGAAACCTCATCGTAAGGAAAACTCACCCCTTGATAAGTATTTTCTTGGTTGATCAGGTTGCCATGTTGTTATCTACGAAACTAGAGCTTTTATCTTGTTGGTAGACACCAATCTAGGTTTCATCCATATGTATACCAAATTATTTGTGGTATATCTGTATATATCATCCATGTCTATGACTAGATTGAGAATTATATTAACTAGATGACCCGTTGCGCCAATTAGTGCAAAGACCAACTACAACGTGCAAGTTCAACTATATGAAACATAAAACGGATTTTGATCTTGTATCTCCTTATGTGCATGTCGATTTAACACATGTGTGATTGGATCTTTGTTAGTTGAGTGTTCTTCTCATTTGTTTCTCCTTTCCCCACCTCTAAGTGTGAAAAGATCACCAATTAGGGTTCCATCCTACATCATCTTGGAGCCCCACCCCCACTTTCTAGCATAACTTTGTTTTTTCCAAATTCAAAAATCCCTACAAAAAAGCCAAACCAATATTTTTGTAATTTCTTGGTTTTGATGACGTTTTGTTGATTTTGATCCATAGATCCGAAGTGTTGCAGGTGGATCTATCTTCCCCATGCCTTCCTCAACATTTTCCTCCATGAAATCCACTCATTTTTTGCGAATTTTTAATTCCCCACCTCAAACCTATGAGATAAGATCTGCCACAGAATCCAAACAACAGACATCCGATCCAACATAGCCACAATCTCTCTAGAGTTGTGCAACACGAGCTTTCATGTGTTAGCCCATATTTTCACCATTTTGTCCCTGTGTGCCCACATTACTTCCGCATACCACCACCAAACTTTTGCAACCGCAAGACATTTCACCCTATTTTCCATTTGAGAATTTGAGTTTGTGGTTTTCTATTTCCTAAGGTGTTTCGGCTAATTAGGAATGGTTCAAGACCGACATTACCATCGCTCAACTTTGCCATAGACTCGACATAGACAATGACTACTCCACCATTTGACACCTCAACCGTAAGCAAGGATGGTAACTTCGACGACATCTTAGTCCACTCCCTTGCCATTGCATTGTTAACTCCGAGCCTTTTTCATCACTTGCCTATTGAGGCTAGTCGTTTGAGTATTGTCGGGCAACGCTACTTGTGCATTTAATTGATACACATTCCACATATCTTCCATTATGTGCACAGATCATCATATCCTCTCGTGTGTCATCAATTGTACATAATTGCTATCTTGGTTTGAGCATTTCGCATAATGTCCAAAGAAATATCAAAAAGAGGAAAAAACTTTTAAGCAAAAAGAAAACAAAGAGCTTGCAAGTGATAGCAATAGCATCTCGCAACACTGCATCTCATATTGACATCATTGATCATTGTGCGCGAGTTTCATCGTAAATCATACATACATATCATACTTGGGATAGAAAGACAACACATTTTGTATCTCATAGGTGTGCACAATTTCGTACATCTCCCTTTGAGCAATCATGCTAGTGTCTCTCTAGTGTTGTGCAACACGAGATTTTCCTTGGATAACACATTTTGTGCTCATTGCTTGGTTGCACAACCCCACTCGTCTATCCACGTGTGTGTTTACATGCCCACTCCTTACTATTGGTACATTTGCTTCACTTGTGAATTTGTGTATCTTTTTCAACATTATTGATATCTTGCTAACAATGAGTCAATTTTGTGCCACTTATCCTCACCAAGCTACTCAAAAAGCTTTATTTGTGTAGGTGTGAGATCGAAAAGATCCAGTACCAGTTATCCCACTTCCATAATACCATATTGAGTGATCATTGATCCATCTTCAACATTGGAAAAATGTAAATTTGGTCTAGTTCATCTCTTTCTTCCACTCACATTTGCTTGAGTATGATGGATAGGCCAAGCACATCCAACCCACGCTTTGATGAGCAAGACGAACCAAACAACTATGTCACCAAGGTTCATCTCTTCAGCATTCAACAAGCTTTGCATCAAGAAAATGAAGCTTGGCACGATCGCATCAAACAACTAGCCACCGACTTGCGCCAATCCGAAGCAAGAGCACAGGACTACCTTGACGTCAAGCTATCCACCCAAATGGACGAGTTTCGTGCCATGATGGTCAACCGCGCTTCTTCGCCATCTTCCTCGTCAAGATGACGACACTCGAGCCGACACTCTCCGAGCACCTCTTTCGACGCAAATCTTCCACGACCTTGTTCTCATCTTTGAGACGACCATCAAGATCATCAAGCTCCACAAAACCCATTTCATGGCAATGGTTTGCAAGACCTCCTATGGGAGCGCAGATAAATCACAACAAGAACAAGATGCCATGGACCAAGAGAAAGCTCAAAAACACCAACGCCAAGAAGAGCAGGACGACAAAGGCCAATGGCAAGAACAACAACATAGTGAGGAGAAAGCGCTTGAAGCACAACAAGACCTACGCGAGGACACTCGTGCTATAGAAGAGCACAATCGACGCATGCGTGAGGAAGAATAAGCACTCCGGTCATAACAACAAGATGGAGCCGCTCTCCTCAAGGAGCGCCAAGAAAGGAGGAACCTGTCAAGAATCCCTCACCCCCAATGTCAAGTTAATCATGAGGAGCAAGAGGTTGAAGACCTCCCGTCCAAGACAAGGGCGACATTGCCATTGCAACCAACATACTGAGGATCAATGCTACAGCAATCTCAAGTTCATGCCAAAGTTCTCCGATAGCATCGATCCTGAAGACTATCTCTCATGGGCACTAAAATTCGACAAGATATTTCATCTTCACAACTATGAAGAGGAAAAGAAGATCACAATGGCCTCCCTTGAATTCCAAGATTATGTTCTCATTTGGTGGGAACAAGTGGTCGAGCGATGGAGGAAAAAGGCGAGCCACCGATCACAACTTGGAAACAAATGAAGGAAATCATGAGATCTCGCTTCATGCCTACTCATAGCAACTGTGATCTCTTCAAGAAGTTAAAACTCCTCAAACAACGCATAAAGTCAGTTGAGGAGTACTACCAAGAAATGGAGATTGCAATGATCCAAGCCAACATCAAGGAAGACGAGGAGCAAACCATGTCACGTTTCTTGAATGGCCTCAACCACCAAATCAAGAAAATTGCGGACTTCCAACTGTCATTGTACTAAGACATGTGTGCCTTATATCCTGACTTATGCATAGGTAGTGGCAGCCTTGCCGATGGCAGGGCTTGCCGGAGGACTACAACAAATAAGACTCAAGATTTGGTGTGCAATACCATGAAGAAGGCCTCAAGATAGGTTGAGGGAGTCCTAGACTAAGGGGTCCTCGGGCGTATGGCCTGTTATCCATGGGCCGGATTGATGGGCTGTGAAGACATGAAGGCCGAAGACTGTACCTATGTCCGGATTGGACTCTCCTTGGCGTGGAAGGCAAGCTTGGCGACTGACTATGAAGATTCCTTCTTATGTAACCGACTCTATGTAACCCTAGATCCCCCTGGTGTCTATATAAACCGGAGGGGTTAGTCCGGAAAGGATATATTCATTACCATAATCATACAGGCTAGGCTTCTAGGGTTTAGCCATTACGATCTCATGGTAGATCAACTCTTGTAACACTCATATTCATCAAGGTCAATCAAGCAGGGCGTAGGGTATTACCTCCATAGAGAGGGCCCGAACCTGGGTAAACATCGTGTCCCCCGTCTCCTGTTACCATCGATCCTAGACGCACAGTTCGGGACCCCCTACCCGAGATCCGCCAGTTTTGACACCAACATTAGTGCTTTCATTGAGAGTTCCACTGTGCCGTCGATGAAAGGCTTTATGGCTCGCCTTGTCATTAAAGACAACATCACCTCTGGGGGAGCTCTGGCCCCTAGCCAAACCCTCCAGCTAGGCGGCTTTACTATGATCACCCATTCGGCCGTTGAGCCGACGATGACCTCTCGGGCCATCGAAAACCCCCTTCGCATTAACTCCGAGAACTCCAAGCGGATGGATCCGATAGAGTTTTCGTCTTTGAACGAACTCCTAGATCGCATCATTGCTTTGGGAATCGCCATAGACTATGATCGGATCGGGCCTAAAACCGACCAAGGAGAAATCAAGGCCCCACCGGTCACGCACCAGATTGCGGTGGTCATGGAGCAGAACGACGATTCTTCTTCTATATCAAAGACAGACTATGTTCGGATCACCGTTCAGGAAGAGTCGGATACTCACCCACGAAAGGATGCGACCAGCCCACCGAACATAGCGTTGGTCGGCGGTCCTAAACAATCAGAAGATATTTCGAAACCCGGACTATTAAGCCCGGAAGGTCATCAGACTCCGGATAATCGATCAGGTCGGGGTTCGGATTTAATTCCACCCACCCACCCAGACATAGACGCTCTCTTGAGCATAAAACAGCAGTCTCGGGAAATGGGCCACCACTTCTAGGCAAGATTCCTCCTTTTCAAGGGCAAGATAAAAGATTGCCGCGACGAGGATGCAATATCAGCGTTCTGCAACAATTACGCAGATGAAGGAATCCTCAACACCATCAATCACCGCCGCATACTGAAATTCCTGACTTAGCAACCATTGTACAAAAGTACAGCGCGATGGAGAGCGTCTGGAAAACTCAGGCAGCTCGCTAGGAAACATCGGTCCCAACTCAATTCCCCTTACAGGCGAAAAGGGCACACCCTCGCGGCATGCCCAGTCCAACAGTCAAGAAACACAAAACCGCTATGCGGCACGACACCGTTCTGGAGGGGTGGCTCGATGGCCCATGCAAAATACATACAACACCAGATACCGTGGCAACCCACAGCCTTAGAGCATGTTGGATACTACGACAGGTAGCTAAGAGCGGCGAGGACATCCTTATCAAGGACGACCCAGAATGACATCCCCCAGAAGACGATAACTCAAGAGTACTGACAGTCTTTGAGACATTCGCTTCAAACAACAAGCACAAAAGGGCACTTCGCGAGCTCGCCAAAGTCTGCCAAATTGCTACAATAAACCCCTGGAACGACACGGCTATAACATTCAATGCCGGTGACGAACCAAAGTATATAACAGTACGAGCGCCGGCCGCGTTAGTCCTTAGTCCTATCGTGGATGGGTTTCGACCTACCAAGGTCCTCATGGATGGCGGCAACGGACTAAACCTCATTTATGAGGACACACTCCATAAAATGGAAACAGACAGGAGCTGCATCAAGCAAAGTAACACAACCTTCCGAGGAATTATTCCCAGTAGGGAGGCGCGGTGCATGGGCAAGATCACACTTGACGTAGTATTCGGCACGCCGGAGAACTATCAGTCCGAAGAAATAACTTTCCAAGTGGCCCCTTTCAGCAGCAGATATCATGCCCTATTGGGGCGGGATGCTTTTCCACGCTTCCAGGCCATACCCCATTACGGGTATATGAAGCTCAAAATGCCCGGACCAAATGGTATAATCACTCCCATCAGTGATCCGGACATAGCACTCTGCGCTGAAAACAAAACCACATCCCTGGCCCTAGAGGCGCTATCCAAAACCCTCGCGGCCGAAGAATTAACCGCACTACGCTCCACGGTTGACAGGGACGACGTGATCCTCGACAAACGCCCTAAATCCACCTCCTTCAAACCAGCAGAAGAAATAGTCAAATTCCAGGTCCACCCAACGGACCCCAAGAAGACAGCATCTATCGGAGCTCAACTAAACCCAACAGTTGACACCGCACTACGAGAGTTCCTGCGTGAAAACTGGGACATATTCGCCTGGCACCCTTCAGATATTCCAGGGATCCCACGCGAGCTGGACGAACATAGACTCAATATATTAAAGGGGTTTAAACCAGTTAAGCAAACATTGCGGCGCTTTTTCGAACCCAAGCGACAAGCCATGGGGGAGGAGCTGGCCAAACTCATCGAGGCCGGATGCATTAGAGAAATCAAACATCCGGACTGGCTAGCAAACCTAGTGATGGTACCCAAGAAGGACAAATTCTGGCGCCTGTGCGTCGATTTCAAAGACCTCAACAAGGCTTGCCCCAAGGATCCATTCCCCCTTCCCCGCATTAATCAAATCATCGATGCCACCGCAGGACACGACTCACTGTGTTTCCTCGATGCATATTCCGGATACCATCAAATCAAAATGAAGGAGTCCGATCAAGCCACAACAACATTTATCACCCCATATGGGCCATTCTGCTTCAACACCATGCCCTTTGGGCTCAAGAACACCGGCACCACATACCAATGCATGATTCAAACATGCCTGAAGAAATAGATTGGAAAAATAGTATAAGCTTAGGTCGATGATGTCGTCATCAAAACTAGGCACATCAAAACACTAATAGACGACTTGCATCTTACATTCGACAACCTCCAGGCGTATGACATTAAGCTCAACCCGGAAAAGTGTGTCTTCGGTGTCCCCGCTGGAAAACTGCTGGGCTTCATCGTTTCCAATAGAGGAATCGAAGCAAACCCAGCCAAAATCCGAGCTTTGTCACAATTGGCTAAGCCAATAGATCTTAAACAAGTTCAAAAGCTTGCGGGCTGAGTAGCAGCTCTAAGCCGCTTTACCTCCAGATTGGGAGAAAAGGCACTGCCACTCTATCGCCTTATACGGCGAACCGACCACTTCAAGTGGACGGACACAGCAACGGCCGGACTAGAGGAAATAAAAGCCCTTCTTGCGAGCAATCCAATCCTGGCCACACCAAACGCCGGCGAACCGATGTTATTATACATAATGGAAACACATCAGGTGGTGAGCGTCGTACTCGTCATTGAACGAGAACAGGACGGACATAAATTCCCGCTCCAGGAGCCAGTATACTACGTATCCACTGTCCTTACACCATGCAAATCCCGGTACCCTCATTATCAAAAAATAGCATACACAATCTTCATGGCATCCCGAAAGCTCCGTCACTACTTCCAGGAGTGTTCGATCACGGTGGCCTCCGAAGTACCACTCAATGACATTATAAAGAACCACGATGCTATGGGCTAGATTGCCAAATGGGCCATTGAGCTCCTCCCATTTGACATTACATATAAACCACGTCGAGCTATCAAATCCCAAGTGCCGGCCGACTTCGTCGCCGAATGGATAGAGGCCGAACTCCCTAAAGAGTACGACACATACTCCAATTGGGTCATGTACTTCGATAGCTCCAAAATGCTGCCAGGGTTAGGGGCGGGCGTCATTTTACCGTCCCCTACTGGAGACGTCGTCCAGTACATTCTCCAAAAAACTATACACAGACTCCAATAACGCAGCTGAATACGAGGCCTTATTGCATGGTCTCCGGATGGCTGTCTCCATGGGCATACAACGCCTAGAAGTACGCGGGGACTCAAACCTTGCAATATCTCAAATAAATGGAGATTTCGACGCTAAAGATACGAAGATGGCATCTTATCATAACACGGTCATAAAAATGTCGGCCCGGTTCGAGGGGCTCGAGTTCCAACATGTGGCTCGAGAAAGTAATCAAGCGGCGGATGTTCTTGCTCGTATCGGCGCTAAGCGTGGTGTGGCAGGGGAAAACGGCAATACTAGTCCAGACCGAAACATAACCCCAGATCCCGGAAACACTGACGTCGTCGGGGGCTCAGCCACCGAAATAACACCGTCGGGGCATCTCATCATGGCAGTCATTTCCCCATGGACCGAACCCTTCCTGGCCTACCTTAACAGGAAAGAGCTTTCTGAGGACCAGAATGAGGCCCGCTGCATTGTTCGGCGTTCAAAGGCCTACAAGGTTCATGATGGAGAGCTTTACAAGAAAAGCGCCACCGGAGTCCTTCAACGATGTATATCCGAGGAAGAGGAGCGGCAACTCTTGGCTGAAATTCATGCCGGACTCGGCGGTCACCACGCCGCAGGTTGGGCCCTTGTTAGCAAGGCCTTCCGTATAGGGTTTTATTGGCCGACGGCCCGAGCAGATGCACAGGACCTTGTCCAACGTTGCGTCGGATGCCAACTCTTTGCTAATCAAAGCCATATGCCCCCACTTCCTTACAAACAATCCCCATCACTTAGCCTTTTGCGGTCTGGGGACTCGATATGGTTGGACCCCTTAAAGGGGGAAGCCATAAGAAAAATATCTGCTGGTTATGGTGGACAAATTCACTAAGTGGATAGAGGCTAAACCGGTCAAAATGGATGAGTCGGGCCCGGTGATCGACTTCATATCCAGTGTTGTGCACCGTTATGGTGTCCCACACAGCATCATCACTGACAATGGCTCCAATTTCACAGCCGATGAGGTAAAAACCTGGTGTACTAATCTGGGTATTAAAATCGATTACGCCTCCGTCTACCACCCACAAACCAACGGTCAAGTCGAACGAGCCAACAGTCTTATTATGAGCAGAATCAAGCCCAGACTAGTGCGGTCTTTGAAAGAATCATACAAGCACTGGGTTGAGGAGCTCGACTCCGTACTCTGGGGTCTGCGGACCACGCCCAACCGTACTACCGGATACACACCTTTCTTCATGGTGTATGGCGCAGAGGCCGTATTGCCCTGCGATAGTATTCACAACTCACCTCGAGTGCGTATGTATGAAGAGAGAGAAGCCGAGCTTGATCGACAGGACGGCCTGGATGCCCTGGAGGAGGAACGCGATGTCGCAAAAGCCCGTTCAACATTGTACCAACAGCAGGCTCGAAGATATCAAAAAAGAGAAGTACGGGCCAAGACTTACAACATTGGCGAACTCGTTCTACACCTGCCGGAGAAGAAAAAGGACAAACTCAAGCCCAAATGGGAGGGTCCCTTCATAATTGACGAAGTTCTCACTGGAGGAGCGTACCGTCTTCGCGATGCATCAGACAATCACCTCGAGCTGAACCCCTGGAATGCGGCCAGACTCCGAAGATTCTATTCCTAGCGCCAAACCCCTTGTTTATCTCCTTCTCCCCTGTAGTTTCCATTATTATTTTTCTCTTTTCCGATTATTTTCTTCTTTCTTGCTTTAAAGCTTTGGTACGGCTAGACCGCACACCACTGACACATACATCTTTAAATATGTACGCCACTTGTACCTGGGGGCTTCTTGGACAGAGGTTCTTGTCATTCCTTGAGCTTCAAGCTCCTCACATATGAGTTTTTCCATATGTACCTTTTCTTTGCCACTATATGCATTGATATGATTTAAGTTTTGGCCAAGCTGGGTTGCCTGGCTCCTGTTCTTATGCCATACGTTCCCGTTAGTTTGGCTAGGGCATAAAGGGAGCACCTCTGTGATTGTTACTGCCGCGTAATCCGGATGTGTACCTCGGATTGGGTGAAGTCGAAAGCTAGCGTTCTTAAGGGAATATTCGATCGGTGAATTAAAGATATTTTTTAAAACTCACTCCATTGTGCACCCCCAGAAGTTATACAAACTATGGTCTTCAGATTACAATTCGGACATGCGCATTAAATGCATGCACACCCAGGGAAAGGAACCCTTAACGGAACTATTCTCTCTATAAGATGTTTCTTATGATATCAATGTAATATAACATAGCTAGCCGGATACAACTTGTCTGTTCAAGCAACTATGACCCCTACGCCTAGTTTTCCAGGCATACCCTGGCCTATTCGGCCGTGACGGTATTCGGAAACACTCCGCACCTTCGTGTCCGGAGGTTGAAGCGAAAAGGTCCGCCATGACAAATGATATACAATTCAGCTAGATGAGGAAAGTACACAGTCACTTGGACTCGAACACCTCTTCCTCTACACCTTCCAACAGGCAGTCTAACTTACAATCCTGTTGGGAATATTTGGCGGCCACCTCTACTTGGTCATATACTATACTAACAGGAATTTCTTCCCCATTCGGCCCTAGTGGTCCAACACGAGCCATGTGATTAGGATCCAGCTTGGTATATTGCGTCTTCACCATGGCCGAGGCCTCTCACGCACCCTCTCGGCAGGCAGATATCTTCCATAGCCGGATACGCCGCCATGCTCCCTTGAATAGCTCTACCAGCTTCTCCATGCTTCCTGGAGGGGAGTCGGATGGCCATAAAGCCTTGGCTACACTCCGCATCGCCTGCCGAGCTTGCTCGTGCAACTGCGGCAGCCCTTGCAGAAGATCACTTGATGATCCAGACACTTCCTCTTCGGGGCTGTTCGTTAATAGACCTGCAATTATAGCTATATCAGCTACCGTTACCTCCAAACTACTATAACATAAAAGCAGCCATGTACTGAATATGCCGCCTCGCAACTTCTTGTTCTCCTTCACAGAGTCGGCTAGCTGCGCTCGCACATTTTTCAGTTCTTCACCCTGTTTTGTGTTCGAATCCTGGAGTTTCTTTTTCTCTTGAACAACTTTTGTCAATACACGCTCACCCGCTGCTAATAGCTTTTTGGCTACGTGTTCTTCTCTTTGAGCAGCGTCTAGCTGCTCTCATACTTGGTCTAATGACCCAACACAATGATTAGAACCCAGATTCACACTATCGGTGTATCATTATGAATTTTCAATAGAGGAAAATATTACCAGGAGATGCCTTGTATTTCTCCAGTTCGGCATTGGCAGCAAGCAGCTGGCGCTGACACTTTTCTAGTTCCTGAGCTAGCCGGGTATTCTTCTCCGTAAGCATATTTCAAATGTTGCTAAATCAGTTGTACATTGATCCTTAAATCAGTTGTTTCAACTCCTTTAAGTCTCGGGGGCTACTGGCATATGGTTATCATAGTCAGACAAAGCGAATTTACCTGCACATCTTTCAAATGTTGCTTTGTGGCCCTGTTAATCCCATCTCGAGCAGCCCGAATGTATGCATCGGCTGAGCTGAAGGTGTTAAGCGACTCTTCTAAAAAGCTAGGGTCTTGTAAAATGGCCCGGCGGCGCCGATGATTCATGGCACTCTCCACTTTTGAGTTGGTGACAGATACATCATCTGAGTCCTCGGCTGGAGGACAGTCCGGCGTCGCCCCTGCATCAGGCCCTGTCTTCACGGCAGGATTTGAATCCTGGCTATGGGAAGTATGGCCGCTCGAACCTCCGGATATAGTCCGGCGCACCTTCCTCCCGACACATGGAAAACGGGAAGGTCACGGTTGGACGTGACTGCTCAGGTGCAGGTTGGTGATTTCGTACCTCTTCGATGAAGGCACGGCCATGTATTCATTTTCTTTCCTCTTGGAAGGCTTGCCCGGCGCGGGAGCCGATCTCTTCGAAATCGCCGAATGTCTCCCCTGTGAAGCATGATACAGTGCGGTGGGTGAGGCAGAATAAGAGCACTCTTTTAGAGAAGGTGTTTCTTAATTATTTACATGTGAAGCAGGAAGAAGGCCAGTGTAGTCGGCGGTGATGGCCACTTTTGTGCCGTCATAGCTTGTCTGGTAAAACACTCCCCCCGCAAGCACCACGAATATATCCGGATCCTCTTCAAACCCAGGATCTAGCTCCCGGTTGTGCATCTCCGGCTGTGGGGCAGGACTATGAAGTCCTTCGGTGACCTTCCGCCAGTACTGTCATAACAAACAGACTTGAAATTTATCAAAGGTAATCCGGAAGGGGAATGAGTGGATTAGAGGGGTCGAAGCTTACCCAACTGGGGGATCATACATATAATACCCATCTTTGCGCTTAATGCGAAGAAACTCCTCTTCCTCCCCTTTAAACAGTTTGGCCAATATTTTGGCCATAGCGATGGGGGTCATCCTCTCTATTGTAGTGCCACATGGGCAGCCCTCTGTATTGTAGCGGCTGAACCCCTCGTACTATGGAGGTCGCCATTACCCCGATTATTGTGAGTCTAGACTGAGCGAGCGTTTTTATCTTGCTCATAAGTTGGAAAACTTCTGCGTTGTCATCCTCTTCAAGACTCCGAGGACGCCAATTGTGGCGTTTCTTCAGCGGAACGCTCGCAAATTCAGGAAGACCCTTTCAAACTGGAGCAGGAAGCGCGACGTCCTCAGTATAGAACCATTCGGAAGCCCATTCTTTGGATGTCTTCCTTGGTGTGCCGGACAGATATCCAGTATCGGCGATACGCCATACTTCGGCTCCCCCCACTTCAAATATTGACCCCTCATGATTACGCGGGACAAGACAGAACAACTTCCTCCATAGCTCGAAATGAGCCTCGATACCCAAGAATAGTTCGCATAAAGCAACGTAACCCGCAATGTGCCGAATAGAGGCAGGGGTGAAGTTGTGTAGTGGGAGGCCATAGTATTCCAAAATCCCTCGGAGGAATGGATGGATGGGAAACCCAACGCCCCTTAGCAGGTAGGGGACGAAACATACTCGCTCTCTGCCGGATGGATTGGGGAACTCCTCTGCCTGAATCCCACTGTCGAAGGAATCTAGCCCCACTCGAACAGAAACTAGATCTGCGGGGGGAAGAAATCCCTGCGTTTGCAGCTTCGTCAATTGACTGTGGGACACTAAACACCTCTCCCACTAGCATTTCTCTAGGCCGGAACGGGTGAAGGAGATGGGGGCACTAGCCATGCTGGAATGGTTTATCCTAAGCAGTTTCCGGGGATTTCCTCTGCGTGGTGTCGAATGGATCTAGGATCCAATCTCTTTAATAGGTGCTCTTCCATGCATGGACGGGGTGTTATCTGCAAAAATACCCTGACCTTCCACCTTCACTTGACACGTGGGAGGCGAAGTTATTTAACGTGAAGAAGCCGAGGGGAGCGACATTGAACCGATGGCCGAATACATCACTTGGAGATCATTAAAGGAGGAACCCGCCTTGCAATGCCGAATACAATTTATGTGCCGAACACCTCGCTATTGAAGACTGGTTCGGGGGCTACTTAGGGAGTCCTGGACTAAGGGGTCTCGGGCGTCCGACCTGTTATCCATGGGCCGGACTGATGGGCTGTGAAGACATGAAGGCCGAAGACTGTACCTGTGTCCGGATTGGACTCTCCTTGGCGTGGAAGGCAAGCTTGGCGACCGATTATGAAGATTCCTTCTTATGTAACCGACTCTATGTAACCCTAGATTCCCCCCGGTGTCTATATAAACTGGAGGGGTTAGTCAGGAAAGGATATATTCATTACCATAATCATACATGCTAGGCGTCTAGGGTTTAGCCATTACGATCTCATGGTAGATCAACTCTTGTAACACTCATATTCATCAAGGTCAATCAAGCAAGACGTAGGGTATTACCTCCATAGAGAGGGCCCGAACCTGGGTAAACATCGTGTCCCCATCTCCTATTACCATCGATCCTAGACGCACAGTTCAGGACCCCCTAACCGAGATCCGCCGGTTTTGATACTGACACAGGTTACTGAGAAGTAGTAGTTTAGTACTGAAGATCTGGACTTTGGTTGCCGACAAGCTACTTGGCGGCAAGCGAAGACCCGACAAACTCTATGTCGGCAAACTCCATGTCGACAAGCTCCCACTCCTTTGCACCGCTCCATGCCTACTACGTCGGCAGAAGCCATGGCACGAGCATAGTTTCTCCTAGACTTCCCTCCTGCTACGGAGAAGATGGAGGAGTGCAGAGCTTCTATGCAGAGCATCCTCAGCTTTGCCAACAACGACAAGCCTCAGCAGGTAGGGCCCTCGCAGCAGCAGCCCGCTGCGCCGGTGCATGTTGTTGGCGAGCGGACTTGAAGCGGCACACCTACAGTGCAATCCCCTCCACGACAACAACAACAACGACAGAGCCAGTGGGTCGATGCCCATGATGACATGTCCATGGCGTTGTCTGATATGCGAGCTCACCGTGATCAACACCAAGTCCTTCAGGAGCAACGCAGAGAAGATGCAAGAACCACCATCAAGTGGCGTCGGGAAGCACACTGTCAACCCGACGTGCATGCCGGACCAGTCGTTGACAAGCCTGCGCTAGGGCACCCTAGGTGCCTACCTTACGAGGTAGGTTACCCAGCGTTCACTCGGAGCTGCGGCAAGTGTCATGGCCCTCTTCCCAGAGCTTCAAGCCGAAGTTGCCACAAAAATATAATGGCAAGATCAACCTAGCGGAGTTCCTAGGCATCTACACTATTATAGTGTAGGTTGCCGGGAATGTGATGACATGATCCTCACCAACTACTTTCTGTTGGCACTCAAGTCCAACGTCAGATCATGGTTGATGAACTTGCCGGAGAACTCCATCTCCTATTTGTTGGAGTTGTGCCATGAGTTCATTGGTGTTTTCACTGGGGGAAACAAGGTTCCCGGTCAGCCCAATGATTTACATGTGCTGCCACAGAGAGATGTCGAGTCTCTCCCCAAGTATATTTAGAGATTCAGTCTCGTGCAGTACAACATTCCCAACATCCACCCTGCTGCGTGATGTAGGGTGGAACCCTATATGGTCGATCTTCCATGAAAGGAGCGGATCCCGTGATGAACACAAAGAACACAAGGGGAAAACACGAAGGGAAACACAAGAGAATCACTCAAACCAACGAGATTAGGTCACACATATGCTAGATCCTTGAATAACAAAGAGACACATGATCCAAATCCAAGAAAGGACGATACATAGGTAACCGGTTCTTCTCCGAGAGGAGGTCTTGAGGTCTTCCAATTAGGGGTCTTGAATCCAAGTGGATCTTCTCCGAAGAGGTGACGGTCCCTCGCGGTGGAGTAGATCCGGATGGATGAGCGAGGCTCTATCTCACGTATGAGCTATCACAACACTAACCCTAACTAGGAGGAGGAGGTCTATTTATAATCTTACTGCAAATGGGGGCGAAGTGAAGAGGTACATGGGCATCGGGCCCGAAACTGTGCGCAGACAGGTACCGGATGTCCGGTGGGTTACAGTCATTCGGTGGCTCGTGGGCGTCCGGACCTCTGGTAGTCCCCGGACTTCCGCTTGTTTTGGCTCAATTGAGGTGGGACCAGATTTCCGGAGATGGCCGGTCGTCGGGTCGTGTCTGACATCCGTTGTTTTGGCTTGGGTGTGGTGATGCCAGTCGTCCAGTCCTAGCCGGACGTCCGCTCGTTGTAGCTTGTGTTGGATGGGACTTGGGTAGGCTGGGGCTTTAGGTGCCGGATATCCGGTCCCGACTGGTCCTCCAGTGGTTTTAGCTTCAGTGGCAGCTCTTCTTCTTGTCCTTGGCACTTGGTGTCCTCGCCGTCTTGTCCATTGGATGTAGCTGCTCCGTGGCCTTCCTCCAAGTACCTGATCACACATAGTGTTTCCGCTTGAGGTAGTATCCATGTCTCATGTATAGAAAGTGGTAGTTCAGAGAGGAGCCAGTTCACCTTATCTTCGATAGCCTTTGCTCGGGCTCTTGTCATTTGTCCAAGTGGTGTCGTAGGGGACGTAGGTAGGTCCATGGCGATGACCTTGGGATGCTCCGCATCATCTCCCCCCTTGGGAAAGATCCAACCTCGGATCGAAATCTTCATCACCATGGTAGGGCGAGAGATCCTTTACGTTGAAAACGTCGCTCACGTTGTACTTGTTGCATGGGAGGTCGATCTTGTAAACGTTCTTGTTGTAGTGTGCTAGCACCTTAAAGGGTCCATCTGCTCGTGGTAGAAGTTTGGACTTGCGTTCGTTGGGGAAGCGATCCTTGCGAAGGTGTAGCCACGCGAGATCGTCAATGTTGAATATCATGGGTTGCTTGTTGACGTTGAGCTTGGTCGTGAGTCGTTGTACTTGGTGCTTGATTATGTGCCATGTATATTCATGCATCTTCTTGAGATAGTTCACTCAGGCACTCACGTCCATGTTGGTGCGCTCTTGTAGTGGTAGAGGAAGAATGTCTAATGGGGAAAATGGGTTGAAACCGTAGACGACCTCGAAGGGGGACTTGCCGGTAGTCGAATGTCTTTCGCGGTTGTAGGCGTACCCGGTTATTGGTAGGAACTCTTCCCATTCCTTGATGTTCCTTTGATCAACACACATAGTAGAGTGGAGAGCATTCAGTTCGTCACTTCCGTTTGGCCGTCGGTTTGTGGATGGTATGCCGTGGCGAATAGTACCTTGATTCCGAGCTTGGCGCATAAGGTGTTCCAAAAGTAACTCAAGAACTTGACGTCGTGGTCCAAGACACTTGTCTTTGGCACTCCATGTTGGCGCAAGACTTCCCTACAAAAAAGATTTGCAACATGTGAAGCATCGTCTATCTTGTTGCATGGTATAAAATGAGGCATTTTTGAGAATTAGTCCACAACAACAAACACGGAATCTTTGTTGTTTCTAGTTCTAGGCAAACCAAGCACAAAGTCCATACTAATATCTTCCCATGGGTGATAATAGAATTGGAAGGGTCATATAAAGGCCATGAGATTGAGCTTTAGACTTAGCTTTGCGACATGTAGTACATCGGTTGGTGAAGCGTGAGACGTCGCAGAACATCTTGGGCCACAAATAGTTCTTGGAGAGTATAGCAAATGTCTTGTCGCATCCAAAGTGTCCCATTAGTCCTCCTCCATGAGATTCTTGCAAAAGTAACAAATGAAGAGAAGACTCGGGGATGCAAAGTTTGTTAGCTCTCATAAGAGAATCATCTTTGATGTAATAGCGTTCCCAAGATGTATGCGTCAAACATTTGGCATAAGGAATGGGCAAAGTAGGATCATGTGCATACAAGTCTTTTATGTGCTCAAAGCCTATGACATTCAATTCAAGTTTGGTGACAAGCATGCATATGCGGGAACGAGCATACGCGACAACATTTTTCCTACCTTTAATGTACTTGATGACATAAGGAAATGAATCAATGAATTCACTCCATTTAGCATGACGCTTGTTCAACTTAGTTTGACCCTTAAGGTATTTAAGCGTTTCATGGTCGGTATCGATGAAAAATTCATGAGGGCGAAGATAATGTTCCCATTCATACAAAACTCGCACTAAAGCATAAAGCTCTTTGTCATAGATGGGGTAATTGAGTTGTGCTCCGGAAAGTTTCTCACTAAAGTAAGCTATGGGGCGCTTCTCTTGTCTTAACACACCTCTTATGCCATTACCACTAGCATCGCAATGAATTTAAAATGGTTTGCCAAAGTTGGGTAATGCAAGTACGGGAGCATGAGTAAGCAAATTCTTAAGCTCACTGAATGCGGTATCTTGGGATGGTCCCCAAACAAAAGGTGCATTCTTCTCACTCAAAGCATGCAAAGGTGAAGCAATGTTGCGAAAATCCTTCACAAATCTACGATAGAAACCAGTTAAACCAAGGAAGCTACACACTTGTTGCAAGTTGGTTGGTTGAGGACAAGTTTTAATATCATTTATCTTAGTTTCATCTACATGAACACCCTTAGAAGACACAACGAAACCCAAGAAAACAAGCTTATCAACACCAAAAAGGCATTTGTCCATATTAGCATAAAGGCGTTGTTTCCTAAGGGTTTGCAACACGGTTCTAAGATGGGTGACATGGTCTTTGAGAGATTTGCTAAACACAAGAATATCGTCAAAATAGACCACAACAAAGACACCAATATAGGGTCGAAGAACAAAATGCATGACTCGCATAAAAGTACCGGGTGCTTCGGATAAACCCATTGGCATAACAAGCCATTCATATAAGCCAAATTTGGTCTTAAATGTGGTTTTCCATTAATCACCTTCTTGGATGCGTATTTGATAGTAGCCACTTTTATGGTCAATCTTAGATAAAATGGTGGCTTTGCTAACCTCATCTAGCATATCATCTCGGTGTGCAATAGGGGAACGATACCGCACGGTAATAGCATTGATAGGACGGCAATCAGAACACATGCGATATGTACCATCTTTCTTGGGAACAAGGATTACCGGGATGACACAAGGGCTCAAACTTTCTCGTACATGGCTGTTGTCGATGCGTTGTTGTACTTTCCATTGGATCTCCTTAGTTTCCTCGGGATTGACGTGATAGGGAGCCTTGTTAGGAAGGGGTGCTCCAGGGATGAGGTCGATTCAGTGCTCGATGCCTCATAGTGGAGGTAGACCTGGAGGTAGCTCGTCGGGGACAACATCTTGGAATTCCTGCAATAGGGAAGATAACACTAAAGGTAGATTGTGAGAGGTGTTAGCTTTTGGTGCCTTGTCCTTGCACAAAAGGGCATAGTGCGTGACACTTGATGGGTTTCCACACACTTCTCCCATCTCACTTTTGGTGGCAAATAGAACTAAGTTCTTCTTGTCGCTCATCGTGGAGGCACTCAATTTGGGCTTATGGCGCTCACTCTCTTTTTGGTGGTTCGCTCTCTCACTATTCTCTCCATGATGGGTGGCTTGCTTATCGGCGATCACTTGGCTTGGACACATAGGTCGAAGTACATACTCCTTTCCTTTCATTTTGAAGCTATAGTGATTCGTTCGCCCGTTGTGAATGACACCTCAGTCAAATTGCCATGGTCGTCCAAGAAGTAGGTGGCAAACGGACACAGGAACAACATCATACTCCAAAGTGTCTTTGTAAGCTCCGATCTTGAAGGAAACTTCTACCCTATGCTCGACTTGGATAGTGCCGGAGTCGCTTAGCCATTGAACCTCATAGGGGTGCGGGTGCTTCATTTTGACTAATTGGAGCTTGGAGCATAGTTCTTCCCTTGCTAAGTTATGGAAACTCCCTCCATCGATGATGACCTTGACGGACCATCCATTGATGCCGACCTTGGTATGGAAGATATGTCATCTTTGGTCTTCTTCTTGTTGATGTTGAAGAGTCAAGACCTTGGAGACAACGAGAGCGGTGCTCGGGTCTTCGTCACAAAAGACTTGATCATCTTCATCTTTGTTCACTTGCCGGTTCATGGCCACTTGCTCAAGGGCTTCCACTTCTCCTTCACTCATGGAGTCATATGTACCATCGTTGTTGAAGATCATGGTGCGTTTGTTGGTACACTCGAAGGACTTGTGGCCTCGGTCGCCGCATGTGAAGCATTTGTAAGAACTTGTCTTGATGGTCCCATCGGTTGGGGTAGATGATGATGAAGCTCTCGGCTTGAAGTTGCTTGTAGTAGAAGGACGACTTGAGGTAGTCGAAATTTTCTTATAATTTGACTTGTTGCCATTGCTTATAGATGGCTTGGTTTAAGTAGAAGGTGTTGGAGTCATTGAAGCTTGGGGGTTCGAGAAACCATAGGACTTGGATGAGAACTTGGCATATTTGAAGTCATTTTGCACTTGACATCCTGCCTTGGTAGCTTGATGCACTAGCTCGATGAGGTTCGAGTATGGTTGGAAGTCGGTGATCTTCTTGATAGGATGATTGAGTCCATTCAATAAACGTGCCATAGTTTGCTCATCATCTTCCGTGACATTGGCTCGTATCATGGCAATCTCCATTTCCTTGTAGTATTGTTCAACGCTCTTGGTTCCTTGCTTTAGGAGTTGGAGTTTCTTGAAGAGGTCACGGTTGTAGTATGTTGGCATGAAACGTGCTCTCATGACATCCTTCATTTGTGCCCAAGTAGTGATGGGTGGTTCACTTATTGACTCGCGGCGCTCAATGACTTGTTCCCACCAAATGAGGACGTAGTCTTGGAACTCAAGGGATGCCATCGCGATCTTCTTCTCTTCCTCATAGTTGTGAAAGCGAAAGATTTTGTCAACCTTCAATGCCCATGAAAGGTACTCTTCGAGATCATTGCTTCCATTGAACTTGGGCATGGTGAACTTTAGCTTCCCGTATCGTTGCTCTTCATTGTGTTGGGGTCAGGGATGATGGCTTCCTTGACGAGGAGGATTGTCTCCCTCAACTTGCTCTTGTCTTGGAGGATTTCCATTTTCTTCTTGCTCTTGGTGAACTTGAGGTTCTTGTCAAGCTTGTGGAGGAGCTTGAGGAACTTGACGATGCACTCTTGATTGATAAATCCTCTCTTGAACTTCATCGGAAGCGCTTCTTGGTGCTCACGATTTTGCCGGTTGCGTGTGGCTACAGCTCAACTTGAATCTCAGAGGGCACGTTGCGCCTCAAGTGCTTGAGCTTCACATAGTTGTTGTTCTAGACGTTGTGCCTCGGCATCTTGTGCATCTTGGTATTGTCGCGCTCGCTCTTCCTCTTCTTGATGGCATTATCATTGCCGTCCTCGTGCTTGCGCAAAAGTAGCTTAGTTTTGACAGTGTCGTTGCTCTTGAGAGTCATTGTTGTGTAGAGGACTGCGATTTGTTTGCCGGTCTTGGCGAGCGGCATGTCGAAGAGTATTCGATGTCGGAGTACTTGATCCAGAGATGGTGTCGTCGGAGTGTCCACTTGAGCGGCTCCATCTCAAGGAGGACGAAGTGGAAGAGGAGCGGTTGAGCAACAAAGCACGAATCTCGTCCATTCTTGTGTCATTATCTTGTTTGTAGTTGTCGAGCTTGTTGCCGAAGTAGTCTCTTGTACGTTGCTCGGAGAGTCGCAAGTCGATGGCGAGGTTGTCGATGTGTTCGTTAATTGCTTGTTGCTCTTGATGGAAAGCTCATTGTGCACCAAAGAGGTGGCTCTTTGTGACGTAGGAGGACATGTCGTCGTATTGCTCGATGAAGAGTGGGTTGGTAGAAGTACTAGGCCTATCCATCATTCCAAGCAAATATGTGAGTGGGAGAAAGAGAAGAACTTATACCAAATGTACCTTGACCGATGTTGAAGATGGATCAATGATCACTCAAATGTGTAACAAGGAAATAGCACAATTGGTACCAATTCTTGTCGGTTCCTCACACCTACACAAGTAAAATCTTATGGTGGAGCTCGGTTAGGATAATGGCACAAAATTTGATGCAATTGTTAGTGAGCTTCAATAATGATGGAAAAGATTCACAAATTTGTAAATGCAACAAGTAGACCAATATCAAGATATGGTACACGGGAACTCACACACGGAGAAATAAATGGGGTCATGCAACCAATGAATGAGCCAAAATGTGGAATCCATGAAAATGCTCTTGTTGCAGAACACTAGAGAGACGCTGGCATGATTGCACAATAGGCGGATACGAAGACTTGTGCACAACCTACTAATCAAAATGCAACGACTTCTAGCCCAAGTATGCTCTATGTATGGTATTCCGATTATATGATCCAAGATGATATAGTATGAAAACCTTAATGTAATATGATGCTATGGTTCTTGCTTAAAAGCTCTTTGCTTATCTTTCTCTTTTGCTTAAAACTTGTTTGGCTCTTTCTTTTTTGATCTCTTTATCATGCAAAACTTCATGAACCAAGATAGCAATTGTGTATGCGGTGACAACTTTGTGACACAAAAGACGATACCAATATATGCACCATGATGATATGGTATGCATGCTATGGGAAGTATGACCACTAATGTGCATAAGTGAATTTGCTGGCAATACTCAAATGCTAGTATCGATGGGTAAGATATGCAAAATTGGGCTATGGTGGTTATCAATGTAATGGCAAGAGTGTATAATGATGGGGTATCACGATACCAAGAGGAGGTTACAATTCTTGCTTATAGTATGGTGTCAAAATGGTGGAGTGGTTGTTTTCGATGATGAATCCATGGAGAAGATGAGCGGCGGTGATGTTGATGTCAAACCGTCCCTAAGTAGCCGAAACACGTTAGGAAAGGGGAACCGCAACTCAAATTCTCAAAGTAAAATGTTGCAAAATTATGTCAGAGTGCGAAGCGAGTATGCAATGGTGGTTGCACAAAGCAATTGTGGTATTGGGGTGCGTGTGCAGAAGTGGAAGGGTTAATGGAGTGCGTATGCGGAGGTGGAGGTCGGGAGGTGGTGGTGGCTAAACTGAACTTTTTCAGTTTCATCAAGGAACGTCAGACGTCCGGCGGATGTCAGACGACTGGTGGTCGGACGTCCGGTGACCGGCGGACGTCCGGTGCCTGGGCGATTTAGGGTACGGGATGAAAAGATAGGGTTCGTGGTGGTGGTGGCAAAATCGGTCAAATCCGGGCAATTTTGTGGATGGAAATGGTGGGGATGATGGGGGAAAGCTAGATCCACTCGTGGCAAAGCAAATCCATGGATCAAATCCAACAATACTTCATCACACTAATAAATCTCAAAACATTTTTGGGCTATTTTGGTGGGGATTTTTGAAATTGGGGAACAACACAACAAAATCAAGCTAGAAAATAAAGAGGGGAGGCTCCAAGATCGTGATCAACGTGGCTCATGATACCAATATGATGTAGGACGGAACCCTATATGGTCGATCTTTCACGAAAGGAGCGGATCCCGCGATGAACATGAAGAACACAAGGAGAATACCATGAAGGGAAACATAAGAGAATCACTCAAACCAATGAGATTAGGTCACACATATGCTAGATCCTCGAAACACAAAGAGATACACGATACAAATCCAACAAAGGATGATACATAGGTAACCAGTTCTTCTTCGAGAGGAGGTCTTGAGGTCTTCCCGTTAGGGGTCTTGAATCCAAGTGGATCTTCTCCGAAGAGGTGACGGTCCCTCGCGGTGGAGTAGATCCGGATGGATGAGCGAGGCTGTATCTCATATATGAGCTATCAGAATGCTAACCCTAACTAGGAGGAGATCTATTTATAGTCTTAGTGCAAATGGGGGCGAAGTGAAGGGGTACATTGGCCTCGGGCCCGAAACGGTGTGCAGATAGGTACCCGATGTCCGGTGGGTTACGGTCGTCCTGTGGCTCGTGGGCGTCCGGACGTCCGGTAGTCGCCGGACTTCCGCTTGTTTTGGCTATGTTGAGGTGGCATCGGATTTCTAGAGATGGCCGGTTGTCCAGTCGCGTCGGACATCCGTTTTTTTCGCTCAGGTGTGGTGATGCCAGTCGTCCGGTCCTGGCCGGACGTCCGCTCGTTGTAGCTTGCGTTGGCTTGGACTTGGGCATGCTGGGGCTTTAGGGGCCGGACGCCCAGTCCCGACCGGTCGTCTGGTGGCTGTAGCTTCAGTGGAAGCTCTTCTTATTGTCCTTGGCACTTGGTGTCCTTGCTGTCTTGTCCGTTGGATGTAGCTGCTCCGTGGCCTTCCTCCAAGTACCTGATCACACATACTGTTTCCGCTTGAGGTAGTAGCCATGTCTCATGTATAGAAAGTGGTAGTTCGGAGAGGAGCGAGTTCACCTTATCTTTGATAGCCTTTGCTCGGGTTCCTATCATTGGTCCAAGTGGTGTCGTAGTAGAAGTAGGTAGTTCCATGGGGATGACCTTGGGATGCTCCGCGTCACTACGGTTGTTGCCTTTCACACGAATGTGCACAATCGCAAGATGCGGGAGGAGATGGCCATGAACAAGTTGAGGGATATCGTTGAGCTTTATGCTCTAGCTGACAAGTGTGCATGTGCTGAAGAGGGGAGAAGACTTCCGGGGGAAGATGCTGGAGCTGAAGTTGATTCCGAAGCTGATGGTGCATTGACCCAGAAGAAGAAAGGTCGCTAGGACAACATGAAGTGCTAGGGCAAAGCTGTGATGGTAGTTGAGGGTTCCGGGGACTGTAGTGCCGCCAAGAAGCCGAAGACCGAGAGCTCCAGCAAGGATGTTGCCAGATCAGCTGGTTGTCAAGAGGCCGCGGCAAGCGAGAAGATGTATGGCTCTGGCATGCCATACTGCAAGATCCACTACACCAAGGGCCATGACCTCTAGGAATGCCGACAAGTAGGGCAACTTGCCAAAAATCAAAAAGCTAAATACAAAGAAGCGCGACAAGGAGAAGGGCCAATACGGTGCTAGCAGGTCTGTCAAGAAAGACGAGGAATATGAAGATGATGATGAGGACGAAGAGGAGTCCAGGAACAAGAATTCTAGAAAACAACCGAAGCATGTGCATTGATGGAGGTGCATCTTTGCACCCCTCTCACCGTCAACTCAAGTAGTGGGCGCATGAGGTCCATGAAGCAGAGCCGACAATAGAAGCTCAGAAGCCACTCAAGTGGTCACACACGCCCATCATCTTTGATGTAGAGGACCACCCCGATCGCGCCACTGTGGTTGTGTTTGCCATTGCTGGTCTCACCAAGGTCACAAAGATTCTGGTTGATGGTGGAGCCGGCTTGAACTTGGTGTCGCCTAATGTGATGAAGAGGCTGCAGATTCCCGATGAAGATCTCAAGCAAACATGCACTTTTCATGGGATCAATCTGGGAAGGAGCCAACCCAAGGGGAAAATCACTTTGCCGGTGACGTTGGGCAGCGAGCTCAACTACAGGACAGAGAAGATTGTCTTCGACATCGTCAAGATTTTGTTGCCTTACAATGGGATTCTTGGTTGCCTAGCCCTGGCCAAGTTTATGGCGGCGTCCCACTACACCTACAATACGCTCAAGATGCCAGGGCCGATGAGCATCATTACCATGCACTCCGACAAGAATGACATAGTCATCTGCGCTGATCAACTTTACCGGGAAGCAGTCGCAGCATCTGCCACCAAGGCACATGCTCCTGCCGGGAAAGCTCCCTAGGGGGGGGCGAGAAGAAGAAGTTCGGCAGACCACTGACAAGGACTCCAAGAAGCACACCTCTTTGGAGTGTTGCACACCCGTTGAGGGTGTGGCGGAGAGCTCTGCCGGCAAGAGCAAGAAGACCAAGGCAGCTCCACCAGCAATGAAGAATGTGTCTACAATGGAAGATGGCACAAGCGACACTTTCACCACAAGTGTCGGCCTTGACAGCAAATAGGAAAGCACGCTCGTTGACTTCCTGCTGGCGAATGTCAACGTATTTGCATGGAAACCATCTAACATCCTCGGTGTTCCCAGGGAGGTAATTGAGCACCACCTTGCCATCTGTCCTCATGCAAGGCACGTCAAGAAGAAGGTCAGCAGCAAGCCTTGGAGTGGCAAGAATTTATTGTCGAAGAAATCAAAACGCTAGAAGCGGCAGGCCTGGTCAGAGGAGTTCTGCATCCAATTTGGTTAGCCAATCTGGTGGTTGTACACAAAGCAAATGGGAACTGGAGGCTTTGTATTGACTATATAGATATCAGGAAAGCTTTTCCAAAAGACCCCTTTCCTTTGCCAAGCATCGACCAGATCGTGGACTCCATTGTCGATGCGACTTACTATTTTTCCTCGACGCCTACTCTAGTTATCATCCAATCTTCATGGCCAAGGAAGATGAGGAGAAAACTGCATTCATCACTCCATATGGCATTTACTACTTCGTGCGTATGTCTTTCGGACTGAAGAGTGCCAGTTCAACATTTGCAGGAGTAGTCCATATTGGTTTTGAGCCTCAACTGCACAGAAATGTGGAAGCCTATATGGATCATATAGTGGTCAAAACCAAGGACAAATCAGCCCTCATTCAAGATTTATAAGAAACATTTACAATTGTACACAAAATTAACTTGAGGCTCAACTCTAAGAAGTGCGTGTTTGGCATTCCATCCGGCAAACTTCTTTGTTTCTTTTTGTATCAACGTGGAATCAAATCAAATCCCGATAGGATCAAAGAAGTTGAATAGATTGAAGAACCCAAGCGCGTCAAGGATGTGCGATGTCTTGCCGGCTGTGTGGTTGCACTAAGCAGGTTCATCTCCAAGTCTACTGAGAGCGCCCTGCCATTTTTCAAAATTTTGAGAAAGGTAGGTCCAATGAAATGGACTCTGGAAGCGGAGGCCGCGCTACAAGATTTGAAGAAGTACCTCTCCTCTCCGCCAATACTAATTGCGTCTAGGCCACAAGAGCCGTTGCTTCTATACTTGGCAGCAACAAATCAAGTGGTTAGTGATGCATTAGTGGAAGAGAGAGAAATTGACGAAGAAGAAGCAGTAGAGCCATCAAGCGATAAGCCAGTATCTTCTCAGGCAAGGTCTGGTGCGGATAAGTCAAATGAGTGCAGACAGATGAAACCGAGAAACAAGTAGTGCCAAAGAAACATTTGCAATTTTGCGTAAAATTAACTTGAAGCTCAACTCTGAGAAGTGCGTGTTTGGCGTTCCATCCGGCAAACTTCTCGGGTTCTTTTTGTCTCAATGTGGAATCAAAGCAAATCCCGATAAGATCAAAGCAGTTGAGTAGATTGAAGAACCCAAGTGCATCAAGGATGTGCGATGTCTTGCCGGCTGTGTCGCTGCACTAAGCAGGTTCATCTCCAAGTCTGCTAAGCGCGCCCTGCCATTTTTCAAAATTTTAAGAAAGGTAGGTCCAATGAAATGGACTCTGGAAGCTGAGGCCGCGCTACAAGATTTGAGGAAGTACCTCTCCTCTCCGCCAGTACTAGTTGTGCCTAGGCCACAAGAGTTGTTGTTGCTATACTTGGCAGCAACAAATCAAGTGGTTAGTGCTGCATTAGTAGCAGAGAGAGAAACTAACAAAGAAGAAGTAGTAGCTGTAGAGCCATCAAGCGATAAGCCAGTATCTTCTCCGACAAGGTCTGGTGCGGATAAGTCAAAATCAGCGCAGACAGATGAAACCGAGAAACAAGTAGTGCCGAAGAAGAAGATGGTGCAGCGCCCAGTTTTCTTTGTCAGTTCCCTTCTCAAGGGGGCTAGGTCAAGGTACTCTAGTGTGCAAAAATTGCTTTTTGGCCTTCTCATGGCCTCGAGGAAGCTGCGCCACTACTTGCAAGCACATCAGATCAACCTCGTCACTCGCTTTCTGTTGCAGTGTATCTTGAGAAATCCATATGCCACTAGCAGGTTAGTGGAGTGGGAGTTGGAGCTATCAAGCTTTGGACTCAAGTTTGAAAGTAAATCAACTGTTCAGAGTAGAGATTTGGCGGAGTTCATTGCAGAATGGACACCAACACCAGACGAAAAGATTCAAGAGACCTGTCTTCTTGGCATAGAAATAACGCAAGATGGGGTCATGTACTTTGAAGGTGCTTTTTCGCCGCAAGGCGCCGATGCCGAGTGCTGCTTGTCACACCCACCGGGGAGCACCTCAAGTATGTGATACATATGCACTTTCCCAATGAGAAAGCTACAAACAACACCGCTGAGTATGAAGGGATGTTTGCCGGTATGATCACAGTGGACCTTTGTAACACCCCGGATGTAATTTACCTTCTATGAATCCCAACTCTTGTCGTTTCCGGCCTAAGTTATTTTATTTTCTCCGTTGTCGGGTTTTTGTCTTTGTGTGTTGTTGCCTTTGTCATGCATCTCATATCATGTCATCCTGTGCATTGCATTCGCATACGTGTTCGTCTCATGCATCCGAGCATTTTCCCCATTGTCCGTTTTGCATTCCGGCACTCCTATGTCCTCCGGTGGTCCTTTCTACCTCTTTTCATGTGTGGGGGTTAAACATTTCCGAATTGGACCGAGACTTGCCATGTGGCCTTGGTTTACTACCGGTAGACCGCCTGTCAAGTTTCGTGCCATTTGGACTTCGTTTGATACTCCAACGGTTATCCGAGGTACCGATAAGGCCTCGTTTGTGTTGCGGCCCAACACCCTTCCAATTTGTCCCAAAACCCTCTCCATCGTTTAGAACGTTCGATCACGATCGCGTGGCCGCAAACCGCACCTCATTTGGAGCTTCCTAGCTCCCTCTATGCCTATAAATAGATCCCTTAACAAAAATTCCCGGATCCCCTCCTTCCAAAACCCAAAAAATCGCCCCACCGCCATTAGACACGTCCGGCCGGCGCCGGACGAAGTCGCCGCCGCCGCCCGCGCCAACCAGGGCATGCCACGTGGTAGGCCGCCTCCACCGCCGCCCGCGGCCCGCCGGGCCCGAGGAGAGCCCCCGCGGCCCGGGTCTCCTCCGCCGCCGCCCGAGGCTTCTCCGTCCTCCCGCGCCGCTCGCGGGCTCCCCGCCGCCATCGCGCCAGCGTCGCGCCTCCGCCGCTCCGCCGCCTCGCCATCACCGCCCCGCTCCGGCACCTAGCAACTCCGGCTGCGCCGCGCCGCGCCGCCCTCGTCCGCCGACGCCCGGCCTCTCAGTCCTCCGGCAAGTCCTCTCTACGGCGAACTTCGACGGCGCCGGCCACCGCGGCCATTGATTCCGGCGACTTCGACCTCGAGCAGCTACAGTAACCGCCTGGATCCAGATCTGGATCTGAGAGATGGTTGACTTTTTTCCCTGAACCCTAATTTTTTTGCAAACTTTGGCATGCTATAACTCTCTCATCGTAGCTCCGATTTCTGCGTGTAGCATATCAAAATGTTCGCTTCAACGGGTACATCATTTCATCTCACTGCATCATTTTCATTTGAGCTCATCTTGATGCCCAAAATGCTGTTGTAAGAGGCCTATGTGGTGAATTTGTCAGATCTATTTCAGCAAATGGCATTTTGTCATTTTTGCCATGATTAATGTATGCATGCTATGATCCTGAGCTCTACATGTGTTTTGTTATATGCCATGCCATCTTTACAGAGGTGCTTGCCATGTATTTTTGTGATATTTTTGGTGACTAGCATAAGCTTGCAAAGTAGCGTAATCGGTAATGCTGATTTCAGGGACTTAGAATTTCACAAAGTCCTTGTCCTGATTTTGTCGTTATGCCTTATGTTCATGTTGTTTCCTAGTGATCCGTGCCTCTTTTGAGGATGATCAGTAAGGATGTTTTGTTGACATTGTGGTGGTCTAGCCATCCATGTCTTTGTTTGCATTTATGGAGCACCCTAGCTTGAGTCAATCGAGCTCTACTTTTGCTCTAAGATAATCCTGGCAGATTGTTGACATGTTTAGCGATTTTGCCGAGGATGTTGCTATTAATCCGTGCGTGCTATGATGTTGTTCTTGCCATGTCTAGCTTATATGCCATGTATTCTTAATGGGTGTATGATTAGTTTGTCATGCCATGCTCTGTAGTGAGTGCATCGAGCTCGTAAACATGCCTACTCGTTAACTGTTTTGCATGCTCCAGTTTTTCACCAAGTCTGAATCTGTTTATGTTTTTGCCATGTTCACATTCTTGCAATTGTATTTTCTGATCTCTTTTGGATCAAGGTCACTAAGGGACTTTTGTTAAGTGCTTTGAGTAGATTCATTTCATGTCTTGCTTTGCCATGTTAAGTTCATGTAGCTTGTAGTTTTCATGCTCTAAAGTGTGCTTCCTCATGATAAATTCTAGACTTGTGTTAATTTCACTAAGTCTGAAACCTGTTATCATTTGCATTTTTGCCATGCTTGTTTGAACCTGTTAATGGATGAATTAGCCGTAGCTCAGTGTTCATCTTTTGTCACACTTCATGAGTGGATCCCTGCCATGTATTTTGTTGTCATGTTTGAGTGCTGCAGCATATTTATCTTGATGCATTATTTGGTCACTTGGTGATTATCGCAGACCGGTGCCATATTTTTTTGCTTGCCATTTCCAAACCGTGCATCCGATTCCGGTGATCTTTATATCGATTTCAACCGAAATCACCTCACCATTCTAGTGGCACTCTTGGATTTCCAAGTTGAGGCCAGGTTCAATCATTCCTTGTCAAATCTTGCATATGCATCACATACCGCATCCCGCATAGCATACCATGTTTGCATCATGTTGTTTGAGCATTGCACGTGGTTGATTGTGTTCCATTTGCTTGTTGTTCTTGTTTGGATAGAGCCGGGAGACGATTTCGTGAACGAGGAGCCCGTTGAGTTCACTTACGAGGATCAAGTCAACTCTGACAACTTTGCAGGCAAGATGATCATACCCTCGAAATCACTTCTATCTTTGCTTGCTAGATGCTCGCTCTTTTGCTATGCCTATGCTACGAAACCTACCACTTGCTTATCATGCCTCCCAAATTGCCATGTCAAACCTCTAACCCACCATGTCCTAGCAAACCGTTGATTGGCTATGTTACCGCTTTGCTCAGCCCCTCTTATAGTGTTGCTAGTTGCAGGTGAAGATTGGAGATTGTTCCTTGTTGGAACATTGTTTATTGTTGGGATATCACTATATTATCTTGTTTATCTTAATGCATCTATATACTTGGTAAAGGGTGGAAGGCTCGGCCTTTTGCCTAGTGTTTTGTTCCACTCTTGCCGCCCTAGTTTCCGTCATATTGGTGTTATGTTCCCGGATTTTGCATTCCTTACGCGGTTGGGTTATAATGGGAACCCCTTGACGGTTCACCTTGAATAAAACTCCTCCAGCAAGGCCCGACCTTGGTTTTACCATTCGCCACCTAGCCTTTTTCCCTTGGGTTTCGCAGACTCAAGGGTCATCTTTATTTTAAACCCCCGGGCCAGTGCTTCTCTAAGTGTTGGTCCAACCCAGAGCACCGTGCGGGGCCGTCCCTTGGCAACTTGGGTTACGTTGGCTCCCGTACGCTTAGCTTATCCGGTGTGCCCTGAGAATGAGATATGTGCAGCTCCTATCGGGATTTGTCAGCACAGCAGGTGGTCTTACTGGACTTGTTTTACCATTGTCGAGGATGTCTTGTAACCGGGATGTCGAGTCTGATCAGAATGTCTCGGGAGAAGGAATATCCTTCGTTGACCATGAGAGCTTGTGATGGGCTAAGTTGGGACTCCCCTGTAGGGATTTGAACTTTCGAAAGTCGTGCCCGCGGTTATGGGCAGATGGGAATTTGTTAGATAACATGAAACTTAACTTAATTAAAATGAATCAACCGCGTGTGTAACTGTGATGGTCTCTTCTCGGCGGAGTCCGGGAAGTGAACACGGTGTTGGAGTAATGCTTGACGTAGGTTGTTCTAGGATCACTTCTTGATCATAGTTGTTCGTCCGTGCTTTGCTTTCTCTTCTCACTCTCTTTTGCGAATAGGTTAGCCACCATATATGCTAGTTGCTTGCTGCAGCTCCACATCATACCTTGCCTTACCTATAAGCTTAAATAGTCTTGATTGCGAGGGTGCGAGATTGTTGAGTCCCTGTGACTCACAGATTACTTCCAAACCAGATGCAGGGACCGATGATACCGCTCCAGACGATGCGCTTGAGCTCAAATGGGAATTCAATGAAGACTCACGTTGTTACTATGTGTCTTTCCCAGATGATCAGTAGTGGTACCCAGTTGGGGCGATCGGGGACTTTGTCGCATGTGGGGGTTGATCTTTATTTTGGTACCGTAGTCGGATCATGAGTGTATTGGATGATTGTAATGTTATTCATGTATTTGTGTGACATGGCGAGTGTAAGCCAGCTATGTATCCTTTCCCCTTTATCTATTTACATGGGTTGTTGTGAAGATTACCTTACTTGCGACATTGCTTTCAATGCGGTTATGCCTCTAAGTCGTGCTTCGACACATAGGAGATATAGCCGCATCGAGGCCGTTACAACCTTGGAATCAGAAAGCTCATTATCAGAGGCGACACGCAGCTCGTTGTGAAGCAGGTCAACAAAGATTATCAGAGCCCATTGACGGAACCTTGTGTTGATGAAGTGAGGAAATTGGAAGTGCAGTTTGACTGATTGCGAAAAGAGCACATTCCTCATGCACAGTACAACATTGCTCATGATCTATCAAAGTATGCCACCCAGAAGCTACCTGTGGAGCCAAGAAGTTTTGTGCACCATTTGACTCAGCCATCGATTGCACCATCAATGCGGAAGAACAAGAGAAGAAAGTTGAATTCCGGTGAGTACTTTCTGGCAGAGCTTCCAGTATCTGCTGGCAAGGAAGCTGCTAGAGATAACACCAAGCTTGCCTATGAGCAGCAAGCTCTAGCGGGGCTGCAGGTTCTTGTCATCGAGACAAGCACTCATGTAGCTGAAGAAATGCTTTTAGTCCTTGTCATCGAGCCACAAGCTCCGACATAGGCGCAACAGATTGTCCATTTCCTTCAGACAGGAGAACTTCCTGAAGAGCAAGAATAAGCTGAGAAAGTAGCTCATCAGTCAAGTATGTACGATTTTGTGGGGAACATTCTGCACAGAAAGAGACCAAATGGGGTGAAATTGAAGTGCATTTGCTGGGAAGATGGACAGAATCTGTTGGAAGAGATACATTGTGGCATATGTGGCTCTCACATAGGACCAATAGCCCTCGTCGGCAAAGCTTTCCGGCAAGGCTTCTATCGGCCCATTACTCTCCAGGATGCAACTACACTAGTAATCAAGTGTGAAGCATGTCAGTTCATTCCAAGAATACACATTTTCTAGCTCAAGCCCTTCAGGCAATCCCTCTCTCGGTCTGGGGCCTCGACATGTTGCGCCCCTTTCCCCGTGCTGCCTGGGGCTTTGAGTTCTTGTACGTTGCAATGGACAAGGTCACAAAGTGGCCTGAGGTAGAACCTGTGAGGAAGGTGCCAGCACAATCAGCCGTCATGTTTTTCAAGGGACTTGTTTGCCATTTTGGAGTAGTAGCAGATGATTGGCTCTGCAAGACAGCTAGAGAGTTGACCACAACAGGATGCACAGATGCGGAGAAGGTGATGTTTGCCACACATCAGCTTGAAGGACCCGCAGCATCATGGTGGGAGAATTTCACAGCCACTTTCCCTGTCGACACTGTCACATGGGACCAGTTTCAGCAGGCTTTTCGTACTGCCCATGTTTCAGTAGGAGCTATGGCCATGAAGAAGCGTGAGTTTCGCAACTTGCGCCAGGGAGGACGGACAGTTGGCCAGTATGTGGAGGATTTTAGTAAGTTAGCATGTTATGCCCCAGATGACGTTGCTACGGATGCAGCTAAGCAGGAGAAGTTTCTAGAAGGACTAAATGATGAGTTGAGCATGCAGTTGATGGTAGCAACCTTCAACAACTACCAGGAGTTGGTAGACCGTGTGCTTATGATTGAAGGCGAGCAGCAGCAAATTGAGAACCGCAAGAGGAAGTATGGACAAGGGAAGTACAATTCAGGAGCTCAGCAGAAGCCATGTTTTACCCTTAGACCGGGAAGACATTTTCAGCATACCCATGGAGGAGGTAGCTCACACAATCACAATGGCCCCAGGAATGATAATGGGAATGGAGGAAGCAACGGCCAGAACCGCACCAATCCATCAACCCCAGCCAAGAAAGACCTGAGCCAAGTCACTTGCTTTAAGTGTTCGAAGACCGGACATTATGCCAATGAATGTCCTGAATTACAAAATGGAAATAGCAATGGAAGCTCTGGGAAGAAGCCGAACCCTTTCAACAGGGGACAGGTGAACCACGTTAGCGTGGAGGAGGTTGAAGCTCAGCCTAATGCGGTAGTAGGTAAGTTTTTGGTTAAGTCATTTACTGCACTCATTCTTTTCGATACTAGTGCATCACATTCATACATATCAAGGGGATTTGTGGATAAGTATAACCTGCCCACTAAGGTTCTTAGAACACCTATGCTAGTAAGCTCACCGAGAGCGGAGTATATGGCCAGCCAAGGATGTTTTCAAGTGCCATTGAGTATAGGTAGGCATGTGTTTCCCTCGGATTTAATCATTTTGGAATCACAAGGATTGGATGTAATTCTGGGTATGGATTGGCTGTCGATGTACAGAGGAAACATCGATTACACCAGTAAGACAATTTTGCTTACCACTCCAGAAGGGAGAAGGATCAAGTATGTATCCCGGCATGTGCCAAAAGGGACTCAAGTAAATTGTTTAACAGGAGTTGTGCAGGAGGAAGTACCAGTGGTAAGGGATTTCCCTGATGTATTTCCAGAGGAGTTGCCAGACATGCCACCAGATAGAGACATTGAGTTTTTGATTGAGCTATTGCCAGGCACAGGGCCAATATCGAAGAGACCATATAGGATGCCTGCAAAGGATTTGGTGGAGATTAAGAAGCAGATTAAGGAGTTATTGGATAAGGGATATATTCGCCCAAGTTCTTCGCCTTGGGGATCGCCAGTACTTCTAGTGGAGAAGAAGGATGGATCGTTAAGGATGGTTGTTGATTATCGAGGATTGAGTGAAGTAACCATCAAGAACAAGTACCCACTACCAATGATCAATGATCTGTTTGACCGATTGCAAGGAGCTAAGGTATTTTCCAAGATTGATCTGCGATCAGGATACCACCAGTTAAAGATTCGAGAATTGGATATTCCTAAGACAGCTTTTACCACCAGGTATGGGCTGTACAAGTATACCGTTATGTCATTTGGTCTGACTAACGCACCTGCTTTTTATGAACATGATGAACAAAGTGTTTATGGAGTTCTTGGATAAGTTCGTCGTAGTGTTCATTGATGATATCCTGGTTTACTCAAAGAATGAAGAGGAACATAAGGAACATTTGCGTTTGGTTCTTGGAAAGCTCAGAGAACATCAGTTGTATGCCAAGTTCAGCAAATGTGAGTTTTGGTTGAAGGAAGTAGGATTCCTCGGACACGTTATATCTGGAGAAGGTATAGCAGTTGATCCCACTAAAGTTGATACCGTGACTAAGTGGGAAGCACCAACCACAGTTGGAGAGATACGGAGTTTTCTTGGACTCGCAGGATACTACCGGAGATTTATTGAGAATTTCTCAAAGATTGCGAAGCCTATGACGGAGTTGTTAAAGAAGGAAACCAAGTTCATATGGACCAAGGAGTGTGAGGATAGTTTTCAGGAGTTAAAGAAATGCTTGGTTACTTCACCAGTGTTGATTTTGCTAGATCAGACCAAGGATTATGAGGTGTATTGTGACGCTTCACGTCCAGGACTTGGAGCAGTGCTTATGCAGGAAGGGAGAGTTGTTTCATATGCCTCAAGACAACTGAAACCTCATGAGTTGAATTATGCTATGCATGATTTGGATTTAGCAGCCGTAGTGCATGCATTGAAAACATGGAGACATTTCCTCATTGGAAACCATTGTGAGGTGTACACGGACCATAAGAGTTTGAAATACATTTTCACACAGAAGGAGTTAAACCTCAGACAAAGGAGATGGTTGGAGCTCATCAAGGATTATGATATGAGATTGCATTACCATCCCGGAAAGGCTAATGTAGTAGCTGACGCATTAAGCCGTAAGAGCCATGTCAATACATTAATGACGGGAGAAATACCAAAGGAGTTAGCAGAAAATCTTCGTGAACTATGTTTGGAAATAGTTCCGAGAGGCTATGTAGCAGAATTGGAAATTCAGTCAATGTTGATGGATAGAATCAGAGAAGCTCAGAGGACTGACAAGGAGATTGCCTCTATAAGGGAGAAACTTAGCAAAGGAAAGGCTAAGGGATTTCGTAAGGGTGAACACGATACCCTATGGTTTGAAGACCGTGTTTACGTGCCCAATGACCCGGAGATCAGGAAGTTGATACTACAAGAGGCACATGATTCACCATATTCGATTCACCCAGGAAATACCAAGATGTATTTGGATTTGAAGGATATTTTCTGGTGGACCGGAATGAAGAAGGATATTGCGGAGTACGTAGAAGTTTGTGATGTATGTTAGAGAGTAAAGGCAGAGCATCAGAAGTTGGCAGGATTGCTACAACCATTGTCGATACCCGAATGGAAGTGGGATAAGTTAGGCATGGATTTTATCACGGGATTACCCAGGACTCGTTCAGGCTATGACTCGATTTGGGTTGTAGTTGATCAATTGACGAAGGTAGCTCATTTCATCCGGGTAAAGACCAGTTACACCAGTTCTAAGTTAGCAAAGATATACATGACCAGGATCATATGTCTGCATGGAGTTCCGAGGAGTATCGTATCAGATAGAGGAACCCAGTTTACCTCAAAGTTCTGGAAGCAGTTACATGAAACTTTGGGAACCAGGCTAGAATTCAGTACAACTTTTCATCCACAGACAGATGGATAGACCGAGAGAGTCAATTAGATTTTGGAGGACATGCTGAGAGCTTGTGCGCTAGATTATGGATCTAGTGGGGACGACAATTTGCCATATGTAGAGTTCTCTTACAACAACAGTTACCAAACTAGTTTAAAGATGGCCCCTTTTGAAGCCTTGTATGGAAGGAGGTGCAGGACACCGTTGTCATGGGACGAAGTTGGAGACCGCCAGTTATTTGGACCTGACTTGATTAAAGAGTCTGAACAGAAGGTGAAGTTGATTCGCGATGGGCTCAAGATAGCCCAGTCCAGACAGAAGAGTTATGCAGATTCTAAATGCAAGGAGACAGCTTATGAAGTTGGAGATAGAGCTTATCTTCGAGTATCACCACTTCGAGGAACAAAGCATTTTGGGGTTAAGGGAAAGTTAGCACCACGATTTGTAGGACCATATCGAGTTTTGGAGCGTATGGGAGAAGTGGCCTACAAGTTGGAATTGCCCAAAGAATTGTCAGGAGTTCATGATGTGTTCCACGTTTCTCAGTTGAAGAAGTGCCACGCGGAGATGGCTGACATACCTTTTAGAGACACAGTGTCGTTGGAAGCAATCCAGTTGGATAACAATTTGACCTATGAGGAGAAACCATTTAAGATTCTCGAGTTTGCCAGTCGAGTCACTCGCAACAAGGTTATCAAGTTTTGCAAAGTTCAGTGGAGCCACCACACGGAGGACAAAGCCACCTGGGAGCGAGAGGAAGATTTTCTCAAGGACCACCCTCACCTATTTTCTAGCCAACCCGAATCTCGAGGGCGAGATTCATCTTAAGGGGGGTAGGTTTGTAACATCCCAAATTTTCAATTTGGAATGTTATACATTAGATCATAAATGCATATCATATTTTATTTTTGCATTTTGGTTGATCCTAGAAATTTCTACGCAACTCAAGTACCCACGGAGAGAGTTGGGGAATTCATTATTTTCATATTTGAGTTTTCTCAAATTTTGAGAATAGGATCATTTGATTATATTATTTTATCATCAATTATTTCTATTACAAAAATATGAGAGAGGGAATAAAATGACTTTCCCAAAATAAAGAAATATTGAGGATTTAACAATAAAATCAAATAAGATTTATTTTCGGAGTTTTTCGTTATTTTATTTGAATTTAGGAAAAATGTGGGTTTTTCAAAATTGCATTTAGGCCCCAAATAAATGTTCACCTTGTGCGTCTTGATTTTAGAAGCCCGGGTAAATTTATTTCGGGATTTTTGAAGTCCGTTTAGTATTTATTTTTATTTTTCTTCAGCACATAATTATTTAAAAAGAACGAACCGACCTAACGGGCCGTGTTCGACCCGGACTCCTGGCCCGCTAGGCTTTATAAGCCGGGGGGAGGCCCAGCCGAAGCCAAACCCTAGCCCCAGCCCCGAGCCGCCCCCATCCAGCGCCGCCGCCGCCCGCACACACGGGCGCCGCAGCCCGCCGCCGCCCGCCGCACGCCGCCCGAGGTTGCCTCGAAGTCCGTGCCGGTTTTTTTGTTTTTTTTGAAAAACCGTCGGTTTTTCGTCGGTTTTTTTTTAGGTTCGGTTTTTTTAAATAGATCGGTTTTTCTGATTTATTTAATTAGCGAGCGTTCGTCCGTTCGTTCATTCTAGCGAACGTTCATCATTTTTCTTTTTCTCAGATTAAATCCGCGATTTTTCTGATCGCGATTTCAGATTCGATTTTTGTTTTAGTATAACTTTTCGCTCGTTTATTGGAATCGGGCGATTCAAGCGCCTGGAGTTTCGTATCGAAACCCTCTATCCGTTTAACCAACTTAAACAAGTTTTTGCCACTGTAAAAATTGCCTTAGATCCAGATTAGTAGAACGAAGTTGTTTTCTTTTGCCGTTTGACTTTCGTTGCTTCGTTTGATTTGATTCTTTTTGCAAACCAGAGTTCTTAAGTTGAATTTTCTATTTGATCTCTTATTTGACTTTTACATGTACATTAGATGAGTACTTATTGTATGCTTGTTTGTTTGTTTGCGATAGAGTACCCGGAGTGCGCCGCCTGTTACTTCGAATCGCTAGGTTTCCCGGATCATCAGCAAGGCAAGTAACACTTTGATCATACCTTTTCTACTACCCAGTTTTATTGCATTAGATCAATCCTCACACATTGCATGATTAGGATCCAATTAAATTGTGGGATGGGAAGTAGTTGAGGTAGTACCTATTACCTGTTTATTATCAAACCTTTGGGAGTTACTTCTACGTTTGCTTACTGTGCCATGCTATGCTAGTAGACGTGGATTGCGTGAGTGATATCCATGACAGATGTGAGTCTTATAAATTAATGGTTTATCTAAGGTGGCAACTTAAACACACATCTGGGTGGATTGAGGTACCTGGGTATTCCAGGATTGCCTGTTTCTTTTTGGACCGCCACCCAGGCTCAAAGGGATCATGAGATTATTCATACTAGAAACTTCTGTGTGCAGCCACAAGCCATTATGGGCTCTGGCATAGTTGACTAAGTCGTGCGAACTCTTACATGGTAGACTAGAAGATGTAGGGGAAAGTAGGTGTGACGGTCTAACCATCGTAATGTGCTAGCGCTTCTGAAAGACTATGTCTCGGTCATCCGTCTTCTCAAACACCATGTAGTGAGAGAAACCAAACGGAGGCGATCGAGTCTTGTGGGGAAAAGTGCGCAAACCTCTGCAGAGTGTAATAAACTAATCATGGTTAGCCGTGTCCCTGGTTATGGACATCTTGAGTATCTAGTACCTGGATTATCATGTGAATCTCAACATGTTACTCTAAAATTTAATTTTGTTGGGTTTTGTTTAATGATGATGCTTAATTGGGATTGAGAATGTTGTCAACCATTCTCAATGTTTAACAACTACCATGATAGTTAAATAAATTTATTCCTATGCAGTAGGGAAAAATTGGCTTTATGCAAAACTGTAACCATAGAGCTTTCCACCAGCCAAATAAGCATATAGTATAGCTATTTCATTCCATTATTCTCTATGTGTTACTTTGCCAGCATATTCCATGTGCTGGCCCATTTCGTGCTGCAACGTTAATGTTGCAGACTTTTTAGACGATGATTAAGGATTTTTTAGGTCGTGGTTCTATACTCAGTGATGTCGTTGGAGTTGATGGACTCAGTTATCTTCTAAGCCTTCCGCTGTTATCGTTATTAGATGGCCTTAAGCCATATTTATTGTATTATGTTCTCTCTTGAGACACCGATGTAATAAGTGTGTGATTGCAACTCTGTTATAAATCCTCCGAGTACTGTGTGGTGTCAGCATTACTGATCCAGGGATGACACCGGAGCACAGAGATCAGACTGTTTGAGGTCTGGTCGCTACACATCTTGTAATAACACACCTCCTAATCCAATTCCACTAGCATCACATTCAAGCTCAAAAGTCTTATTAAAATAAGCAAGATGGAGTAAAGGAGCACGTGTCAACTTATCTTTCAATACCATGAAGGCTTCTTCCTGTGCTGTGCCCCAAACAAAGGCACATTCTTCTTTGTAAGCTCATTGAGAGGTGCAACAATGGTGCTTAAATCTGAAAGCACAAGTGCTCCCTGGGTGATTTTGGTAATTAATGTCAACATATCTCTTGTTGCACTAATATTTTTATCTAGTATATTTCAAAAAGTTCAACAAAGGCGTGGCATGGACAAGAGGATGTGGAACCCCTTCAAGAAGCTAAGGACAGAAGATTGGCAAAAGCTCAAGGCTCTTCATTTTCATTTTAGTGATCCAAGATCACATTGAGCCCATAGGAAAGCCAATACTATTAAAAGGGGATGAGGTGTTGCTTAATGGCTTGCTTGCCCAAATTGCTTAGTGATATGCTCCAAAGCCCTCAACCACTTTCTCATTTCCACATATGTCCCAAACAAAAAAACAAACTCGGCCCCACCGATTTGATCTATCCGGCGCCATAGAGTTCCTTGGACATAGCCATAGCCAGAAACCCTAATCAGCCCAGTCTCACCGATGGGATCTCGGTCTCACTGAGATGGGCTTGCAAACTCTCTGTTGCCTATTGCAATTATTTCAGTCCCATCGAGATATGCAATCGGTCCCACCAAGTTTGCCTTACCAACTCTCATTACCAAAATCGGTCTCACTGAGTTTGTGTAACCGGACAAACCAAGTTGAGGTTTTACCCTAATCCTAGCACATCGGTCCCACCGAGTTGATCATATCGGTCCCACCGAAAATCCTAACATTCAAATTTTGAACCATATCGGTCTGACCGAGTTTCACTATTTGGTCCCATCGAGTTTGGTAAATTGTGTGTAATGGCTAGATTTTGTGTGGAGGCTATATATACCCGTCCACCCCTTCTCTATTTAAGGGAGAGCCATCAGAACGTGCCTACACTTCCAGCATTCATTTTCTAAGAGAGAACCACCTACTCATGTGTTGAGACCAAGTCATTCCAATCCAACCACAAGAATCTTGATCTCTAGCCTTCCCGAAGTTGCTTTCCACTAAAATCATATTTCCACCATATCCAAATCTGTGAGAGAGAGTTGAGTGTTGGGAGACTATCATTTGAAGCACAAGAGCAAGGAGTTCATCATCAACACACCATCTATTACCTTTTGGAGAGTGGTGTCTCCTAGATTGGTTAGGTGTCACTTGGGAGCTCCGTCAAGATTGTGGAGTTGAACCAAGGAGTTTGTAAGGGTAAGGAGATCGCCTACCTAATGAAGATCTACCCTAGTGAGGCAAGTCCTTCGTGGGTGATGGCCATGGTGGGATAGACAAGGTTGCTTCTTCGTGGACCCTTCGTGGGTGGATCCCTCCGTGGACTCGTGCAACCGTTACCCTTCATGGGTTGAAGTCTCCATCAACGTGGATGTACGATAGCACCACCTATTGGAACAACGCCAAAAATATCCATGTCTCCAATTGCGTTTGCACACTCCAATCCCATCCCTTTACTTTCTTGCAACTTGCATGCTTTACTTTCCGCTGCTCATATACTCTTGCCATGCTTGCTTGAAATGTATTGTGAATGTTTCACTACTGCAGGATGGTCTAAACGCGACACTAGAATTAGAGACCCTTCGACGAAACTGTGTGCGATGCCATAATCGCAAACAGTGGTGTAAAAAACCTGTCAAAAAAGGTGCAAAACATTTGCAATGACAGATGCATCAAAACGGTTCAGAATTTAGTTGCGTGTGCGATCCAGGGCATACAGTTCAGCTCAATTAACTGTTTGGGATGAGGAGGCACAAAAGAATCGGGCAGCCAGATGAAGGCGTGTGCGATATACAACATACAATTCACTGGGATGAACTGTGTGTGATTAGGCGACATAATGGAAACGGTTCAACTTAACAAGATGTGTGTGATAAGCGGCAAACAGGTCCGTAATCTGAAATGTGTGCGAAGACCAATAATAACACAGACGATTGCTGCTAATAAGCCGTGTGAATTGCTCTGTCTATAGTAGAATAACATGTATATATATATATATAACTGAAATAAACATCCAATTACATAAGTGACTATATAGATCATTCGCACACTCCTCAATAAACAATTGCATGCATTCTAAAGTAGGAGAAACGATCGTCTAGTCATCTACTTCTTCTGACGCTCCCACCACTGCTATGTGGCTCGATCCCTCATCTAGGTCAGGAAGAAGACAGTTCCTCATGGCAGCGATCCACCTGTACATCTCGTAGCTTGTGTACAGTCCATGGCCGCGTACTTGACATGTTGTTCATCCAGTCTCTTATGCCACACACTGTGCCAGGCGTTCTTGTCCTTATTGCTCTCTTGGTTTATCTTCGCATAGTAGGGGTCGATGATGGCTGATGCGAGCTCAACCAGGGAGTTCAATTTTATTTTGTTGCTGCCTCAGACGTTGTAGTGGTGCTGGTGGTTGACAAGATTCGGGCATTTCAAGTCCGAAACCTTGAGCGCTTTTAGATCGTTGGTGGTGTCCACCGTAGCGAAATTGTAGTCAGAGCTCTTAATAAACTTGGAGAAACGCTCGCAAGGCCTTGTGGCAAGGTGGAAGTGGTAGACGAGGACGACATGTCCCACGCACAACTAGGCGATGACAACCTTCTGATCGTGCCCGGCACGACCGATGGTGTACTCGAGGTCGAAGCCAACAACTTGATACTTGTCCTCAGCAAGGAACTGCTCCATAGTTTTGATGGAGCTCTCCCTCGAGACCGGATCGTTCGTGTACACCACTGAGAGGGCCTTCCCCCTCACGTGGGTGTGCACTACGTGATGCGTGGTGAACTTCCCGCCATTGTCGTCGGCGGCCGCTGGGAGCGCCATTGGAGCCACGGGGAGCGCCATTGGAACCGATGGATGTCCTCTCTATATGTGTCCTCATGGGTGAGCTTATTGTGTCATGTGAGACGAGAGATGAAGGTAAATGGCCGCAGGAATAAAAGGGGGTCGGGCGGCATGGATTCTCGGCGTGTCCCCACGGTAGTTTTTGCAGCGGGTAACTGCATCGTCGCGCTGCGCCCGGCGCAACCGCTTGCACACGAACGTGCGTGATCGTGCGTCGGCCCAAAACACTGGCAGCGCGCGTGGAGGGACGAGGGCAGAGCACCCGGAGGGACGCCAGAGTAGAGCGCGTCGCGGCCGCCTGAACCACAAGCAACCACACGCATAGAGCAGTTGAACACGCAGGAAATGGTCGCCTTCAAGCCGGCCGATAGTTGCGTCGCTGTGTAGAGGGTGGCCATGTGGTACCACCTCCGTCTAGTCTATAGTCTCCTTTATATTCCGTGCCGTACTTTGCCCTCAAATTTAACCAACAAAATGTTAATGCATTTTTTTAAAATTATATAATTGGAAACTATGTTCAAATACAAATCCAACTATATAATCATTGGCGACATGCATTCGTACTTTATTAGTTAAATCATACTTATAAACCAGGATGGTGGTACAGTACGTAATTAAATCGCAAACGTTTTTTTAATTAACCGTATGTGTACGTGGCCTTTCATCCTCCTCTCGCACGTCTTGTCACCTTGCGGCTGTAGACGGCTTACAGTGCAAGCTTGCGCAGCGTGCGGGGGTGTTCTTTTTGCCAAACAGTGGCGCCAATGAATCCTCAGTGAGCCCGTTCCCGCGCAACCTCGCAGGTTCCCGTGCAAGCTTCCAGCCTGCTATAAAAACCCTCACAGTCGACGAGTCCTGCGTCGCATTTTCCCCTCCATCCCTGTAGCTTATATCGTCTACTTCTCCCACATTTGCCAATGGCACCGGTCCGTTGCTGTTGCTCAGCCACTCTGTCATCAGAGGACAGCTCCAGCTGGGAGGCTACACCGCGGCGGCGACACAGTCCACGGCATAGTGTAGTGCGTGTGGTGTCCCTGTTCGGTGTGCGCGGAACACCCACCACACGCTTCGTCGCTGGTGCCCGTCGGCAGCTGTTGCCGGCCGCCGTTGCCACCACACCACCGTCGAAAGCCAGGGCCATCACCCCCTCTGCCGCTGTGGCCTGAAGGCGGGAGATGGCCGTCGTGGCCGCCACCCCACTGCCGGCCACTATGGCCATCACCCGCTCCGCCATCGCGGCCCGAAGGAGGGAGGTGGTGGTTGTGGCCGCCACCCCGTCATCGGCCGTCGCGGCCGCCAGCCCACCGTCGACCGCCGGGGTCATCACCCGCTCAACCACCGCCACCCGAAGGCAGGAGGCGAAGGTGGATGCTCACATGTGCGACAACGACCTTGCGCGCTACATCGAGTTCCTGCGGGAGGAGGAGGAGCGCCTCGTCGAGCACGCAAAGAGCCTTACCGCCGTAGTGGCCACGGCACATGCCGCCTCAGAGGCGAGGAATCAGGAGATCTACGAGGAGAACCACCGCTTCAAGAGGGGTCGTCTAGAGCGGCAGAGGGCGTTCGAGGTGAGCGTCGCTGAAGCTGCATTAGCGGCAGGCACCGCGTTGTGGTTGCCCAGCTCGTCGGTAGGCTCCTCCTCCTCCACCTCTTACTGGGTGGGCTCGACAGAGGAGAGGCAGCCGGAAGTAGTAGAAAGCCCCTCCGCAGTAGTAGCAGTAGATTTAGGGGCTATTTTGTTCAGTTCATCTGACTATAGATGTGGTGGAACTGTACAACGTACTTAAAATTAGCTAGTATATATAGTTGAACTAGCTATTTCAGTACGTGGTTGGCAACAATTGGGGAAAAGTTTGGTTGGTTCAGCTGTCGAGTTGAACTGTTTGTATAAATTAAGAACGACTGCTTAATCTATGAATGAAATCTATGCTTAATTACTGAATTTTAGTTGCAAAAATTAGATACTGCTAGTGATTTTTAGCTTCATATTTTAACAAATCGCATTGTTACAAGGGTTGACAAATCTTGCCAAATTGTTTGTACGTGGTTGCACACGGGTCATCCAAACAACTGTTTGCGTTGAAGGGATGCACAAATCCTACGCTGCTCTCACTTTGCATACGAGTGTTCTATCTAAAACGTTTGCAATCAAGAGCTGCAGAAATCCTGCTCGGCACATTTTCTCTTGGCTTCCTAGGGAAGCTGTGGGTTTGCATACGGGTGTTCTAACTAAAACGTTTGTGATGAGTGTATTATATTTAAAAAGTGAATTAAACTGCGGCTTGGGCGCCATTAATGGAGAGGATGCGAGCAAGGCAGGCGTCCATGGAAGTCAAAGGGCTCGCTTCCCAGTGAGCTTGCGCAGCGTACGTCTCGCACGCTTCCTGGTGAGCATGCGCACTCGAGGACAACTTGCACGCCTTTCGGCCAGCCTGCGCATCGGACGGAGCTCGCACACCTCCTGCTCAGTCAAGGTCAAGCAATTGTCCGCATGACACCTCCTACAGCCATTAAAACCAAGACACGTGGCGTCACATGAATGGTTAACAGAATTTTGGATTTACTAGAATTTAAAAACCAGGCATCTCAATGTTTTGCCGGCAATCAACGGTGCCCTGGTGTTTGAAATTCATTCCCACTTCTTGCATGGGACCTAAGCATGCACCCATGGACACATATTTGATTTTTCAACCAATTTATATGCATTGGAGAATGTGCATGTAGTTCAAATTAGAATTATGCACATAAATGCATTGAAAACATAGTTAATGCATAAAAATGTCCAAATGAACCCCGAAAAATCACAAAACTTCATGCAACACTCCTGTTGTTCTATGTTGAAATGAGAAATTTTATTGAAAGCAATAAGAGGCAATGGATATCATTTCATCCCCAAAGGTGGGACGTTCCCTATCGAAAACCATCACGCTTGTTGTGAGAAGCTCTGGTTTGTGAGAAGCATATATCCAAACCTGCCCCAAATGGGACAAAATTTGTACCACGGCATGTTGATGCCGCTCCATGATAGCATGCCAAGTTTCATGAATTTCAGACGAGTTTTGGATTTACTGGAATTTCAAAACCAGGCATCTCAATGTTTTGCCGGCAATCAACAGTGCCCTAGTGTTTGAAATTCATTCACATTTCTTGCATGGGACCTAAGCATCCACCCAAGGACACATATTTGATTTTTCAACCAATTTATATGCACTGGAGCATGTGCATGTAGTTCAAATTTGAATTATGCACATAAATGCATTAAAAACTCAGTAAATGCATAAAAATGTCCAAACGAACCCCAAAATTCACAAAAATTCACGCAACACTCCTGTTGTTCTATGTTAAAACAAGAAATTTTATTGAAAGCAATAAGAGGCAATGGATATTATTTCGTCCCCAAAGGTGGGACGTTCCCTACCGAAAACCATCATGCTTGTTGTGAGAAGCTCCGGTTTGTGAGAAGCCTATATCCAAACTTGCCCCAAATAGGACAAAATTTGTACCACGACATGTTGATGCCGCTCCATGATAGCATGCCAAGTTTCATGAATTTCAGACGAGTTTTGGATTTACTAGAATTTAAAAACCAGGCATCTCGATGTTTTACAGGCAATCAACAGTGCCCTAGTGTTTGAAATTCATCCCCACTTATTGCATGGGACCTAAGCATACACCCAAGGACACATATTTGATTTTTCAACCAATTTATATGCACTGGAGCATGTGCATGTACTTCAAATTTGAATTATGCACATAAATGCATTGAAAACTCAGTTAATGCATAAAAATGTCCAAACGAACCCCAAAAAATCACAAAAATTCACACAACACTCCTGTTGTTCTATGTTGACATTATAAAAGAAATTGAAAGCAATAAGAGGCAATGGATATCATTTCGTCCCCAAAGGTGGGACATTCCCTACTGAAAACCATCATGCTTGTTATGAGAAGCTCCGGTTTGTGAGAAGCATATATCCAAACCTGCCCAAATGGGACAAAATTTGTACCACGGCATGTTGATGCCGCTCCATGATAGCATGCCAAGTTTCATGAAATTCAGAAGAGTTTTGGATTTACTAGAATTTAAAAACCAGGCATCTCAATGTTTTGCCGGCAATCAACGGTACCCCGCTGTTTGAAATTCATTCCCATTTCTTGCATGGGACCTAAGCATGCAACCAAGGACACAAATTTGATTTTTCAACCAATTTATATGCACCGGAGCATGTGCATGTAGTTCAAATTTGAATTATGCAAATAAAATGTATTGAAAACTCAATTAATGCATAAAAATGTCCAAATGAACCCCAAAAAATCACAATAATTCACACACCACTCATGCTGTTCTATGTTGACATGAGAAAAAATTTGAAAGCAATAAGAGGCAATGGATATCGTTTCGTCCCCGAAGGTGGGACGTTCCCTACCGAAATCCATCATGCTTGTTGTGAGAAGCTCCATTTTGTGAGAACCATATACCCAAACCTGCCCCAAATGGGACAAAATTTGTACCACGACACATTGATGCCGCTCCATGATAGCATGACACGTTTCATGAATTTCAGACGAGTTTTGGATTTACTAGAGTTTAAAACCAGTCATCTCAATGTTTTGCCGGCAATCAACAGTGCCCTAGTGTTTGAAATTCATCCCCATTTCTTGCATGGGACCTAACCATGCACCCAAGGACACATATTTGATTTTTCAACCAATTTATATGCACTGGAGCATGTGCGTGTAGTTCAAATTTCAATTGTTCACCTGAAATGGCTAGAAAACCAATTTAATGTATAAAATGTTCAAACGAACCTTGAATAATTCCAATTCTTTTACGACACACATATAGTTGCATGTTCACTCCAGATAAAAGGTCTAGCAATTCAAACACCGTCCATCGCCGCTGTGACCCAATTATGTAATTCAAATCAAGATGAAAAATCAAGTAGATCGCACACAGTTTATTATCAGCAACCGTCTGAGATGTAGTATAAAAAATCTTGGAGCACCGTCGGTGTATAGTACGCCTATGGCTTACGCGAGAAGGTGCATGCTAACAAGGTGCATGAGTGCGGCCGCAATTTGCGACCGGGCGGCAAAGGCAGCCCAAATGGCCGCTGTTGCTTCTCAGGTGGCGGCATCAACATCTGCCTCGGGGATAGTAACTGGCGAGAGCGGCACAACATCTGTCCATTCCGCAGCGGTGGCCTTAGCCCTGATGGAGGCCGCCCATGCCCAGCTCCTTGCGGTCACCGCGTAAATCAAACGAAGCTTCTCCGACAATGGTCAGCAACCCACAACCGAAGAGCTGGCAATCGCCGAGAGTGTTCGAGCAGCCGTCCGTTCCTCCGCTGCATACCTTGCGACGACGGAGCCTGTCCAAGCCCAGATCGTGTCCGCCCATGCCCAGCTCATGGTGGCCTTTTCCAAAGAGATGGCAGACGCGGATGGCAAGATGCTTGCCGAGTATGGTGCGATGGATTCCATGGAGCCCCTTCCCCAGGAGATCGTCGGGCGCGAGCTGGACATGGAGGCGGCGACGAAGATCGACGAGCACCAGCCGTAGTTGTACTCTTTGTTTTGTTTAATTAAGAGCGCCGATCTTTAATTTGTTAGAGTAATGTTTAGGTAAGCTAGGTCTATTTAATTGCTGAACTTGCTCGATTAAGAAGTGTGGGTGTGCACTAGTCTCCTTTGTGTACCCAAATTATGCAATGACGTGGATAACCACTGCATCCGTGGAAATTCGAACCAAAAATTTTGACATTCAAACTCATCACACACGGGTTAAGCTATCTGAATTGTGTGTGATGTCCACATATCGTACACAGTTCTGAATAAGGGACCGTGTCTGATGACACTTTGCGCGCTAGTTTTTTGGCTGAACCGATTCCAAATTTTCGACTTCGGCAGAAATATCTACCTCCACGCCCCCTCCCCCTTACCAAAAGCTACATTTACCCTTGTCCCGCCTTCCTTTCCAAGTTGAAACCTTCACTCCTTGCTTGCAGCGCCGCTGCCTCCTCGCCGGTGACCCTCATTCACGCTGCTCGGCCTCCTCTATCCAGGCAGGAAATCCACACACGACCCCCATCCTCCTCCTCCTTCCACATCCCACATGCCCCGACCGCCGATGCGAGCGCGACACCTTCCACCCAAATCACTGACGCCTCCACCAAAAAAGCATCGGCCTAAGCCATGGTGCATGCAGTATAGCCACGACCTCAAGGAGCATTTTGCAGCGGAGAAGAAAATCGCGGCCACACACGCGGATGAGGTCGCGATGGCTGCCATTCGTGCCGACCCTCAGATCTTGAAGGAGCACCTTGCGAATTTCTAGCTACGCCTATTAATCATGCTCGGTTTACCCGTTGCGTGTGTTGTTCCTGCCTTTCCTTCACAAATTCTAGTGAGTTGTGCTATCTAATTTCACCATGCAATCTGTAGCTCTAGTGTATATGTTCTATATGTCATGCAGTGTGGTGCTCACTTATTAACTGTTTTGTTAATTAGTGGTCGTCTTCAGTTAACTGTTTGGTTCCATTCTGCAAATGTGATGTTCAATTCTTCTGGCTGCAATTTTGTATTGTCTTCCATGTGAGAAATAAATCTAATTTCTCTTTACAAAATTGTGGGTGCATTCTGTTATTGTATACCATGTGAGGAATAAATTGAATTTGGCCGTAGTAAATACATGAGAAACAAATACAATTGCTACAATTGGCTGTAGTTAACTATTTCGTTAACTCTCCGATCTTCTATTAGGAGTATGTTATATTGTGCAATGTGGTGCTCAGTTAATGTTTTGTTCATTTGTTGTGGTGTTTAGTTAACTGCTTGGTTCAATTCTGTAATGCGATGTCCAATAGTCGTGGGTAGAATTTTGTATTGTTGTGCATGTGAGGAATAAATCGAATTTGGCTACACTTAATACATGAGAAACATATACAAGTGCTATATTTCCTAGTTCTTAATAATGCTTGGTTTGGGTAAATGGGTTTTCGTGTGGCTTCAATTAATCTGCAATGTGCTTATTTTTCATCAACATATTTTACTGATAGCATGCGAACCGTTACTTAACCTGATGACTAACTACGTTATATGTGTTGCAAGGAAACAATGGGAAGCACTGAGGTTTACAATCGAGGTTAGCACATGCATGGTCCGTCATCTAATAGCACATTATTGTGCAATTGCAGGAACCATTCTAATATTTTGGTTTTTACCAATTTGGTCTTGCACAGGTAGGTCCTGCTGTCAGAGGTTTTGACCCACTGTTCGACCCTTTTTGCATATGGGGAAATGAGTTGTCCATGAATATCAATCAAATCAAGAAACTTAGAGAGATTGTTAGGATAAAGAAATTAGCGACAAAAACAACAAGATCTTTGTCTGCACAATGAAGAAGACATCAATTCACTACAAGATTGTACTAACTATTATACCTTGCCTTTTTTTATTCCTTTGCCCCATTTCCAATATAGAGAAGATATTTATGCACATCCTTGTTTTCAGGCCTTTCCAAAGCAGTTCACTAATGATTACCTCTCAAACCACCTCTATGGTCAGGAGGCAAGGAAGGTTTTCATAAAACACCCATGGTACAATATTGAAGTATTCCTGAAGAGGACGAAGGATGGATGATCAATCATCCACAGGCGCTGGCCTAAAGTTGCAAATACCTTCAACATGAATGAAGGCTCAATATCCGCCTTCCGCTTCAGCAGTTTTGCCGATGAGATGCATCTGTCTATATACCATATATGATGCTAATTTTGAAAGGTTCTACATGTTGCATATGGAACTTGCTCCTGGTGCACTTGTGTAATGGGGTAGCTGAGTGCTGAAGCTATATCATGTTGTACTCTGATGTATTTCAATTATGAAATTCTGCTTCCTTAATATGCAAATGAAATATATTGTGTGCTTAATATGAAATGTCAATTAGATTAATAAATGGATTATGAATAATCGGAAAATTAGCCTGCTAATGGCGAATTAGCCTGCTGATTGTGTTTTGCTATTGCAAACGGTTGTTGAAAAAATACCGTGGGCAATGACCTCAGGAAACACACACAGTTTCTCTTGAAAATTGTTTGCGTTAGGCCACCTTGCGCAAACGTTTACCACATAAAAACTATGTGTAATGGACAGCCTTTGCCACAAAGTTTCTTCTATGGACCACGTGTGATACATTCGATAACACAAACGATTTCATGGGAAAACTTGTGTGTGATGTACCTGTGAACAAAAATGTTTTCCTTGGAGCGACTGTGTGGGATGTGCATACGAATGGAAGCGTTTAGCGGGGACTGACTGTGTGGGATATACTTGCGACTGGAAAAAAATTCATCGTATAATTGTATTTTTTAGCTCTACTATACGTATTTCCGTGTTTGTGTGCTCGCCGTTCACACACGACCTCATTTTCCTGAACGTGTGTGCCAGGAGGGCATATGCCCGATGGTTTCTGGGTCATGTGGGAAGGACCCCCCTACCGCCCACACTCACTTGGCGACGGTTCCAAATGCCATCGCGGAAAGGGGTTAAAAACCGTTTGTTTAGGACCGACGCGCACCAGTGTTTAAACTTGTGCTAAAACTCTACCCTAACTTAAAGAACTTAAAAACTTCTACTTTTCTTTGTTGAGGGTCTAATCACCCCCCTCTAGACACCTCTTCTCGATCCTTTCAATTGGTATCAGAGCATTGGTCTCCATTGCTTTGGTTTAATCGCCATTGGAGGAAGATGGATGAGTCTATGATGTGGAGTTTTAGACGTAGAGTACCTATACTTGATGGAGAGTTCTTCAATGATTGGAAAATGAGATGCTTGAGATTTTCAATGAATATCATTTGAACAATTACATTACTAGCCCGTGTGCACCCCTTGTTGACCCCTTGCATCCTACCCCTGATGAGTCTCTTGACATGATTTGCAATCTTAGAACTATCAATCTTATCATTGCAGGATTGCCTAGAAATTTGATTGTTTGCTTGCCTACTCTTGATTGTGCTTACACCATATGGAGATTTCTTGAGGAATGACTTCCAAACTATTCCTTGCAAAATCTAGATGTGATTCTTCATAAGTCAATTGCTTTAAGTAAGATGAATCCTAGAGATCCTAAGTTTGGTGATTGTTTATTTGAGCTTCGTGACCTTATGCGTGCTAAAGGAGATGTTGGAATCATTAGTAATATCATCTCGAAAGTCATTAGAATTCATAATGATGAACATTGTCATGATCAAATATCTAATGAATCACTCTCTCTAGGTGATGATGAATCACAAGGTCATGTTAAACATGGATACTATGATGAGGATGATGATAGTGACTTTGATCTCGATGAGTCTATGAGACACTTTGGTCTTATGGCAAATCTTTGCGGCTACATGGCTTGAGGAAAGGAATGGTTCTCGATAGTGGATGTACCAATCACATGACTGTAGACAAGGATATGTTTCATGAGGTTGCTAAAAAAGACGGCCCTCGAAAGTATGCCACTTTTGGTGACAAGTCAAAGGGTAAGGTGGTTGGCCTTGGTAAGGTGGCCATCTCACATGACAGCTCCATCCAAAATGTTATGCTCGTTGAATATCTTGGTTATAATTTACTCTCCATATCTAGATTAGCTGACTTTGGATTCAATGTCCTATTTACTAAAGTAGATTGCCATGTGTTTCGAAGAGATAATCACAATATTATGTTTACCGGTATACGTAGAGGTGATCTATACATTGTTGATTTCACTAAAAGGGCTCAACCTAGAACTTGCTTAATTGCTAAATCTTCTAAAGGTTGGTTGTGGCATAGAAGGTTAGGTCATGTGGGCATGCAAAATCTTGAGAAGCTTATTAAAGGTGATCACATCCTTGGAGTAAAAGATGTTATATTTGATAAGGATAGATTGTGTAGTGCCTGTCAAGCAGGAAAATAGGTTGGAGGAAGCCACCCCATGAAGAACATCATGACCATGAGAAGACCGCTCGAGCTACTCCATATGGATCTCTTTGGTCCAAACGCCTATAAAAGTCTCGGTGGAAACTCGTTTGGTTTAGTCATAGTTGATGGTTTTTCAAGATTTACGTGGGTGTTCTTTCTTGATGATAAATCACAGGTCCAAAAGATCTTCAAGAACTTCGCTAGGAAGGCCCAAAATCAATTTGAAGTGAAGATCAAGAAGGTTCGCAGCGACAATGGAATGGAGTTCAAGAACACAAATGTGGATACCTTTCTTGATGAAGAAGGGATTTCACATGAGTTGTCGGCTACGTACACACCTCAACAAAATGAAGTTGTTGATAGGAAGAACCAGACTCTTATTGAGATGGCGAGAACGATGCTTGATGAGTACAAGAGGCCAAAACACTTTTGGGCGGAAGCAGTTGAGATAGCTTGTCATGCAACAAATCGTCTATATCTTCACAAGCTACTTGGCAAGATGGCATATGAGCTTCTCACCGGTAACAAACCCCAAGTTGGACTTTCGAGTATTCGGCTAAAAGTGTTATATTCTTGATAAGCATCGTAATTCTAGATTTGCTCCTAAATCTCATGAGGGTTTCCTACTCGGTTATGGCTCAAACTTTCACACTTACCGTGTCTACAACAATTTCACCCGAAAGGTTGAAGAGACGGTAGATGTGAAGTTTGATGAATCTAACGGCTCGCAAGTAGAGCAATTGCCAGTCGATGTAGGAGACAAAGATCCTTCGGAAGCAATCCAAGACTTGTCTATTGGCAAGATTCGTCCAACGAAGGTGAAGGAGAGTACCTCGTCCATGCAAGTGGAAGCTTCTACCTCACGACAAGGTGAACCAAGAGTTGACTTGGAGGTATCCACAAGTGGGACACGCCAAGATGGTTAAAACGAGGAAGAACACCAAGATGAACCTCATCAAAATAAAAACACCAACAACGAAGAAGGCCAAGAGGAAGAACAAGATGATGAAGAAGATGTTCCACCCGGACCCAAACAAAAGCTCTCACGAGTTAGAGCAAGAGTCTCAAGAGACCATCACGTCGAACAAATCTTCAACGCTATTCAAACTGGGAGAATCACTCGCTCTAAAACTCATTTGGCTAATTTCTGTGAACATTACTCATTCATCTCTAGCATTGAACCTATGAAGGTTGAAGAAGCACTAGAAGATCCGGATTTGATAAATGCCATGCACGAAGAGCTACACAACTTAGAGACGAACCAAGTGTGGACATTGGTTGAGAAGCCTGACAACAACCACAACATCATTGGTACCAAATGGGTGTTTCAGAATAAGCAAGATGAAGATGGACAAGTTGTACGCAATAAGGCCCGTCTTGTCGCTCAAGGCTACACTCAAGTCGAAGGTATGGACTATGGTGAGACATATTCCCCCGTTGCTAGACTTGAATCCATACGCATCTTACTTGCTTGTGCCAATCATCATGATATCACATTCTATCAAATGGACATTAAAAGTGCTTTTCTAAATGGTGAAATTGAGAAGGAAGTTTATGGTAAACAACCTCCCGGCTTTGTTAATCCTTAGAAACCCAACCATGTTTACAAACTTCACAAAGCTCTTTATGGTCATAAACAAGCTCCTAGAGCATGGTATAAATGCTTGACCAAGTTCCTTATTGAAAAAGGCTTTGATATTAGAAAAAATGATTCCACTCTTTTTACTAAAAGGGTTAATGGAGAATTATTTGTGTGCCAAATTTATGTTGATGATATCATATTTGGTTCGACTAACCCTCATTTTAGTGAAAAGTATTGAAAGCTAATGTCGGAAAAGTTTGAGATGTCTATGATGAGTGAACTCAAGTTCTTTCTTGGGTTGCAAATCAAGCAAACTAAGGAGGGTACCTTTGTGTCTCAAACAAAGTATACCAAGGAATTATTCAAGAAGTTCAACATGCAATAAAACAAAAGGTATGAAAACACCCATGCCTACTAGTGGACATCTTGACTTGACTAAGGATGGCAAACCGGTTGACCAAAAGGTTTAAAGCTCTATGATTGGTTCATTGTTATATCTATATGCCTCATGTCCAATATTATGCTAAGTGTGTGCATGTGTGCATGATATCAAGCGGCCCCTAAAGAATGTCATCTTAAGGCTGTGAAAAGGATAGTGAGATACTTAATTCATACACCAAATTTTGGCATTTGGTATCCTAAGAGGTCTTCTTTTGATCTTGTTGGCTACTCCGACTCGGACTATTCTGGTGATAAGGTTGATAGAAAGTCCACTTCGGGTACTTGCCAATATCTTGGTAGATCTCTTGTGTCTTGGTCCTCCAAGAAACAAAACTCGGTATCCTTATCCACTGCCGAAGTGGAATACATTGCCGCCGGTTCATGTTGTGCTCACTTACTTTGGATGACCCAAACTCTTAAAGATTATGGGATATATGTGAAACATGTTCCATTGCTTTGTGATAATGAAAGTGCTATTAAGATTGCTCACAATCCCATGCAACATTTTCAAACTAAGCATATTGAAGTTCGTCATCATTTCATTCGCGATCATCTTGCTAAAGGAGCCATTGATCTCAAGCATGTTCGTACCGATAAGCAATTGGAGGATATATTCACCAAACCGCTTGATGAGAAAGTATGTTACCGTTTGAGAGGTGAATTGAATATCATTGATGACTCAAACTTGGAGTAGAAACTCCATTTGATGCATGCAAGGCATATGTCTTGGATCTATATTTGTACCCTTGCATGTCATCTAACCCTTGTAGGTACTTGGATGAGCCCAAATCTATGAGATTGCAACTCACTCACATCTTAAGAAATCTCAACATCACCAAGTCTCTACAATATGTTGGTTCAATACAAGGGAGCATGAATCCTTTCAACTTATCCTTTGATAATTTCAATATACAATTTTCATTTGGTGTGATATTTCATGATTGTCGCTTTGGATACACAAGTGTTCTTCCTTGCAAGACTAACCCATGTAGGTAGATGAACTCAAACTGCAAGTGGTGCTCCCAACCATTGATGAGCTACATCAACCTTGAGCATCCTACGCAACTTCAACTACATGATCAAGATCAACACCACCACCCAAGGTATGTCATTCCATCTTAGAGAAGCTTTACCCCAAGTCATGGGTCAAAGTACCTCAACAAGATGAGAATACATCAAAATACTTAAACAAAAAATGGTAACCCCATTTCGAGCTTAAACTATGTGTATGACCTACGATCAAGTGTTCTCACTTGACTCCTCAGTCAATATACTCTAACATAGGTGATTTTGTCGCTGACCAATTCTAGATGAAGTTCTCTAGTGTTTCTTTGTGTCCTTGCATTTGTTCCTAGCATGTTTCCCTTTCACTTCATCTAGATCTCTTTTTTTGTTTTTGTTCTGCATTCCCTGCATCCAATTCCTTGCAAATCTTTGTGAGATCTTATTTGCCTAGTGAGCTGAGATGACAATTGTTTTCTCTCTATGTTGAATTCGGCCTCACCAATTGTTCTTATCGACTAAACCGAAACAACTCGGTGCTATGAAAGAAAAAAACTCGGTGTTACCAATCTCAATACTAAGAAAACACGTTGTCATTTGCATCCTGCATATTTGTTCTAGCTCCACTCAATGATTCTTGTCCTCTACTAGCATCTTATATTACATGTTGCCTTGTAATGTGACTCAAGGACCAAACCTACTTGACTCATGCTTTAGAAGATCCCTTCTTGGAATTTGATGTCAAAGAGGGAAAGAGAGCACATCAAAGCTTATCACATCAGAGAGAATACACACCTTAAGCTTCTCCGGTGCTTATTATCCATAGAGGAGAGAAGTCACATGTCTTCAAGAGGGGAAAGACATGTTAGTATGTGTTATGTTTGTTTTTCTCTAATTTTCTGTTCCCTATCTTCTCCCATTATCAAATATCGGATTCAGGGGGAGAAAGAGCTCTTTTCCAAGGGAATAAAATCATTGGAATTCATTGCATATCTTTACTCTATTTGGGGACATGTCTATATCCAAATAGAGTACTAAGTACTCACTCTCTACATGTCATCCCAATCTTGGTACTCTTGCGATTTCCTACTCTTGCTCTGTCTGGTAGATGTTCCTGTGTTATCTAACCCTGTTTACTCAGGTTCATCTCTTCCAAAGCCATCTCAAGACCACAAGGTAAGTATATGCATCACACTCATGTGCATGATGATCTCTTGCTGATGTACATACTGTTTGCAAGGAGGACTCATGAACATGAAGGTATATTTCTTGTATCTACATCATTTGCTCTAATGCATATAACCAAGATATATGTAACTCATTGCTTGCTCTGACATGCTTATGCATTCACATGCTCTTATATTCTATCTTCACATGATTGCATACATGTAGAGGGAGCCTATGCATGTTATATGTCCTTCCGAAGCTTTACTTATTATTCTCCATATCTTTATCTAAAGCATTGATGTATGTTGTCATCAATTACCAAAAAGGGGGAATTGAAAGAACGAGTGCTCCCTGGGTGATTTTGGTAATTAATGTCAACATATCTCTGGTTGGACTAATATTTTTATCTAGTATATTTCAGAAAGTTCAACAAAGCCATGTCATGGACAAGAGGATGTGGAACCCCTTCAAGAAGCTAAGGACAGAACATTGACAAAAGCTCAAGGCTCTTCATTTTAATTTTAGTGATCCAAGATCACATTGAGTCCATAGGAAAGCCAATACTGTTAAAATGGGATGAGGTGTTGCTTAATGGCTTGCTTGCTCAAAGTACTCAGTGATATGCTCCAAAGCCCTCAACCACTTTCTCATTTCCACAAATGTCCCAAACCATAAGTCAAACTTGGCCCCACCGATTTGATCTGTCTGGCGCCACCGAGTTTATTTGACATAGCCATAGCCAGAAACCCTAACCAGTTAGGTCTCACCGATGGGTTCTCGGTCTCACCGAGATGGGCTTGCAAACTCTCTATTGCCTGTTGCAATTATTTCGGTCCCACCGAGATATGTGATCAGTCCCACTGAGTTTGCCTGACCAACTCTTCGTTTGCTCATTACAAAAATCGGTCTCATCGAGTTTGTGTAATCGGTCAAACCGAGTTGAGGTTTTACCCTAACCCTATCACATCGGTCCCATCGAGTTGATCATATCGGTCCCATCGAAAATAGTAACGTTCACATTTTGAACCATATCGGTCTGACCGAGTTTCACTATTCGGTCCGACCAAGTTTGGTAAATTGTGTGTAACGGCTAGATTATGTGTGGAGGCTATATATACCCCTCCACCCCCTTCTCTATTTGAGAGAGAGCCATCAGAACGTGCCTACACTTCGAGCATTCATTTTCTAAGAGAGAACCACCTACTCATGTGTTGAGACCAAGACATTCCAATCAAACCACAAGAATCTTGATCTCTAGCCTTCCCCAAGTTGCTTTCCACTCAAATCATCTTTCCACCATATCCAAATCTGTGAGAGAGAGTTGAGTGTTGGGGAGACTATCATTTGAAACACAAGAGCAAGGAGTTCATCATCAACACACCATCTATTACCTTTGGAGAGTGGTGTCTCCTAGATTGGTTAGGTGCCACTTGGGAGCCTCCGTCGAGATTGTGGAGTTGAACCAAGGAGTTGGTAAAGGCAAGGAGATTGCCTACTTCATGAAGATCTACCCAAGTGAGGCAAGTCTTCCGTGGGTGATGGCCATGGTGGGATAGACAAGGTTGCTTCTTCATGGACCCTTCGTGGGTGGAGCCCTCCGTGGACTCGTGCAACCGTTACCCTTCGTGGGTTTCAGTCTCCATCAACATGGATGTACGATAGCACCACCTATCGGAACCACGCCAAAAATTTCCTTGTGTCCAATTGCGTTTGCACACTCCAATCCCATCCCTTTACTTTCTTGCAAGTTCCATGCTTTACTTTCCGCTGCTCATATACTCTTGCCATGCTTGCTTGAAATGTATTGTGAATGTTTAAACTTGTGCTAAAACTCCACCTTAACTTAAAGAACTTAAAAACTGCTACTTTTCTTTGTTGAGGGTCTAATCATCCCCTCTAGACACCTCTTCTCGATCCTTTCAAAATCTTTCACAAAACGCCTATAGAATCCAGTGAGGCCAAGAAAACTCCTCACTTGTGTGACCGTTTTGGGTTGTGGCCAACTCTCAATAGCTTCAATCTTGGCTTTATCAACTTCAATTCCCTGTGGAGTAACAACATAGCCAAGAAAAGATACTCGGTCGGTGCAAAAGGTGCACTTTCCAAGGTTGCCAAACAAACATGCATCATGTAGAGCAATAAAAACAACACATAAGTGTTCCAAATGTTCCTCCAAAGATCTGCTATAAATCAGTTTATCATAAAAATAGACTACCACAAATCGTCCAATGAAAGCACGTAAAACTTCGTTCATTAATCTCATGAAAGTACTAGGTGCATTAGTTAACCCAAAAGGCATGACTAACAACTTATATAATCCAAACTTAGTTTTAAATGTTGTTTTCCATTCATCTCCCAATTTCATATGAATTTGATGGTATCCACTACACAAATCAACTTTGGAGAATATTGTAGAGCCACTCAATTCTTCAAGCATATCATCTAGCCTAGGAATAGGATGATGATAATGAATAGTAATATTATTAATGCCTCTACAATCAACACACATACACGATGTACCATCCTTTTTTGGCACTAGTATAATAGGAACAACACAAGGACTAAGAGATTCACATATATAACCTTTGTCGAGCAGCTCCTGTACTTGATTGGTACGGTATGGTGCACAGTTGGGTAGTGATGCACCGGGAATTAAGTCAATCTAATGCTCAATCCCTCGAATAGGTGGTAATCCTGGTGGCACGTCTTGTGGAAAGACGTCAGCAAACTCCTGCAAATGTTAGTGACAGCAGGAGGATAAGAGGAAGGCACGTCCTCGAATGAAAATAATGCCTCTTTGCACACACTAGATGGTTTATTATGAGGCTTCATTTGTTGCTCAAATTCTTTGGCCACAATCTGATTTTCACTCTTATTTTTCTCCTGTTTTTCTTTATTAGGTCTATTAATATCATCTTTCAAAATGGAATGAGGAGACATAGGAAGGAAAGTAATATTTTTATCCTTATGAATAAGAGTACACTGATTGTTTCTACCATGGTTTATAGAATTTTTACCAAATTGCCATGGTCTACCAAGTTATAAGGAACATGCTTGCATGGGTACGACATCACAATCAACATAATCAGCATATGTAGAGATACTAAAATGCACACGAACAGTATGTGTTACCTTAACCTTGCCACTATTGTTGAACCATTGGATGTAGTAAGGATGTGGATGTGGTCTTGTGGTGAGAGATAGCTTCTCCACCATATCCATGCTAGCCAAGTTGTTGCAGCTCCCTCCTTCAAGGATGACGCAAACAAAACGTTCCTTCCAAACTCCCTTTGTGTGGAAAAAAATTGTGCCTCTAATTTTTCTCAGCTTGAGTGACCTACACACTCAAAACATGTTGAGCAACTAAACTTTCATACCTGTCAGCGTCATCAGAAGCCATATATTGTGTCTCTTGTTCAAAATCATCTCCACTGTGTTCTTCACTTGTAATATGGGCCAAAGTCTCCTCATCGTAGTCACCAGCGGACTCATACCCACCATCCTCAGTAGCAATCATCACATGCTTAGATGGGGATTCTCTCGCATAATGACCTCCACCCTTGCAACGACGACAAATAATATCATGTGTTTGCCCTATTGATGCCATGGATGAAAAAGATCTCTTTGCAGGCCCAGAAGGTGTGCTCCTCGCAGATGGTGTTGGTGGTGCTTGTTTTCTTATATCTCGGTTGCAATGGCGGCTGAAGTCAGTGGTGCTATAGTAGGACGTGTGGGAGTAGAGGATGTATGTGGTGTCCATGATGAATATCGACCCACAGAAAAATTAGTTCGCACCAATGCCTGTTGATCCTGCACTTCACGTTCAGCTTTGCAAGCTAGATGGAATAAACGAGTGATATTATTATACTCCTTATACTCTAGAATGGTCTGAATCTCTTTATTTAATCCACCTATAAAACATGCAAGCATAGCTTCATTATCCTCAACAATACCACATCGAATCATGCCAGTTTGTAGTTCCTGATAATATTCTTCTACAGAATTTTTTTCTTGTCTTAAACGCTACATTTTTTGAAGAAATTCACGTTGATAATATGGTGGAATCCAGCGAGTACGCATATGATTTTTCAAAGCGACCCAAGTAGCTGGAATAGGATATAATCTACAATGTTCAGACCACCATACACATGCAAAACTAGTGAAAGCACAAATAGTAGCAGCGACATGTCTCTCCTCGGGATATTGTAAACATGTAAAATGATGTTCAGTTTCTAACTCCCAAGTAAGATATATATATCAGGAACATATCTACCCTCAAATGGTGGAATATTCAATTTCAGTTTAGGAAGATGGTCATGATCTCGTACCTGAGCTGGTAGTGCAGCCCTACCATTGCAATTATATGCATGTGGACGGCTTGGTGCTGGTAGTTGCACGTAGTTCTGATTTTGTTCAACCTCATCCTCGTAATTGCCATCCTCCTCGGCACCAGCAACAACAGTAGCAGGAGCCAAAGAAGCATCAACAATAGGTACAATAGCACCAGAAGTTTGGCCATCCTGAAGAGGAACACGCTTCGCTCGTCCGAACTGATTTGGCATGTGGCGTTGTCGTTGTCGCTGCAGAGGTGCGACAGGTGTAGTCGGTGGTGGTTGTGGAAGACGCGAGAGCAATTCATTAAACTTGTTATCCAGCTTTGTCTTGAACGGCTTCTCCATGCCATCTATCTTCTCCATGGCCTCTTCAAATCTGTTTAGCACATCTCCCACTTGGCCACTCATCATTTGCTGAAATTTATCATGCAACTCCTTGTTTGTCATGTTCTCCCAGTCAATCTCGTTGGCTTGTGGTCCGGCCATGGTTAGCAGCAATAGAAACACACAGGAATATGATCCTACAAACTACTAGAAACTGGCAGTGTGTCAAATCTCAAATTCTTACTAGTTCTTACCCAGCAGCAGGTGGTGATTGGCAACCGTTGTAGTCAAAACTCTCAAAGCTTGGATAGAGCGATTACCAGGGAGAACCAAACGCACGATGTAGATGTATGTGGAGCCGGGAACGCTTATAATATGGTAGCAAAAAGGGTCAACAATAATGAATTCAGAGATGCAAAGTTGAATAAACGTGCAACGACGGTACTATGTTGGTCCTAGGCTAGACCGTGCTAGAGACGCGAGCCTAGAACACTAACAAAATCACAATGTTTCATGGAAACAAGGGAAAAGCACACTCTAATTTTTTTCGTTTTTTGCACTCTTTTTTTGCGCTCCTCTTTTTTTCCAAAAACCACTATAATGGCGAGTGTCTCAAAACTCTTACCAAGTCAAACTAATAGGATAGGCATGGAATTTTTTTGACATTTTTTTGGAAATCTGGGCAGTGACGACGAAAAAGTGCGACAAAAAATCACTATGATGGCGAGTGTCTCAAAAGACTTAGAAAAGCCTAAAAACAGGATAGGGAAAAAAATTCGCCTGCCGAAATTTTGGCCTAAAAACTGCCCGGAGGTCTCCAGACTTTTTTTTCCGAAACCTACTCAGGCAAGGAAACACAAATTGGAAAACAGAAGGATCTCGAAAACAAACCTAATATGAAAATAACTCAGATTGGTGGTGGATATATGATGGTAAGATATGGCAGCGATGGTGGTATATGGCAGCGGTGGTGGTATATGGCAGCGGTGGGGGTATATGGATACGGATTGGTGGTGGTATATGGATACAGATCGGTGGCGGATAAGCGGTGGTGGTAGATGGTAGGGGCGATGATGATGGTGTGGCGGCGGCGTGAAAACTTATGACCAGAACTCAAAACTCTAAAAGACTAGACATTAAGACCAGCAACTTGACACGATGCTGCAACCGCAATTCCAACAAAGCAAAATACTAAAAAGACTATGCAAAGGCTTAGACTGGTTCAGATATGATTAACTAACCCTAATTTTTTTGTGGCTTTTCTTGGACTGTAGGTATGGAGAATAGACTCGAACTAAACTATCAAAAACTGTAAAATCTCACCGAGCAACCTAGAAATCTGATCCCACTTGATAGAGGCAAAGGTGTCCCGTCTTTCGATGAGATGGTGGCTATCGTTTTTTCTGGACTAGACTTTGACGATCCGACTACGAACGTGCGAGGACGTCGTGCCTTACCAATTGCTAAACCAACTCTGAGAGGTTATTGACCATGCCGAAGTGCAATCAACCTGACCACGAGGGTCTATTTCCTGCAAGCAAACGAAGAACAAGCAAGAAACTGAAATTGCAATCTGGATATTGCCAATAAAAGAGGAAAGCTTGATTGAACACAACTGAAGTACGCGAAGTTGTAGCTATGACAAAATTTTAATCTAAACAAAACCCAAAGTCTAAACGATGCCCTAAGGGCTGTATATATGGAGGAAGAGGGGGGATTTCGTGGCCCTTGGAGGAGGGGTCCAAAACCAACCCTAACTCTTGTTTCCCCACACATACGAACTCTAAAAACAGCCTATAATCAAGTATTTCGAAATTACATGGGCCTGGCCAAATAATAAGGTGATGCATCACCTAGAATAGCCTTTGGATGAAATTTATGTAGTGGCATCTTGTATATTTCGTCCAAGGCTTCATGCACTCATTATGGTGGCTTCAAAGTCCTGGAATCATCACTTGTAACTCTGTTCTTGTTCCCCTTGCGCATGCCATCATCTCCATGCTTGAACTTGCTCCAAGGTTAATCTTTCTTGTCCAAGCTAGGCCCTTCATTTGTAAGCAAAACAAATGTATCCAATTTAGGCAGCATCATATTCTCATGAACATTAGAATCATTACCAAGAAACGGAAGTACCTGGTAATTCAATTGGCGTGTGCGAGCTCTAGTAATTTGTCCAGTATGTATAGCAGCAGGGGCTGTGGCATAACAATGGTATTAATATCCTCCAATTATATTATAGCAGCAGGGGTTGAAGGGATGGTTATATGACCCAGTTATATTAGCACTGTTGAGAGATTGCACTAGCGAAAGTATGAACCCTAGGCCTTGTTTGCAAGCATTGCAATACCGTTTGTGCTCCGTTTTATCAATTGCAACCTTGCTGCTCTTTTATTTTTCCTACTAGAAAAATCAATATCCACTATCATTACTATGTTTGTATCACCATCTCTTCGCTGAACTAGTGTACCTATACAAATTATCATTGTATTTGGTGAGTTGGAGACACAAGAGACTTTTTGTTATTTGGTTGTAGGGTTGTTTGAGAGTGACCATCTTCATCCGACGCTTCCCACAGATTGATAAGCCTTAGGTCATCCACTTGAGGAAAAATTGTGACCGTCCTACAAAATTCTACACTTGGAGGCCCAACACGAGTCTACAAGAACAAGTTGTGTAGTAGACATCACACTGCGATCGTCAAGTGTAACCTTGCCGACAGCGACACTTCCAGTAGGCTGCTAAGGACCCGTTCCTCAAGCGCTCATGGCAAAAGTGTGTGCACCGGCAAGTGTCCGGCAAGTGTAGGGTACAATAATCATGCAAAGACAGAATAAGACATAGGAAATAGCACACATCCATTCATTAACACAAGATTATATTGCATCATAAGCCAAATGCAGTTCTAACTCATGATAAATTTGTCTTTTACATGGACTATGTTGGCGGCAAGATGATACGAGGGATTTGGCCAACCCTATCGGCGATGAGCACGACGAGCTCTTCGGCAGCTGACGATGACATGTACCTAGGGTTTTAGGCCCGACCAAGACGCCCTACCCAAGGACACTACACAAGAGTCCAAGGCCTTTAAGGTTCAACAGAAGGTACCAACCGAAACCCTCATGAAGGGCAATCCACTCGCCAGAAGATTCCACTCGGATATCCCAATTCCACTTGACCATGGCTATTTCACTCGACTGTACAAGAATCCACTCAGAGTACAAAATACCTAGAGTCACCCCAGGATGGCAACAGTCCGTCATTCACTCTGTAGTCATAAAGACCATTTACTATGGGAGTTACCAGTAACATTCAGGACTTAACTCCCATTGAACCTATGTGTAACTAAGACCAGTGAGGGGTCGATGCACTCTATATAAGCCACCCCTCCCCTCAGGCACAAGGATTCGCACCCCGTGTAACTCATACTCCAATCAACAAAGCTCCTCAAGCACCGAGACATAGGGCTTTTATCTCCTCCTAGAGGGGCCTGAACTTGTAAATCCAAGTGTACCTCCCATCTCTACTGTTAGATCTGTTCCTACGATAGTTGGCGCCCACCATGGGGCAGGCGTCCGAGCGACTTCCGGTGAGGTTGCGATCTTCGATCTTCATCAACATGGTTTCCGACGGTGGTTTGGCCCTGGGTCACGAGATCTGTCTTGGCACACACACCATCATCGCCGATGACTCCGCTTGGCTCCAAGAAGCCCCCCTCGATGTCGAGGCTCTCCCCATTCGCGGGGCGGCACACTTCCACGCGAGTGCCTATGGCGTTCTCCTACGGGAGCCGTCGACTCAGTATCGGTCGGTTCCTGTGGCATCTTTGCTTCCCACGGTGTGTCGCCGCAAGCGATCCGGTCGCTCGCGGCTCCAGCGGTGGCTAAAGCATGCAGTGGCTCGTTAGTCGACCACCCCTAAAATCGCGGTGATTGAGCCTGATGAGTCTCTGATGCAAAGCATCCTACGATCGTCCCGATGTACACTATAATGAGACCTCGACCTAGAGCATACGCCATTGGCCACAAGGTGAACTCGTTCCTAAGTCCTTCTCCTTTCTATTCACGCGAGACATGGTTGCTACCTAATGCAAAGACACTACATGTGCTCAGGAACCAAGGACTGAAGGAGGAAGAAAAACAAGAGTCAAGACTTGTGCAGAGTTTCTGCCAGGCCCGGACCTTCCCGCCACAGCCCGGAACCTCCGGCCGTCGCTAATCCAGACGATGCCCGGGTGTGCCAACTCTCTGTTCAGCCTAGAACTAGCCCGGACCTTCCGGTCCCCGGAGCTTCCAGCCGACCCGGAACTTCCGGCCCCCGGACACAAGCACAGTCCACGCCGTGCCAACTCTCGGCTTACACCGGAACCCACACGACACCTCCGGTCACCGGAACTTCCGGCCCTGCCCGGAACTTCCGGCCTACCTGTTGATGTCTACTACACAACATTCTTCTTGTAGACGTTGTTGGGCCTCCAAGTGTAGAGGTTTGTAGGACAGTAGAAAATTTCCATCAAGTGGATGACCTAAGGTTTATCAATTCGTGGGAGGCGTAGGATGAAGATGGTCTCTCTCAAACAACCCTGCAACCAAATAGCAAAGAGTCTCTTGTGTCCCCAACATACCCAATACAATGGTAAATTGTATATGTGCACTAGTTCGGCAAAGAGATGGTGATACAAGTGCAATATGGATGGTAGATATAGGTTTTTGTAATATGAAAAAATAAAAACAGCAAGGTAACTAATAATAAAAGTGAGCACAAACGGTATTGCAATGCTTAGAAACAAGGCCTAGGATTCATACTTTCACTAGTGCAAGTTCTCTCAACAATAATAACATAATTGGATCATATAAAAACCCCTCAACGTGCAACAAAGAGTCACTCCAAAGTCACTAATAGAGGAGAACAAACGAAGAGATTATTGTAGGGTACAAAACCACCTCAAAGTTATCCTTTCTGATCGATCTATTCAAGAGTCTGTAGTGAAATAACACGAAGCTATTCTTTTCGTTCGATCTATCCTAGAGTTCGTACTAGAATAACACCTTAAGACACAAATCAACCAATACCCTAATGTCACCTAGATACTCCAATGTCACCTCATGTATCCATGGGTATTATTATATGATATGCATCACACAGTATCAGGTTCATCTATTCAACCAACACAAAGAATTTCAAAGAGTGCCCCAAAGTTTCTACCGGAGAGTCAAGACGAAAACGTGTGCCAACCCCTATGCATAAGTTCACAAGGTCACGAAACTCGCAAGTTGATCACCAAAACATACATCAAGTGGATCACGTGAATATCCCATTGTCACCACAGATAAGCACATGCAAGACATACATCAAGTGTTCTCAAATCCTTAAAGACTCAATCCGATAAGATAACTTCAAAGGGAAAACCCAATTCATCACAAGAGAGTACAGGGGGAGAAACATCATAAGATCCAACTATAATAGCAAAGCTCGCGATACATCAACATTGTGCCGAATCAAGAACACAAGAGGGAGAGATCAAACACATAGCTACTGGTACATACCCTCAGCCCCTAGGGTGAACTACTCCCTCCTCATCATGGAGAGCGCCGGGATGATGAAGATGGCCACCGGTGATGGATCCCCCCTCCAGCAGGGTGTCGGAACGGGGTCCTGATTGGTTTTTGGTGGCTACAAAGGCTTTCGTCTACGAAACTCTTGATCTAGGTTATTTTCTGGAAGTTTGGGGATATGTAAGAGGCGTTGGCTTCGGGAACAAGTCAGGGGGGGTCCACGAGGCGGCCACGGGATAGGGGGCGCGCCCAGGTGGGTAGGGCGCGTCCCCCACCCTCGTGATGGCCTCGGGACTCTTCTAGTCCATCTCTGATGCTCCGTGGGCTTCTTCTGGTCCAGAAATGATCTCCGTAAATTTTCAGGTCAATTGGACTTCGTTTGATATTCCTTTTCTGCGATACTCATAAACAAGGAAAAAACAGAAACTGGCACTGGGCTCTAGGTTAATAGGTTAGTCCCAAAAATCATATAAAATAGCATATAAATGCATATAAAACATCCTAGATGGATAATATAATAGTATGGAACAATCAAAAATTATAGATACGTTGGAGACATATCAAGCATCCCCAAGCTTAATTACTGCTCGTCCTCGAGTAGGTAAATGATAAAAAACAGAATTTTTTGATGTGGAATGCTACCGAACATATTTATCAGTGTAATCTTCTTTATTGTGGCAAGAATATTCAGATCCATAAGATTCAAGACAAAATTTTAATATTGACATAAAAATAATAATACTTCGAACATACTAACCAAGCAATTATGTCTTCGCAAAATAACATATCCAAAGAAAGCTCATCCCTACAAAATCATATAGTTTGGCCATGCTTCATTTTCATCACACAAAATGCTCCCATCATGCACAACCCGATGATAAGACAAGAAATTGTTTCATACTTTAGTATTCTCAAACTTTTTCAACTTTCAGGCAATACATGAGCGCGAGCCATGGACATAACACTATGGGTGTAATAGAATATGATGATGGAGGTTGTGTGGAGAAGACAAAAAAGGAGAAAGTCTTACATTGATGCGGCTAATCAACGGGCTATGGAGATGCCCATCAATTGATGTCAATGCGAGGAGTAGGGATTTCCATGCAACGGATGCACTAGAGCTATAAATGTATGAAAGCTCAACAAAAGAAACTAAGTAGGTGTGCATCCAACTTTCTTGCTCACGAAGACCTAGGTCATTTTGAGGAAGCCCATTGTTGGAATATACAAGCCAAGTTCTATAATGAAAATTCCCACTAGTATGTGAAATTGACAAAATAAGAGACTCTATTATGAAGATCATGGTGCTACTTTGAAGCACAAGTGTGGAAAAAGGATAGTAACATTGCCCCTTCTCTATTTTTCTCTCATTTTTTGTTTGGGAATTCTCTTTTTTATGGCCCCTTTTTTTTATTTCCTCACACGGGACAATGCTCTAATAATGATGATCATCACACTTCTATTTATTTACAACTCAAAAATTACAACTCGATACTTGAACAAAATATGACTATATGAATGCCTCCGGCGGTGTACCGGGATGTGCAATGATTCAAGAGTGACATGTACAAAAATTATGAGCGGTGGCTTTGCCACAAATACTATATCAACTACATCATCATGCAAGGCAATATGACAATGATGAAGCGTGTCCTAACATACGGAACGGTGTAAAGTTTGATGGCAATATATCTCAGAATGGCTATGGAAATGCCATAATAGGTAGGTATGGTGGCTGTTTTGAGGAAGATGTAAGGAGGCTTATGTGTGATAGAGCGTATCATATCACGGGGTTTGGATGCATCGGCGAAGTTTGCACCAACTATGGAGGTGAGAAAGGGCAATGCACGATACTGAAGAGGCTAGCAATGATGGAAGGATGAGAGTGCGTATAATCCATGGACTCAAGATTAGTCATAAAGAACTCACATATTCATTGCAAAAATCTACAAGTCATCAAACCCAAAGCACTACGCACATGCTCCTAGGGGATAGATTGGTAGGAAAAGACCATCGCTCATCCCCGACCGCCACTCATAAGGAAAGCAATCAAAGAACACCTCATGCTTCAAATTTGTCACACAATGGCTACCATACGTGCGTGTTACGGGACTTGCAAACCTCAACACAAGTATTTCTCAATTTCATAATTACTCAACTAGCACGACTCTAATATTACCATCTTTATATCTCAAAACAATTATCAAGTATCAAACTTCTCATAGTATTCAATGCACTCTATATGAAAGTTTTTATTATACCCATCTTGAATGCCCATCATATTAGGACTAGTTTCATAACCAAAGAAAATTACCATGCTGTTAGGACTCTCAAAATAATATAAGTGAAGCATAAGATTTCATTTACTTCTTCAAAATAAAACTGCTTCCGTGCTCTAAAAGGATATAAGTGAAGCTCTAGAGAAAATGAGAAACTACTCTGAAAGATATAAGTGAAGATCAATGAGTAGTCAAATAATTATGCAACTATGTGAAGACTCTCTAACATTTAATAATTTCAGATATTGGTATATTATTCAAACATCAAGCAAAACAAAAGAGAATAAAATGACGCTCCAAGCAAAACACATATCATCTGGTGAATAAAAATATAGCCTCAAGTAAAGTTACCGACAGACGAAGACGAAAGAGGGGATGCCATCCGGGGCATCCCCAAGCATAGGCTCTTGGTTGTCCTTAAATATTACCTTGGGGTGCCTTGGGAATCCCCAATCTTAGACTCTTGCAACTCCTAATTCCATAGTCCATCGAATCTTTACCCAAAACTTGAAAACTTCACAACACAAAACTCAACGGAAAACTCGTAAGCTCCGTTAGTATAGGAAAATAAAATCACCACTTTTGGTACTGTTGTGAACTCATTCTTTATTTATATTCGTGTAATATCTACTGTATTCCAACTTCTCTATTGTTCATACCCTCCGATACTATTGGATGTGGGGTTCCGGCAAAACCCTTAAGGTTCGAACACTAGGTGCGCGCGAAGTCTTTCCCTCTTACCAATCTACGCCCTAGCTTGCTAAGATCTCGCAGACAAACTCGACGAACTCGAAACACAGAAAGACACAAGATTTATACTAGTTCGGGCCACCGTTGTGGTGTAATACCCTACTCCAGTGTGGTGGTGGTGGTGGATTGCCTCTTGGGCTGATGATGAACAGTACAAGGGGAAGAACAGCCTCCTGAGGTTGAGGTGTTCTTGTCCTTGGCTAACTTGTGCGGGTGAGAGTGATCTGCCTCCCCCTATGGTGGTGGCTAGCTCTACTTATATAGGCCATGGTCCTCTTCACAAATATTGAGCGGGAAGGGAGCCAACAACGGCGGGAAAATTCGAAGGGGGACAGCTAGTACAAGCTATCCTGACAAAAGTGGTCTTCGCATGCGAAAGGCTCTGGTGGTGACGCCGTCTTGGGCTCCACGATGACCTCCGTCTTGCCGTCCTTCGGGTCTTAGTCTTGTTGCACCGATATGGCAACCTTTGCCCTGATGCCTCGGTACTCTTCGCTTGCGCCTGCTTCCTTAGCAGCAAAGAGGAAACAAGGATGCTGCGCGCGCTGGCGCCCGCCTGGCGCTGATCGTCATGGCTCACGTCACAAGAGCCTCGTGAGGTTTGCCCCGCCTTGATATCTCCTCTCCTCGTGAGCCTTCCTGACTAGGCACTCCTAAGGAGGTCTTGCATCGTCCGCCTCGCGAGGCTTGGCCCCTCACGAGGGTCTTGGATGTGTTTTTGATGAAGATAGTTCGTACAGCCTGCTGGCTTAGCCACGCCGTGGGCCGTAGGTAGGCAAGTCTGGGGACCCCCGTTCCTAGAACACCGACAGTAGCCCACGGGCCCAAGGTGCGCTCGGGCTTGGCTTCGTGGCGAAGCGAAGGGTCAAGTTCGGAGCGCCGCGGGCCCCAAAAGCCTACGACCTCGGTTGACGCGTGGCGGTTGATTGGACATGGGCGTCTCCGCTTCCCCATGTTGCCTCAGCAACTGCACGACTTGACAAGTCCCTGCGACATGCAAGGAAAACCATCATTACCTGCGATCGTGGGAGGTTCCGGTTGGCCTTCTCTTGATATAAATGGGGAGGGGGCGGAGCCCCCGTCGCCCATCTCTTCTTCGCTTGCTTGCTTCTTCCTCCTTGGTCCACTTCTAACAACAATGGCGCCTATCAGAAGGTTCTCTGCCAAAGAAAAGGGAAAGGCCCCCCAGGGTGATCTGGGGTCACTTCCGCCGAAGAAGTGGTCAATCCATTGCCGTGATGAAGCGGTGATGCAGGTGGTGACGAGGCTTTGGTGCGAGCGGCTTCCTCCGGGGTATCTGCTACCCTTGTATGCCCGAGTCGAGGGCTCGGGAGGACGGAGCAACGAGCAGCGTCGCCAGCGCCGCGCTCGGGGTTGCCGCGCCACGGCGACGCGCGCCGTCGCCCCCGGAATCCACGCCGCGGACTCCTCACGCGAGCTGGTGCTCTGGGCACTGATGCCTCCAAGCTCATGGATCTGCTTCCCGCAGTTCTTCTCCGACGTGATGCCGCCGAGGGGGCCTCTCGAGCTCTGGTTGCAGCACGCGGACTACAGCGCTCTGATGTCTACTACACAACCTTCTTCTTGTAGACGTTGTTGGGCCTCCAAGTGTAGAGGTTTGTAGGACAGTAGCAAATTTCCCTCAAGTGGATGACCTAAGGTTTATCAATCCGTAGGAGGCATCGGATGAAGATGGTCTCTCTCAAGCAACCCTGCAACCAAATAACAAAGAGTCTCTTGTGTCCCCAACACACCCAATACAATGGTAAATTGTATAGGTGCACTAGTTCGTTGAAGAGATGGTGATACAAGTGCAATAAGGATGGTCGATAAAGGTATTTGTAATCTGAAATTATAAAAACAGCAAGGTAACTAATGATAAAAGTGAACGTAAACGGTATTGCAATGATAGGAAACAAGGCCTAGGGTTCATACTTTCACTAGTGCAAGTTCTCTCAACAATAATAACATAATTGGATCATATAACTATCCCTCAACATGCAACAAAGAGTCACTCCAAAGTCACTAATAGTAGAGAACGAACGAAGAGATTATGGTAGGGTACAAAACCACCTCAACGTTATTCTTTCAAATCAATCAATTGGGCTATTCCTATAAGTGTCACAAACAGCCCTAGAGTTCGTACTAGAATAACACCTTAAGACACAAATCAACCAAAACCCTAATGTCACCTAGATACTCCAATGTCACCTCAAGTATCCGTGGGTATGATTATACGATATGCATCACACAATCTCAGATTCATCTATTCAACCAACACAAAGGACCTCAAAGAGTGCCCGAAAGTTCTACCGGAGAATCACGATGAAAACGTGTGTCAACCCCTATGCATAGGTTCATGGGCGGAACCCGTAAGTTGATCACCAAAACATACATCAAGGGAATCACGTGGTATCCCATTGTCACCACAGATACTCACGGCAAGACATACATCAAGTGTTCTCAAATATTTAAAGAGTCAATCCGATAAGATAACTTCAAAGGGGAAACTCAATTCATTACAAGAGAGTAGAGGGGGAGGAGAAACATAAGATCCAACTATAATAGCAAAGCTCGCGATACATCAAGATCTTGCCAAATCAAGAACACGAGAGAGAGAGAGATCAAACACATAGCTACTGGTACATACCCTCAGCCCCGAGGGAGAACTACTCCCTCCTCGTCATGGAGAGCACCGGGATGGTGAAGATGTCCATCGGAGAAGGATTGCCCCCTCCGGTAGGGTGCCGGAACAGGTCTAGATTGGCTTTCGGTGTCTACGGAGGCTTCTGGCGGCGGAACTCCTAATCTATTGTATGTTATGGAAATTTTAGGGTACGTGAGTATATATGGGTGCAAGAAGTACGTCGGTGGAGCTTTGGGGGGCCCACGAGGCAGGGGGCACGCCCTAGGGGGGCGCCCCCACCCTCGTGAGCACCTCCGTTAGCTCCTGACATGGGGTCCAAGTCCATCCGGTACCTTTCCTTCCAAAAATAACTTCTCCAGTTGATTTCGTTCTATTTCGACTCTGTTTGATATTCCTTTTCTTCGAAACACTGAAATAGGCAAAAAAAACAGCAATTCTGGGTTGGAACTCCGGTTAATAGGTTAGTCCCAAAAATAATATAAAAGTGGATAATAAAGCCCAATATTGCCCAAAACAGTAGATAACATAGCATGGAGCAATCAAAAATTATAGATATGTTGGAGATGTATCAAGCATCCCCAAGCTTAATTCCTGCTCGTCCTCGAGTAGGTAAATGATAAAAACAGAATTTTTGATGCGGAGTGCTACTTGGCATAATTTCAATGTAATTCTTCTTAATTGTGGTATGAATATTCAGATCCAAAAGATTCAAGAAAAAAGTTCATATAGACATAAAAATGATAATACTTCAAGCATACTAACTAAGCAATTATGCCTTCTCAAAATAACATGGCCAAAGAAAGTTCATCCCTACAAAATCATATAGTTTAGTCATGTTTCATTTTCGTCACACAAGAATGCTCTCATCATGCACAACCCCGATGACAAGCCAAGCAATTGTTTCATACTTCAGTAATCTCAAACCTATAAACTTTCATGCAATATATGAGCGCGAGCCATGGACATAGCACTATGGGTGGAATAGAATATAATGAAGGGGGTTATGTGGAGAAGACAAAAAAGGAGAAAGTCTCACATCAACGAGGCTAATCAATGGTCTATGGAGATGCCCATCGATTGATGTTAATGCAAGGAGTAGGGATTGCCATGCAACGGATGCACTAGAGCTATAAATGTATGAAAGCTCAACAAAAGAAATTAAGTGGGTGTGCATCCAACTTGCTTGCTTACGAAGACCTAGGGCACTTGAGGAGGCCCATTGTTGGAATATACAAGCCAAGTTCTATAATGAAAAATTCCCACTAGTATATGAAAGTGATAACATGAGAGACTCTCTACTATGAAGATCATGGTGCTACTTTGAAGCACAAGTGTGGTAAAAGGAGAGTAACATTGTCCCTTCTCTCTTTTTCTCTCATTTTTTGGGCCTTCTCCTGTTTTTATGGCCTTTCTCTTTTTTGGGGGCCTTCTATCTTTTTTATGGCCTTCCTCCTTTTATTTATTTATACCTCACTTGGGACAATGCTCTAATAATGATAACCATCAAACTTCTATTTATTTACAACTCAATGATTACAACTTGATACTAGAACAAAGATGACTCTATATGAATGCCTCCGGTGGTGTACCGGGATTGCGATGAATCAAGTGTGGCATGTATGAAAAATTATGAACGGTGGCTTTGCCATGAATACGATGTCAACTACATGATCATGCAAAGCAATATGACAATGATGAATGTGTCATGATGAACAGAATGATGGAAAGTTGCATGGCAATATATCTCGGAATGGCTATGGAAATGCCATAATAGGTAGGTATGGTGGCTGTTTTGAGGAAGATATAAGGAGGTTTATGTGTCAAAGAGTGTATCATATCACGGGGTTTGGATGCACCGGCGAAGTTTGCACCAACTCTCAATGTGAGAAAGGGCAATGCACGGTACCAAAGAGGCTAGCAAGGATGGAAGGGTGAGAGTGCGTATAATCCATAGACTCAACATTAGTCATAAAGAACTCACATACTTATTGCAAAAATCTACAAGTCATCAAAAACCTCGGCACTACGCGCATGCTCCTAGGGGGATAGATTGGTAGGAAAAGACCATCGCTCGTCCCCGACCGCCACTCATAAGGAGGACAATCAAATAACACCTCATGTTTCAAATTTGTTACACAACGTTTACCATATGTGCATGCTACGGGACTTGAAAACTTCAACACAAGTATTTCTCAATTTCACAACTACTCAACTAGCATGACTTTGATATTATTACCTCCATATCTCAAAACAATCATCAAGCATCAAACTTCTCTTAGTATTCAATACACTCATAAGAAAGTTTTATTATTAATCTTGCATACCAAGCATATTAGGATTTTATGAAAATTACCATGCTATTAAGACTCTCAAAATAATATAAGTGAAGCATGAGAGTTCATCTATTTCTATAAAATAAAATAACCACTGTGCTCTAAAAGGATATAAGTGAAGTACTAGAGCAAATGACAAACTACTCCGAAAGATATAAGTGAAGATCAATGAGTAGTCGAACAATTATGCAACTATGTGAAGACTCTCTAACATTTAATAATTTCAGATCTTGATAATTTATTCAAACATCAAGCAAAGCAAAATAAAATGACATCTAAGAATAGCAAACATCATGTGAAGAAGCAAAAACTTAGGATCAACCGAAACTAACCGATAGTTGTTGAAGAAGAAAGGTGGGATGCCAACCGGGGCATCCCCAAGCTTAGACGCTTGACACTTCTTGAAATATTATCTTGGGGTGCCTTGGGAATCCCCAAGCTTTAGCTTTTGTGTCTCCTTAATTCCTCTCATATCACGGTCTCCCTAAATCTCAAAAGCTTCATCCACACAAAACTCAACAAGGACTCGTGAGATAAGTTAGTATAAACCATTGCAAAACCTTATCATACTCTACTGTAGAAAATCACTAAAATTATTATTCAACATTTCATACTAAATGCCTCTTCATATTTAATAGTCCTATCCTCAAATATAATCACTAAAGAAGCAAACATATGCAAACAATGCAAACATAACAGCAATCTTCCTAAACAGGATAGTCCGTAAAGAATGCAGCAACATCCATACTTCCCTAAGTCCAAACATTATGAAATAAAATTCCCACTGTAGTAAATTTATCAGATCTTAATATGCAAAAGGTTTCAACATTTTATCGCATTCTGACTTTTCTAGGGAATTATTGCAACAGCGGTAAACTTTCTGTTTTCAAACAGCAACATGTGCACTTCTAAAATAGGCATAGTAAAGACTATCAATGCCACTTTTATTGAAATAAAAGATGAAAAACATTGTTCTAAATAACATCAAGCAAATCCTAACAAAATAAATTGACCCTCCAAGCAAAACACATATCATGTGGCGGATAAAAATATAGCTCCAAGTAAAGTTACCGATGAACGAAGACGAAAGAGGGGATGCCTTCCGGGGCATCCCCAAGCTTTGGCTCTTGGATATCCTTGAATATTACCTTGGGGTGCCTTGGGGATCCCCAAGATTAGGCTCTTGCGACTCCTTATTCCATAGTCCGTCGAATCCTTACCCAAAACTTGAAAACTTCACAAAACAAAACTTAACAGAAAACTCGTAAGCTCCGTTGGTATAAGAAAATAAATCACCACTTCAAGGTACTGTAATGAAATCATTCTTTATTTATATTGGTGTTAAACCTACTGTATTTCAACTTCTCTATGGTTTATAAACTATTTTACTAGCCATAGATTCATCAAAATAAGCAAACAACACGCGAAAACCAGAATCTGTCACAAACAGAACAGTCTGTAGTAATCTGGATCAAACGTATACTTATGGAACCCATAAAATTCTCAAATAAATTGCTGGACCTGAATAATTTGTCTATTAATCATCTGCAAAAAGAATTATCTAAATAGCACTCTCCAAATAAAAATGGCAGCAGTTCTCGTGAGCGCTAAAGTTTCTGTTTTTGACAGCATGATCAACAAGACTTTCCCCAAGTCTTCCCAAGGGTTCTACTTGGCACAAACACTAAATTAAACATAAGAACTTAATCATAACAGAGGATAGATAAATTTTTTGTTACAAAACAGGAGCAAAAATCAAGGAACAAATATAAAGTTGGGTTGCCTCCTAACAAGCGCTATCGTTTAACGCTCCTACCTAGGCATGATGATTTCAATGATGCTCACATAAAAGATAAGAATTGAAACATAAAGAGAGCATCATTAAGAATATGACTAGCACATTTAAGTCTAACCCACTTCCTATGCATAGGTATTTTGTGAGCAAACAACTCATGGGAACAAGAATCAATTTGCATAGGAAGGTAAAACAAGCATAACTTCAAAACTTTAAGCACATAGAGAGGAAACTTGATATTATTGCAATTCCTACAAGCATATATTCCTCCCTCATAATAATTTTCAGTAGAATCATGAATGAATTCAACAATATAACCAGCACCTAAATCATTCTTTTCATGATCTACAAGCATAGAAATTTTACTACTCTCCACATAAGCAAAATTCTTCTCACGAATATTAGTGGGAGCAAACTCAACAAAATAATTATCATGTGATTGAAAATTAAGATCAAGATGACAAGTTTCATGGTTATCATTATTCTTTAAAGCATACGTGTCATCACAATAATCATCATAGATAGGAGGCATGCTTTCATCATAGTAAATTTGCTCATCAAAGCTTGGGGGACAAAAAAATATCATCTTCATCAAACATAGCTTCCCCAAGCTTGAGGCTTTGCATATCATTAGCATCATGGATATTCAAGGAATTCATAGTAACAACATTGCAATCATGCTCATCATTCAAATATTTAGTGCCAAACATTTTAATGCATTCTTCTTCTAACACTTAGGCACAATTTTCCTTTCCATCATACTCACGAAAGATATTAAAAAGGTGAAGCGTATTAGACAAACTCAATTCCATTTTTTTAATTTTATTTTATAAACTATACTAGTGATAAAACAAGAAACTAAAAGACTCGATTGCAAGATCTAAAGATATACCTTCAAGCGCTAACCTCCCTGGCAACGGCGCCAGAAAAGAGCTTGATGTCTACTACACAACCTTCTTCTTGTAGAGGTTGTTGGGCCTCCAAGTGCAGAGGTTTGTAGGACAGTAGAAAATTTCCCTCAAGTGGATGACCTAAGGTTTATCAATCCGTAGGAGGCATAGGATGAAGATGATCTCTCTCAAGCAACCCTGCCACCAAATAACAAAGAGTCTCTTGTGTCCCCAACACACCCAATACAATGGTAGCACTAGTTCGGCAAAGAGATGGTGATACAAGTGCAATATGGATGGTAGATAAAGGTATTTGTAATCTGAAATTATAAAAACAGCAAGGTAACTAATGATAAAAGTGAGTGTAAACGGTATTGCAATGATAGGAAACAAGGCCTAGGGTTCATACTTTCACTAGTGCAAGTCCTCTCAACAATAATAACATAATTGGATCATATAACTATCCCTCAATATGCAACAAAGAGTCACTCCAAAGTCACTAATAGCGGAGAACGAACGAAGAGATTATGGTAGGGTACGAAACCACCTCAAAGTTATTCTTTCAAATCAATCAGTTGGGCTATTCCTATAAGTGTCACAAACAGCCCTAGAGTTTGTACTAGAATAACACCTTAAGACACAAATCAACCAAAACCCTAATGTCACCTAGATAATCCAATGTCACCTCAAGTATCCGTGGGTATGATTATACGATATGCATCACACAATCTCAGATTCATCTATTCAACCAACACAAAGGACCTCAAAGAGTGCCCCAAAGTTCTACCGGAGGATCACGACGAAAACGTGTGCCAACCCCTATGCATAGGTTCATGGGCAGAACCCGCAAGTTGATCACCAAAACATACATCAAGTGAATCACGTGGTATCTGATTGTCACCACAGATACGCACGGCAAGACATACATCAAGTGTTCTCAAATCTTTAAAGAGTCAATCCGATAAGATAACTTCAAAGGGGAAACTCAATTCATTACAAGAGAGTAGAGGGGGAGGAGAAACATAAGATCCAACTATAATAGCAAAGCTCACGATACATCAAGATCGTGCCAACTCAAGAACACGAGAGAGAGAGAGAGAGAGAGAGAGTGAGAGAGAGATCAAACACATGGCTACTGGTACATACCCTGAGCCCCGAGGGAGAACTACTCCCTCCTCGTCATGGAGAGCACCGGGATGATGAAGATGGCCACCGGAGAAGGATTGCCCCATCCGGCAAGGTGCCGGAACGGGTATAGATTGGCTTTCGGTGGCTATGGAGGCTTCTGGCAGCGGAACTCTCGATCTATTGTATGTTCTGAAAATTTTAGGGTACGTGAGTATATATGGGTGTAGGAAGTACGTCGGTGGAGCTTCAGGGGCTCCGGTAGCTTTCCTTCCAAAAATAGTTCTCCAGTTGATTTCGTTCCGTTTTGACTCTGTTTGATATTCCTTTTCTTCGAAACACTGAAATAGGCAAAAAACAGCAATTCTGGGTTGGGCCTCCGGTTAATAGGTTAGTCCCAAAAATAATATAAAAGTGGATAATAAAGCCCAACATTGCCCAAAACAGTAGATAACATAGCATGGATCAATAAAAAATTATAGATACGTTGGAGACGTATCACGCTCCAGCGACTGGAGCAGAGATCGAAGCGGTCCCCACCGGCAAGATCTTCATGACTCGTGGCTGGGGTGAGATCGCGCGGGACTGCTGTGCGAGGGGCGCCCTCGTGATCCACTTTGAGTACGACGACGTCTCCACGCTCTTCTTCAAGGTCTTCAATGCTGAGGGCCATCGTCTGGAGTGCTGCTCCGGAGAGGAGCGCGAGGTTGACGCGTGTTCCGCTCGCGGCCACTCCAGCAGCAGCAGCCCTTGGGAGTCCAGCAGCTCTCCCGAGCTCTACGAGACTCTGGTGATGAGCGATGATAGCTACGTGCCCCCGAGCTCTCTTCAAGCTCGGAGCAGAGCTGCGGTGTCCGGCCGTCGCCGCCGCTGATCTGGATGGGGTAGAAGTCGGCCTCCCGTGGCCCACTGTTGATGATGGCGTCCACCGCGGGAGAATGTAGGTAGGAACCCCCTTAGTTTCTGCTTTTGTTCCCTGCGAAGAATCATGAAGTGACCCGTGGGGGCATGTAAGGGTCTGTAATGTCTTTTGTGCTTATCTTCCTTGTTATGAAAATATGGCGAACGCACGTCCCGTTTAGGCTCGGTCCCCCCTTTCTTTCCTCACGATAGCTTGTTGCTCTATGCCGACAGGTCCCGGTCCCTAGGTAGGCTATAGCCGTCGCTAGTATGCCAGGTCATGAGCCGTGGTCAAGGCCATGAGGTGTGCGGCCCGAGGTCCAGTAAGATCCCCTGCGGAGCGATGCTCAGGAGGTCCCCCTTAGCGCTCAAGCGATCATGGTAAGGGAAGACAGGGAGTTGACATGGCCGCAACAGGGTTGCGGCAAGGCATGAGTGACTATTAGGCCCAAGCATTTAGCCGATCCGAGGGCTGAACTTATCTTGTTGACTTCGAGGCGATTCCTGACATTGCGCTAGGGCTGCGCACCAACTTGTGCAGCGTAGCTAGGCCGGCCCACACGAGTTTCCCTCCCCCATGCTCTCCTTAGTGCTCTACGTCCTCAGGTCCCGGCCCTCGAGCAAGCTCAGCCGCCGCTGGTATGCCAGGATGCGATGCCGTGGTCAAGGCCAGGGGGTGAGGGCTGGAGAGCCAGTAAGAGCTCTAGAGTCGTGATGCTCAGGAGCCCCCTTTTAATGCACAAGCGAATTGCACGGGAGAAAAGGAGACTCACGGTGCCGCCTGCTATCCTTCCCATGGGATCCCTATGAACAGGCACAAGAAGAAACACGGTTTGCCGTTACAGCTGCCAGCCTGCCGCTGGTTGCTCTGGATGAAGTGAAGGCACTAAGGTCCTGGTGAGGTGACATGCGCGGGGCGTGCCGCGAACCAGAGCTTGACCGCTCTGATTTTTCGACATGGCAGGGATGGGCCCGTGCACCAGCATCGTGCCTGTGAGGAGGCCCCGTGGGAGGCGATGATCGAGCAGGTGATAACCGTAGGCAGGTTAAGCAAGGAAGGAAAATCGACTTGGGTAAATGCTGGAAGATACATGCCACTGGGTCCAGCCTGAGCGGCTTGGGGATGATGCGGCCCGAGGGGTGCCCCCAGCAAGGTAGGCTAAAGACATAAGCAAAAGGGGTATGCCGCAGGGACGGACCCATGCGGCCTGGGAATAATGCAGCCCGAGGGGCGCTCCCAGCTAAAGAGCTTGGAAGATGTCACCTGGTTCTGTAGACGAAGTAGAGTTGGTGCAGCTGCAGGCGTGCGTCAAAGAAATGACTCTTCATGAGCCACCGGAGGCATGAGCCTCGGGAGGCTCTAGGGGCTCGGGAGGTTCCCTGAAGACCGTCTCCATTTCCTCTAGTACGGCGTGGTACCATGCCTCCTGAGCCGCCAGGACATGCCGCATGTTGCGCTGATAGGCTGACGCCACGTTCGGCAATCCAAAGGGCATGCGAACGTAGCTGTGTGGCGGGCCCTCACAGCGGCCCACACGCGAAGCCCAGAAAGCGCTCCTGAGACGTGGCCCTGTGGAGCCCCGGGACATCGATGCAGACACGCAGCCCAGCATCCTCGCCAGCATGGGGAGCTACGCCTCGTGAACGGCCATCGCTGCGCATGGCTCTTGCGTCTTGCAGCTCCTGAGTGGTCTTGGTGATGAACTCCTGAGTGGTGGGCACTCCTTGACTCGTGCTCTCCTGAGGGACACGTGTCGCGAAGCACGCCTCCAAGTGGTGCCCAAGCGCCCCCTCGCAAGGTTGGCAATGTCTGATGCCCACCAGAAGAGAGCCCCCGAGCCCTGCCCGAGGAGGGCACCGGGCGCGCCTTCCTATGCGATGGAGGGAGGCGCCCCTGGGATGGACGCTGATCCTGATGAGGCTCCTGCCGCGACGCCATCCTCCTGAGGTCCTGCGCGGCGCAGCTACTTCTTCCTGGGGATGGCCTCCGAAGGGCCCTCACTTCTGCTATGGGGGTTGTTGATTGATGCAGCTTGGAAGGCACGCTCGAGGGAGCACACTACGTCTATCTCTTCACATGGGACCGTGATGATTCCTCCGCTTCTTGGCATTTTGAGGACATTGTAGCCGTGATGGGTGATTGCCATGAACTGATCTGCCGAGTTGAAAGTGATGGCGCATTGGGACCACTTGAGCGGGCGTGTGGCCTCGAGCTTGGGGAGCACCGCGTTCACCTCGCGAGCGAACTGTTTGAAGATGCGCTGAGAGGCTGGGGCCTGGGCACCGCCCAAGATGCAGGCGATTGCATGCGGCTCCTAGAAGCCCCCAACCCCCTCATCCTGATGGTGATCGTCATTCCTTCTTGGTGGCGGCAGTGGGGGAAGACCGGCGTTGCTTTGGGGGCGATCCTCACGAGGCTGGTCCCTCCAGGCCCCCTTGCGAGGATGGTCCTGCCAGTGGTCCTCATGAGGCCTGTCGCGCCATTCCTGGCGCGGGCCACGGTCGTCCCAGTGCCCGCCTCCACGTCCTCCTCCGTGGCCGTAGCCCCGGTCACTGCGCTCGGGGCGTCGACCGAAGCGTCCTTCTCGTATGGCTCTGAGCTCTTAACTGTCGCTGGTGTTGTGGGTGTTCAGGTTGTGGAAGGCGCAGAACGGTCGACTGTTCTTGGATGACTCGAGCTGATCTCAGCCCCGCCTGGTGTCGGGCTCCGCTACTAGTACTGCTGCTTCCTTGCGCTTCATGTCCTTGGCCTTGGCTTTCTTCTCCTCTGTGCTTGCAGCTGGCAGCTCGAGGAGAGAGAGGTGTCCCTCCTCATCTCTTGCGCACCTGGTCGCCAGGTTGAACAGCTCCTGAGATGTGCAGAGCTCCTCGTGGATAGCGAGCTCTTCCTTCATCTTGACGTCGTGGACGCCGTTGGAGAACACGGAGATGATGGCCTCATCCGTGACCTTGGGGATCTTGAGGCGAGTGTTGTTGAAGCGCTGGATGTACTTTTGGAGGGTCTCTCCTGGTTGTTGCTTGATGCAGCGCAAGTCACCCGCGGCTGGTGGGCGGTCGTGAGTGTCCTGGAAGTTGGCGACGAAGTGGTCGCGCATCTCGTCCCAGGAGGAGATCGAGCCGTGCTGCAGGTTCAGGAGCCAGGAGCAGGCCCCATCCTTGAGAGCCATGGGAAACCAGTTCACCATGACTTTCTCGTCGCCGTTGGCCGCTTCAATGCTCAGCTCATAGAGCTGCAAGAACTCCGCGGGGTCGGCGGTGCCGTCGTAGCGAGGAGGCAGATCCGGGTTGAACTTTCCTAGCCAGGTGACGCTGCACAGCTCGGGGGTGAAGCTGGGGCAGCCAACCGTGGTTGCTGGGGCCCGCTTCAGAGGTGGAACTTGGTCTTGACAAGGTCCGCGGGGCGCCGCCGCGGGCGGTGCGCGGTCTTGACGAGGTGTCGCGGGAAGCGCGGGTGCAGCTTCTCGCAGCCGAGGGATTTCTTGGCAGCTTCTCTCTTCACGCGCGGGCACCGGGAGTGGCGGATCACGCCGCGGGGCCACGCGCCTTGGTGCCAAGGCACCGTCTTGGGGAAAAGGTGGTGGAGGCGCACCATGGGCCTCGTCGCCCGTGGCTGGCTGAGGGTGAGGTAGAGAGACGGACGGCGTCGGAGAGCCCCCTGCGGCGCGGACGAGCTCGACGACACGGTCAAGCCACTCCTCGTAGAGGTTGTCGATTGGGCGGTAGCGCAGGAGTTCGTCTGTGGCGAGGAGTGCGGCCCGCACCTCCATGGGAGCGCGGCGTGCGTGAGACAAAGAACCGACCGGGGTCAGCGATGGAGTGGCGGTGCCGCCGTCCTGCCGTACCGAAGGATGCAGTGAGAACACCTGCTGCTCGTTCCCCGCTGGGCCGGTGGCAGCGTTGGCGGCGGGAGACGAAGAACAGCGAGGTGGCCCGCCGACGGGAGCCGTCTGAGCAACGCGGGCGGTGAGGGCAGCTCGACGCTTAGCTCGAGCACGACGAGCGTCCGCCATGGAGACGATGGAGCGACGGAGCGACGAACTAATGGAAGGGAAGCTACGGCGCACCCCTACCCAGCACACAAAATGTCGGATGTGGGGTTCCGGCAAAACCCTTAAGGTTCAAACACTGGGGTGCACGCGAAGTCTTTCCCTCCTACCAATCTACGCCCAAGCTCGCTAAGATCTCGCGGACGAACTCGACGAACTCGCGACACGGAAAGACACCAGATTTATACTGGTTCGGGCCACCGTTGTGGTGTAATACCCTACTCCAGTGTGGTGGTGGTGGATTGCCTCTTGGGCTGATGATGAATAGTACAAGGGGAAGAACAGCCTCCTGAGGTTGAGGTGTTCTTGTGCTTGGCTAACTTGTGCGGGTGAGAGTGATCTGTCTCCCCCTATGGTGGTGGCTAGCTCTACTTATATAGGCCCTGATCCTCTTCCCAAATATTGAGCGGGAAGGGAGCCAACAACGCCGGACAAATTCGAAGGGGGACAGCTAGTACAAGCTATCCTGGCAAAAGTGGTCTTCGCCTGTGAAAGGCTCTGGTGGTGACGCTCTCTTGGGCTCCACGATGACCTCCGTCTTGCCGTCCTTCGGGTCTTGGTCTCGTTGCACCGATATGGCAACCTTTGCATGATGCCTCGGTACTCTTCGCCTGCGCCTGCTTCCTTAGCAGCAAAGAGGAAATAAGGACGCTGCGCGCGCTGGCGCCTGCCTGGCACCGATCGTCATGGCTCACGTCACGAGAGCCTCGTGAGGTTTGCCCCGCCTTGATATCTCCACTCCTCATGAGCCTGCTTGACTAGGCCACTCCTGAGGAGATCTTGCGTCGTCCGCCTCACGAGGCTTGGCCCCTCGCGAGGGTCTTGGATGCCTTGTTGATGAAGATGAGCCATACATCCTGCTGGCTTAGCCACACCGTGGGCCGCAGGCAGGCAAGTCTGGGGAACCCCGTTCCCAGATCGCCGACAGATACTACTCATAGATTCATCAAAAATAAGCAAACAACACATAGAAAACAGAATCTGTCAAAAACAGAACAGTCTATAGCAATCTGGAGGATTCGAATACTTCTGTAACTCCAAAAATTCTGAACAATTTGGACGACCAGGACAATTTGTATATTGATCTACTGCAGTTGAAATTGGTATTTTATCGCTCTCTGGTAAAAAATGAAAATTATTTTCGTGAGCGCATACTTTCGGGTTTTATCAGCCAGATCAAACAATAATCACCCAAGAAGATCCTTAAGCGTTTACTTGGCACAAACACTAATTAAAACATAAAAACACAATCATAATAGAAGCTAGATGAATTATTTATTACTAAACAAGAACAAAAAGCAAAGAACAAAAATAAAATTGGGTTGCCTCCCAACAAGCGCTATCGTTTAACACCCCTATCTAGGCATGATGATTTCAATGATGCTCACATAAAAGATAAGAATTGGAACATAAAGAGAGCATAATGAAGAATATGACTAGCACATTTAAGTCTAACCCACTTCCTATGCATAGGGATTTTGTGAGCAAACAACTTGTGGGAACAAGAATCAACTTGCATAGGAAAGTAAAACAAGGATAACTTAAAGATTTTCAACACATAGAGAGGAAACTTGATATTATTGCAATATGTAAAAGCATATGTTCCTCTCTCATAATAATTTTCAGTAGCATCATGAATGAGTTACACAATATAACCATCACATAAAGCATTCTTTTCATGATCTACACGCATAGAATTTTTATTACTCTCGCCATAAGCAAATTTCTTCTCATGAATAGTAGTGGGAGCAAACTCAACAAAATAATTATCATGTGAGGCATAATCCAATTGAAAGTTAAAATCATGATGACAAGTTTCATGGATATCATTATTCTTTATAGCATATGTATCATCACAATAATCATCATAGATAGGAGGGATGCTTTCATCATAATAAATTTGCTCATCAAAACTTGGGGGACAAAAAATATCATCTTCATCAAACATAGCATCCCCAAGCTTGTGGCTTTCCATATCATTAGCATCATGGATATTCAAAGAATTCATACTAAAAACATTGCAATCATGCTCATCATCCAAAGATTTAGTGCCAAACATTTTAATACATTCTTATTCTAACACTTTGGCACAATTATCAGAATCCATATTTTCACCAAAGATATTAAAAAGATGAAGCATATGAGGCAACCTTAATTCCATTTTTTGTAGTTTTCTTTTATAGACTAAACTAGCGATAAAAAAAGAAACTAAAAGATTCGATTGGAAGATCTAAAGATATACCTTCAAGCACTAACCTTCCCGGCAACGGAGCCAGAAAAGAGCTTGATGTCTACTACACAACCTTCTTCTTGTAGGCATTGTTGGGCCTCCAAGTGCAGAGGTTTGTAGGAAAATAGCAAATTTTTCCTTAAAGTGGATGACCTAAGGTTTATCAATCCGTGGGAGGCGTAGGATGAAGATGGTCTCTCTCAAACAACCCTGCAACCAAATAGGAAAGAGTCCCTTGTGTCCCCAACACACCCAATACAATGGTAAAATGTATAGGTGCACTAGTTCGGCGAAGAGATGGTGATACAAGTGCAATATGGATGGTAGATAGGTTTTTGTAATCTGAAAATCTAAAAACAGCAAGGTAACTAATGATAAAAGTGAGCACAAACGGTATTGCAATGCTTTGAAACAAAGCCTATGATTCATACTTTCACTAGTGCAAGTTCTCTCAACAATAATAACATAATTGGATCATATAACAATCCCTCCACGTGCAACAAAGAGTCACTCCAAAGTCACTAATAGGGGAGAACAAATGAAGAGATTATTGTAGGGTACGAAGCCACCTCAAAGTTATCCTTTTTGATTGATCTATTCAAGAGTCCATAGTAACATAACACGAAGCTATTCTTTATGTTCGATCTATCCTAGAGTTTGTACTAGACTAACACCTTAAGACACAAATCAACCAAAACCCTAATGTTACCTAGATACTCCAATGTCACCTCAAGTATCCGTGGGTATGATTATATGATATGCATCACACAATCTCATATTCATCTATTCAACCAACAGAAAGAACATCAAAGAGTGCCCCAAAGTTTCTACCGGAGAGTCAAGACGAAAACGTGTGCCAACCCCTATGCATAAGTTCACAAGGTCATGGAACTCGCAAGTTGATCACCAAAACATACATCAAGTGTATCATGTGAATATCGCATTGTCACCACAGATAAGAACATGTAAGACATACATCAAGTGTTCTCAAATCCTTAAAGACTCAATCCGATAAGATAACTTCAAAGGGAAAACTCAATTCATCACAAGAGAGTAGAGGGGGAGAAACATCATAAGATCCAACTATAATAGCAAAGCTCGCGATACATCAAGATCGTGCTGAATCAAGAACACGAGAGAGAGAGAGAGAGATCAAACACATAGCTACTGGTACATACCCTCAGCCCTGAGGGTGAACTACTCCCTCATCGTCATGGAGAGCGCTGGGATGATGAAGATGGCCACTGGTGCAGGGTGCCAGAACGAGGTCCCGATTGGTTTTTGGTGGCTACATAGGCTTCTGGCGGCGGAACTCCTGATCTTGGTTATTTTTTGGAAGTTTGGGGATATATAACAGGCATTGGCGTCAGGAACAAGTCAGGGGGTCCATGAGGCGGCCATGAGACAGGGGCGCGCCCAGTGGTTAGGGCGCGCCCCCACCCTTGTGGTGGCCTCGAGAATCTTCTGGTCCATCTCCGATGCTCCGTGGTCTTCTTCTAGTCCAAAAATGATCTTCGTAAATTTTCAGGTCAATTGGACTCTGTTTGATATTCCTTTTCTGCGGTACTCAAAAACAAGGAAAAAGCAGAAACTGGCACTGGGCTCTAGGTTAATAGGTTAGTCGCAAAAATCATATAAAATAGCATACAAATGCATATAAAACATCCTAGATGTATAATATAATAGCATGGAACAATAAAAAATTATAGATACGTTGGAGACGTATCACCTGCGTGTAGAGTCTCTGGGCCGAGGCCCATGTACCTGTCTCGCCCCTCACTTACCCCTTCGTGGCCCTAGACTATATATACTCCTCCACCTCCACCATTTTAGGGTTGGCAAAGTAGTAGCTCATTTGAGAAGCTTTGCTCTCCACTTGATCCCCTTCTCCTTAGGAGTTCACGGCTCTACGGAGAAGATCCCCCAAGTGGATTCAAGACCCCTCACGGGAAGACCCCTCAAGACCTCCTCACGGAGAAGAACGTGCTACTTGTGTCATCCCTTGTTGATCGTGGATCTTGAACCTCGTTGTGTTTCATGGATCTAGCATATGTGTAACTGTATCTTGTTGGTTTGAGTGATTTCTCTCGTGTTTTCCCCGTGTTCCCTTCTGTTTTCCCCTCGTGTTCTCTGTGGGATCCGCTCTTTTCGTGAAAGATCGGGCTTCTAGGGTTCTACCCTACATCATCTTGGTATCATGAGCACGTTGATCACAAATTTGGAGTTTCACCCCCTCTGTTTCTAGCATAATTTTGTTGATTTTGTCCTAAATTAAAAATCACCAACAAAAATAGCCCCAATTATTTTGTGATTTGTTGGTTTGGATGATGTTTTGTTGATTTGATCCATGGATTTGCTTTGTTACGAGTGGATCTAGCTTTCCCCATCACTTCCCCCATTTCCATCCATGAAATCTTCCCAATTTTGACACTAAAAATGAGTTTTTCTGCCCCCGTTCTTAGATCTGGAATTTAGGGTTCATCCCGGAAGAAATTCCACGACCCGTGAAACTTCAGGACTCCCCAGAACTTCCGTCCCCCGGAACATCCGTCCTAGCCCCGGAACTTCTAGGCTAAACAGAGCATTTACCCGAAATCCACCGGCATCCTTGAGACTTTTCCCGCGACCCCCAAACTTCCGGTCACCCCCTGGAACTTCCGGCCACCCCCTTGAACTTCCGGAGTCCGGAACTTCCGGCCTAACCAGCAACATTACACAGAATTTCAGCATCAACCTCTTTAACCGTTTTCATCATAACTTTTCGCTCTGAACTCCGATTTGAGTGTTCTTTGACTCGTTTTGAAGATATTGACGTGTCTGAGGTCCTCACATTGGTTTCACCACCATTTGACTCCATCAAATTTTTGGAACTTCGGCATCTTTCCCTAGGCCTTCCACCATAACATCCGCATTACCACAACCGACTTCCGCGACCTAACCCATTTTGTTCCCCTTTGCATTTGAGGTTGTTTGAGTAGTGCGTTGAGTCTCCTGAGGTGTTTTGGCCACTTAGGGACGGTTACTTCTTCATCAACCCTCCACCATAACTACCGCATAACCTTGCCCACAATACACTTCTGCCACATCAACTTAACCCAATTTTGTTTGAGCTTGTCTGAGTTGTGGTTTGTGTCCTAAGGTGTTTCGACTACTTAGGGACGGTGACTTCAACTCCGACACCGTGTATAGTCCACCACCATAACCTCCACTTCCGCACTACGTACTCCAAAACCCATCATTGCATTTCCGCAATCCCATTGAGCTTCCGCAAAACCAGCACCGCATTCCTCTACCGCCATTTGAGATTTTGAGTTCGTGGTTTTTCTGTTTCCTAAGGTGTTTCGGATAATTAGGGACGAGTCTCCATCATCTTGGTGTCTACATAAAGAACACCGCCATTCATCATCGCCACGAATGGTAACCTCTATATCACCTTGGTATTGTGGTATCCCTTCATTGTACATTCTCCTTGCAATTGCAATTGATAACCCCTAGCCCATTTTGTGTCACTTGCCTATTGAGACTAGACTTTGAGTATTGCTGGCAACATTACTTGTGCACATTAGTGATCATCGATCCGCCCTTCCATTGCATACATACCATATCATATTTGTATCATCTTGGTATCATATCATCTCTTGTGTCACAAGATTGTTCCCGCATATACACAATTGCTATCTTGTTTTGTGCATTTCACAAAGTGGCGATACAAAAAAAAGAATAAGGTTTTAAGCAAAGAAGCTTGTAAGCAATAGCCATAGCATCATACCACATTGCACATATGATTGTCATATTTGATCATCTTGGATCATCTTGAGAGAAACACCGGGAACCATACATACATATCATACCTGGGATAGAAGTCGTTGCATTTTTTTCTCCTATAGGTTGTGCACAAGTGTCGTATCCGCCTATTGAGAAATCGTGCTAGTGTCTCACCAGAGTTGTGCAACAAGAGCATTTTCCGGGGATTCCACATTTTGAGCTCATTCCTTGGTTGCACGACCCCATTTATCTATCTGTGTGTGCGTTTCCGTGTGCCATTCATTGCTATTGGTCTACTTGTTTCACTTGCGATTTTGTGAATCTCTTTCAAAATTATTGACTCTTGCTAACATTTTGCATCAAATTTTTGTGCCACTATCCTCACTGAGATCCTCCATAAGCCTTGTTTGTGTAGGTGTTAGAAATTGACGAGATTGGTACCAATTGTGCTATCTCCTTATTACATCATTGAGTGATCATTGATCCATTCTTAATCTCGGTCAAGGTACATTTGGTATAGTTCTCTCCTTTCTTCCACTCATATTTGCTCGAGTCTTGTGATGGATAGGAAAGGCATTTCATCTCCATTCTTCCACGACAATGACGGCACGAACAACTACATCACCAAAACGTCCATCTTCGGACTACAACACAAAATGCAAGGTGCACAATCTACCTTGCGAGAGCGCCTCGACAACCTCGCCATCGACATATGACACTCCGAAGCAAGGAAAAGGGACTACATCGACACCAAGTTGGACGAGCTAAATGATCAACTACGAGACATGGTGGCAGACTACAATTCTTATTCCCCTTCATCATCCTTAAGGTGACGCTGAGAAAGTCAATCATCTTCGAAGCGCCCATGTGACGCAAAGCGCAATTCGTCCACGTCCACGTCTCCATGGCGACCATCATCACATTCGTGATCCCCATCATCATGAAGGGCAAGTCACCTCCAAGAATCATGTGCACGACGACGACAAACGACATCTACCACGAGCTCAAGCACGACAACGAAACCTTCAAGATGAAGATGCTCCACACGCGCACACCTACAAGTCCTAACAAGCTATACAAGAAGCTACGGCCAAACTTCATGAGCACAAGAGAAGACCGCGAGACAAGCACCACCAGGAGGAAGCTACGACTACCACCACTTCGACATCTTCACCAAGTGTTCTCAAGGAATCTTCGCCTTCGGACGTACGACATTTTCACCTAGTTCCCACGAGGTCGCCTACATCGACATCTTCAACAACAAGGCGATCACCTACAAGCGAGGGCGACCCTTCCATCTTTGGAAGCCCCTCAAGGAAGATGACCAAGCATGGGAAATCCCCTTCGGTCATGGAGACGAGCTACGAGGTGCCACATCATATGGGCCTCATGCAACAAGACAGTGACAAGATGATCGAGCAAGGGCCATCCCCTTCGACCACAGCGGCGAGTACGAACCTCTTCAACAACATGAAGAAGGCGCCCCAATATGTGCCCTACTCCGAGTCACGCCACGAGACCGCGCATGAGACCCTCACTTTGTTGGGGAACGCAGTAATCTCAAAAAAATTCCTACACGCACGCAAGATCCATCTAGGTGATGCATAGCAACGAGAGGGGATAGAGTTGTCTACGTGCCCTCGTAGACCGTAAGCGGAAGCGTTATGACAACGTGGTTGGTGTAGTCGTATGTCTTCATGATCCGACCGATCCTAGCACCGAAGGTACGGGACCTCCGCGATCTGCACACGTTAAGCTCGGTGACGTCCCGCGAACTCTAGATCTAGTTGAGTGTCGAGGGAGAGTTTCGTCACTGCGACGGTGTGATGACGGTGATGATGAGGCTACCGGCGTAGGGCGTCGCCTAAGCGCTGCAATGATATGATCGAGGTGGAAATATGTGGAGGGGGCACTACACACGGCTAAACAATCAACTTGTGTGTCTATGGGGTGCCCCCTCCCCCGTATATAAAGGAGTGGAGGAGGGGAGGGCCGGCCCCTCTATGGCGCGCCCAAGGGGAGTCCTACTCCCACCGGGAGTAGGATTCCCCCCTTCCCTAGTTGGATTAGGAGAGGATGGAAGGGGGAGAGAGGTGGAAGGAAAGGGGGGGCCAGCCCCCCAACCAACTCGGATTGGGCTTGGGGGGGAGCGCAACCTCCTAGGCTCCCTTCTCCTCTCTCCCACTATGGCCCAATAAGGCCCATATACTTCCTAGGGGGTTCCGGTAACCTCCTGGTACTCCGGTATATGCCCGAACTCACCCGGAACCATTCCGATGTCCAAACATAGGCTTCCAATATATCGATATTTATGTCTCGACATTTCGATACTCCTCGTCATGCCCATGATTACATGCGGGACTCCGAACAACCTTCGGTACATCAAAATACATAAACTCATAATACCGATCATCATCGAACGTTAAGCGTGCGGACCCTACGGGTTCGAGAACTATGTAGACATGACCGAGACTCATCTCCGGTCAATAACCAATAGCGGAACCTGGATGCTCATATTGGTGCCTACATATTCTATGAAGATCTTTATTGGTCAAACCGCATAACAATATATGTTATTTCCTTTGTCATCGGTATGTTACTAGCCAGAGATTCGATCGTCGGTATCTCAATACCTAGTTCAATCTCGTTACCAGCAAGTCTCTTTACTCGTTCTGTAATGCCACATCCCGTAACTAACTCATTCGTTACATTGCTTGCAAGGATTATAGTGCTGTGCATTACCGAGAGGGCCCAGAGATACCTCTCCGATACATGGAGTGACAAATCCTAATCTTGATCTATGCCAACTCAACAAACACCATCGGAGACACCTATAGAGCATCTTCATAGTCACCCAGTTACGTTGTGACGTTTGATAGCACACTAAGTGTTCCTCCGGTATTCGGGAGTTGCATATCTCATAGTCATAGGAACATGTATAAGTTATGGAGAAATCAATAGCAACAAACTAAACGATCATCATGCTAAGATAATGGATGGGTCAAGTCAATCACATCATTCTCTAATGATGTGATCCCATTAATCAAATGACAACTCGTGTCTATGGTTAGAAAACATAACCATCTTTGATTAACGAGCTAGTCAAGTAGAGGCATACTAGTGACACTTTGTTTGTCTATGTATTCACACATGTACTAAGTTTCCCGTTAATACAATTCTAGCATGAATAATAAACATTTACCATGGTATAAGGAAATATAAATAACAACTTTATTATTGCCTCTAGGGCATATTTCCTTCAGTCTCCCACTTGCACTAGAGTCAATAATCTAGATTACATTGTAATGATTCTAACATCCATGGAGTCTTGGTGTTGATCATGTTTTGCTTGTGGGAGAGGCTTAGTTAATGGGTCTACAACATCCAGATCCGTATGTATCTTGCAAATCTCGATGTCTCCCTCCTTGACTTGATCGCGGATGGAATTGAAGCGTCTCTTGATGTGCTTGGTTCTCTTGTGAAATCTGGATTCCTTTGCCAAGGCAATTGCACTAGTATTGTCACAAAAGACTTTTATTGGACCCGATGCACTAGGTATTACACCTAGATCAGATATGAACTCCTTCATCCAAACTCTTTCATTTGCTGCTTCCGAAGTAGCTATGTACTCCGCTTCACACGTAGATCCCACCACGGCGCTCTGCTTAGAACTGCACCAACTGACAGCTCCACCAGTCAATAAAAATACGTATCCGGTTTGTGACTTAGAGTCATCCGGATCGGTGTCAAAGCTTGCATCGACATAATCATTTATGATGAGCTCTTTGTCACCTCCATAAATGAGAAACATATCCTTAGTCCTTTTCAGGTATTTCAGGATGTTCTTGACCGCTGTCCAGTGATCCACTCCTGGATTACTTTGGTACCTCCCTGCTAAACTAATAGCAAGGCACACATCACGTCTGGTACACAGCATTGCATACATGATAGAACCTATGGCTGAGGCATAGGGAATGACTTTCATTTTCTCTCTATCTTCTGCAGTGGGCGGGCATTGAGTCTGACTGAACTTCACACCTTGTAACACAGGCAAGAACCCTTTCTTTGCTTGATCAATTTTGAACTTCTTCAAAACTTTATCAAGGTATGTGCTTTGTGAAATTCCAATTAAGCATCTTGATCTATCTCTATAGATCTTTATGCCCAATATATAAGCAGCTTCACCGAGGTATTTCATTGAAAAATTCTTATTAAAGTACCCTTTTATGCTATTCAGAAATTCAGTATCATTTCCGATCAACAATATGTCATCTACATATAATATATCAGAAATGCTACAGAGCTCCCACTCACTTTCTTGCAAATACAGGCTTCTCCAAAAGTCTGTATAAAACCATATGCTTTGATCACACTGTCAAAGCGTATATTCCAACTCCGAGAGGCTTGCACCAGTCCATAAATGAATCGCTGGAGCTTGCACACTTTGTTAGCACCTTTTGGATCGACAAAACCTTTTGGTTGCATCATATACAACTCTTCTTTAAGATATCCATTAAGGAATGCACTTTTGACATCCATTTGCCAAATTTCATAATCATAAAATGCAACAATTGCTAACATGATTTGGACAGACTTAAGCATCGCTACGAGTGAAAAGGTCTCATTGTAGTCAGCTCCTTGAACTTGTTGAAAACCTTTTGCAACAAGTCGAGCTTTGTAGACAGTAATATTACCATCAACGTCAGTCTTTTTCTTGAAGATCCATTTATTCTCTATGGCTTACCGATCATCGGGCAAGTCAACCAAAGTCCACACTTTGTTCTCATGCATGGATCCCATCTCAGATTTCATGGCCTCAAGCAATTTTGTGGAGTCTGGGCTCATCATCGCTTCCTCATAGTTCGTAGGTTCGTCATGGTCAAGTAACATGACATCCAGAATAGGATTACCGTACCACTCTGGTGCGGATCTTACTCTGGTTGACCTATGAGGTTCGGTAGTAACTTGATCAGAATCTTCATGATCATCATCATTAGCTTCCTCACTTACTGGTGTCGGAATCACTGGAACTGATTTCCGTGATGAACTATTTTCCAATATGGGAGCAGGTACATTTATCTCATCAAGTTCTACTTTCCTCCCACTCACTTCTTTTGAAAGAAACTCCTTCTATAGAAAGAATCCATTCTTAGCAATGAATGTCTTGTCTTCGGATCTATGATAGCAGGTGTACCGAATAGTCTCCTTTGGGGATCCTATGAAGACACATTTCTCCGATTTGGGTTCGAGCTTATTAGGTTGAAGCTTTTTCACATCAGAATCGCAGCCCCAAACTTTAAGAAACGACAACTTCGGTTTCTTGCCAAACCACAGCTCATAAGGTATCATCTCAACGGATTTAGATGGTGCCCTATTTAACGTGAATGCAGCCGTCTCTAAGCATAACCCCAAAATGATAGCGGTAAATTAGTAAGAGACATCGTAGATCGCACCATATCTAGTAAAGTACGATTACGACGTTCGGACACACTATTACGCTGTGGTGTTCTAGGTGGCGTAAGTTGCGAAACTATTCCGCATTGTTTCAAATGAAGACCAAACTCGTAAATCAAATATTCTCCTCCAAGCTCAGATCATAGAAACTTTATTTTCTTGTTACGATGATTTTCCACTTCACTTTGAAATTCTTTGAACTTTTCAAATGTTTCAGACTTATGATCTATCAAGTAGATATACCCATATCTTCTCAAATCATCTGTGAAGGTCAGAAAATAACGATATCCGCCGCGAGCCTCAATGTTCATTGGACCACATACATCAGTATGTATGATTTTCCAATAATCTGTTGCTCGCTCCATGATGCGTCTCCAACGTATCTATAATTTTTGATTGCTCCATGCTATATTATCTACTATTTTGGACATTATTGGGCTTTATTATCCACTTTTATATTATTTTTGGGACTAACCTATTAACCGGAGGCCCAACCCAGAATTGCTATTTTTTTTGCCAATTTTAGGGTTTCGAAGAAAAGGAATATCAAACGGAGTCCAAATGGAATGAAACCTTCGGGAACGTGATTTTCTCACCGAACATGATCCAGGAGACTTGGACCCTACGTCAAGAAACAAAG